>NC_055988.1:62012585-62630385 GCF_018446385.1 Zingiber officinale | reverse complement strand
CACTTGACACCAGCAAGATATGTGTATCTCTATGAGCAAACTGAGATCAAGTTCCATGATTGTTTTTCACAACATCACATCAACCTCACAAACAACTTAGTCATATGAAAACGTCCAATTGGTCCATCAGTTGTGTTGCCTTCCTATCCTCACACAGACAACAAGAATAGGTCCCAATCATATCATGTAATTAACCAGGCTTCTTTGATGATCTCAGCTTTCTTTGTTCACAAGGAAGGCTAACATTCCTCTTAATCATTCTTGAGCCTCATTTTAAGAAAAGAGAGGGAGAGAGAAAATGACAAAGACATGAAAAGAAAATTCCCAATATTACTGATTAATATAGCATGAGGTGGTTCCATTCCTTTGGAATCTTGTACAAGATCAAGATTCCATCCCCATTCAATTGTAACTAGTAGCTTACAAGATTGAAATGATCTCGTACAAAACATCTAAAATTTACAAGAGTGAGAATTTCTATCCATTCATCTAGACTCAGACTTTGTGTCAACTTCAACATCTATAAGGCTTGCGTTATTAAAAGCACACTTTCTATTTTTTAGAAAAAAAAAGTATTTAATTGGCAATTAAAGTTCCTACATTTAATTTCTCACAATTTTTCATATTATCATGCATCCCTCAAAATTATAAAAATACCTCCATGCATTAATCATCATGTATCATTAAAGTCATTACCTCATATACTCATAAAATCCCTTCATGCATTAAATTATAAAATCCTTCATGCATTAAAAAATATGTTGATACACCTCATAGACTTAGAAAACAATGTAAAGTATACCTACACACTCACCATCCCTAGAAATTCCTGTTTTACACAAGTATTTATGTTTATTCTTCTAGAGAAAAACTTGATTCTAACGTACGTTTACTAAATTTACCAACTTATCTAACAGTAGTTTATTTTTTTAAATTGGAGAGTATGCTAACTTATTAGAAGATATTCAAGCTCAACAAACTTTTCATGAGGCAGACACTAATAATTGGAAATGACTATTGAACATTCGCCTAGAATTAAGTTGTCCTTGATGAAAGAGAATGATATAGTCCACAAATTAATTAGTGATCAATTTAGAAATTTCTACTAAATTTTATAATTTACAAATTTTATTTTGAATTTTTAAAGGTTTGTTATATATCCTAGAAATAGATTAGACTTTTTAAAAGTTGGTTATAATTTTTGAATAAAATAAGCATTTTTAACTACTTGGTCTTATTTCGAGTCCATAAAAAGGATTAGGATCCTATGTATCGAGTTATCTTCAATTCCATAATATTTTTCCTTTTTGTGAGTCAAGAGTTCGAGTTTTCAACGAGGAGATTAGTTCATACTACATCAAGGTATTCAAACTGAGTGGATGCAAACTGTAGTGGATAAAGGAAATACATTGAATCAAGAACAAATCAAGGGTTAGGCTTTATAACCAATTGATGCAACAACCATGAACTAACAATATCCTGCAGAAAACAAACTCATAAAGAGAAAATATCCCAACATTGACCTATTCTCCTAAACACTAGATAAGATTCCTAATTCCTTTGTAAATAGATAAGTAACTTTCGAAAATAACTTATTCTCCTAAAACAAGTCATAAATACCTAGTTTGCAATGCCTTAATCAAAAAAAAATCTTACAACACATAAAAACTATGATTTTCTAAACTATAACCTTCATATATAAATTTTCTCAATTTACACCACTTCATATTGCTGGAAAAAAAGAATTTTTCAAAAATGTGTAGCTATGCAGATATGATTATTACATTTTTGCATATTATTGATGGTATTGGATTAGTAGAAACCTTGTCTGTTATCACACTTGGTTTCTTAGAAAAGTGATGTGTGCATAATTCTAGGACTAGAAATAGAATCACAAGAAACTTCCATGCATTTTGAACCTTATAGCAGTAAATATGTGAACTAGCAAGAAATTTATCAAAAATCTAACATAATAATGTATACACCCTCATAAGAAACCAAACTTCATGCACTACTAATACATGGAAAAATTATATGGATAGCTTCTTGATGGTGTTAATAGCTATACATTCACACATTTAAGTGCCTAACAGAAAAAAAAAAATCATAATTTGAGGATGCTAATCAGGACAGGTACAGGTCAAACCTGAACAGCCAAATCATTGCATGCATGTTTTCCACCAGAAATCACTGTAACTGCTGGAACAGGAAGCACTAGATTGTTTTTACCAGAAAGATCAGCAATATGTTTGTACAACGGAACCTGTGAAAACGAGGAGATACTGAATAAACTTAAGATTTATAAAAGAAAATAGAATAAACAAATTGACTATATCATACCTCTTTTTCAGCAGCACCAGCCTTGCAAGCAGCAATTGACACAGCTAACATGGCATTGGCTCCAAGCTCAGCCTGCAAAAGAAAGCCTTCAAAAATCTTCTGCCACTATCACATCATTCAACAGTTACACAGATGAGAGAAGCATGATGCAGAGTAATCTCTCCAAAATGAAATTCAGAAGGAAGGAACAATGGTTAATGTTATACCATGTTTACTTGATATGATTTGTTCTCTGAAAAATTAGGGATAACTGAGTTATTGATGCACAATCATGAACTAGCAAATGGATTTTGCAGGAAAGACCATTATTCCGCAAATGATAGAAAGAAATTAAGTATTTTAATTAAGAAATAGTCAGATATGGTGAGCAGATTGCCAACAACTGCAAAAACTGACAAATAGAGAAATTTCAACAGGACTTTTGAGAAACAAAAGCAAAGATAGTCAACAGCAATATAGCTTTATTATAAGGGAGAACATTTACCTTATTCTCAGTTTTGTCCAAGTCTATCAGTTTTGTCCAAGTCTATCATGGCTTGATCTATCTGGGATTGAAGCAAAGGATCCATTCCGTTCAATGCTTCTGAAATCTTCTCATTAATTACATTGACTGCTTTTAAAACACCCTTTCCAAGATACTTCCCTTTGTCACCATCACGTAATTTGACTGCCTCGTATCTGATTAAACCAGCAAAGACAGCATGATATTGGGCATTTAGACTTCAAGAAATTTAAAAAAAAAACATGGATCTTGTCAACCTCTGACCACTTTTGACTACAAAACTACCTTCAAACGATACATTCACAATTTCAACACTAATGATTCAGCACTTATAGTTTGCAGGAGAGGCACCTTTAGTTTCAGACTGTGAATACCCAACAACAAAAGCTAAGGTAGTAAAGATACTGAGACTCAACAAACCAGTAGGTTTCACAGCATAGTTAATATTGGCAGAGAACAAATTGAATATCTCCAGCAAAAAAGGAAAAACAATTATAAAAGAAACAATTTTTAAGGATAAGGAAGCTACCCTCCAATATATTAAATAAGAAATACTCAAAGTCATAAAATGAGTAGAAAAGGAGCCCTATGCAAGAGCTGCACTGCTAAAACTAAGAAAGTGATATCAAGAGTAAAACTATTCAAACCTTCAAGGAACTGGCTGTTAATATTCCAAAACTAGCATCATCCTCTGATATCAGAACATGAATCAAGCCCAAGAATATGATTCTAATGTGATTTGACAGGAAACATCTTGTATTGATAAAATCAGCAAAATTCTTACATATTTAGAGTGAAAGACATTTTTTGAAATCATGTTCTGATCATTTATAGGATGTTTCTTCCAATAAACTGTCTTGAGCATGAACTATCAAATCCCATTCTGAACAAAAGTAGGCACTATTACTCGCTACTGAATAGACAAATAATAATTTCAAAGAGAAAATCTATACATAACACGGTTGGGATCCCTTATAGGGTCGAGGCAGTAATAACCCAATCAGATAACTTTTGTGACACTACTACATCACAAAAGAAGAGTATACAATTGAATCACATACATTCCAGTGGTGGCGCTGCTTGGAACAGATGCACGATACATGCCCTTGTTGGTGTAGAGATCGACTTCCACAGTGGGGATCCCTCGGCTATCCAAGATCTGCCGTGCTTTGATCTTGGTGATGACAGGAGGGACAGCCTTCCGCATGTGATTGGACTGCCAAAGGAAAGACAACAGTGATGATCAGAGAGGCAACAGAAAATCCAACAGAGAATAACAAATGGAAAGCGGTAGCGCAGATGGGAGGGAACTCGCACAATGAAGAGGACAGGATCCGAGGCCTTGGCCCGGACGGCAGCGTTGACGGCATCCTCGATCTTTCGGGAGAGCATGTGTTTGTCGAGGTACTCCTGCACCGACATATTTTCCTTCTTTCTTCACCTCGTCCGGCGTCCTCGTCGTCTCCGACAACGCTCGCCTTGGATCCCAGGGCTAAGGATCTTGCGATGGCCGATTGAGGTGATACGTCTCGGTGGATAGTCGCCGCTGCAAGCCCAGAAGTACGAGGCGAGACGGAGAGGGTTGAGCGGAGGATGGCCCTGCGACGGTTTAGCCTGTTGTAAGGTGCTGCGAACGATGCCATCGGTAAACAAGTTCGAACGGATCGAAGATGGACCTGTGGTTTCGGGTTTGAATCCGATATGTAAACTTTGTTGAATACTTTCTTCCAATTTCAATTGTACTGGTGGAAAAGACCCGCATCCATTTGTCACATATTTAAGACCCGATCCTATAAAAAAGAGGTATATAAGGACATCCACGGTGGGAAGCTCTTTCGGAGCTCCCACTACATATGGCAGTACGGAAGAAGCTACCTCCCATACCTCCCTCCCATAGTGGGAGGTAGCTTATTCCCCATTTGGCAAGGAGCGGCTCCAAGCCGTTTGATCCTGTTCGTACGTTGAGTCGATGAAAACTAGGGACGTGACGCTCTCTGTTGTCTTCGGGTGATCTCCGTAGTGACGTAGGCCTCCGATGAACCTGCAACAATGCCGGGCCGGGAAGGGGTTCCCGGTGACGACCCTCCGACGCTCAAGTTAGGCGATGGTGAGAAGAAACAGAGACAGAATAGAGAGACTGTGGCTACAGTAGATGAGGAGAAAAATCCTACCTCCACCGAAGTCGGGAGGTCCTTATATAAGACCCTGTAGAGGCGCGTGCATGCTTCCCGAGGTGTGCACGCTCCTCAAAGCATACCTCAGAATGGCTGCGTCAGAAAAGCGTGTCTGACGTCATACCGCAACTGTCCGAGCATATCTCTGCCACGGCAGCGGAAACTTCCCCCGTACGATCCTCGGTACGGCTCGGGCGCCAACCATGCTATTTGTCAGCGGCTGGTATCTCGAGAATGATATCACTAGTTGCCCCTTTTGTCCTCTTCTAAGCCTTTTGTCTCTAATTGGGTCGGACGGGTTGGTCGCTCGGCCTCCAGGGCGCTCAGGTATACATGCACCTCGGACCGGGCAAGGAGGCCTCTCGGTCACATACTCGGACGGGGTACAAGCCAATTGTTCTGCAGTTTGGCCGAACAGATTGGCCACTCGGCATAGCAGTTCCTTTATAAGGGAGCTTGTGAGCGTCGAAAGCTCGATCCGAGGTCGAGCTGTCTTCGTGCCGGCACGGGATATACTCCGGCCGGTCGGCCAGGTGACTTCCTCCCCCCTCAGCCGGAGCTTTGACTCTCCCATGTCGTTGACCCCTTCCTATGTGGGCCCCCGATCCTTACCACCGAATCACGTGCCTTCCCTTCAAATCTAGTCGAAGGAGGCGGTAAGTTCGACTGACTGGACCGTTGGCTTGGTGACACGCCTGCCGATAGCCAATCGGGGACTGCGCAAGCGGGTGATGTCGATCGGCGCGACACAGGCTGGCACTTGGAAAGTTTTGTTTGCCAACGGTTGTCCAGCCGCTCCGGCATTGGTCAACGCTGATATTCCTTGAATCTCCTCGGAATTCATGCAAATCACCGCCATTAAGGCTGAACACGCGACCACGCCCGCATAATGGTGCTCATTAAATGCGACCCGTGAGCGGGGGCCACGTGGTCGCACAGCCATCACCGCTCGCTCGAGCTGTCAGAGCTGATGTGACCTTTGGCCTTTCGAATTCGGCGGTCAGATCTGCTCCTCGAATCCCATGACCTGGATTGGACGGCTCCGGTCGATCGAGCCCAACATTTATAAGGACGTCTCTTCTTCCCCAGCCACTTCGTGTTATCGCATGTGCGCATCCGAAAGCTTCTGCTCCATCTCATTCAGTGTTACGGCGAACTCGTTTCTTTGCGTTCCGGCGATCCCTCGCCTCCTCCTTCGGTCATATTTTTTGTAAGGCCCCTTTGTCCTTCTCCTTTCAGTTCTTTTACGTTTTTTTTTTTTTTTTGCATTCTTGTTGTATTCGTGCCCCCCTTTGACACTGTTCCAGCCATTCTTCTCGTCAACCCTTGCCTTTTTTTGCTTCGGCCCTTGTCCTGGTAATGGCCAGTTCCTCTCGCCAATCCGACCTCGCCCCCGGCCTCTGGTATACCACTACGGAGAGCCGGTTCGACGAGAGGGACGTGCTGAGCCTCGTCCGAACCTTCGAACTTCCTTCTGACCATGAACTAATGCTAGCTACCTCATCCGATCGCCCACACGACCTTCTGATCGACACTATTTGCTTTTTCCGAGATCAGTTTATAGTTGGTCTACGTTTTCCTATTCATCCGTTCATCCTTGAAGTGTGCAACTACTTCCACTTCCCGCTCGGCCAACTCGTCCCAAACTCCTTCTGGTTGTTGTGCGGGGTAGTTGTCCTCTTTAGGCTACACGGCATCCCCTTAGTCCCCAAGACTTTCCACTATTTCTACTATCCCAAACAGTCTGAGTGGGGCACCTTCCTCTTCCAGTCGCGGATCGATCTTGTTTTCTTCGACAAAATGCCGACCTCGAACAAACATTGGAAGGAGAACTACTTTTACCTTTGTTTTCCCGAGCGGCCACCTTTCCGAACTAAATGGAAGACCACCGTGCCGATTCCGGCGGACCTTAGTAAATACAAGAGCCAGCCAGATTACCTCTACACAGCCAATCTGCTGGCCGGGCAGAGATTCAACATCCACAAGCTGCTTTGCGAGGGTGTGCTGTACATATTCAGATTGAGCCCGATCCGAACGAAGCTTTCGAGTAGCATGAGTAAGCGTTTTCCTCGCCCCCTTCCTTTTGATCTAACTGATTTATTCTTCTTTTATGCAGCCGACATCATGTGGCATGCCAAGGCCACTTAGCGGATGAGGTTGAAGGCTGTCGAGGTAGAGGCGGCGGCAGCTAAGGAGATGGCCGATCTGGGCATCACACCGGTCGGCTCACACGAGGGTGAAAGCGAAGAAGCTCCACCCGCAGTTGGAGAGTTGGTCCTTCGGCTCCCTGCAACCGAAACGGTCGATGATGCCATCTCGTCTGCCGGACATCTGGCGTCGGAGTACATGGGGCACTCGGCCGAGGACTCTCCACTAGTGATACGCAAACGGCGCCAGACGGACCTTCACACCCACTCAGCTATATCTGTGGAACCGGTGACAGAGTAGGTCGACGCCCCCTCTACAGCAATCAACCCGACCCCTGCTTCAGTCGAGGTCATCTTCTCGGACCGAACTTCCTCCCAGCTTGATCTGCCAGCGGCTTCCCTTGAAGCGTAGCCCGTCAGTTCCCTGCCTCAGGCTCGTCTTCGGCTTAGGCACTCCGGCATAATCTCTGCTCCGCTCGGCGAGTCGTCTGGTCGCTCAGCCTCAGCCCAATCTGATCCAAGCGGTCATCGAGTGATTAAGGTCATCCTCCATCTCTCCACAGAAGAATTTCTTCTGGTGGCTGATCGGCCAGTTGCCCCAGAACATCATATCACCATCCACGGACCGCTCACCAAAATATGGGAGGATGCGAGGGCCCATGTGGCGTTAATAACCCCCGATCAGCTCGGTGACAGTCATTTGCAGCAGGCTACTGGGGTATGCTCCTTAAACTCTTATATAATTATTTTGCTCGCTCCTTGATATTATTTCATTCGAGTGCAGAGCTGGGTGGAGAACATCGTAGTCAACAACCGTTTGGCGGCGCTGGAGGAAGAGTTGAAGAAACTTCAGATTTCTAGAGGGGTGCCTGCACAGGGGCCCTCGTACGCCATGCTTCTGTCCGAGCTGAACAAAACAGAGAAACTGCTTGCGGCCGAGCGGCACAAGTCTTCTGACTTGGAAACCAGGGTAGCTGGGCTTGAAGCCCAGGTTAAGTCTCACGACCAGGAGATCAAGCTGGCGACTAACAGAAAGAATAGGGTCGTCTCTGATTTAGAAGCAAAGAATGTACAGGCCTGAGCGCTGGAGCAGCGCGTCCAAGAATTGACTTGCCTACTATCCACCGAGCGAGAAAGCCGATCGACTACTAAAGCTAAAGTTCAAGGAGATAAGAAGGATCTCCAAGACGCTCTCGAAGATGCCCGAGCTGCACTAAAGGAGTACCAAGATGGCGAATCAGGCCGCTTCGCGGTGATGAGGCAGAACTATTTCCGCTCGGACGAATTTGGCGAGAAGTTGAGCGATCGGCTGGTCCTGGCCTTTGAGGAAGCCATCCGGGCTACAACTGCTTATCTGAAGGCTAAGGGTCATCTCCCGGAGACGGCATCTATCCCCCCCCCCCCAAAGACCTGGTCGGACTACTGGAAACCATCCCCGAGCCCATCTTTGATGTCCTGGAGTGAGGAGCGTCTTTAGATTTTGAAGTTTCATCTATATGCTCGTCGTTCCGTGAGTTAATATTATTCGCCATTATCTGACTTTTAGCCCATTTTGTCTGTGTACTTTTATACAACGAGTTAATATAACTTTCGATTCTGTTCTTGTTTACTTCTTCGAATGCATTCTTTCCGAGCGACATTCAGCGGTCTTAGGGTCAGGGGGTTTATAGTCGCCGGTCCGACTCTGGGATTTAACGTCGCCGCTCGACGGTCTTCGGACCGGGGGGTTTATAGTTGCCGGTCCGACTTGGGGATTTAAAGTCACCGCTCGACGGTCTTCGGGCCGGGGGGTTTATAGTCGCCGGTCCGACTCGGGGATTTAACGTCGCCACTCGACGGACTTTGTTCGACCTAAATTGTTTGTATCCTTGGTTTCCTTTGATTTTACTCCTGCGGTCAAAAGATACAGCAGGCTTGAATATTACGAGTTACAATGGCACACCTTTCACCTAGCTCGGTACGGCTGGAGATGATTTGCGTTCCACAGTCGTTCTAGCTTCCGTCCATCTTCATCCTCAAGGTAATAGGCGCCCGATCGAAGCTTCTCTACAATCTTGAACGGCCCAACCCAAGGAGCTCCCAGCTTGGTCACATCACTGACCGGCTTGACTTTCTTCCAAACGAGATCGTCGACCTGAAAAGATCTGGGAATTACCCGTCTGTTGTAGCTTTGCTTCATCCTCTGCCGATACGCCATCAACCGAACGACGGCCTTAGCTCGCGTCTCGTCCACCAGATCCAATTCCAAATGCCTACGCTCAACATTGTCTCATCATAGACTTTGATCCGGTCGGATTCTACCCCGACTTCTACCGGGACGATGGCTTCTCCCTCGTACACCAGGTGAAAGGGGGTCGCTCCTGTTCCCTCCTTGGGCGTCATTCAGAGCGCCCATAATACCCCGAGCAACTCGTCCACCCAACTGCCTCCTTCATGGTTGAGCCGAGCCCGAAGAACTTGTAAGATCTCCCGATTGGTGACTTCGGCTTGCCCGTTACTTTGGGGATATGCTACGGAGGTGAAGGTTAGCTGGATATCATACCCCTCGCACCATTCCCTGAGTTGCTAACCCGAGAACTGCCTCCCATTATCGGAGATGAGCCGTCGCGGGATGCTAAACCAACAGATGATATGCTGCCATATAAATTTTTTGACCATCTCCTCGGTTATTTTAGCCAGTGGCTCGGCTTCAATCTATTTGGAAAAATAGTCCACTGCTACCAACATGAACTTTCGCTGTCCGGTCGCCATCGGAAATGGTCCCACAATGTCCATGCCCCATTGATCGAACGGGCAGGATACCATGGAAATCTTTAATTCTTCCGTGGGACGATGTGAGAAATTGTGGTACCGTTGGCAGGATAAGCATGTGGCGACTGTCCGGGTGGCGTCCTCCTGTAAAGTCGACCAAAATAGCCGGCCAAGAGAATCTTCTTCGCCAATTAGTGGCCGCTCGGATGCCCGCCACATGAGCCTTGGTGTACCTCTTGCAAAATATAGGTCATATCCTCTGGGCCGACGCATTTAAGCAGCAGCCTGGAGAATGCTTTTTTGTAGAGCTGGTCGCCAATGAGGACGAACCGACCAGCTCTCCTTCTGAGCATATGTGCCTCCGACCGATCGGACGGGTTGCTCCTGACTTCAGAAACTCTATTATAGTCGTTCGCCAGTCATTTGGAAATGTGAGTCCCTCCATCCGATCGATGTGGGCGACCAGAGACACTTGCTCAACTGGCTGCTCAATGACGATTGGTGATATCGAACTGGCTAGCTTAGCCAGTTCATCTGCAGCCTGATTCCCCGCGCGGGGGATCTTCTGTATCACCACCTCTCGGAAACCGACCCTTAGTTTGGCGAAGGCTTCCGCATAAAGCTTGAGCCTGATGTTGCTTATCTCAAATGCTCCTGAAAGTTGCTGAGCGGCCAACTATGAATCTGAATGAATCAAAACATTGCTAGATCCCACATGCCGAGCAGCCTGCAAACCTGCTATAAGCGCCTCATGCTCCGCTTCATTGTTGGTAGCTTTATAGTCCAGCCGTACGGACAGGTGCATTCGTTCTCCGTGGGGGGAAACCAGCAGCACGCCTACCCCACTTCCCTGCCGAGTGGACGATCCATCTACGTACACCTTCCAGGTGACTTTGGGCTCGGGATTTTGTACCTCAGTGATGAAGTCTGCCAACGACTGTGCCTTGATTGTTGTCCGGGGCTGATACTATATGTCGAACTCACTAAGCTCCGTGGTCCATTTAATCAATCGCCCGGACGCCTCGGGGTTTAGTAGAACTCGGCTTAAGGGGCTATTTGTCATGACAATGATCGTATGCCCTAGGAAATAGGGCCGGAGCCTTCGAACGGCTAGAACAAGTGCGAAGGAAAGCTTCTCAAGACCAGTGTAGTGAGACTCAGTATCCTTTAGAATGTGGCTAAGGAAATACACTGGTTGCTCTTCGTCGTTCTGCCATACTAGCGCCAAACTGACCGCGTGCTCGGTTGAAGACAAATAAATGTGGAGAGGCTCGTCGATAGATGGCTTAGCTAATACAGGTAATGAGTTTAGGTAGGTCTTCAATTCTTCGAATGCTCTATCACATTCCTCATCCCATTAAAATTTGGTCGCCCGATGCAGGATCCTGAAGAAGGGCATGCTCTGATTGGCCGTCCGGGAGATGAACCGGGATAGCACCGTTATGTGGCCCGTAAGGCATTGGACTTCCTTCAAGTTTCTGGGCGGCGACATATCCTGTAGTGCTTTGACCTTGCTAGGGTTGGTCTCAATGCCTCGCTCGGTGACTATGTAGCCCAGGAAATGACCACTTTTTGCTCCGAACAGACACTTTTGCGGGTTCAGCTTAACCCCGTACGCCCGTAATGTCCGGAAAGTTTCTTCGATATCTGCATAGAGGTCGGGCGCTCGGAATGATTTAATGAGTATATCATCAACATATACCTCTAGGTTTCGCCCGATCTGCTTCCGAAACACCTTGTTCATGAGTCGCTGGTATGTAGCCCCTGCGTTCTTCAGTCCGAACGGCATCACGTTGTAGCAGTAAGTGCCGTCCGCCGTGATGAAACTAACTTTCTCTTGATCTTCCCGGGCGAGCGGCACCTGGTGATAACCCTGATATACATCCAGCATGCATATCAGTTCGCACCCGGTGGTTGAGTCCACCATTTGGTCAATCCGGGCAGTGGGTAAAAATCCTTCAGACACGTCTTGTTCAGGTCACGGAAGTCGATGCAGACTCTCCATTGTTGCCGGGCTTGGAGACTAGCACCACATTTGCGAGCCAGCTTGGGAACTGTACCTCGCGCATGTGGCCGACCTCCAGGAGCTTCTCGACTTCTGCCTGTATGATGATGTTCTGCTTGGCACTATAGTCCCGCTTCCTTTGCTTAATGGGACGAGCGTCTGGCCGGACGTGAAGCTCGTGCTGCGCGACGCTTGGCGAGATTCCTGGCAGCTCGTGTGTCGACCACGCGAAGACGCAGTGGTTTTGTTGGAGATATCTGGTCAGTTCCTCTTTCTGGCTTGCCTCCAAGTCGGAGGCTATGAATGTCATGGCCTCCGATCGAGCTGGGTGAATCTGTACCTCCTCCTTTTCTTCATAAACAAAAGTAGGTGATTTTTCGGTTATAGCATTTACCTCGATATGGGGGGCCTTCTGAGCGGACCTCGACTCTGCTCGCACCATCTCCACATAGCAATGCCGCGCTGCCAACTGATCGCCTCTAACTTCTCCCACTTGGTCTTCCACGGGGAATTTAATCTTCTGATGAAAAGTTGAGACGATCACTCGGAACTCGTTGAGAGCTGGTCGGCCCAAAATGATGTTGTACGCCGAGGGAGCGTCCACAATGATGAAGTTAGTAGTCCGCGTCCTTCTGAGCGGTTCTTCCCCGAGCGAAATGGCCAACTGGTTGAACCTCGTTACCCGTGAATCTGAACAAGGGCATGGTCATCGGTAGTAGCTCCGCCCTATCGATCTGGAGCTGGTCGAACACTTTCTTGAAGATGATGTTGACCGAACTCCCTGTGTCAATAAAGATGCGATGAATAGTGTAGTTTGCTATTACCGCTCGGATGATGAGGGCGTCATCATGTAGCACTTCGACTCCCTCGAGGTCGCCAGGACCAAAGCTGATCGCCGGCCCACTCGCCTTCTCTTGGCTGCATCCCACAACATGTATTTCCAGTCGTCGGGCGTACGACTTGCGGGCTCGGTTGGAGTCACCACTTGTTGGTCCACTAGTGATGATATTGATTTCCCCCCAGTGGTATTGCTTCTGTTTTCTTCTTCCCGAGCAGACGGTCTGGCTCGCTCATGGGAGACTCGAGGGTTGACCCTTGGCTGGTGATGTTGCTGCTGATGGTGATGCTGCTCGGGTGAACGCCTAATTACTCGCCGCTCGGTGTACTGATGATGAGCTCGCCTATCCAGTGAAGGCGATTGGTGGCAATAGTTTCTCGGCTCAGGTTGGCTGACCAGGGGGAGACTTCGGTAGTCCCGAGTGTTATGAGTGGCTGAGTTGAGTTTGGGTGAGCTTAATTCTAGATGATTAGAGCATCACCCAAAGAAGTGTAAGGAAAGTTAACCGATTAGAGGTTAACTAGACACTCTAAAGGAGCTTGGAGGTGCCCTCGTGCCTCTTAATGGAGTGCCCTCATGGAGCTTGGAGGCACCCTCGTGCCTCCCTTGGAGGAGCCTAGAGCTTTCAAGAGGAACCTCCAATGAACGTTAATTATTAGGCTACCATTAAGAAGATAATAAACTTTATCCTCTTAGGAGGCACCCTGAATTCTTTTGGAGGCTTCTTCAACCGACATGAATGAATGGTAACTTTATCCTAGGAGGCTAAAAAATCCCCTGAAGCTAGAAATTGAAAAACAACTCTATTACTCATTTCCTAAGCAATTCCTGAGCGTTCAAAGTTTGTAAAAGGCTACTCTGCCTCCACGAATAAGTATTTTACTGAAGCTTTTTGTAAGTACCCTATGGTAGTTTTGACATGATCAACCAGGTTAAATTAGGTCATGTTGTATTTGATCTTTGTGTCTAAGTGTGCAGAAGCTTAGGAACACAAGAAGTCAAGTGGAAGATGCTAGCTAGAAGGATGGCTTGGGAAATGTCAACAGGCTTAGTGTATCTGAAGAACGAGGTGTTGTGGAAGAGTACACCGGCGGATGAGAAGGACGCACGCAGCGGTCCGAGGGATAAGAAGTCGGGTAGAAAGGCTTCTCGAGGAGAAGATCAAAGTTAGATTTGGATGAGCTCAACTTCGATTGGTCGGAGCATCACCCACGTAAAGAGATCAGTTAAGGAGTTGATGTGCCTTTGGGAAGGTGTCGTTCATGTCTTGGAAGGCGCCTTCGGTGAACAGTGCGAAGGCACCTTTGATGAATAGTGCGAAGGCACCCTCGCACTGTTCATCAAAGGTGCCTTCGAACCCATAGAAGACGCCTTCTAGTGACCGTCAACGAGGATAAAGTTTTATCCTCGGGAGATAGAATCTATCCACTAGAAGGCACCTTGGACCACTTTGAAGGCGCATTTAAGCTGCAGATAACTTTTTTCATTGGTCATACAAAGACTCCTAGACCTAGAAATATTCAACAACTTGAACTACAACTCTTGTAACACTTTCGTAGTATTCTCTTGAGCTTTTTCAATGATTGTAAGAGGCTTCTCTGCCTGCAACAAAGGAGATCTTATAGTGCTTTTCACTACTTTGGATTAATAACCACCTAAGTTGTAACCAAGTAAATCTCTGACCTCTTAATCTTTCTTTTAAGTTGTTTAGTTTAGTTTTATTATTGTTATTTTAATTGTACTACTAATCAAGTCCAAAGTACGAGAAGAGGTTAATTTATTTTGTAGGAAATTCACTCCCCTCTTGTCGGCCCTTGCTATATCACCAAGTGGTATAAGAGCCAGAACACCTCAAAAGGACTAATCGCCGACTAAAGCACTGAGACGATGGTCGGACCAAGCATCTACCCATCGAAGTTCAAGGAAAATTCGTGTTATGGAAAAAACATATGGAGATATTTTTCAAAACTGATTTTGAAATTCTTTTGATAATTAAATATAACTTTATAGCTCCTAAAGACCAATAAGAAAAAGAAGAGTATCTCTGGACCAAGAAGGAGCAAGTGGACTTCGTAGCAAATGGATGAGCCAAATTTCATCTGCTGAGTGTGCTACATCCACAAGAAGTCAACAGAATAGATGCCTATGAATCAGAAAAGGAACTTTGGGAGAAGTTCCTAGAGCTACACGAAGGTACGTCTGAAGCTAAGCTCGTAAAATGGGATCTGCTCCGGAACCAATTAACCAACCTTCGAATGAAAGGAGAGTCAATAGCACAACTGCACGCCAAGCTAAAAGAGTTAATAACCGGACTTACAAATCTCATAGAACAGGTAACAAATCGAGATTCTTTAAGATATGTTTTAAATGCTTTCCCTATGACACAAGATTAGACATCTATAGTAGACTCTTATTATTTTTCAAAAGATCTAGAGGTAAATACTTTAGAGAGTTTATTTTCCACTTTAGAACTTCACAAATCTAGATGTGTAGAATTGAAAAAGGAGACCAATTAGAACGTTGCCCTGAAGGCAAGAACGAATGATCCAGACTGTGAAACATTAATCGATGAAGATGAAGCGACCCTAATGATAAGAAAATTTAGCAAATTTATTAAATCTAATAAATTTAATAAAGCGCAGGCTAAGAAATATTCTCAGAGCAAAAGGAAGCTCTAATGCTACAACTGCAACAAAGAAGGGTACATCAAGGATGATTGCCCAAAGCTGAGGACAAAGGAGAAGAAGAAAGAGCTAGCCAAATAAAAGCACAGAAACTTAAAAGCAACATGAGATGAGTCATCATCAAAGTTAGAAATTGAAGAATATGCCGACTAGCCCTATTGGCAGACCACCAAGGAGAAGATGAAAGCAGTTCAGAAATGAGCATTGATGAAGGGGGAGGATTCTCAGAAGAAAGTTGCGATAAAGGAAGAGCATCAGAACATAAGATAAATGAGGCATGTGCACTATCTCCCAAGCAATCTTTTGAATTTATCAAGATGTTATCTAAGAATATACAACAACTAGAAAGAGATAATGCTGGGTTAAAATTAAATTTAGTAAATTTATGCCCATTAGATATGTTTGATAATTTAAAAATAGAAAATTAAAAAATTTAAAATATAAATTGAAAAATGACCATGCATGCTCAAATGATTTCAAAAATTAAAATTTAGAAATTATGGTAGAATCAACTGGTACATAAGAAATCACCAAAGACAAATTAAGAAAATATCTATAAATTATGTATCTCCAAAATTTTTAGTAAATCTAGTAGGTAGGAACCTATATTAAATTCTAAAATATTTTTTAATTAAATTTTCAAAATTTTGACTTATTAGAATAGAAATTATTTTAATTAGAAAAAAATTTTTCAAGTAAATTTTTCTGTTTGAATTTATTATTAAAAATTTCTATATTTATATAACATTAGTATTTCTGTTAAGCAATTTTTTTAGTTATTTTATATGAAATTATCAATGAAAATCATATTTTGAAATTTAAAATTATTTCACATACTTAGTTTTTGAAAATTTTACTTTTTTGTGATAAAATATAATATTCTTTGACAAAGGAAATATTTTTTTTTCATAATTTTCTGACCGATAAATTATTTTCTATGAATTTATTAACGA
Source organism: Zingiber officinale (assembly GCF_018446385.1). Classification (NCBI taxonomy): domain Eukaryota; kingdom Viridiplantae; phylum Streptophyta; class Magnoliopsida; order Zingiberales; family Zingiberaceae; genus Zingiber; species Zingiber officinale. The sequence continues at coordinate 62,613,991 of NC_055988.1, read as the reverse complement.
AAACGATATTTTAAAAAATAAAAATATTTTATAGACTTATTTTTAAAAACTTTTATTTTTTTGATAAAACAAGATGTCTTCTATCATAATAAATTTTTTTTGACAATTTTCAAATTTTATCTGAATTATTATGAATTATTTTTTGAAAAGATAATTTTTAATATTAAAAATTCAAGAAAATAGAAATTTAGAAACTTTGATTTTTCTAGTATTTAACCATCTATTTTCCATATCCATAAAATTTTAAAATAATTTTCAGAGTTAAAAATTATTTTTAAGATTTATCATCGAAAATTCGTTTGTTCCACTAAAATAAATCGTTTATGTTAGACTAAATAATAAATTTTTGTGAAAATTTTTCTACTGGTCTACCTTATTTTGTTTAAATTCAACAAAAATTTTCAAGATTTTTTGAAATGAATAAGTAATTTTTAAATTATTTTTTTTCAAATAGTAGCTTAATTATTAAAAATAGAATATGTTTAAAAATTATTTCTGAAAAATATTAGCCTACTGATAATTTTTGTTGTATATCCCTAGAAAATTATTTCAAATTTTTATAACCTTTTACGTAACTTACTTAGAATATGTTTATTTTATTTTTCCTAATTTTTATTGCTGTGATCAAAGAGGGAGAAAATAGGTAAAAGTTAAAAAATATTAAAGGGGAGCTAGGATAATTTTTATCCTTATACTTATTTTATCTTTATTAGCTTGTTTAATTCATTGCATTGCAATTTTTTTAATAATTGCAATTTACTATGTTATTTCATTTTGGTTTAACCCTAACTTTAACATAGATTGATGCACATCAAAAAGAAGGAGATTGTAAATATCACTTAGTAGTTTTGATATGATCAATCAAGTTAAATTAGATCATGTTGTATTTGATCCTTGTGTCTAAGTGTGTAGGAGCTTAGGAACACAAGAAGTCGAGTGGAAGATGCCACTAGATAGAAAGATGACACGGGAAAAAGCTGACGGGCTCAGTGCATTCGAAGGGCAAGGTGTTGCAGAAAAGTATACCAGCGGAATGAGAAGGATGCACTTAGCAATCCGAGGGACAAGAAGTTGGGTAGGAAGGTTGTTTGAGGAGAATGTCGGAGTTGAGTTCAGGTGAGCTCAACTCTGGCTGGCCGGAGCATCACTCACATAAAAAGATCAGCTAAGGAACTGATCTGCCTTATAGAAGGTGTCTTCCATGGCTTGGAAGGCACATTCGATGAACAGTACGAAGGCGCCTTCCAACCCATAGAAGGCGCCTTCTAGTGACCGCTAGTGAGGATAAAGTTTTATTCTTGAGAGATAGAATCTATCTGATAGAAGACGCCTTGGACCATTTTGAAGGCGCCTTCAAGCTGCGGATAACATTTTCTATAGGCTATAAAAAGACCCCTGGACCTAGAAAATATTCGACAATTTGAACTACAACTCTTGTAACACTTTCCTAGTATTCTCTTGAGCTTTTTCAATAATTGTAAGAGACTTCTCTGCCTACAATGAAGGAGATCTTCTAGTGCCTTTCACTACCTTGGATTAATAACCACCTATGTTGTAATCAAGTAAAACTCTGGCCTCTTAATCTTTTTTTAAGTTGTTTAGTTCATTTTTATTATTGCTATTTTAATTGTGCTAGTAATCAAGTCTAAAGTACAAGAAGGGGTTAATTTATTTTGTAGGCAATTCACCCCCTCTTGTCGGTCCCCGCTGCACCAACACTTTTCAGTTGTATTGGATTAACAACTACATAGGTTCTAATCAAGTAAATTTATGATCTTCTTACTTTTTAAGTTATTATTTTTATGCTAATTGCTTATTTTAATTAATATTTTATCCTTTGTTCAAAAAGTAAAGAAAATTTCTAACTTTCTTTTCAGGTTATTCATCTCCTCTAATAAGCCTACCTGGACCTATAATTAGTATCAGAGTCAAATCACTCTAGAAAGGTTAATCACCTGCTAAAGCAAGAAGATGATGGTTGAATCAAGTATTCACTCGCCAAAGTTCGAGGGGGAGTTCATGCTTTGAAAACGTCGTATGGAGGTATTCTTCAAGATTGACTTTGAAATTCTTCTTACTATCAAATATGGTTTTATAGCACCCAGAGATCAGCACAGAGAAGAAAAAGAACATCTCTAGACCAAAAAGGAGCAAAATGACTTCGTGGTGAACGACAAAATAGAGTTTCATTTGCTGAGCGTTCTTCCGTCCCAAGAAGTCAATCAGATCGGCAGCTATGACTCGACTAAAGAACTTTGAGAGAAATTTCTAGAGTTGCACGAAGGGACCTTGGAAGCTAAACTCGCAAGATAGGACCTGCTCCAGAACCAACTAAGCAACCTTTAAATGAAAAAGGAAGAGACGGTAGCTCATCTACACGCAAGAATCAAGGAATTGATCACCGAACTCACGAACCTCAGAGAAATGGTAATGAATCAAGATTCACTAAAGTATGCTCTAAATGCTTTTTCCGAGAACATTCGAGTGGATGTCTATAGTGGACTCCTTTTATTTCTCCAAGGAGCTCAAGGTAAGTACTTTAGAACATCTATTTTCCACTTTCAAATTACATGAGTCGAGATGTGCAGATTTAATAAATAAATAAGAAAAGTCAACTCAGAACTTGACACTCAAAGCTAATAAGATCGAGCCAGAGTGAGAATCATTGCTCGACAAAAATGAAGAAACCTACATGGTAAGAAAGTTTAGTAAGTTTTTTAAAACTAATAATTTTGATAAGAAATAATAGGTAACAAAGCTACTACGAAGCACAAGGAAGATTAGTTGCTACAACTGCCAAGAAGAAAGACACATCAAGGACAACTGTCCAAACCTAAAGAAAAGGGAGAAAGAAAAGGATAGAGGGCCAAGACAGAAGAAGCATACGAATCTAAAAGCCAAGTGGGACGAGTCGTCCTTAGAGTCTGAGATCAAGACCTATATCGTACTTGCACTTACGGCAAGTCATCAAGAAGATGAAGATGAAGAAAGCTCGTTTGATATGAGTATCGAAAGTAATGATAAAGGGGGAGTGTTGAACTATGAGTCCAACACGGTAAGTAGAGTACGTCTCTTACCTCCTGAACAATTATACAATGATATTAAAATACTGTCTAGATCTCTTTGTAAAAATAGGACTAAATATTTAAAATCAAAAAAAGACTATGCATGTTTGTTAGAAAAATTTAATAAAATTAAAATTGAGAATATAAAATTAAAGAATAAATTGAAACATTGCGAGTAAAGAATTTTGCATGCTAAGTCCTAATATTTTTCAAACTTCAAATTTTAGAAATTATAATGCACTTAATTGGTATTTAAGAAATCATAAGGGCTCAATTATGAAAATTATTAGAAATACTAGTAAATACTTGATAAATCTAGTAGGTTAGAACTTATTTTGGATACCAAAATCTGTACTAAATTGTTAATTTTATGTGAATGCTAGAAATTTAAAATATTTTTTAGTATTTTTTGAGAAATTAAATTCTTAGACATTCTATTCATATTTTCTATCTAAATTTTTTTGTAAAAAAATAAAAATATTATAGGCTAACAAAAAAATTTTTAGATTTTTTTTGACCAATATATTAATTTTTATGATTTTTTAGAAATAGATTTTATAAATTAAAATTATTTTGGAAATTAAATTTTGAAAATATTAATTTTTTGTGATAAAAATTATATTGTTTGTTGCTAAAAAATATTTCAGAATGTTTTTACCGTTATATTAATTATTATGAATTATTTTTCATAAATCATGTTTTTGTAATTAAATTTTTTAAATTTTTTTTTTAAAAAAAACTTAATTTTTCTGTGGATAAATCTTATATTTGATATGCATCGAAAAATTGGCATGATTTTTTGAAGTCAAAAAATATTTTTTTTATTAAATTAAAAAAATATATATTTCTGTTGCAAAATATTTATTTTGGCTATGAAAGAAAATAATATTTTTGTGAAAAATTTTATACAGATCCAAATAGTTATGTGACAGATTGACAAAAATTTTCAGGATTTTCCATAACTTAAAAATAAGTTTTAAATTATTTGTGGCAAAAATAAGAAATATCTCTTAAAAATTATTTTCTATGAAAAATTATTTTGGTATAAATACATAAATTTCGGTATTATGCAAATAGACCCCCAAAATTTTGATTATATTTTTCCATTGATATTTTTGTTTTATTTTTTTAAATTTTTGATGTGATAAAAGGGGGAGAATAATTAAATGTTAAGTTTAGGGGAGCTTTTTTTTAGTTGTCATACTTACTTGTAATTTATCTTCCATTTTAAAGTTAATATTTTTATACTTGTCTATTTAGTTATAATCTTAACTTTGGTTAATGCACATCAAAAAGGGAGAGATTGTAAGTATCCTAGGTTGATTTTGATATGATCAACCGAGTTAAGTTTGGTCATGTGTCTTTTGATACCTTGTGACTAAATGTGCAGGAACTTAGGAACATAGAAAGTCAAGCGGAAGACGTGGCGGTAAGCGAGAAGGATGATACAAGAAATGAGTCAACGAACTCGACACATTAGAGGGAAGAAAACATGTGGAAGAATATACCGACGCATGAGAAGGATGCACGTAGAGTATTCGAGGGGCGAGAAGTCAGGAGGAAGTTTGCTCGAGGAGAAAATTGGAGTTAGGTTCGGGTGAACTCAATTTCAGGCGGTCAGAGCATCACCCAAAGAAGCGCGAGGAAGAGTTAACCGATTGAAGGTTAATTTAACGCCTTAAAGGAACTTTGAGGTGCCCTGAAGGAACTTGATGGAGGTGCCCTCATGGAGCTTGGAGGCGTCCTAGAGCTTAGAAGAGGCGCCTCCAATGAACATTAGCCATTAGACTACTGTTGAGAATAAGATAAACTTTATCCTCTTAGGAAGTGTCCTAAATCCCTTTGGAGGCACCTCCAATCGACGTGAACCAACGATTTTATCCCAAGAGGATATAAAAAGCCCCTTAGAGCAAGGAATTGAAAAACTACTATTGTACTCATTTCTTAAGCAATTCCTGAGCGTTCAAAGTTTGCAAGAGACTACTCAACATTTACGAAAGAGTCTTTTAATGGAGTTTTTCAATTATCTTGGATTAACAATCATATAGATTATAACCAAGTAAATTTTTAAGCCTTAAAATTTAAGTTATTGCTTTTATGTTAATTACTTATTTTAATTAATATTGTGTCCTTGCTCTATTCAAAAAGCAAGAGATATTTAGCTTTCTTTTCAGGCTATTCACCCCACCTCTAGCTGACCTACTTAGACCTACCCCAACATCATTTATGCCATAGCATCGGATCTTCGACATCACCCTGACTTAAGATCCAGATATCACCCCTGACTCAGCCTTGATCATCGACATCTCCCTACCTCGGCCTCAATTGGCGACATCCTCCCTGCCTCAGCCTCCAATCTGGGCATCCTCCCTATCTCAGCTTCAGATCCTGATATCCTCCCTATCTCAACCTCACTCATCAACTTCGTCTATCCTCAAGGTCACTCAACATCAACGTCATTTCCTCATCTATCCTCGAATCAGACCCACACTTTATGATGCCCCACTGAAAACACGTGAGGGCATATAGATAAGGAGGCAGCGTAATCACCTCATTGATGAGGCTGTTTTTCTCAAAAGATGCGGATAACGACTGAGAATATTTCGGAACATGTGGCATCGAATGAATGTAGAGGTGGTCAAATGGTTGTCAGATCTGGTCTTACGAATACCCTCCTTTAAACATGTGACGCTTGGTTAATAGAGAGGCAGATAATGACTATTTGATCTGATCCCTTCACTAGCTCATATAAGGATGATGAAGGAGAATGCAATGTCTAACGTGGAGATACTCTTCTGATAGCTATATAAACAAGTAAGTGCAAGGGGATTCTAGACTATGATCTTTGGCTCCAGTTATCTCTTCCTCCTCCTTTAGTTTTATACCTCAAGAAAATCCTAATTTGAGCGTCAGAGTGACCTGCCGGGATCCCTCCCCGACACCATTCTAACACTTTGTTGAAGTACTTTTCAGGTCCTCCCATCATTCTTATCGATGATCTCTAGAGAGGGTGCCCGTTCGTTAACTGGTGACTTAACCATCCATGATATTTGACCAGAACAATGACTATTCTCAAATATCATAGAATAGAATATGATACAATGAGATAAAATGTAATAGAAATAAGACACAAATGAGCCTTTTAATTTCATTCTTCGTTCTTTAATTAAGAATTAAATTGCACAAAATATACTGATACAATCCTAAAAGTGAACGTAGAATAAATGGTAGTCTCAATAGTAATGCAACATTGAACATTCAATGAACATCATGTAGAAGTGTCAAAAATAAATCCAACTCGATGATCTAATCCAAGTCAACTCGAAAAAATCAGGTTCGGATTGGCAATTTTCAAGTTCGGATCGAGGGTCACTACAAAAAAAAATTAATATTTTGCAACGAATTTTTTTTTTAAAAAATGGTTACAAAAAATTTGTGATGAAAAATATTCGTCATAGAAAAGTCATCCCCCAATATTGGCGACGAAAATAAGAAATTCGTCGTAAATTTTTTGATGGATTTTATTTTCATATCAAAATTAGTTGGAAACATCGTAAAATTTAGAAACGCAGATCTGCAACAAATTTTCTTTTGTCTCATATTTTGCAACGAATTTTCAAATTTGTTGCTGATTTTTGCGATGAAAATAAGAAATTTGTCATAAAATTTGCTACAAATTATATTTTCATCACAAAATATAGAAACACAAATCTATAATGAATTTTGATTTTTGTGACAAATTTAGAAATTCATCATAAAATATATGACAAATCTAGATATTCGTCACAGTTTTTTGTGATGAATCTATAAATTTGTCACAGAATATGTGATGAATCTGGATATTCGTGGCAGAATTTTATGACAAATTTGGATATTTGTCGCAAAATCTGTGATGAATTTAGAAATTTGTCGCAGATTTCTATGACAAATCTAGATATTTATCACAAATTTCTACGACGAATCTAAATATTCATCACAGAATTCACCATTATTTTTTTGTTACATTACGGTATATTTGCAATGAAAAATTTTTATCGCAAAATTCATCACAAAACATAATTCAAGTTTCCATAATTAACTAATTTCTAAATTTAATTTGGTTAATATAAAAATATCTATCAAATTATACATCAAATTCATACACATCCTATCTAACACACAACACATCATATCTAACAAAATAAAACTATACATTAAACCAAATCACAATTCATATATCAAATCCAAACATCACAATTCATACAATCCAAACATTTCATACATCAAAATGCAAAAATCACAAAAGATCTAATATCCATACAATCCAAACATCATAAGAAGTTTTAAACCATCCATACATCAACAAATATCTAAACATCACTAAATCTTCTCCATTTTCCAATATTCTTTTTTCCCTAAATCAAAATAAAAATACAAACAATATCAATGATTACAAGAAAGAAATTACTATATATGAATATAAAAAATATTTTTTACTTACTCTGATATTGATTTTCATTGTGTCTGACCAATCCTATTTCAAACAAATTAACAGTATTAACAAAAAAAGAAATGTTCACAATCAAATAATTAATGTTCAAAAATACTAATTGTGAGATAAATGATATTCATATAAGAAGATCCATCACCACCATCATCGCCATTATTGCCATCATCATCATCATCACCATTATCACCGAACCCAGAAGGAAAATGACTTTGAGTGGAACTTAATTGAAGATGTCTCATAATTAAATCTTGTTGTTGGTGCATAGCTCTGATTTTTTATCTCTAGCTCTCATTTCTGCATCTCTAGCTCTTCTTTCTTCATCTCTTTATGATATTATGTGCTTCAAATGTGAAACTTCTTATGTTAAGGTATTAATCTGAGTCGTAACTGTTGTTGGGGTGGAAAAAGATTTACAGGAAACTCTATAATTTTTCTTAAAAAACTCATTCCCAATACCCTCCCCCCCTTGTGTCCCCCACTAGCCTCCAACCATAAATCTAAATTATTACTAACAAATGACTTAGTTTCCTCACTAGCACATGAACTTCTATGTGTTATCTCGAGCTCATCATATTTTTCTTATATTGTAATAACAAAATTAAAGTAAATTTATTGTGACAATAATTTAGAAATGCATATATTTTTAATTACTCTAAAGCTTCATTGCTTTTGCTTTAGTCTTCTCCAAGACTTATCTTTTTTATAAAAGTTTTGGTGAAAGTTTCTATGAATGAAGGTTCTGTCCCCATATCTTTGGTCTAAAAAAATAGGATTAGAAATAATAAAATAGTCACGGATTAAAAAATTATTAAGAGAGTTAAAAAAATTATTAGGAGAGTTAAAAATTTACCATTCTACATCTATGCTCATCGATATTAATTGAACCTTCCATATATGTCACAGATGAGTCTTCAGAATTATAAGATTGATTTAATATATTCTATTGATTCCGTTGTTTACTTTCTTTGGTTGCCCAAAAATTATTAATCTTAGTCCAATTGTCCTCTGTGATACAAAGTAGTTTTTTACTCTTTGTTTAGCATGATTGAGAATATGACGAATGTGATCACAATATTTTTTTCTTGAAAATCTTCTTAACTTCCAATTCAAAGGTAGGGTCCCAATTATATGTCCATTGAATATAAAATAAAATAATTAAGTATATATATTTAATTTTATTTTAGATATAAAATGAATCATTTATACCTTAAACTCGCTGATGATAGAGTGCCTAAATAAGATATTGAATCTCCGATCCAATGATTATTCATGATTTGATTAATTTCGTGAATAATACATACCGAATTTTCGAACCTATGGTGAATGGTGAATATTAAATACAATAGTAATAAGAAAAGTATAAAAATATAAAATAGGGGTGACAAAATTTTTAAGATCCCTAAACTAGCAATTATAATTGACAATGTCTTGTAACTATCACAATCCAATCCAATCCAATGGTTGAATAGTGTAATTATTTAATATATTAAACACATGAAGAGTATCATTGGATGCTAATTAAAGATTGTTCAAAGTTTTTCATAAATGAGAGAATGAATAATGATCATACACTAATCTAAAGGTCTAGTTGATAAAAAAAAGGTACCATATCAAACCACTCTTAAAGTTTTTTTATTATTGAGAATAAAGATGTCTAGTTGAAAATAAAGTAGCACATCAAAATATTTTTAGAGATTATCATAAAATGAGAGAATGAATAAAGATGAAATAAAGTAATCTCATGATCTAGTAGAAAATAAAGTAACTCAAGTATACTATTAGAACATGGAATAGAATGAAGTACCTAATTGATGCATATCAGAACTCAATTATTAAAATAAAATAAATTTGATAAAAGTTGAAAATTGAAGTCACCAAACAAAATTTTAATCTTACTTTACAATAATACTTATAAAATATAGGGTAAAAAAATTAAAATATTATTTTTATACTTACGAATCTCCGTAGGGGACTATAAATTCTTGAATATCTTGGACATCAAAAAAATGAGAATATGGTAGAAACTAGATTTGCCAATTGGTGCGATGAAGGTACTAGCGAAGGCGAATGTGATGGTCCTGCTTGTATTGACGAAGGGGAATGTGATGGTCTTGCTTGTATTGGCAAAAGGGAATGTGATGGTCCTGCCTGTACTGGCGTAGGGGAATGTGATGGTCCTATTTGTACTGGCGAAGGTGAATATGATGGTCCTATAACCTTATCAAGGAGGGGCTAGGTACACTGCTAGGTGCTGATTGATCATGAGAACTTAGTCTACATCCATCCCATCTAAAGATGTTCTAAAAAATTTAAAAATAGGATAAAGTTAAAAATATAATGATGCATAATAAATAACATGAAAAAACTTACCATATTTGTTAAGAGAGAGTGTGCGAGAATCCTGCAATGATAGATATTACTTCTAATGACCTATAATATATAGCAAGAAATACAGAGCATTAACTGATAATATATATAAGTTTACGAATGAGATATTAGATATACAAACAATTGAGCTACAATTTTTCTAAATTTATAGATTAAAACTAAATTTACTCAAAACATAAAAAATAGTACCTTATATGAAAATAAAAGATCATAATTTTTTTATATTAAGATAACAAAACTTACCCATCATCAACAATCGAAGTCCTCATTGTCATTATCATTGTCATCCTCATCCACGTTGTCATCATCGTCGTTGTTGTCGTCCTCCTCCTCTTCATCATTATCAATTTGACTTGCATCCACGTTTATCACTACTCCGTTGTGATCTCATAATGTTGGAATAATATATTCCTTGGTTTGAAATATATTTGCAACTTTCTCTTATTGATATGCAATATCTTCCCAACGTGCATCAAATTTTTTTTATGCTTTCATTTTACAAACAACCCACCAATCAATTTTCTCATATTTCAAACTAGGGTATGAAGCATAGAATACTTGAATTACTTATTGTGCCAACACAAATTGTTCATATTTCTTATACAATATTTTATGATTTATTTCAACCAAATTATACCATGAATGCACCTTCATCCCTCTGACAGGGTCAAACATCAACACATAAATAATATAACTTGGATTTCTAGCCTGGGGTATTCTACCTCTATAATTTCATCCAACAAATCATAAAAATCATTGTTTGCACCTACATGGATGATTGAACACAAACTCTACTATTCATTGTACTCTTTCCCATTCTATACTCTTAATATAAAACTTATATCCATTTATAAAATAAGCTAGCCAAGTGTATACTAATGTTTTTGGACCCCATTACAGATGGAATAACATTTCTTGTTCAAGATGAGCTCAATTATCATGAACCTAAAGTCAAATACGCTAATTGTTAAAAGTGTGCATATGTATAAACCAAATTTAAATTATTTGCTTACATATGATTTGAACCATGGTGAAAATTCTTCTTGACATAATCGATCAAACTCATGTGTCGACAATTCATAATATAAGTTTTCAAAAATCCTACCATAAAGAAATAAATTACAACACTAAAAGTTACGACATAAGAAATATAATTAAAAAATAAAAAAGATATACTAACTCATAGTATGACGATACTTCTGGACAATGCAATAAAATATATGTATGGGATGTTCGTAATTCTTGACTAGTTAAGTATCTCTTCTTAATTACATGGTTCACTTGGTCAATTAAGGTAGTTAAAAATTGAGAATGAGTTTAAATTAGGATTAATAGGACTCTCATCATTTCTTAGTGGTCTTCTCCTTTTGTTTTGAACATGAGGCTCAAAATAATATAATGCAAAAGTTATTACTTCCTCCATTATGTATGCATTAATAATAGAGGCTTCAACTCATGCCTTATTTTTAACTTTTTTTTTTCAAATGAAAAAGGAATTTGATGATAATAAAACAAATTTATTTGATATTAATATATAATAAATAGTCGAAAACTTTTTATACATTCAGATTGTCAAGGTATAAAAGAAAAAAACTTTTACCTTTCAACTGGATATATCCATCGAAAATAGATAGATCCTCCAACTTTAGCCTCGTATGACAAGTGAATCAAAAGATGCTCCATAGAATCAAAAAATAAGGGTGGAAATTGTTGGTGTAAGTTGCACTAATGATCTAACTCAGGTTTTGATAAATGACAAGTAGATTAAAGTTAGAATGTTTGTGGTCTAATTGCTTTACCAAGTGTGTAGGAGTTGACGGGTCTGAAGGACCTAACACTAGGCTGAAATCTAGCTAGGCCTGCAGGACTTGATAACTGGTGCGAAGTTCAGATAGCTCAAGGAGTGACCCTATCTAGAGGGAAGTCTGGTTGGGTCTGTGGGACCTGACAATCAACCGAAGTCTAGTTGGGTCTGCAGACCTAACAATTGGTGGGAAGACCTGGTGGGTCAAAAGTAAGTCAAGCAATTACAGTTGGTAAGTAAAAGGTAGCAATTAGAGGAGAGATCCAGTGAGGAAGCGTTCTCGGTTGTGGGAACAGTAGGCGTCGACCCAGCTTAGGTCCATTTGAGAAACCTAAGCTGAGACCTTGACTAGATCCTAGTTTGGGGGAGACAGAATCTAATTACTACTACTACCTTATTGTGTTAACTTTATTTTGCATGATAAACATATTTTGGTTGTCTGGACTAACTCTTTTTTATAGGAAAGAGAAGGTTAAAAAAGAGTTATCCGGGCACCCGGACCAATTTTGTCCTGACGAGTGCCTAACTAGGCACTAGGCGGTCCAGACACCCAGAGTTGGTCTAGGCACCCAGACCAGCAAACCTCATCTAGAAGTTGAGTTGGAGTGCGTCGACTGCTAGAGCCCACATCAACAGTCTAGGCATCTGGAGGGGGTCCGGGCCCCTCGGAGGTGGATAAACTTAAGTTTTGGTAAGAGCTCGCCATGTTAGCACAGTCCAGGTGCCTGGGAGGGGATCTAGACACCTGGATAGAGCTATAAAAGGAGGCTTTGACCAACAACTTGAGAACATAAATTGCTATGACTTTCCTTCTTGCATGCTGGTCCGAAGAAGCTCCTACGACGTTGTAACGCTCCTCCGACAACCTACGTTCAAGGAATTCTATTCATACTATCTTGTTATAGGTAATCTAACATTTTATAGTTTGTGTACTCAAATTTTGTAACTTATTTTCGAATTATAGTGATTATCTAATGAAAACACTCAATGAATGTGGGCCCTGAAGTAGGAGTAGTCGAAGGCTCTGAACCAAGTAAAAAATTACTTGTTTTAGCGCTTATTCTTTCCTTTTCTCATTTCTACTCCTTAGTTTTATTTCGGCTATAAACTAAATATTCTTTAAAAGAAAAGAACATTTTCAAAATCATGTGATTCACCCCCTCTCATATGTTCACAATCCAACAAGTAGTATCAGAGCTAAGTTGACTCTGAATTGGTGCAACTATCAATCAAGCAGGGGGTGACTTTCAAACTTTCTTTTAATCTTTTTTTTTTTTTCAATTTTGAGATTTTTGATATAGTTTAAATTGGTGCAATTATCTCTTTGGACAAGTCTTGTCTCTTTCTGTAATATCTTGACTTGGTACAACACTAATCAGGTCTTTCTTTTCTCCCACACTACTTACCCCAAGACCAAGTCTTGGTAATATTTCCAAGTTTCTCTTTCAGAAATTAATCGCTCAAAATGAGGGATATAGCGATGTTCGTCCCCCCTTCTACGGGGATGACTTTCTGTATTGGAAGAAATAAATGGAAGTGTACCTAAAGACTGACATCGATCAATGGTTCACCATCCGACGAGAATACAGGTACCTGTAGATGAACCAACTAAAGTACCCCTCAGATGGAATCCGGAAGATAAGAATAAAGTCTAGATCGACTCGAAGGCAATGAACATAATCTAGTGCAGACTTACAAAGGAAGAACTAAACCACGTCGGCTCGCATGAGAATGCGAAGGAGCTGTGGGATAAGATGGTTGAATTACATGAGGGTACGACCGATTCAAAGGTAACCAAGAGGGGTTTACTTTTGAATAGTTTATTTAATATTAAAATACAAGATAGAGAAACAACTACTCAGCTATACGCAAGAATCAAGGATATTCTGAATGAGCTCCACATAATCGGTCACCAACTAGAGAACAGGGATATAATCAGGTATGCCTTAAACTCTTTTCCTTAGAATGCATTGTGGGCATTTATAGTAGATGCCTATAAAGTTTCAAGGAAATTAAACAAATTAAAATTGGATGAGCTATTTTGTGAAATTATGAACAGACTAACTCAAAGTAGGTCGAGAAAGGTGTGGCTTTTCTTGTACGTCCATCAAAAGAAAAAAAAAGACTAGAACTCGAGTCAAGCCTGAGTCAGAAGATGAATCTAACTCAGAAGCAGATGAAGAAGAATAACTCGTGAACATGGTTAGAAAAATATTCATAAGAAGGAAGAACAACTTCACAAAGAAGGACTTACAAAAGGTGATCAAATCAACATCCAACGATGTGATGACGAAGATCACATGCTATGAGTATAACAAGAAACAACACTATAAGCATGAGTGCCCAAAAATAAAAGAGGGCAAACCCAAGACAACTAGAAGAAAGAAGGAACTCAAAATGACTTGTCATCTTCGGAAGAATCAGACAATGATGAATCAAAGCTCATGTGCATAGTGTTGGTCGGGATCGGTCGGCTGGAGAGGGTTGAGTTGCCTGAAACACAAAAGCTAAACACCTTCTCGATCTTTCAACTTAGGTTAGCAACAATAGCAAATAAAATAGAATAAGAAACTAAAGAAAAGAGGCACCAGAATTTACTTGGTTACAACTTAGGTGGTTGCTAATCTAAGCCAAATGAAAGCTCTTAAGAATCTCCTTCGGTGAAGGCAGAAAAGCCTCTTACACTCGTTAACAACTAAGACTATTGCTAGGAAATTAATACAAAAGTTGTTATCTCTTTCCTAGGTCCAGGGGTCTTTTTATAGCCCCTGGAAAAACTTATCCTCGGGCTGAAGGCGCCTTCTATAGGGCTGGAAGGCGCCTCCAGTGAGGCAAAGGATAAAACTTTATCCTTTTCGCCAATTGCCAGATTGGTTGGTCGAAGGCGCCTTCCATGGCCATGGAAGACACCTTCCATGGCCATGGAAGACACCTTCCATGGCTATTGAATGCGCCTTCCATGGCTAGTTGAAGGCGCCTTCAGCCATTGAAGGCGCCTTTCATGGCTGGTTGAAGGTGCCTTCAGCCATTGAAGGCACCTTCAACTTCTATTAAAGGCACCTCTAGCAACTTCATAGCTCCACTCTAGCTCTTCCGCTACTTCGATCACTTTGGTGATTTCGTCCAACCGAAATAAGGCTCATCCGAACCCAATTTTAGCCTTCTCCTCGAGCAGGCTTTCACTCCGGCTTCTCATCCTTCGAACGTTGTGCATATCCTTCTCGTCCATTAGCGTACTCTTCTGCAGCGTCTTGTTCCTCGGACGCATCGAGCCCGTCGGCTCTCTCCCGTGTCGTCCTTGTCGCTAGCCGCGTCTTCCGCTCGACTTCCTGTGCTCCTAAGCTCCTACACACTTAGACATAGGGATCAGAACATAATAGGACATAACCTAACTTGGTTGATCACACCAAAAATAACTTTGGGGTTCCAACAATCTCCCCCTTTTTTTATGTGAGCAACCCAAGTTAAGTTAGAGTAAATAAATATACAGTTAAAATAAAAATACAAGTATGCAATTAAAGTGCAAAAAAGGTTAATTTTAAAATTTAAAATTTTAACTAGTACCTCCCCCTAGACTTAATTTTCCCTTCTCCCCCTTTGGTCACATAAAAAAATGGGGTATATATAAAAAAAATCTAAGGGTAATTATTAAAAAAAACTTACAAGTGTTTTGAGAATTGAAAAAAAAATTAATATCAACGTAAATAATTTAGAAACTTTAAGTTTTGAAAAAAAAATTCTAAGTTATGAAATTGACAAAAATTGAAAGCATTATTTTAACTAACTATTTCATGCTTATCAGTTTGTCAATTAAATATTCAATTCAGTAATTGACTTCCAGGTTGTGGCGAGGCACTAAGCCTTCTTAGTTATTGGATCATCAACCACTTCTAGACAAAGCCTCTTAAAGAATTCAATATTTAATGTACTTTCTGAAAACCCTAAGTCTAATTAAACTTTTAATTTAGACAAGTCTTTAGAACCCAATATAGGTTTCTTTCAACTGGGTTAATTAAAAATTTCGGGGGTACTTAACTTTTAGGTTTTTTTAATTTGACCCCTGTGAAATCTAAGATACCAGTTCAGATTTTTATATTTCCTAATATTTTTATTATATGAGCATGCACAATTTTTCAGATATTCTATCTCTATTTTCAATTTGTCATTTTCTATTTTCAAATTATCATATAAATCTAGTAGACATGCTTTAGACAATTGTATTTTCAAGTCTATGTTTTCCTTTTCTAACTTGCAACAGTCTTTAGTTAATAATTTAACATATTTAACAATTTATCAGGTAGAAGAGATTGTACCTGACTTACCTTGTCGACCTCGTTGTCCGTAGCTCCCCTTGAACTGCTGTTTTCTTCTATTGATGCTCCTCCTTTATCGATGCTCATTTCGGAAGAGCTTTCTTCATATTCACCTTCTTGATGACTTGCCATCAACGCAAGTCCAGAAAAGGCTTCGACCTTCGATTCGGATGATGTTTCATCCCACGTTGCCTTTAGGGTCTTGTATTTGTTTTTTTGGACGGGCTTCTTGTTCTTGCCTCTGTCTTTTTCATTGATCTTTAACTTAGGGCAGTTGTCTTTAACGTGTTCTTCTTCATTGCAGTGATAGCATATGATTGTTCTTCTCTTTCTACCCTGCGGATGGTTAGATTTTCTAGATTTAAGTAACTTTTTAAAATATTTTACCATCATTACCATTTTGTCATTGTCAAGAGAGGATTCTGAAGTTTGTTGGTCCAACTCCTTTGGATCTGTACATCTTGTTTCGTGGACTTTAAAGGTAGAATATGTAATAGACATCTACTAATGATGCTCATTCAGTACTTCTAGGGAATACGTTAAGAGTGTACCTTAGCGAATCTCGGTTACTTACATTTTCTCTGAGATTCGTGAGTTCAGTGATAAGCTCCTTGATCCTTGAATGAAGGTGTGCAACTATTTCTCCTTGTTCCAGTTTGATGTTGCTGATATGGTTTCTGAGTAGATCCTGTCTTGCGAGTTTCGCCTCTGAAGTTTCTTCATGTAGTTCTAGGAACTTCTCCTAGAGCTTCTTTGCAGACTTGTAGGCTCCGATCTGATTGACTTCTTATGACAATAGAACGCTTAACAGATGGAACTCTGCTTTACCATTTGCCAAGAAATTAGCTTACTCCTTTTTGGTTCAGTGATATTTATCTTTAACTCCGGGAGCTACAAAACCAAACTCCATTATTAAAAATAAATTGAAATCAGTTTTGAAAAATACCTCCATCTTCTTTTTCTAGTTGGCGAAGTCCCCATCGAACTTTGGTGGGTGGATGCTTGAACCGATCATCTCGTGTGCTTCGTTCAACGGTTAGTCTTCCTGAAGCAACTTGGCTCTGATACCACTTGTTGGTCCGGGTCGGCCTGTTGGAGAGGGTTGAGTTGCTTGAAATACAAAAGCTAAACACCTTCTCGATCTTTCAACTCAGGTTAGCAGCAATAGCAAATAAAATAGAACCAATAAGAAACTAAAGAAAAAAGGCACCAGAATTTACTTGGTTACAACCTAGGTGGTTGCTAATCCAACCCAAATGAAAGCTCTTAAGAATCTCCTTCGGTGAAGGCAGAGAAGCCTCTTACACTCATTAACAACTCAGACTATTGCTAGAAAATTAATACAAAAATTATTATCTCTTTCCTAGGTCTAGGGGTCTTTTTATGGCCCCTGGAAAAACTTATCCTCAAGCTGAAGGCGCCTTCTATAGGGTTGGAAGGTGCCTCCAATGAGGCAAAGAATAAAACTTTATCCTTTCCGCCAACGGCCAGATTGCCTGGTCGAAGGTGCCTTCTATAGCCACGAAAGGTGCCTTATATGGTTGGTTGAAGCCACTTTCAACTATTGAAAGCGCCTTCTGCCTGTAGTTCGTGGAGGCACCTTCAACTCCTGTTGAAGGTGCCTCTAGCAGCTCCATGGCTCCACTCTAGCTCTTCCGCTGCTCCGATCGACTGGATAATTTTGTCTAACCAAAATAAGGCTCACCCGAACCTAATTTCGGCCGTCTCCTCGAGTAGGCTTTCATTCTGTCTTCTTATCCCTCGAATGTCGAGCACTTCCTTCTTGTCCACCAACGTACTCTTCCGCAGCGTCTCATCCCTCGGACGCACCGAGCCCGTCGACTATCTCCCATGCTATCTTTCTCGCTAGCATTGTCTTCCGCTTGACTTCTTGTGCTCCTAAGCTCCTGCACACTTAGACACAGGGATTTGAACATAATAGGACCTAACCTAACTTGGTTGATCATATCAAAAACAACCTTGGGGTTCCAACACGTAGATTATATATGTTATTTTGTATTATTTAACGCACATCTTTCTGTATTCATTGCCTATGATCTATGTTTTTACACCCTTTATTATGATAATTTTAGCATAATTATTATTTTACATCTAGAGATCTACTCAGTGTTTGTTTTCACTTTTAGGAGCAGTTTGGAGTGGAAAAGAATGCTAAAGATGCAAAAGAAGATCAATTGAGAAGACCATAACCAAACCTTCTCTACCCCTGACGTGCAAAGATTATATACACTTTTATGTATATTTTAACGCACATCTATTTGTATTTCATGAGCATAATCTATGTTTATTGTACCCTATTTCATTATAATGTCATATTTCTACTCATTTTATTCAGAAATGTACTCTTTGCTTGTTTTGATTAATAGGACGTGATTTAGAGCAAAAACAGAACTTAAATGGAGTCTAGAGCTTCCAAAGTATCCGGGCCATGTGGAACTCACACGGGCATACGAAAACTAAGTTTTCCCATGTTTTGGAAGTGTGGAAACCACACGACCATGTGGAAGCCGTGTGGGGGTCATGTGGAGGCCGTGTGGAATCCACACGGCTATGTGAAGGTCGTGTGGAATTTCCAACACTGCAGACTAAAACTAAAACATCCATAACTTTGTGTTCGGTTAAAGTTATGAGCTGTTCTTTATATCAAAATGTAGATAACTTCAATATCTACAACTTTTTTTGAAGACCTCAACTAGAGAAACCCCTATATTAATGGTGTAAAATATATTGTAATGAGATATATCCATGTAGAGCCATGCCAAGGGCCATGTAAGGGGTGTGTGAAATCCACACGACTGTGTCCATCCACACAGGCCATGTGGAAGTTCCAGAGAAGAAGAAGACTTTGACCGTGTGAACTACATGGTCGTGCCATCAGCTCAGAGCCAAGGAAGCACATGGCCATGTGGACCACATGGCCGTACCATCAGACTAGAGCCAAGGCAGCACATGGTCGTGTGGATTCACACGGCCGTGTCATGACCTGTGTAAAGGTTGTGCCAAGTGTTATAAAAGGGAGTTTTCTCCCCTTTTCATGAATCTTTGGCTCGGGGCTCACCCCCATTCCTTAGAGAAGAGTTCTCCCCCCTTGGGGAACCCTAGTTCTTCTATCTTCGCTGATCCATCCACCTCCGGAGCAAGGATTGCATCCAAGAAGACTGGTACTACATGGATAAGCTTTCTCTTCTCTTCTCTTTATATTTTGAGTTGTAGATTGTTTTACTTATTATTTATTGGTTGTATTCTCTTGCAATGGAATAGATCTATAGACCTAAGATATAGGAAGTACCTATGATGTGATTGTGGATGTATGAACTATGTATTTAGATATTTCCTTATTCAATGAAGTGTTATGTCATGTTCTATTTGTGTTGTGCCTTCTATGTGTTTGATGAAGTGTGTGAATGGTGCAAACATATAGATGTGGACTGGTTGTGGATCCCGCAAAGGGATACCCTAGATCGTATGACCGAGGGATGCTAGTGCTATACAAAACCCACTAACGAACGTCTAGGGTATCATCTTGAAAGGAGAAGCAATTTTCTATAAGGAAGTAGGTAGTCGTAGTCAATTCTAATCCTCATCTTTATGTTTATTAAGTAGTGCATGTGTTCCTATGTTGTATGACTGAGGGATGCTAGTGACTGACAGATCTCGCTAACGGATTTCATAGGAATCATTCCTATTTAATTGCAAGAGATGTTGATCTAACTACCTGTCGGTTGTCCACTGTAGGGGAGAGTTTGTAACTTTCTACATGTGCATAAGAATGGAGGTAAGGAGATGAATAATGTACAGGGTCATTAACTAGTATTATAGTGAAATTGAAATCCTAGTATCTATCCATCCCCAAATCTAACTCTCCCTCTTTCTCTACTCTTTATATTCTCTCTTTCCTTCACTCTCTCTGTTCCAATTAACCTTCGATTGTCTAGATAGCTCGTCGTGCGAAGTTAACTAGTACTTAATCAACAGTCCCTATGAGTTTGATATCTTTGGTATTACTGATGACGTAATCGTGTACTTGCGGCTCGTAACAACCCCGAGGAGAGAAAAGCAAGGATGGCACAACCAAGGAGAGGACCAGTGTAGAAATGGTCCTGGTCATGCTAAATGGCATGGATAGGAGTTGCCTGTGCCTTTCTCTAGAACAGATTCAGGCTTGGCCATGCCTTATGGCACGACCATGCATCCGAAGAGTAGGTTTAAAGGTCTAGAAGGCAAAACAAAGCATGCTCATGTTCTGACCGTGCCATATGGCACGACCAAGCTTTGTGGACAGAGCCAAGTTGACTCTGGTAGTGTCTCTAGACATGGCCAAGAAACCAGACACAAAAATGGTCGTGCCAAATGGCAAGACCAAGCTACTTGTACTAGAGACAAGCTGGCTTTGGTCATGCCAAGTGGCACGACCATATGGCCAAGCAGCATTTTGGTCGTGTCTCTAGACACAACCACCCCGTGCCCTTACTTCTATAACAGGGGCACTTCATCTCCTTGCTATGGAGGAAGATCCAAGGTAGAAATGACCATCTAGGTTAAATTCTTGCACTCGGAGGCGTCATCTGGGCGATTTGAGGCTGTCTTGCTACTCCATCCTCATTGGCACTCCAAGATTTTCATCCAATGGCTTCACTCGACATCAAGGATAAGTTTTTCTTCCCTTTCCTTTAGAGTTCTTGAAATTCTTTTAGATTTGAGCTCTTGGATTGTAGATTTTCTAATTGTAGAGTAGATTTTTATTGTTCTATGATGTAGAAAGTAATTGTAATGTGTGGATGTTGTAAATTCTTTTGAATTGCCAATTTCATTGTTTGATGATGCTTGTATGACACTTGTTCTATTTGATGAAATACTAGCAAATAAGCTTCCCTTATGAACATGAATTTATCTATTAAGATTGCATTTTTGTATGCATAGATCTAATTTCTGCATTAGATACATTATTGTGTGCCTATGTCTAGGCGTGAACCTAAATTTTCATTGATCAGATGCATAAATTGTCGTCTCTTTTGAGTGTACATTTCGATATAGCTCGGCATGGTCTTAGAATACTTGTTTAACGTTGAGTATCTAAGGTAACTATCCTTTTATATGGAATGTAACCTCCTAAGGGAGAACAATTCTATGTATGGACAAGTCTATCACTTAACTTAATGGGCTTCCTCTAATCATATGCTACCTAGTGACCTATGTAATCTAGAGATGTACACCTGGGGGAGGCCTTGTGACAAGAGGTACTCTACTAAAAAATCGGACTCTCTAAGTTACTTCTTCACTTGATGGCATACTTGGTTATACTGGCAGGGGAAGTACTCTGATACACGTAATCATATGTTATCAAGTGACCTATGTAATCTAGAGATGTACACCTGGGGGAGGCCTTGTGACAAGAGGTACTCTACTAAAAAATCGGACTCTCTAAGTTACTTCTTCACTTGATGGCATACTTGGTTACTGGCAGGGGAAGTACTCTGATACACTATCGTGGGGTGGTATTTAGTAGTAATTTAGACTATCCTACAAACATACAAGTGGAGAACAGGAAAAGGTGAATTCATAGCACAACATTCAGCATTACAATAAAACCCTCAGCCTAGAACATTTTCTGAACTAAGAACTTCCTCAATTGACTTTCTTTTATTTTTCACATCTTAGTTTTAAAACCTAAAACAACAGTTATCAATTGCTGTCTAGCTAAATTTAAAATGTAAAACTAATTAGCATTTAATCCTCAGTACTTGTGGGATCGACTTTTATAAATTTTATTACTTGATGACAATCATGCGCTTGTAGTCACACATCAAGTTTTTAGCGCTGTTGCTAGAGACTGAGAGTTTAAATCTAATTAGTCTATATTAGAGTTTGTCTAGACAACAGTTCTTTAATTCTTTAATTCTTTAATCCTTTATTCCTTACTTTTTAATGTTTTCATTACTGTATTTTATTTCTGCAATTTGCATTCTTAAAAATTTAAAAATTACAATTTCTAGTTTGTTTCTTGTGTGTGAATGCGAAGAATTACTACAGATATGTTGCCTATTGATCCTAAGATCGACAGAATATATCATCGAAGACTAAATCTATTAGGGTTCAATCAAAGTCCCACATTGGAAAGATTTGGTAAAGATCATGAGTTTAAAAGGATATAGGATATCTCCATTGGTATGAGGTCTTTTGGATAGAGGCCAAGAGCAAAGTCATGATGGTTTATGCTCAAAGTGGACAATACATGTCATTGTGGAGATATGTGAATATCCTTTTGCACAACAAATGATATTAGAGTTATGGTCCAGACCAGATGTAATATGGGCAAACCTTGAACAAAGTTAAGGGTAGGCCTAGGGTTGGTTAGGTTGACCAGATGCTCATAGGGAGGCCCGGAGTAGGTTAAGAGTGACCAGAAGTGAATGCTTGCAGGGAGGCTTGGAGCAGGTCGGGATAATCAGATGCTTGTGGGAAAGGGCCCGAAGTAGGTCAGGGTGACCAGATACTCGCGGGGAGGTCCGGAGTAGGTTAGGATGATTGTATAATTATGAGGAGTCCTAGAGCATGTCAGGTTGACTAGATACTCGCGGGGAGGTGAGTTGGTCAAGGTGACCGGATTCGGATGCTTGTGGGGAGGCCCAGAGCAGGTCAGGGTGACCAGATGCTCATGAGAAGACCCGGAGCATGAGAGTAATTGCGTTCCTTCATTTTAGGGGAGGATTGTTGGGGTTCAATCAAAGTCCCATATTGGAAAGATTCGGTAAAGATCATGGGTTTAAAAGGATGTAGGATATCTCTATTGGTATGAGACCTTTTGGGTAGAACCCAAGAGCAAAGCCACAAGAGTCTAGGCCCAAAGTGGATAAGATCATGTCATTATGGAGATATGTGAACATCCTTTTGCATAACAAAATCTGCAGAAGAACCAGCAAGAGCAAGAATAAAGAATCATGACGAATAAACCTTTGAAAGATTATGCCACGTCTTATGCAAGAGGGCCAAGATTAAGTATTTCTAGACCCACAGTTGAAGATAATCACTTTAAATTAAAGCCGACTTTTATTTCCATGGTTCAACAACATCAGTACGACGGTGGTCCGATGGAGGATTCAAATCATCATCTTGATAACTTCAACGAATTATGTAGCACAATGCATATTAATGGAGTTCCTTTGGAAGCCATTAGATTATTATTATTCGGGTTTTCTTTGAGGGACATAGCAAAAACATGACTGAATTTCTTACCTCTGAATATATTACTTCTTGGGCCCAATGCAAGCAAACCTTCCTAAGGAAATTCTTTCCACTAAGTAAGTAGCACACCTATGTAATCTTATTGCAAGTTTTAAGCAAGAAGACTCTGAATCTCTCTATGAAGGCTGGGATAGATTTAAGGGAATGCTATGAGAATGCCCGCATCATGGATTGGAAAAGTGGCTTGTAATCCACACTTTTTATAATGGGATCAACTATCAAATAAAGGTTTCCTTGGATTATGCTACTAGTAGTGCATTAATGAACAAGGGCTTAGACGAAGCAAAAGATATATGACTCAGAACCATCATCAATGGGCTTCAGAGAGAAGTTCAGCAACAATTAAAATATTAGAAAAATACAATGTGGATGCCCTCGACTTAATCACTACAAAGCATAATTCGTTATCAAAGCAATTCAAGAGTATGAATACACGCCCTATAAATGTAATTTATGTAGCTTGTGAAGTATGTAGAGCCTCAAAACACATAAAAGATTCTTGTCCTTTTGAAGCTATCAATATGCAAATATCTCAAGTGGAACAATGTGATGCTATTGGTAACTACAATCAAAGGAAAAACAATCCCTACTCCAATACTTACAACCCATGGTGGAAAAATTATTCCAACTTCTCCTATAAGAACAATCAAGACTTTGGGCCATAATATGGACAATAGTCAAATCCACAACCAAGCCAATTTGAAAAACTACTAGAGGAGATACTAGCTAATCAGGATAAAATAAAGTTTGATATCAAGCAATTAAACATGCGACTGGACAATTCAGAGAAGCAAATAAATGCAAGAATGAATAACTAGAACAAACATATCAAGTCATCAAGATGCTTGAAAATCAAGTTGCTCAAATAGCTAGTTCTTCTTCCTCAAGAGTTCAAGAAAATTTCCCTGGTAAACCTGAACTAAACCCCATGGAGCATTACAAGCCAATTGCGCTAAGAAGCAGACAAACCTTGGGTAGTCCCCAAGTGATCGCTATAGTCAAAGATGGAATTAATTATAGTGAAGAACCATCTTTTTCTCCTCCACATCTAAAGCATGATGAGAAGGAAGATGAGATTACCATTGAGGTTGGACAGCTCTCCCATTCCCTTAAAGAATGCTCAGAGCACAGAAAGATGCAGAGTTTGAGAAATTCTTAGAAAAGATCAAAGAGATTTACATTGATATACCATTATTGGATGCCTTGCATCAAATGCCTAAGTTTGCCAAATTTATGAAAGAAATAATTTCAAACAAAAGAAAGAAAGATGGGTTTGAGACCGTGGCCTTAACTGAGGAGGTTAGTGTATTGCTTTAAACACCTTACCTCCCAAGCTCCAAGATCCAGGTAATTTTTCAATATCATGCAAAATCAATGATATTATGATTGACAAAGCCTTTTATGATTTGGGAGCTAGTGTCAGTCTCATGCCATTTTCTATTTATAAGAAATTGGGTTTAAGTGATCTAAAGCTGACAACTATCACACTTTAGTTAACGAACTCAACATGCAGATATCCATTGGGCAAAGTTGAAGATGTGAAGGTAGAAATAGGGAGTTTTATCATCCCTAAAAATTTTGTTGTCCTGGACATGGAAGAGGACCCAAAGATCACTATAATTCTTGGAAGACCTTTCCTCATTACAGCTGGAGCAAACATAGATGTGAAGAATCACAAGCTATTACTCAAAGTTAGCAAGGAAGAGATCATTTTCAATTTATCCCCCGTTTCACCATATCCTTCTTTTGTAATAATTTCAAACTCTCCTCCAAGTACTTTGATGCTAATTGAAGATGGTTGTAGGTTTGGAGAAGAAAAGCAAGAAAAATTTCTATATCATCTAACTCAACCCTTGGACATAACAGTTGGTTCGGGGAAACAAGATGCGGTATTGGTAGGGAACCATCATATTTGGCTTCTCCATGCTTCTAACATAGTTGGATGTGGAGGGGAGCATCTCCCTTACAAGGCTAAGGCTCCTAGTTGAGCCATGTCAAAGGTCGAGCTTAGAACCTAAAACAAACGCTCCTTGGGGAGTTTTTTTTCCTTGTACTTTGTTTCCTTATTTTCTATTTTATGGAGCTTAATACTTCTATCCTTTTACTTTTTATATTATTATTCCACTTTGGACCTGGCTGTGTAAAAGGACATGACCTAAATAAGTTCCCGTGCCCTAAGGCACATGCTTCGGAAGCAAAATAGAGCCATCTCGGCTTTGCCCATGCCATTCAGCATGGGCACAAAGCAATAAGAGAGTTGTCCGTGCTAAAATACACGGCCACTGAATAAAGAGCATAGCCATTTTGGCTTTGCCCATGTCAAAATGCATAGCCACATAAAGGGTCATGCCAAAGACACATGGCTGGGTCATAAACCCAGCTGTGCCAGTGCCTTAGGGCACGACGATGCCTCATCCTCATCTTCCTTCCTCTACTATTCATCTCCCATATTCTAAACTCCTTCCCTTCTCAAAACCTCTTCTTCTTACATGAGATCTACTCCTCCAACTCTCAAAATTTCCTTTTTTTTTCTCCCAAATAAAAGTGGATCTCAAACAAATTCTTCCTTTATTCTCTCAAGATCTAGATCTCTATCCTTTCCCCTCTTCTTCTTGCCCTTTTCTCATCTAGATCTAATTTCTTTAATTACAAATAAATCTTCCCATCTCAGATATATTTCAATATGTCTAATGTCATGAAATGATTTCGCAGGTTGAGTGGATCTAGCGGAGGGGATGATTCGTGTTGGTGCAGGAAGCATTGGACGGTCAAATATGGGTTTTGATTATGTCAAAGAGTCCAAAGTTAACTTGTCTTGTGACCCAATAAGATTGATTAAGCTTGCAGGAAAGTCCTAAGTTGTCTTAGGCAAAAGTTCTAGTGAATTCTACGCAGGTGGAAAACCTTAGGGGGAGGTAACCCTAAGTCCTAGGAGGCGGTAACTCTAGGTGATGGAAAGTCCTAGTTGCCGTTAGGTAGGTGGAAAACCTTAGGGGGTGGTAACCCTAGGTTATGAAAAACCCTAGGGAGAGGTAACCCTAGGTCCTAGGGGGTGGTAACCCTAGGTTATGGAAAACCCTAGGGGAGGTAACCCTAGGTCCTAGGGGTTGTAACCCTAGGCAGAAAGTCCAGTCGGTCTAAAGGACTAGTCAGGCAATAGGTAATCTTTCCTGAGAGGAGTAGGTGAGGATGCATTCCCCGTTGAAGGAACAGTAGGCGTCGGTTCAACCTAGGGTTTCCGGAGGAAATCCAAAGTCAGAACCGGACAGTTAGAAAGTTGTCAAAAGTTGCTTTACTTAATTAATTGTTATGCGTCTAACTCTGTTTTATAGGAGACTAACACTTTGTTGCAGGGTTAGATTCGACCTTTATCAGTAGACTGAACGTTTGGATCGGTCGATCGAACCCCAGTACAGCAGGATCAGATTTTCAGAGATCAGACCTATTGGTTGGTCTTACGAAGATCGTACTAGTTCCACTGTACAAAAATTTTGTACAAGTGTCGAACCTTTCCTAACGACCTATTGTGTTCTTTAGAAATTAAATTCGGAATCGCAAACGGAACTTAACATTATTGATTCTAAATTTAACTTATCTGTTCTTAGTGGTTTAGACTTGGATCGCAAATGATACTTAACATTATAGATCCAAATCCACCTAGGTTACAAATTTAATTAAATATTTATTTCGATCAGACCGTAGTATCTTGATACTTTTACCATGACGTTTCTCCACATCAGCCTTGTACTCTTTGAACTTTTCAAAGCACTCAGACTTGTGGCGTATCAAGTAAATGTATCCGTAGCTTGAATAATCGTCTATAAAAGAGACAAAATATTCAAAACCACCTCTTGCCTGGATAGACATAGGACCACACAAATCAGAATGAACCAGTTCTAACACATCTTTGGCTCTATACCACTTGGCCTTAAAAGCTCTCTTGGTCATTTTACCTTCCAAGCAAGATTCACAGGTTGGAAAGTTTTCCACCACTAATGAACCCAAGAGTCTATCAACTATAAGCCTTTGAATCCTACTTAAGTTAATATGACCAAGCCTTAGATGCCAAAGATATGTTTGGTTCATTTCTGAAGGTTCCTTTCTCTTATTAGAATTAGAAGATGTGTTATTAATTTCCATTTGTTGTTTTGTGGGAGAAATTGGATTTAATGTATATAAATTGCCAACCAATGCACAAGAACATATAATAACCCTATTTCTCTCTATAACAACATTGTTATTAAAAGAAACAAAATATCCATCCAAATATAGTTTAGAAATTGAAATTAAATTCTTTCTGAAACTGGGTACATAAAGACAATTTCTTAAAACCAAACTTCTATTCCTATCAAAAGATAAATAGACGTCTCCCACTGCAACAGCCGCCACCTTTGTAGCATTGCCCATGTAGACAGTTATTTCTCCTTCATATAGTCGACGAGTTTCCTGGAACCCCTGCAGTGTATTGCAGACATGATCAGTGACTCCTATATCTACACACCAGGTGCTGGTAGATAACATCGCTAAACATGTTTCAACTACTAGAGAATAAGATATACCTTTATTGTTCTGATTCCTACGAGGACAGTCTGTCTTCCAATGTCCAGTCTGCTTGCAGATGAAGCACTTGCCCTTTGGCTTCTTCACTCCAGCTTTAGGTTTAGTACCTAGAGATCTCTTCTTTGCTGAGCTAGTCTGTTTCTTCTTCTTCTTTCCTTTCGGCTTAGAAGTAGAAATATTTTCAGCAAAGTGAATCTGAGAATTGTGATGAAATATATCTTCTGTTGCCTGTAGTTCTGTCAGAAGTTACGCGAACATATACTCCCTTTTGTTCATGTTATAGTTCAGGCGGAACTGCTCAAAACTTCTGGGTAGCGTTTGGAGAATAATATCGACATGGGTTTCCCCATCGATTTCTGCTCCAAGGATCTGTATTTCGTTCAGATAAGCCATCATCTTGAGGATATGATCCCTTACGGGTGTCACCTCTGATATTATGGCAGTCATTAACTTTCTCATTGCCTCTTGCCTAGCAACCCGACTCTGGTGTCCGAAGAGTTCTTTGAGATTGTTCATTATGTCATAAGCAGTTGGTAAATCCTGATGCTGATGTTGCAGCACATTTGACATTGAAGCCAAAATGTAACACCGCGTCATCTCATCTGCTTTTACCCATTTCTTATGAGCCTCAATCTCCTCTTAACTAGAATCACTATTAGGCACATTAGGGCAGACCTCTAACAGTACAAACTTATAGCCTTCAGCAGTTAGGACAATGTCCATATTTCTTTTCCAATCTATGTAATTGGGACCAGTAAGTTTGTTCTCTTTTAGTATAATGGCCAGTGAGTTGAAAGACATCCTAAGAATCACAAAACAAACTTTGGTCAAGACTCTAAATTTAAAATAATATTGATTCCTCAAACAATACTATTGAAATTTATTAACACCTCAAAACACCATGAATTTTGCATGCCACGGTAGTGTGGACGTATACAAAATCAAACATTTATAAGAGGAGGTTTTACCCATTAATTTATTCTTGTCAATCTATGACAAATAAAATTAATAGTTGGGGTTTCCTTCGATCACACAAATAATAGCAGTGACTCCGATGGGGAGGATACTATTAGATGTGCCTAAGTGTATACCATTACTTGACACTTAGTCCATTAAATAAGATTGTGCCCCTTCCGATAGGGAAGATCACACGCTCCTAATTAATTTCCTATAGTCATCCAAAATGAAAGTTTGATCTAGTGATCCGCAAACAAACTCACCCGATATGGAGGAAGGCACTCAGAGCCACCGCACAAGTTTATTTGCATCACTTACAAACCAGTAATGGAGACCGTGGAATTTATTTAAAAATCCCTCTCTCACTTAGTTATTTAAGGTGAGGAATTTTAACCTAGCTAGCACACATTACACACATCACAGTAAATAAAAGCAATAAATATGGAAATTAATTTTCCAACTATTATGGTATTTTCCATCACTGTCCTTCGCGTGCTGCCAGCCCTAGGGTTCATGCTGTCGGGTCCATCGAGTTTCCTTTTCCGTTGCGCCTCTGGTCCTCCAATAGCACCACGCCTCGCAAGGATACGATCCGTGATAGAAAAATAAAATTTTATATATATCGATCCTATATTCCCAAGGGAATGTACATCAAGTCTAGATCGAACATAAATGTAAAATCCTAGGGTTAATACAACTCCTGCTGTATTACTTAAATACAATCATGCACACACAATAAAATGCCCTTGACATGTCCAAGGGTTCAATCACACACAATAACCATAAGCCATAATAGTTGGAGCCTGCAACCACAGAGTTAGCATATCCTACTATTATCCTACCTAAATTATGTATGACATGTGCATAATTAAATTGAAAACCAAACACACAAAGGCAAACCCTAGCTCTGATACCAATTGTTAGTTGGTCCTAGGAAGATCGTATCAGTTCCACTGTACAAAAATTTTGTACAAGTGTTGAACCTTTCCTAACAGCCTATTGTGTTCTTTAAAAATTAAATTCAGAATCGCAAACGGAACTTAACATTATTGATTCCAAATTTAACTTATCTGTTCTTAGTGGTTTAGACTTGGATCGCAAATGATACTTAACATTATAGATCCAAATCCACCTAGGTTACAAATTTAATTAAATATTTATTTCGAAAATCGACTCCCAGGTCAAACATGGTGAGGCACTTGGCCTTCTTGGGTATAGGAACACCCACCACTGCCTCGACAAAGTCTCTTAACAAAATTCAATATTTAATTTCCTTATATAACCTTAGGTTTAACCAAAGAGAACAATCAAATCACAAGATCAACAAATAAAATAAAAGAAACACAACTTCGAATTACGAATCCAAAAATCTAGAATCTCTAGTCTCTTGTGTTTATAATTCATACAAAGAAAACTAGTATGATGTGGAAAACTATTATTAGTTATACCTTTCTTTATAAGCAATAACCTCTTGATCTTCTACCGTATTCCTCTTCTTATCTCAGACGTTTTGTGGGCAACGATCTATCGAGATGAGAACCACCAACACCTTCCTTCTTGCAAGATTCGACCACCAACCTTCAAGCTCCAAGGGATGCAAGAACAAAGCCTCCTTTCTCTCCTTCTTCTTCTATCTAGAACCGGCCACCAAGGACTCCTCTAGTGTTGATGCCACCGACCACCAAGGAGGAAGAGAAAAGGAGTAGAGCAAGGAACTAGGGTTGGCCACCACCAAGGAAGAGAGGAGAGGAAAATAGAATAGAGTTGTTGTATATGGTGAGACACCTCTACCTCCTCTTTTATATTCCTTGGTATTGGCAAATAAGGAAATTTAATTATAATTAAAATTCCCTTATTCTCCTTGCCATTGGTTAATAAGAAAAATTTAATTAAACTTTCCTTTTAACCCTTATCATGGCCGGCCACATCACAAGCTCCAAATAAGGCAAGTTTTAAACACAAAATTAAAACTTCCTTATTTGTTTCCGGAAATTTTTAAAATAAAAATTTCTCTAATAATTTTCCCTTCATGGTTGGTTATAAAAGGAAATTTTATAAATTAAAATCTTTCTTTTAAAACATGTGGATGATTTCCAAAAAGGAAAGTTTTCTCTAAAAATTAAAATCTTCCTTTCAATCTACAAATAAGGAAAGATATCAAATCTTTTCTTAATCTTTTGTAGAAACTTATAAAAGGAAATATTTAATTTTAAAACTCTCTTTTTAAGTCATGAACATGGTTACAAAAAAGGAAAGTTTTATCAAAAAAATTAAAATATTCCTTTTAACTACAAATAAGGAAAGATATCAAATCTTTCACTTAATCTTTTGTAGAAACTTATAAAAGGAAATATTTAATTTTAAAACTCTCTTTTTAAAACCATGATATCCACATAAGAAAAGATTTTAAAATAAAATCCTTTTAATTTTATTAGGGTTGGCCACAACAAGCTTGGGCTCCAAGCTATGGCCCACCCCCTTGACTTGACTCATCCCTTGGCTTGGCCGGCCTAAGCTTGGACTCCAAGCTTGATTGGTCAGCCACCTAAGGGTGGGTAGGATGTGAGTATGCGGTGGTTATAATTCTCTATATACAAGAGGCTACGATAGGGGCCGAGAGGAGAAATTGGTTTTGGTCTCCTAATGAAATTAAGCTTCCCGTGTTCGCCCCGAACACCCAACTTAATTTCATCAATAATAATTCATACCACTAAAGAATTATTATTGAACTACTGCACCAATCCCAAATTATATTTTGGACTCCTTCTTATTATGAGTGTATTAGTCTCCCTGTGTTTAAGATGTCGAATGTCCACTAATGAAATGAGTTATTGACAACTTTCTTTAATTAATATCTTAGTCCAAGAGTAGTACCACTCAACCTTATTGTCATGTCGGACTATGTCCACTTGCAGGATTTAACATGACAATCCTTATGAGCTCCTCTTAGGGACATTATCAACCTAGATTATTAGGACATAGTTTTCTTCTATAATCAACAACACATACTATAAATAATATTACTTCCCAACTCATCGGGTCTTTTGATTTATCGAGCTAAATCTCACCATTTGATAAGTCAAAGAAATAAATACTAAATATATGTACTTGTTATTATATTAGGATTAAGAGCACACACTTTCATAATAATTAAGGTCTTGTTCTTTTATTGAGTCAGTATAAAAAGAATTTTCCTTAAATGGTCCTGCTCAATACACACAGAGTGTACTAGTGTAATATATTAGTCAAGATAAACTAATACCTAATTACACTATGACTATTCCAATGGTTTGTTCCTTTCCATCTTAGTCGTGAGCTACTGTTTATAATTTATAAAGAACCGATAACATGATCTTCTGTGTGTGACACCACACACCATGTTATCTACAATATAAATTAATTGAACAACTACACTTAGCATATAAATGTAGACATTTTTTACCAATGTGATTCTTTATTTCAAAATAAATGTTTACAAAAGCTAGGCTTTTAGTATACACTCTAATAAGACCGAGTTCGATCGAGGGATCGGTTGACCGAACCTCGGGATCAGTCGACCGAATCAAGGATAAGAGGTGACATGGTCGAGCCATGTTGATCGGACCAGATGAGATGGGGATTGGTCGACTGAACGATGGGATCGGTTGACTGAACGAAGAAACTCTATCCAAGCAGTAGAACCGAGATTGGAAGGCTGTTCAATTTAGGTGGGATCGGTCGATCGAACCTGGGGATCGATTGACCAATTCGGGTTGAGTCAAGACTTGATCTTGAGATCAAGGATCTGGATCAAGTTTAAGGAGGCTATAAAAAGGGGTCTCGGCCAGCACTTCAAGCCAACCGAAAATCAGACTACTTGCACTCCTGTGTGCTGCGACGAAACACTTCAAAAATGCACAACTGCTACATCGACAATTGACGTTCCTTTCCAATATCTTTGTATTGTTGGTAACTTAGTTTTAATATTGTAATTGTAATTGATCTTGTAAAGATTTCTCAAGCTTATAGTGATTGCCCATCGAAAACACTCTCATGTGCGGGCCTTGGAGTAGGAGTCGCCACAGGCTCTGAACCAAGTAACTCTTGGTGTTTGCAATTGTGCTCTTTGTCTCTTTACTTTCCACTACATTTTTACTCTGTCTTTTTCGAAACGAGTGAAAAAGTAACAAGTGCTATTCACCCCCCTCTAGCACGTCTACGATCTTACAATTCGAAAAAGGATAAAGGAAAGGGCAAAGCACCCATGAAGGAGAAAGCGCCAGCGAAAGGAAAAAAGGAAGCGTCCTGTTCAAGATGAAGGTAAAACTAATGAATTCAGTGTTGTTCTTAGAAATGAAGATTAGAAATTTAGATTTGATAACTTGTTCAACCATAAATTAGTTTGTACATGTTATATGAACATGACAACCATGGAGTGTTTGGGAATATTAGATGATGTGGAATGGTTGATTAGTAATTTAGATTGGAATGACATGATATACATTAGTGAATCGACCTATCCATGTCTTGTTCTAGAAATTTTGAGTTCTTTAGAGTCTAACTTCACTTTCGATGATGATCATAATGAACAAATTAGTTTTAGGTTAATGAATCATGATTACCTTTAGACTCTTTATGAATTCAATAATTGTTTTCGATTACCCATAGGGGTACCTTGCAAGTTTGATTATAGATATAATGCAAATTCTTTTTGGAGTTTAATTACTAATTTAAGTGAGCCCCATGACCCATCTAGATCTAAAGCTTTCCATATGCAGAATCCCGCCTTTCGATACCTTCACCGTGTTATGAGTAAGACTATCTATGGTAGGGGTGAGAGTGACAGAGTGATAAGAAAAGTGGAGCTTTACTCTATATGGGTCATGATTCATAAAGTTGAATTTGATGGAGGGTTTCATTTTTTACAAACTATGCAGAGGGCGGGGAAGGCAAATTCTGGAACAATTATATTTGGTGAGTTCATTATGACCATTGCTAGGAAACTTGAACTAGATGTCTCGAGTCTAGAATCTATTCATGGAAATATCAAAATAGATATAGACACATGCCTAACAATGAGAATGATATGTCAGGATGAAAACGATTTCAGTTTTCCTAGAAGGGATGGGTTCCCTGTCTTTTTACCAAATCCCAAGTGCACAACAATTCATAACCCCAATAATTAGATTATTAAGGATCCAATTCCTGGCTCCTCCGCATCCCCTAGAGAGCATCACGAGTATCCCTCACTTAGAGTCCCACCAAAAGTTGAATTTTTTTGACCCGGCCAGATATTCATTTGCTTATGGTAGTACGAGGCCTTCTAGCTTTGATTTCTCTGCTTTCCATACATCTTTGGATTCTCTTCATGAGAAGTAAGACATTTCTCATAAGATGTTGGAAGATCATTGTGACTTTACTCATGACCAATTCCAATATATACAGGATTAATTTCAAAAGAGGAATGATTTTTACAGTAGAGTATCCAATTTTGTAGGAGACTACTACACTCACCAAGGGAGAATGAATGAGTTTATGGACTCCATGGATATCACCAGTCAGCAGGTGGCCACACTATACCAATACTATGAAAATATGGGCCACCTTCCTAGAGTCCCTAGATTTCTCCCTGGGCCACGATCTCCACCGAAGAACAAACCTCCTTTGGGTGGTCCATCTTCAGCGAGTGGTAGACCTACCCATTTCCCACCCTCTTTCCCTCGCCCGCCCCCATAAGTTTAGTTTCATTGAGGACAATGAAATGTCCAAGTCTGGGGGGTGGGGGTTGGTTTTTTATGTACAGTTGCATTTTATTATTTTAGTCACGTCGCACTTTGTTTTCTTAGATTTGTTTTTTCTCATGGTTTGAGGCATTTTGAGTTACATTACCCACACTATTACTGTTAACTTGTCCAAGAGTAAACTTATAGCATGATCATTATCTAGAGGTCATGAGTTACACTTCTTATGCCAGTATATTTAGTGAATTATTTCTTTCTATCTTCAGTGAGACAAAATGAACATATCATTTGTTTGATAACAAAATTTTTTACACGTTTATTGTTTAGATTCATGTTGATATGTTATTAGTGCTAGTTTATTTGGTGATCTATTATTCTCTATCATCAATAGAAGGACGTGAATATTATTTTTCATTGAAAGGATTTGATTCTAGTCTAGCTTGGGGATTTCTATATGCTTTACCTTATTTTGAAAGTTGAAGGTTCTGAAAATAGTCATGATTTATTAGATTTAATGAGTACTTGAATTTCCATAGTGATTTCTTAACTATATCTTAGTTATTAGATTGATGCTCGAAATATTAAAGCTCATTTGAAAAAAATGGAAATTCCACTAATTACATCGTTACACATGTGCAATTGAAAAAAAACATATGAAATAAGGGATCAAAAAAATTTGTTGTCATGAGTGAAAACTAGTTGTTTGCCCCTTTGAGACCGAGTTAGGTTACCGGAAAAATGAATACTAGATTTCTTTTGTTATCAAGCACATTCTTTAGACATTAGGTAGATCTAAGATAGATGAACCAAACAATATTTGCTGCTAGAAATAAAAGAAAAAGATGGTTCAATAATGACTT
Organism: Zingiber officinale; assembly: GCF_018446385.1. Taxonomy (NCBI): domain Eukaryota; kingdom Viridiplantae; phylum Streptophyta; class Magnoliopsida; order Zingiberales; family Zingiberaceae; genus Zingiber; species Zingiber officinale. The sequence goes on along the minus strand of NC_055988.1, from coordinate 62,578,572 downwards.
GACTAAGACTAGGAATTGATACTTGAGAAATTTAGGCCATGATTTGCACTGAGTACGGAGAACTCATTCTTAGGCTAATTAAATCCATTTTTGATTATGCTCATTATTGAAATTATTTGATAGAGTTTAATTGACTCACCAAGGATTATGACACACTTACTTCTACACATGCTTCTAGACTAAAAAATTTTGCTTGATAACAATCAAGGGCTTTATTGTAGAACATTCTTAATTTTGCTCATTAGTTTCACTAGCTTGATAGAATTGAATAAAATTACTAAGGATACACATTTTTAGCTCATGAATCTAGATTGCAGAGTTTATTTGAGGACAAGCAAAGGGTTAAGTTTGGGGGTGTGATGTGTGTAGATTATATATGTTATTTTGTATTGTTTAACGCACATCTTTTTGTATTCATTGCCTGTGATTTATACTTTTGCATCTTTTATCATGATAATTTTAGCATGATTACTATTGTATATCCAGAGATTTGTTCGATGTTTGTTTTCACTTTTAGGAGCAATTTGGAGTAAAAAAGGATGCTAAAGATGCAAAAGAAGATCAATTGAGAAGACCATAACCCAACCTTATCTACCCTGAGGAGAGAAAAGTAAGCATTGGAGTGTCCAAGTCATTTCAGATGCAAATTGGGCTTGGTCATGCCTTGAAGCACAACCAAAGAAGGAATGAAGGAAGAGGTCATGCCAAATGGCACGGCCAAGGATAGGGCCAGTGTAGAAATGGTCTTGGCCATGCCAAATGATATGGCCAGGAGTTGCCCATGCCTTTCTCTAGAGTAGATTCAGCCTTGGCCATGCCTTGAGGCACGACCATGCATCCAAAGAGCAGGTTTAAATGTAACACCCCACCCTCCTCGCTACTAGTCTGTGAGGGTGGAGCGCTACTGGACTACTAACTGGCAGCGGAAGACTAAATGACTAATCTACACATACTACTCAAGTATATGTTCACATCTAAAACTACATATCAATCTAATCATGCTGAAATATATGTATTAATCTAAACATGCATGCAACCATTATACAACTCAGATAATAGGTCTAATGTGCATACCAATTTAAATGAAAGAATTCTAAATACATGGCAATCTTAATAAATTCTTATGCTAAATCCCAAGGCTTTTATAGTCCAGGCATCACACATCCATCCGCACCTCCTTGTCGTCTTCCTTTGCTATAACTTTTCCTTTTCTTTATCTGTAGTAAGAGGAAATGCAACTATAAGCAAAATTGCTTAGTAAGCGCTATCTAACTCACAAAACTCGAATATGCATGTGAGTAAAATAAATCTAAAATTGAATGCTTTAAAGGAAATACTACACATGCTCATCTAATAGCAAAAGAAACAAAACATGCTGAAATGCTAAACATGTAAAGCTTATTTCACTTATTCAAAACTTATACATTTATACTTCAGAATAATAAGTTCAACTGAACTAATACATAAGCTGAGCTAAACTGATACTAGGCTAATGCTGAATCTGAACTGTATTCACGTAACTGATTTGTGAAGCTTTGAAAACTATTTTCATAATAGATAAAAATAATAATCATGCTGCTGATGGGCCTGACAACTGTACTTGCTATGCGCGCATTCCTAACTAAACCCGAGGTAGCTAGTCTCGAATCTAGTAGGGTTTACTAGGTTATCTAAACCTAGGGACGACTATGGGAGCCCAACCCAAGGACAACTAAGAGTCCAGCACAATGCCACTGATAAAAGTAAAATACTGATTCATAAGCTGATTTATATTATCTCACTCTTACTAGGTTATCTGAACCTAGAGCTAGGTTATCTGAGCCCAGGGGCGACTATGAGAGCCCACCCATTGGACCGTAGTCCCATATGAACTGAAGCAAGACTAAGAATATTATATATAAGAATTGTAGATTAATTAAAAAAAATCTGCACTATAAGCTTAATTAAAATATGCACTATAAGCTTAATTAAAATCTGCACTATAGGCTTAATTAAAATCTGCACTATAAACTTAAATAAAAATTTGCACTATAAGCTTAATTAAAATCTGTACTATAGGCTTAATTAAAATCTGCACTATAAGCTTAAATAAAAATCTGCACTATAAGCTTCCACCAAAAATCTGCACTACAAGTTCCATAAAAAATCTGCACTACAAGTTCCACCAAAAATCTGCACTATAAACTTAATTAAAATCTGCACTATAAGCTTAATTAAAATCTGCACTATAAGCTTACATAAAAATCTGCACTATAAGCTTAATTAAAATCTGCACTACAAGCTTAATTAAAATTTGTACTATAAGCTTACATAAAAATCTGTATTATAAGCTTAATTAAAATCTGTACTATAAGCTTAATTAAAATCTGCACTATAAGCTTAATTAAAATCTGTACTATAGGCTTAATTAAAAATCTGCACTATAAGCTCACATAAAAATCTGAATTTCTAATTACAAGGGAAAAACAAATCTTGGATCTACTCTAAATTCCCAAGCAACCACAATCCTTTACAGCATATTCCGAAAACTAAAAGAAACACTAAATCAAAGCTCGAAACTACCCTTATCGCAGGTGAGTAGCATTTACCTTGTTTTCTTGGTCTTACAATCCGAATTAGGCTTCTAGGGTTTTCGGAGAGCTTGAGATTTTGGCTCTTCTTCGTGCCCACGGCTTCTCTTCGACGAGAGGATCTTAAGGAGGTGAAGAACTCTCGGATTTGCCCTTCGCCGGTCGCCGGAGAGAAGCCTAGCTCCGGCTTGTTTCTGCCCGAGAAATCACCGTCGCCGCGCGCAGAAGAAAGGAGAGGAGAAAGGTTTCTAGGTCACAGGAAATCAGAGCATCAACTTATCCCTTTTTATAACTTAATATTTCTGTTAACTCCTTAAATACATTTTTCTATCTTTTCTAAACAGATCCGTCCTCTTGGATTCTTGGTCTGCTGGATTTTGACCGGGTCAGAGGTCGCGGGTTCGATTCCTTAGTCGCCCCTTTTATTCCCATTTATTTTCTGTTTCCTATTAACTATTACTTAAATAAATTTCATTCCCCTTTTTAATTCGCAACGCTCGCTGGGCCACCTGGTCAGTCGCGTTTTGCTAAATCTTGATTCGGCCGGAGGTCGCGGGTTCGAATCTCAGCCACAACCCTTTTATTCCTATTTATTTTCTGCTTATTAACTACTACTTAAATAATTTTCACTCCTATTTTAATCAGCAACGTCCGCTTGGTCACTTGGTCAGCCCCGCTTTACTAAGTCTTTGACCGGGTTGCGGGTTCGATTCCTCAGCCAAACCCTTTTACTCCTATTTATTTCCTATTTATTAACTACCGCTTAAATAAAATTTTCTCCTTCTTTAATCAGCAACACCCGCTTGGGCATTTGGTCAGCCGGATTCGCTTAAGAGTTGGCTCGGCCGGAGGTCGTGGGTTCGAATCTCGGCTTGGACATTATTTTTGTCGAAACTTCTTTTGTTTAGTAAAGATACCAAATGAACTCCAAAAATTGCATAAAAATACTCTAAAAATTTCTAAAAATCTCTAGAATTTTTCTAAAGTATTTCTAAATATTTTTACGTACTATTAGGACTCGTAATGAGGAATTTTGGATCGTTACATTAAAGGTCTGACCGTGCTATATGGCACTGCCCAGAAGGCAAAACAGAGCATGCTCATATTCTGGCAATGCCATATGACACAACCAAGCTTTGTGGACAAAGCCAAGTTGGCTTTAGACATGTCTCTAGGCATGGACAATAAGCCAGACATAGAAATGGTCGTGCCAAATGGCAAGACCAAGCTACTTATGCCAGAGACAAGTTGGCTCTAGTCATGCCAGGTGGCTCAGCCAGATGGCCAGGCAACATTTTGGCCGTGTCTCTAGACACGACCACTCTGTGCCCTTACCTCTATAAAAGGGTCACTTCATCTCCTTGCTAAGGAGGAAGATCTAAGGTGAGAAAGAACCATCTAGGTTAAATTCTTGCACTTGGAGGCGTCATCTGGGTGATCTGAGGCCATCCTGCTACTCTATCTTCATTGGCACTCCAAGATCTTCATCCAAGGGTTTCACTCGACATCAAGGCTAAGTTTTTCTTCCCTTTCCTTTAGAGTTCTTGAAATTCTTATAGATTTGAGCTCTTGGATTGTATATTTTCCAATTATGGAATAGATTTCTATTGTTCTAGAACGTAGGAAGTAATTGTAATGTGTGGATGTTGTAAACTCTTTTGAATTGCCAATTTCATTGTTTGATGATTCTTGTATGACACTTGTTCTATTTGATGAAATGCTAGCAAGTAAGCTTCCCTTATGAACATGAATTTGTCTATCAAGATTGCATTTTTGTATGCATAAATCTAGTTTCTATGTTAGATACATTGTTGTGTGCCTATGTCTAGGCATGAACCTGAATTTTTATTGATCAGATGCATAAATTGTCATCTCTTTTGAGTGTACATTTCGATATAGCTCGGCATGACTTTAGGATACTTGTTTAACGTTGAGTGTCTAAGGTAACTATGCTTCTATATGGAATGTAACCTCTTAAGGGAGAACAATTTTATGTATGGACAATGTTGGTTAGTCCTAGGAAAACGTACCGGTTCCACTATACAAAAAATTTTTGTACAAGTGTCGAACCTTTCCTTAAATAACCTATTGTGTTCTTTAGAAGTTAAATTAGGAATCGCAGATGGAACTTAACATCATTGATTCCAAATTTAACTTATCTGTTCTTAATGGTTTAGATTTGAATCGCAAGCAGAACTTAACACTATTGATTCAAATCCACCTATGTTATTAGTTCCATTAAATATTAATTTCCAAAATTGACTTCCAGGACTGCATGGCGAGGCACATGGCCTTCTTGGATATGGGAGCAACCATCATCGCCTAGACAAAGCCTTTTAAGGAAAGCTAATATTTAATTTCCTTAAATAACTCTAGGTTAACCAAAAAGAACAATCGAATCACAAATTCGAAAAATAAAACAAAAGAAACACAAATTCGAAACAAATCCGAAAAACTCTAGAATCATATGCCTCTTGTGTTTGGTATTTCCAAAAATAGCTATACAAAGAAAACTAGTATGATGCAGAAAATAATTACTAGTTATACCTTTCTTTGTAAGCAAAAATAACCTCTTGATCTTCTACCGTATTCCTTTTCTAATCTCGGACGTTGTGTGGGCAACGATCTTCCAAGATGATAACCACCAAGCACCTTCTTCTTCCTTCTAGGTTTCGGCCACCAAAAACTCCACCAAAGATAAAGAGGTTCAGCCACCACCAAGCTCCAAGGGATGCTAGAAATATCGCCTCCTTTTCTCTCCTTCTTCTCCAAGCAAGATCCGGCCATCACAAGGACTCCAAGGATGATATGAGGTTCGACCACAAGATGGAGAAGAGAGAAAGAGGAGGGGCTGGCCACACCCAAGGAGAAAAAGAGAGGAAAAAAATAATAGAGTCGTTCACCATGAAGACACCTCTACCCCTTCTTTTATAATCCTTGGTCTTGGCAAATAAGGAAATTTAAATAAAAACTTCCTTAATTCTTTTGCCATGAAAAAGAAAATTTTAATTAATTAAAATTAAATTCCTTTTTTCAATTATCCGGCCACATTCAAATCTCCAAGCAAATAAAATTTTAAACACAAATTAAAACTTCCTTATTTGCTTCCGGAAATTTATAAAAAAATTCTCCAATAATTTTTCCCTTCATGGTGGATTATAAAAAGGAAATTTAATAAATTAAAATCATTCGTTTAAACATGTGGATAATTTTCAAAAAGGAAAGTTATCTCTAAAAATTAAAATCTCTTTTTCAATCTACAAATAAGGAAAGATATCAAATCTTTTCTTAATCTTTTGTAGAAACTTATAAAAGAGATATTTAATTTTTAAACTCTCTTTTAAATCATGAACATGGTTAAAAAAGGAAAGTTTTCTCAAAATTAAAATCAATCTTTCAATCTACAAATAAGGAAAGATTTCAAATCTTTTCTTAATCTTTTGTAAAAAGCTATAAAAGGAAGGATTTAAATTTCAAACTCTCTTTTAAAACCATGATATCCACATAAGAAATAATTTTAATAAAAAAAAACCTTTTTAATATGATGTGACCGACCACCTAAGCTTGGGCTCCAAGCAATTGGCCGGCCATCTTAAGGCTCAACCTTTAGGCTTGGCCGACCCTAAGCTTGAGCTTCAAGCTTGGCTTGGCCGGCCCCTATAGGTTGGGTAAGAAGGTGGGTATGTGGTGAGTATAAATCTCTATATACAAGAGGCTACGATAGGGATCGAGAGGAGGAATTGGTTTTGGTCTCTCGATGAAATTAAGCATCCCGTGTTCGCCCCGAACACATAACTTAATTTCATCAATAATAATTCATTCTACTAAAGAACTATTATTGAACTACCGCACCAATCCCAAATTACATTTTGGACTCCTTCTTATTATGAGTGTGTTAGTCTCCCTGTGTTTAAGATGTCGAATGCCCACTAATTAAATGAGTTACTGACAACTCACTTAATTAATATCTTAGTCCAAGAGTAGTACCACTCAACCTCATCGTCATGTCGGACTAAGTCCACCTGCAGGGTTTAACATGACAATCCTTATGAGCTCCTCTTGGGGACATTATCAACCTAAATTACTAGGACACAGTTTCCTTCTATAATCAACAACATACACTATAAGTGATATCATTTCCCAACTTATCGGGCTTATTGATTTATTGAACTAAATCTCACCCATTGATAAATTAAAGAAATAAATATCAAATACATGTGCTTGTTATTATATTAGGATTAAGAGCATACACTTCCATAATAACTGAGGTCTTTGTTCCTTTATAAAGTCAGTATAAAAGAAATGACCTCTAATGGTCCTACTCAATACACTCTAAGTGTACTAGTGTAATTATATAGTTAAGACAAACTAATACCTAATTACACTACGATCTTCCAATGGTTTGTTTCTTTCCATCTTGATCGTGAGCTACTGTTTATAATTTATAAGTTACTGATAACATGATCCTCTGTGTGTGACACCACACACCATGTTATCTACAATATAAATTAATTGAACAACTACATTTATCATAAATGTAGACATTTGACCAATGTGATTCTTATTTTTAGATAAATATTTATACCAAAAGCTAGGCTTTTAGTATACATCCTAACAGACAAGTCTATCACTTGACCTAATGGGCTTCTCCTAATCATATACTATGCAAGTGACCTACATAATCTAGAGACGTACACCCGGGGGAGGCATTGTGGCAGGAGGTACTCTACTGAAAACCTAGATTCTCTAAGTTATTTCTTCACTTGATGACATACTTGGTTACTAGCAGGGAAAGTACTCGGATACACTATCGCAGGATGATATTCGGTAGTAATTAGACTATCCTGTAAACATAAAAGTGGAGAACTAGGAAAGGGCGAATTCATAGTACAATATTCACTGTTACAATGAAACCCTTGGCTTAGAACATTTTTTGAACTAAGGACTTCCTCAATATCTATCTTTTATTTTTCAAATCTTAGTTTTAAAATCCAAAATAATAGTTATTTATTGTTGTCTAGCTAAATTCGAAGTGTAAAACCAATTAGCATTTAATCCTCAGTCCTCATGGGATCAACTTTTATAAATTTTATTACTTGACGACAACCGTGCGCTTATGATCACACATCATAAGCATCACAACTACCTCACGCTAATAGCATCTGGATTGGAATGAGAAAGTGAGGCAGATCAAGATGACGAGTCCGAATATGAGTCAAGCCACTAGTCCGTATTCGTTTCCGATGGTTTCGGCGAGGTACAATCTATTTTAACTATAAAATTCAATAAAATTATTGCATGTCTTAATAAATAGTTAATTAAATCTAAAAATAAAATAACATACTCCTTAAGAAAAATCAACACCTTAAGAAACAATTTAACTCCAAATAAAAAACACTAACTTAACTCAAGTCTAAAGACTTGTAGAAGAAAACACTAAATTAAAAACTGAAGTAGTCAATATAAAAGAATTGTTAGAAAAATTCACAACTAGATCCAAGTACCTAAATATGATACTTAGATCACAAAGAGTTGTGTATAATAAGTTCAGACTTAGATATAAGTTTAGCTTGACTAACAAAACTTTTATATCTCTAGTCACCCAAATTAAGAATCAAACCAAAGCCTGGATTCCGAAAGTAGCCTAACCACACAAGTATGACTCAATCAATACTATGTGCCTAAAAATAAAATACACTACCTAAAACCAAATCAAAATAAACCAAATAACTCAACCTTAATCTCAAAATTTAAGCCTTTAAAGCTAAATTCCAACCTAAAGAATAAAATTAAATAAATCAAAAACTAAACCTAAACTAAATAAATGAAAAATTAATCTAAACTCAAACTATAACCAAGTCTATTATAACTATAAAGTAAATCAAGACAAACCTAAAACCTAAACCCAAAGTTTAATAATTCATACGGAGACTCCAAATTAGCCGACACCTATAAAATAATAATTTACCCGACTAGATAATTATGACTAGAACAAATAGGGATAAAAGTTTAACTTGATAAATGATACTAGAGAAGTTTTGGATTATAGTAGGTTAAAGAAGTTCTATATATGCATATCTAGGAATATATGATTTCGACCTGATGCATTTGGCTTAGTGGAACTAACTAAAGCTACCCCTTACTAATCCTAACTAGTTAGACTAAAATTTTGTACTAAGTTCAGTAGATAGGACTATTTAAAAAATTTTAAAGGCGTGGTTACTCTAATGATGTCCAGGTGACTCACTACAACTTAGACGTTTATCCAAAGAATGTCTGCTTATTAAACCCAAAGTTGAACTTGAATCTAACAAGTTAAACCAAATCCTGAAATTCAACTTAACTTATCTCATAAAACCATAGGATCCCTTTGTCTGAAAACTTAGACTAGGTGAGATGAATAAGGATAAATTCAAATTCAAATTCAAATTAAAAAATAAATTAAAATTAAATTAAATTAAAAGTAAAATTAAAATAAAATTAAACTTAAATTAAAATTAAAAAATAAATTAAAATTAAAATTAAATAAAATTCAACTTAAATTAAAATTAGATAATAAATTAAATTTAAATTTAAATTTAACTAAAACTTATACTAAAATATTAATTAAAATAAGATCTAAATCACCAATTCAACTTACATTAATTAACTATAGATAAACTTAAAGTTTACTTAAATTACTTAAATTAATTAAATTAACTAAATTAAAACTTAAATTTTCTAAAAAATTCTCATTTCTCTAGTGTTGCCAAAATTATTTTGGCATTAATCTAAATTGAATCCATAGAAAATATGATCCTATAGATCTAGGGAACTAGTAACTCACAAATACACCAGGACTACATTGATTGTGTATTCAAGAACATAGAATTATGGCATGAGATGCGTAGAACTTTTGCTTAGATTTTAGATATTTATATCAATGTATCAAAATAAGTCTGGGCTATAAATATAACAATACATTGATTAAGTTAAGTAGTTCTTTTTTAGTAAATTTCTAACTGGACATTATTACTTAATTTGACTAACTAAGTGAACACTACGATCTTCTGATAATTAGTTAGTAACTAATAGTTAGGTATTTAAGGATAATTTTTAGATAAATATTTTTTAATATCAGATTAAGGAGGAGGAGTTGCTTGAATAACTTAAAAATGTTTTAAAATTATTTTAAAAATCTTACTTAGAAAATTTTTCTTTAAAATTACTTTGAAAATCTTGCTTAAAAAATTTTTCTTTAAAATTACTTTGACAATCTTGCTTAGAATTTTTTTAAATTACTTTGATAATCTTATTTAGAAAATTTTTCTTTAAAATTACTTTGACAATCTTTCTTAGAAAATTTTTCTTTAAAATTACTTTAAAAATCTTGCTTACTAATTTTTTTTTAATTTACTATGAAAATCTTTGCTTAGAAAATTGTTAGAAAATATTTACTAAGAATATCGTTCCTTTACAAATATTTACTTATAATTTTTTTTACAATTATTTTTGAAAATTCTTATTTATCTTTGAAAATTTTACTTAGAAATTTTTGAAAAAGATTACTCAGAATTTTTTAAAGAAGTTTACTTGGAAAATTCTTTGACAAAGCCTTACTTCAAACACAATTTTAACAAACCTTTACTTAGAAAATGATCTTAAAAATCATTTGTATTTTTTTTTTTTTGCTAAACTGAACTTTTGTTCCAACCTCTCCCTAAGTACGATACATACAAAGTATATACTTTCAGTTATATTTCTACATTAATGTCTGACATTACTTATTCCATATTATGCCTATTTTTTTTTTACCTTATTTTTTTTTATGAATGCCAAAAGGGGAGGGTAGGGTTAATGTAGAAAGAGAACAAACAAAAACTTGATCAAGTAAATCAAATTCAAAACTAACTTAGATCATTTGTTTGCATTTGGCATATCGTCTTTCGATATTATTTTTTTTAACTTTAACCAGGTTATCATGTCATCAAAAAGGGAGAGATTGTTGGTGCAAGTTACACTAATGTTCTAACTCAAGTTTCTATGAATGACAAGTGGATTAAAGTTAGAGTGTTTATGGTCTAATTACTTTACCAAGTATGTAGGAGTTGACGGGTCTGGAGGACCTAATAGCAGGCTAAAATTCAACTAGGTCTAGGGGACTTGATAGCTGGTGAGAAGTTCAAATAGGTCAAGGAGTGACCTAATATCTAACGGGAAGTACGGTTGGATCCGCTGGACCTCACAACCTGCCGAAGTCCAGTTGGGTCTATGGACCTGACAACTGACGAGAAGACTTGGTGGGTCAAAGGCAAGTCAAGATACTACAGTTGGTAAGTAAAAAGTAAGCAATTGGAGGAGAGATCTAGTGAGGACGCGTTCCCTGTTGAGGGAATAGTACGTGTTGGTCTAGCTTAAGTCCATTTGGGAAACTTAAGCCGAGACCTTGACTAGATCCTGGTCTCGAGGAGATGAGATCTAATTACTACTACTACCTTATTGTGCTAATTTTATTTTACAGGATAAACATATTTTGGTTACTTGGACTAACTCTTTTTACAGGAGAGAGAAGGCTGAAAAAGAGTTGTCCGAGCATCTGGACTAGTTTCACCCGGATGGGTGCCTTGGCACCTGGGCTGTCTGGGCGCCCGGAGTTGCTCTAAGCACCCGGACCAGCAAAACTCATCTAGAAGCTGAGTTGGAGTGCGTCGACTGGCTGAGCCCACATCAACGGTCTAGGCGCCTTGAGGGGGTTTGGGCGCTTGGAGGTAGATAAACTTCGAGGATGAAGTTTCGATGAGAGCTCGCTATGTTAGTATAGTCCAGGCACTCGGGAGGGGATCTAGGTGCCCAAAAGAGGCTATAAAAGGAGGCTTCAACTAGCAGCTTGAGAACATCAATATCTATGATTTTCTTTCCCGTGTGCTACTCTAAAGAAGCTCCTACAATGCTGTAACGCTCTTCTGACAACCTACATTCAAGGAATTCTATTCATACTATCTTGTTGTCTGTAATATTTCATTTTATAGTTCATGTACTCAAATTTTGTAACATTTTCAAACTTATAATGATTGCCCAACGAAAGTATTTAACAAGTGTGGGCCTTGGAGTAGGAGTTGTCAAAGACTCAGAATCAAGTAAAAAATTACTTGTGTTAGTGCTTATTCTTTCCTTTTCTTGCTTCTTCTCCTTTGTTTTATTTCCACTACAAACTTGATATTCTTTAAAAGAAAAGAACATTTTCAAAATCACGTGATTCACCCCCCCTCTGTTCACAATCAACAGAAATATCCTTTTTAAATTACACAAAATGATTGTAATGTCTCTTTCTAACTTCTCTATGTGTGAATGTCTCAAAACTATGGAGCAAATATCATGTAGAAAAATACTTAACTCTATAATGATACTCCATATAAAATTTGGTAAGAGTTTCTTAAAAATAATAGAAATGAGTCTTTGCATGATTATATGGCAGTCATGACTTTTCAAACCAATCAATTTACATTCCTTCATATTGACACATCTTCCATGATTAAAGACATACCCATCTTGAAATTTTAATAATTTTAACCATTCACAAACAACATGTCTTTGATCCTTATTCAATATATAAACTATCTGTTGGGATGCATACTATAAGCCTAGTTTTTATATGAACATCTGTTTTGAAATATTTTGAAATGAGAATCACTTTGGTCAAATATCTATATTTTATATTTCTATATATGTCAATGCAGTTATCCATTTAATTTATATTGTAGATAATATGGTGTGTGATGTCACACAGAAGATCATGTTATCAGTTCCTTATAAATTATAAATAGTAGCTCACAACCAAGATGGATTGGGACAAACCATTGTAATGGTTGTAGTGTAATTGGGTATTAGTCTGTCTTGACTATAAAATTACACTAGTATACTATGCGTGTATTGAGTAGGATCATTTGAGATTGTTCGATTTATACTGACTACATAAAAGAACAAAACCTCTGTTATTATGGATGTGCATCCTCTTAATCCCTATATAATAATAAGCATGTATACTTAGTATTTATTTCTTTGACTTATCAATGGGTGAGATTTATCCGTTAAATCAATAGGCCCGATGAGTTGGGAGATAGTATTATTTATATGGTGTGTTGTTGATTATAGAAGGAATCTGTGTCCTAATTATTTAGGCTGATGATGTCCCCTTAAGGAGCTTATAAGAATTATCATGTAAACCCTGTAGGTGGACTTAGTCCGGCATGATAATAAAGTTGAGTGGTACTACTCTTGGATTCAGATGTTAATTAACTGAGTTGTTGAACAAGTGGATGGAGATTAGGTTCATATGATGAACCAATTGGATTAGGTTCATATGATGCACCAAAGATTGGATTTGGATTAGTTCAAATTAGACTTATTGAGTTAGACTCAATTAGATTCAATTGTTGAATGAGTCTAATTTAAATTTAATTCATTGAGTCAATTTATATTAATGAATTGAGATTCATTAGATTGAAATTGACTTGAATCAAAGGTTGGATTTAACTCAACAAGGAAGAAAAATTGGTTAATTTTGACTTGACCAAATGGGAAGTTAAAACATCAAGTTTGACTTGATGTATTGCCACTTCATGGAGGATGACTCATCCTACATGGCAGCCACATCATCTCCAAGTTGTCAAGGAGGTTACAAATCCTATTTTCATTTAATGTGGCCGGCCACATTAAATGGAATGGGAGTTACATGTGTGGCCGGCCACATTTTGTGATGGGGGTTTTCATTTTCCATTGCAATCAAGTGTGGTAATTGCTTTTCCTTCTTCCTAGCTTCTTCCTCCTTGCTGTTGTTGCCGTGAGCTTTCATGGAAGGAGAAGGTGTGTGAGTTGTGTTCCAAGAGAATAAGGGAAAGTGAAGGTCACAAAGGAGGATACTACTAGTGAGTGTATAAGATTCCTTTTTGCTTTCTCTCTTTTCTCTCTTTTAAATCCTACCCGAGAGCCCAAGAAGTGCTAGCACACTTGTGGTGCTCTCTTCTCCATCCTTGAGTGTTATAGAGAACACTTCTTGTTCGTGTGGATATCACTAGAGAGTTGTCTACATTGACAACTTCGAAATCCGGCGTACCGTTGGACGAGCGGGATTTGCGAGGGCACGCTTCAAAGGTATAAAATGTTTTTCCTTTGTAGATCTACTGTAGATCATAGTTTGAAACTCGTACTCATATTTTTGAAATCTATCCTTCGCACGAGATCCAGTGGCATGGGTGATTCGGAGTTTTCACGACGCGAAAAGCGGTTTTCGCGGCCCGAAAAACCCAACACCTAAACCTATTTAGAAGCATAAGTAATGAGCGGTATCTAGAAACACATCATTACTACCCAAATTATAAGAATGTTGAGATCCAACATCACCTTGTGACTACTAATTGTGACTCCTCACAATATATGACATTGTCCTTCTATCCTAGACATCTAGATTGATCAATGTGAGGCATAGACCGTGTCATCCTCTGACCAATCTAAATCTTGAACTCCGAGTAGACTCACTCAATCAAATGAGCTCAATATCTCATATTGACTCATTTGGGTATGACCATACACTTCGTGGTCTCACTCTATCAAGAATATCGATGTCTCTCCCGTCATATAGGAGGGATAGATCCCATCTACATCACTCACATCCCTCTGCATAATTTGTTATATACCCAGTAATCGCCTTTATAGTCCACCCAGTTACGGGTGACGTTTGACGAAACTAAAGTACATAACTCCTTATGTAGGAATCCATAGTGACTTCAGGTCTAAGGACTAATAGTCATACTAATAGCCACATGAGAAAGTATATGACACTCATATAACGATCCATGATACTTTCTCATGGCGGGTCATTCAGTATACATTCTCTAATGCATACCCATGTGTCAGCTTGATATCTCTATATCCATGACTTGTGAGATCAAGTCATCGAGTTGACCTACATGCTAGTCTCATTGCATTAACATTGTCCCTGAATGTTAATACTCGACTAGGAATGATTAAGAGTAGTGTTCCCTATATCATCTCACTATCGATTCAACCAATCGATTGATATAGGTAAGAACCCTCTACTCAAGGACGCTATTATACTTAGTTATTTGGCACCAATACAAGTAAGTATAATAACCAAAACAAATACCTTTATTTATATACAAGAATATGATACAATGAGTTCATACAACAATCATCAAATGATTGACTCTAGGGCTCTAACTAACAATCTCCCACTAGCACTAGTGCCAATCAGTGTAGGCTCTAAGGCCTAATGACCTAGTGTGACTATCATGCTTTCTCTGTGCTAAAGCCTTGGTCAAGGGATCTGCGATGTTAGCCTCTGTGGGTACTCTACAAATCTTCACATCTCTTCTATCGATAATCTCTCGAATGAGATGGAAGCGTCGTAGTATGTGTTTGGTCTGCTGGTGTGAGCGAGGTTCCTTAGCCTGCGCAATTGCTCCATTGTTGTCACAATAGAGCTCAATAGGGTCAGCGATGCTAGGAACCACCCCAAGTTCAGTGATGAACTTGCGGATCCAAACTGCCTCCTTTGCTGCTTCTGATGTAGCAATATACTCAGCCTCTGTTGTAGAATCAGCGACTGTGTCCTGCTTCGAACTCTTCCAGCTCACAGCACCACCATTTATGCAAAACACGAACCCTGACTGCGATTGATAATCATCCTGATCGGTCTGGAAGCTGACATCACTGTAACCCTTTACAGCTATCTCATCATTGCCTCTATATATCAAGAAATATTCTTTAGTCCTTCTTAAGTACTTAAGAATATTCTTGACCGCTATCCAGTGACTTTCACCTGGATCTGACTGGTATCTGCTCGTCATGCTCAAAGCATATGAGACATCAGGTCGAGTACATAGCATGGCGTACATGATAGATCCTATGGCTGAGGCATAAGAGATCTGATCCATGCGGTCTCTCTCCTCTCTAGAAGAGGGACCTTGAGTCTTCGAAAGACTCACGCCATGTGACATCGGCAGAAATCCCTTCTTGGAGTTCTGCATGGCAAATCGAAGGAGTACCTTGTCAATATATGTACTCTGACTTAGGCCAATCAATCTCTTAGATCTATCTCTATAGATCTGTATTATACTTAGTTATTTGGCACCAATACAAGTAAGTATAATAACTAAAACAAATGCCTTTATTTATATACAAGAATATGATACAATGAGTCCATACAACAATCATCAAATGATTGGCTCTAGGGCTCTAACTAACAAAAAATTATTTGCAAATCCTTTTGAAAATTATCTTTAAGAACTCGTAATTCTTATCAAATATTTTTGAAAATAACTTCAATTTTTTTTTTGAAAGCATTCATCTTAGTTTTGCAAAATTATTCCAAGCCATGAAAACATTTTCGAATCATGACCATATGCTTTTTTCAAAAAATATGTGAATTATGAACATCCATCTTATTATTGTCTTTCAAAAGAGTGAGAGAATACGTTAAGGAATATCTTGAGAATGTTTAAGGTCAAAACTTGAGCAGTTAATGAAATTTATGAAGAGTTTTTTTTGTTGTATGACAAAAGGGGGAGAAGAAGGGTTTAAGTTAGAAATCTAAATCTTTTGAATCGACCTAACCTAAACATATTTGTCAAATATCAAAAAAGGGGAGATTGTTGGTGCAATCGACCTCCAAGGTTTTAATGTCATACAAATATGTTTAAGTATGTTTAAGTATGGAGTTTGATCTAGGAAGTCCTAGTTGTAGGCTAGGCAAGGGAAGTCCTAGTTGTAGGCTAGGCAAGGGGAATCTCGGTAGATCGTGGAAGCCAGGTGGATAGGTCTGGAGGACATGATCCCTGGGTAGCCGAATACTGAGGCAAGGAAAATCTCGGTAGATCATGGAAGTCAGGTGGATAGGTCTGGAGGACCTGATCCCTGGGTAGCCGAATACTGAGGCAAGGGAAATCTCAGTATATCGTGGAAGCTAGGTGGATATGTTTGGAGGACTTGATCCCTGGGTAGCCGAATACTGAGTCTTGGTGAGTGAAGCCAAGTGGTGAAAACCCTAGGGAGAGATAACCTTAGGTAACGAGAAGTCTTGGAGGAGTGAACTCCAAGCAAGGTTGATCGGATGGTTTTCGGTCGATCGTGCACGATCTACTGGACCAGCAGATCTTGGTAAATCTACGTTTAGGTTTACCATTGTATTCTGTATTATTATTATTGCTGCTGGCTAATGTAGTATTACAGGAAATGCCTTAGTGGATGAGGCGATCAGACACTAAGCTGGCAAAGTCTAAACAGGTCTGGAGGACCAATGTTTGGCAGGTAAGTTGAGGTATGCAACTGGAGGAGTGACAGTGAGGTCGTGTTCCTGAAAGGAACAACCTAAGGTTGCTGATCCAATTGAAGAAACCGGGAAGATTTCCAAGTTGAGTTCAAGACAGTTCTACTATCTTATACTATTCATGCATAATATATTATCACTGTGCTAACATCTGTTTTACAGATTTATTGTCTAACACTGTTTTGTAGGTTTGGCTAGATCGGTCGACCGAACCGGAGAATCGGATGACCAAACAAGGAGAAATCAAAGCAGTATTCAGATCAGACCAGAATTTGATCAGAACTTGATCCGTCAACCGAATAGTAAGATCGGTCGACCGAACCATGATGACTCAGCATAGGCCAGTTCATCAGCATTGATCAGAAGCAAAAGGAAAAAGAGCTGATCGATCGACTGAACCAATCAACCATTAATGCAGCATTAAATGTGGATCTCGGTAAATTTCGACGAACAGAGAAGGAGCCTGTTCGGTCGACCGAAAAGAGGGATCGGTCGACCCAACCCTTAATGACCAGTTAATGCCGAAAGATCGAATTAGCGTCAGACTCCAGCCAGGAAGGAAGGGAGCTGGTTCGGTCGACCGAACAAAGGGATCGGTCGACCGAACGACAATGACACTTATAAATAGGAGCTAGAAATCTGAGGTTGTATAAGGCTTTCTGATTGACTATAAGATCTCCTCTGCAAGCTGTCTCCTACACCTCTTCAAGCTACTACGTCCGAAAGTGCCGACGAAAGCTTCAACTTCAATACTTGTCGGTATATTTTTTATTAGCTTGCATTGTAATTAACTCAAGTAAGATAGTAGGCTATTACTATCTTACTCATCTCTTGTACGCACTGCTTCTTTCCGAGGTTTTCATAAAGAAGAGTTATAGTGAATTACCCATCGGCGGTGAAGGATTGCGGACCTTGGAGTAGGAATCGACCTAGACTTCGAACCAAGTAACCGAATGAGTTTTTCATTCTACTTTCCGCTGCACGACTCTGTTTTCTAAAGTAAAAAAAAAAGTTTTAAAAGCACGATATTCACCCCTCCCCCCTTCTATCGCACTCATCCGATCCAACACATTCTCCACTTTGTTAGTTTGTGAGACAAACAAGGCTTGTTCGTATGGATACCATAGAAGCACAGTCACTTGATCGCACTAAGATCAGCATTTAAAGAAACGTTGCTGTCAGGATTACAAAGGGCACACAACAAAGGTATAATTACTTTTATAAGAAACTTAGTATATGGTTTCCTTTCGCATGAATCTTTTAGAAAGGAACTAAATATTTTTCACTGCACTTTCACTTGTTTAGCACTCTAGTTCCTTACACTAAGCAAAACAAGCACAAGAATCTCAAGGCCACTTAGGATAAAAGCTCAACATCTGAGTCAGAAGAAGAAGCATACGCTGGTCTAGCACTGATGGCTAGCCATGAAGAACATAGCATCTCAGAAGCCAGTATTGATCAAGGGGGAGCGACTTCAGACAAATGCAGCGAAGTAGGGGAAGAATCAAGTTTCAGATCTGACATGATAAGTGAGGTATGTCTCTTACCACCTGATCAACTTTACTTTGACATTAAATCAATGGTAAAATCAATGTACAAATTGAAAAATAAAAAAGATAAGTTAAAAAATAAAAATTTAGAAATAAAAAGAATCTTACCAAAATCATGCTTAATAGAGGAGCTTAATAAATTAAAAATTGAAAATTGAAAATGCTAAGTTAAAGGAACAAATAGAAAAATTAAAAAATTTTGCATGCTCATATTCTAGATATCATCCCGAACTAAATTGGTATTTTAGATACAATAAGAGTCAAATTAGAAAGATATCACCAAAATATGTTCCTAAAAGATACTTGATCAATCCAGTAGGAAGAAACCTATATTGGGTTTCCAAATCCTACTTAGAATAAATTAAAATATGTTTGAAAGCTAAAATTTATAGAAAGAAGATTAAATATTTAATTTCATTAAATGGTTTTGTCTAAAAGTGGTTGTTGTTCCAATATCCAAGAAGGCCTAGTGCTTCGCCACAGCCTGGAAGTCAAATATTGAAATGAATGTTTAATTGACTAACTGTTAAATAATTAACCGTTATAAAAAAAAATTGTACACAAAAACATAGTTTTTTCTACTTAAGTTAATTTTTTTCTTTATAAATGATTACACAACCCCTATTAACAGGGGGAGAGTTAGAAGTTAAATTAAAAGAGGAGGTATATATTTCTCAAAAATATTACATATTTTCTTATTTGCAAAACTTGTAATTTAATATTAATGCCTTTAATATTAATGTAATGAAACTTGCAATTTCATTCAATGTCTTTAATTTAATGTATTTAATTTAATATCTCTAATTTAATATCTTGTTTACCCTAACTTAACTTGGATTGATCCACATCAAAAAAGGGGAGATTGTAAGTACCCCGTGATAGTTTTTATGTAATCAACCAAGTCAAGTTAGGTCATGTTGTTATTTTAATGACTTGTGTGTAAGTGTATAGGAACTTAAGAGTGCAGGAAGTCTAGCGAAAGACACAGGTAGTTAGAAGGACGGCACGGGAGAGAGCTGACGGGGTCAGTGTATCTGAGGGATGATGTACTACGAAAGAGTACATTGGCGGACAAGAAGGACGCGCGCGACGTTTTCGAGGGATGAGAAGTTGGAGAGGAAGACTACTCGAAGATCAAAAAATGAGTTTGGATGAGCCTTATTCCGGATGGCCGAAATCACCTAAGTGAGCAAAGCCGGAGTGGAAGACCCGAAGCCAAGCGAGCGGAACCGGAGCGGAAGACTCGAACTGAAAAGTCAATTGAAAGTTGACTTTCTGGTCCGGGGGCTCGGACCAAAGTTTTACCCGAAACTCCACGTATCGCATTCCGTTGCGATGGGGATAAAATTTTATCCCCCTACGCACCTAGTGTAGGGTCTTTCGGACCGTAAAAACTGCTTTTTGCGTTGCGGAAACCCTGAAATCCCATGCCACCGGATCCGTGCGAATATTAAATTTTTCATGTACGTGTTTTCTAATCCTAGATCTACTTTATATCTACATGTTTAGGAGTTTATACCTTTGATGCAAAACCCTTCGCTTATCCCGCTCGTCCAAGAAGATGTCGGATCTCAAGGGTGTCAAGTGAACACCCCTCTATGTGTATCCACACGAACAATTAGGTGGAGAGGAAACCTTAGAGTATGCTAGCACTCTTTGAGGGTTTCGGCCAAGGAGGAGGAGAGGGAGAGAAGAAGAAGCAAAGAGGAATAATAATGATCGATTATGAAATTAAGAGTAAAAAATAGCTTAAATATTTTCATCTAATGAAAAAACTTAATGCTCATTAACACCATTAATGAGCCTCATTAATGAGCCTTAATGAATATTTAATTAATATTCATTCTTCATTTAAATGGCCATTTTGAAACTCATTCGAAATTTGAATCTATAATTCAAATTGAATTCCATTTATCATTGAATTCAAAATCCAATGAATATCATCATTAAGTCTCACTTGAGTCTAACTCAAGTCTAGCCTCACTTGAGTCTAACTCAAGTCTAGCCTCACTTGAGTCTAACTCAAGTCTAGCCTTACTTGAGTCTAACTCAAGTCTAACTCAATCGAGTCTTACTCAATTAATCTAATTTGGTTTACTTTTAATCCAATTTGGTTCATCACATGAACCTAATCATCTTGGTTCATCATATGAACCGAATCTCCATCTAATTGTCCTTTGTGTGTAACCCTATAGGTTCTTGTAACGTTGGCAATGCTCCTAAACTCATTTAGAAGCATAAGTAATGAGCGGTATCTAGCAACACATCATTACTACCCAAGTTACAAGAATGTTGAGATCCAACATCACCTTATGACTACTAATTGTGACTCTTCACAATATATGACAATGTCCTTCTATCCTTGACATCTAGATTGATCAATATGAGGAATAGACCGTGTCATCCTCTAATCAATCTAAATCTTGAACTCCAAGTAGACTCACTCTAATCAAATGAGCTCAATATCTCATATTGACTCATTTGGGCATGGCCATGCACTTAGTGGTCTCACTCTATCAAGAATAATGATGTCACTCCCGTCATATAAGAGGGATAGATCTCATCTACATCACTCACATCCCTCCGCACAATTTGTTACATACCTAGTAATCACCTTTATAGTCCACCCAGTTACGGGGGACGTTTGACGAAGCCAAAGTATGTAACTCCTTATGTAGGGAACCATGGTGACTTCAAGTCCAAGGACTAGTAGTCATACTAATAGCCACATGAGAAAGTATATGACACTCATATAACGATCCATGATACTTTCTCATGGCGGGTTATTCAGTATACATTCTCCAATGCATACCCATGTGTCAACTTGATATCTCTATATCCATGACTTGTGAGATCAAGTCATCGAGTTGACCTACATGCTGGTCTCATCGCATTAACATTGTCCCTGAAAGTTAATACTTGACTAGGAATGATTAAGAGTAGTGTTCCCTATATCATCTCACAATCGATTCAACCAATCGATTGATATAGGTAAGAACCTTCTACTCAAGGACGCTATTATACTTAGTTATTTGGCACCAATACAAGTAAGTATAATAACCAAAACAAATGCCTTTATTTATATAGGAATATAATACAATGAGTCCATACAATAATCATCATATGATTGTCTCTAGGGCTCTAACTAACAATCTCCCACTAGCACTAGTGTCAATCAGTGTAGGCTCTAAGGCCCAATGACCTAGTGTAACCATCATGCTTTCTCTGTGCCAAAGCCTTGGTCAAGGGATCAGCGATGTTAGCCTCTGTGGGTACTCTGCAAATCTTCACATCTCCTCTAATCTTTCGAATGAGATGGAAGCGCCGTAGTATGTGTTTGGTCCGCTGGTGTGAGTGAGGTTCCTTAGCCTGTGCAATTGCTCCATTGTTGTCACAATAGAGCTCTATCGGATCGGCTATGCTAGGAACCACCCCAATCTCAGTAATGAACTTGCGGATCCAAACTACCTCCTTTGCTGCTTCTGATGCAGCAATATACTCGGCCTCTGTTGTAGAATCAGTGACTGTGTCTTGCTTCGAACTCTTCCAGCTCACAACACCACCATTTATGAAAAAAACACGAACCCAGACTGCGATCGATAATCATCCTGGTCAGTTTGGAAGCTAGCATCACTGTAACCCTTTACAGCTAGCTCGTCATCACCTCCATATATCAAGAAATATTCTTTATTCCTTCTCAAGTACTTAAGAATATTCTTGACCGCTATCCAGTGACTTTCACAAGATCTGACTGGTATCTGCTTGTCATGTTCAAAGCATACGAGACATCAGGACGAGTACATAGCATGACGTACATGATAGATCCTATGGCTGAAGCATAAGGGATCTGATCCATGCGGTCTCTCTCCTCTCTAGAAGAGGGACCTTGAGTCTTCGAAAGACTCACACCATGTGACATCGGCAGAAATCCCTTCTTGGAGTTATGCATGGCAAACCGTAGTAATACCTTGTCAATATATGTACTCTAACTTAGGCCAAGCAATCTCCTAGATCTATCTCTATAGATCTTTATGCCTAGAATGCGGGATGCTTCACCTAAGTCCTTCATTGAGAATCAAGTCCCTAGCCAAGTCTTTACAGACTGCAGCAAAGGGATGTCGTTCCCAATGAGTAGTATGTCATCCACATACAATACAAGGAAGACAACTGTGCTCCCTACAACCTTCTTGTAGACACAAGGTTCATCTTCATTCTTGATGAAACCAAACTTTTTGATTGCATCATCGAATCGAAGATTCCAGCTCCGAGAAGCTTGCTTTAGTCCATAAATGGACCTATACAGCTTGCATACTCTGCCAGTATGCTGTGGATCTACAAAACCCTCAGGTTGTGTCATGTACACATCCTCGAGCAAGTTTCCATTCAGAAACACAGTTTTGACAACCATCTGTCAGATCTTATAATCGTGGTACGCTGCAATAGCAAGCATGATCCGAATGGACTTAAACATCGCTACTAGAGAAAAGGTTTCATCATAGTCAATATCATGAATTTGCTTGAAACCTTTAGCTACCAGACGACTCTTATATATAAGTCCATCCATGTCAGTCTTTCTCTTAAAGACCCACTTACACCTAATGGGTTTGACCCCTTCAGGTGGATCAACCAAAGTCCATACTTGATTGGTGTACATGGATTCCATTTCGGATCTCATGGCTTCTAACCATGACTCAGAATCTGGTCTCATCACAGCTTCCTGATAAGAGCTAGGCTCATCCTCAATCAGCACAACGTCATCATGGTCAGACAAGATAAATGAATATCTCTCAGGCTGACGACGTACCCTATCAGACCTGCGAAGAGGTAGGTCTACTTGAACTGGTTGTTGTTCCTCAACTCCTTGTGGAATAACATCATCCACAACACTTTGTGGTTCCTGTTCAACTTCCATCGAGGCTTCAATGCTATGGTCAATATCTTGAACTTCTTCAAGATCGAACGTACTCCCACTAGTTTTTCTATAAAATAAAATCCCTTTCTAGAAATACCCCAGTCTTAGCCACAACTACTTTGTGTTGAGTGGGAATGTAGAAATAATATCCCTTAGTTTCCTTGGGATATCCAATAAAATAGCACTTATCGGATTTAGGTCCCAGTTTGTCTGAGACTTGACGTCGAACGTAAGCCTCATAACCCCAAATCCTCATAAAAGACACCTGGGCATCTCTCCCAGTCCATATCCTATATGGTGTCTTTATCACAACCTTGGATGGAACTCAGTTGAGTATGAAGGCTGCTGTGTCTAGAGCATAGCCCCAAAGAGACATAGGAAGATCTGTGTGACTCATCATAGATCGCACCATATCTAATAGGGTACGATTCCTCCTTTCGGATACACTATTCCACTGTGGTGTTCCAGGAGAAGTGAGTTGGGACATAATCCCATACTCAGCTAGATAGTCACAAAACTCATGGCTAAGGTATTCACCACCTTGATCTGATCGAAGTATCTTAATACTCTTGCCAAGCTGGTTTTGCACTTCATTCTTGAATTCTTTGAACTTTTCAAAGGATTCAGACTTATATATCATCTGATACACATAACCATATCTACTGAAGTCATCAGTAAATATAATGAAGTACCTATAACCACCTCTAGCAGCGACATTGAAAGGTCCACATACATCACTATGTATAAGTCCTAACAAGTTAGTCGCTCTCTCGCTGTGTCCACTAAAATGAGTCTTGGTCATCTTGCCCAATAGGCATGACTCACATGTCTCATATGATTCAAAATCAAATGAGTCCAGCAAACCATCTTTATGGAGCTGGGATAAGCATTTGCCATTTATATGACCTAAGCGACAGTGCCAGAGATAGGTTTGGTTCATTTCATTTGATTTGAACCTTTTGGTATTTATGTTATAGATGGGGTTCTCTAAGTCTAGAATATGGAGTCCGTTAATCAGAGGTGCACTACAATAGAACATATCATTTAAATAAACTGAATAACATTTGTTCTTTATTATAAATGAAAACCCTTTCTTGTCCAAACAAGAAACTGATATAATGTTCTTAGTAAGAGTAGGCACATAACAACAATCATCTAATTCTAGTATAAGTCCAGAGGGCAGAGATAGAGAATAAGTCCCAACAGCAACAGTAGAAACCCGTGCTCCATTACCTACGCGTAGGTCCACCTCGCCCTTCGTCAATGCTCTGTTATTTCTCAGCGCCTGCACATTAGTACAAATGTGAGAAGCACTTCCGGTATCTAATACCCATGATGAAGAAATAGATAGATTGACTTCTATAACATATATACCTGAAGTGGAAGTCTCACTTCTCTTCTTCTTAAGATCTTCCAGGTACACTTTGCAGTTCCTCTTCCAGTACCTGGTCTGACCGCAATGGAAGCAGGTAGCATCCTTGGCAACCCCTCCTTTGGGTTTCAATGCCTAGCTTGGGACTTTCCCTTGCCTTTAAGCTTGCCCTTGCCTTTGTGCCTTTGCACCATCAGAATGAAGTTAGGCTTAACCTTCTTAAGGTTGAGCTCAACAGTTCTCAACATGCTAAGCAGCTCGGGCAGTGGCTTGTCAATTTCGTTCATATTGTAATTCATGACAAATTGACTGTAGCTCTATGGCAAGGATTGCAAGATCAAGTCAGTGGCCAGCTCTTGGCCAAGGGGAACATCTTGAGTACATATGGACCTACGGGAGTCCCGTCTTGCATCTTGCACTGAAACAATGCCTTAGAGATCTCGAATCTCTCTTGCCTTGCTTGTCCTTGATATAGTTGACGAAGTTGTTCAACCATATCATAAGCACTCATCAACTCGTGTTGCTTCTGAAGCTCAGAGTTCATGGTCGCGAGCATGAGACAGGACACATCTAATGCATCATCTTGATGCTTCTTGTAAGCATCTCGGTCAGCTCGCGTGGCAATGGCAGGAGGTGCCTCAGGAATGGGCTACTCCAGGACGTACTATTCTCAGATTCCTGTACCAGTCCAGGAAGTTAGCTCCATTGAGCTTGTCCTTATCGAGGACAGAACGCAGGGAGAAGGAGTTCGTGTTTGACGACATGGCAATCTACAACAGAAAAATGCAGAAAATAAATATCATATTCCAATTATCATTTAATTATGCCTATAATTAAACAATGCTCCCACTGAATTATAGAACTTTTGTAGAATCAAGTCAGGGATGTGGTCAAACCACACTTACTAGATTCTTACCAACTAGCTATAATTTTTGTGGGGCAAGATCCACATCATACTACGCCTTGAGTTAGCTTTGGATAAATCGCCCTAGACTTAGTATGATTTGTAACACCCCTAGAAAGCCTAGATAAGAAAGTAAGGATAATGAGAGTACGAATGTAATGAAAAGAATGTGTAGATAGTCTACGTTGAATGTTACGATGGGAAGGATTTAGATGATTATGAAAGAAAATAAAGTTGAGAATATAAATCATCTATGCATGATTTATAATGTATGGAATTAATGTAGACAAAAGGAAGAAATATGAATACATGTATGAAATATTTATGCATAATGCATAATAGGGTAATATATGAATTATTATGTACAAAAGAAAATAAAACGTTAGAAGAGAGATTGAACCTTGGATCTCTTGTAAGGAACATGTATAGGATACCAAAGGGGATAGGAGAATTATTGATAAGGAGAGAGAGGACTAAGTAGTTAAGAATAAGAAAGGATTCTTTTTACTAAAAAGGAAAAGGGAGTAAAAAGAAGTAAAAATATACATAACCAAGTTTTGATCCTTGGTTCTCTTGTGGATGCATGCATGTGTTAACCAAGTGGGATAGGAGAGGATATTGTAAGAGGAGAGATAGGAATTTTAATTAAAGGAGAGAAAAGAGAGAAATTAAGGGAAAGAAAAGAGAGAACTCAAAAGGCATTTCTCTAGAATATTCTTGTCATTTAAGGGGAGAAATGAATAGGGAGGATGGATCAAGTCAAGTTTCCTCCCCTCATTTTAGTATAAATAGGCATGGAGGGGTGACTTCAACTTCATCCCCCACTCATTCTCCTCCTCTCCTCCCTTTTGTGCCGAGACTCACCTCTCCCTCTCTTCTTCTTCTTGTTGCCGAGCAACACAAGAGGAAGAACCTCTTCTTCCTCTTCACTCTCTCCCTCTTTCTCTCTTGTTGTTACCGAGCAACACAAGAGGAAAGAGAAGCCTCTTCTTCCTCCTCCTCTCCACCAAAAGACCTAGCCACTCTTCTCCTCCATTGGTGCCGAGCAAGCAAGCAAGGAAGAAAGGTCCCCAAGTAAGTTCTCAAATCTAGGAAACTTAAGCGAAGAAGGTAAGCTTCCCCTCACCTGTGGTACAAGGCTTTTATGTGATTTTCGGATTTATAAGGATTAGAAAACCTAGGAAAGAATTTAAGAAAATTCGGCTAAAGAAAAGGTTTTCAAATCTAGGATGATTTAAACAAGACCTCATTTCATGATAAGATTTTCTATGCTATGTAGAAGGATTCCTTTCCATGATTTTATATTGATATGATGTATGATCAGAGGAGTATCTAACCTTAGGATTTCAACCAAAAAAATATTTTAAAGAGGTGAGTAAGATTATTGTCTAACCGAACTAAGTGCAAAGGTTCCTTCTATGAAATGCTATACATAATGTTATGTAATATGCCATGATATGTGATAGCATAGGAAATGCTAAACATAATGAGGAGAAAATGAAATTATGTTATATGCCATAGGAAATGCTATACATAATGTTATGTAATATGCCATGATATGTGATAGCATAGGAAATGCTAAACATAATGAGGAGAAAATGAAATTATGTTATATGCCATGATATGTGATAGCATAGGAAATGCTATACATAATGTTATGTAATATGCCATGATATGTGATAGCATAGGAAATGCTAAACATAATGAGGAGAAAATGAAATTATGTTATATGCCATGATATGTGATAGCATAGGAAATGCTATACATAATGTTATGTAATATGCCATGATATGTGATAGCATAGGAAATGCTAAACATAATGAGGAGAAAATGAAATTATGTTATATGTCATGATATGTGATAGCATAGGAAATGCTATACATAATGTTATGTAATATGCCATGATATGTGATAGCATAGGAAATGCTAAACATAATGAGGAGAAAATGAAATTATGTTATATGCCATGATATGTGATAGCATAGGAAATGCTATACATAATGTTATGTAATATGCCATGATATGTGATAGCATAGGAAATGCTAAACATAATGAGGAGAAAATGAAATTATGTTATATGCCAATATGCCATGATATGTGATAGCATAGGAAATGCTATACATAATGTTATGTAATATGCCATGATATGTGATAGCATAGGAAATGCTAAACATAATGAGGAGAAAATGAAATTATGTTATATGTTATGATATGTGATAGCATAGGAAATGCTATACATAATGTTATGTAATATGCCATGATATGTGATAGCATAAGGAAATGCTATACAAAATGAAGAAATGAAATTATGTTATGTAATATGCCATGATATGTGATAGCATAGGAAATGCTATACATAATGAAAAGAAATGCATGAAAGATTGTTAAGGACATGATATGATAGTTATGCATGATAAGTTATTTTTGTATGGGTTTGTACCATGGGTGGGCTCCGTAAACGCCCCGGGGTCGATGGAGTAAGACTCGGGCCTCGTCAGTAATGGACCTCTGAATGCCCTAGGTCGATGGAGTAAGACTCGGGCCTAGTATGTATGCATGATAGGGTTCAAGACTTGCTACCTTGGACCTACCTATGAAGCGCGCGTATTATGTATGTGGTACAAACCGGGATCCCCTTAATGATGATATTAATTTCAAGTACTTATTAGTATAAGTTTTCAAATTCATGATGCATTGCCTACATATGTACTTGAATTATCTGATGATTAGATATAATGTCATGTGATAATATGATATGAATATGATACCCTTGTATGTTGTATGCTTATGATATTACGCATGATATTGATATACGATGATTTTCGGTTTCAGTGAGTAGGAAAGGAACTTACTGAGCCATGAGTGCTCATAGCTTACTTTCCTTGTACCGCAGATATGGGGGACGGATATTCGGAACAACGGAGCAGCAGGAGGAGCAAATAGTGATGTGTGTGGTGGGGGCTCGGCAAAGAACGATTCGGACAAATTAATATGATTAGTTATAGAATCAATATTTGAACAAATCAGAATATGTGATATTATGCTTAATAAATTAAATTCTTTAAAGTTTTTATTCTTCCGCTGTTATAGTAAAACATGTACGTAAGTAGTATAAGAACGTAGCGCCGCCTTTGGTTGGGTAAGAAGGGTGGGGCGCTACATGATTGGTATGTAACTAATTACCAATTACATCTCTATGCAACTCTTGTTTATAGGATCAATATCCGCATGTATATTAAAACTTGAGTTAGTTTTGGCTAAATCGCCCAAGATTTAATATAAATATGTTTTTGTCCTATCTTTCAACAATTGGATAATGCCTACATTTAAATCTAATTTAACTAGTTATACTCAATCTAATTGAGTTTGTCGTCACCCATACATTGATAAGCGGGACCAAGATTGTCCCTCCGCACCCTACCAAGATAATATGCGTTGCTCTGCTTTGGCAGATTCAACAACAATATGTGATCGAGGTAGTGATGGGTATCACGACATGGTAGGCATTTTGAGTTGACATGATTTAGATCTAATCTAATCATTAATATGTATCATATACGCGATTTAGATCTAATCTAATCGTGGTGCATCATATACGTGATTTAGATGTAATCTAATCGTTAAGGCACTAATTAATTACTCTACTCTAGCATGCATCACATACACACACACAAGCAATTAATTAAATTATGATTAGTCATGGCCCTAATACGATCTTCTCAAGCCAATGAGAAGATTGGATGGTCAACCTAGGGTCAACAGCTTCTCCAAGCTCCTCCCTTTGACCACCATGTGTTGCTCGCACCCTCCTCGTAACTCCTCCTCGAGTGGACCTTCCACCGCTTCAATTTTTGTATATTAAAAATTTGAAACTCGAGTTACATTCGAGTCTAAACTATTTACAACAGGAATATAAAATAAAGGAAGGCACGACGCGCAGGTCACGATCATATACAACACGCACAAACACACAAAATGGCACGCAGGCCATATTATGAATTATAACACATTTTGTCCAATCTTATTGGGTATTTGGACCATGACCATCACAAAAATTATACATAATTCTAAATTATGTAATTTTCATAATTTCTGTAATTTTACTACTGATTTTTATGATTTTACGAGTCGCAACTTCCTGGCGGTCCCGTATAGCGATTTTCGGGTGTGATCGCTAGACAATGCCCCTTGCGGGGTTAGGGGCAGCGCCCCTTCTCATGATATGAGTCTCACGAGTGTCCTATGACGATCTTACAGTGCCTTAACCCACTGTCCCAAAACATTTTGGGCGAAACCTTGCCGTTTCAGAAGGTGTTTCTCGGTAGTCGAAGCCTACAAGTGTTCAAACACTTGTTGCTTCGCTTCTACGAGAAAAATACCCATAAAATACATAAAAATCGTAAATTTACAGAAACTTACAGATCTGTAATTTTTCATAAAAATTAAAATAAAAATAAGTACATGTTCGCACGTGGCTCTGATACCACTATAGGGTCTTTCGGGCCTCAAAATCGCTTTTGCGTTGCGGAAACCCCGAAATCTCATGCCACCGGATCCGTACAAATATTAAATTTTTCATGTATGTGTTTGCTAATCCTAGATCTACTTTAGATCTACATGTTTAGGATTTTATACCTTTGATGCGAAGCCCTTCGCTTATCCCGCTCGTCCAAGAAGATGTCGGATCTCAAGGCTGTCAAGTGAACACCCCTCTATGTGTATCCAAACGAACAATTAGGTAGAGAGGAAACCTTGGAGTGTGCTAGCACTCTTTGAGGGTTTCGGCCAAGGAGGAGGAGAGGGAGAGAAGAAGAAGCAAGGAGGAATAATAATGATCGATTATGAAATTAAGAGTAAAAAATGGCTTAAGTATTTTCATCTAATGAAAATACTTAATGCTCATTAACACCATTAATGAGCCTTAATGAATATTTAATTAATATTCATTCTTCATTTAAATGGCCATTTTGAAACTCATTCGAAATTTGAATCTAAAATTCAAATTGAATTCCATTTATCATTGAATTCAAAATCCAATGAATATCATCATTAAGCCTCACTTGAGTCTAACTCAAGTCTAGCCTCACTTGAGTCTAACTCAAGTCTAGTCTCACTTGAGTCTAATTCAAGTCTAACTCAATCGAGTCTTACTCAATTAATCTAATTTGGATTACTCTTAATCCAATTTGGTTCATCACATGAACCTAATCCTCTTGGTTCATTATATAAATCGAATCTCCATCTAATTGCCCTTTGTGTGTGACCCTATAGGTTCTTGTAATGTTGGCAATGCTCCTAAACTCATTTAGAAGCATAAGTAATGAGCGGTATCTAGCAACACATCATTACTACCCAAGTTACAAGAATATTGAGATCCAACATCACCTTATGACTACTAATTGTGACTCTTCACAATATATGACAATGTCCTTCTATCCTTGACATCTAGATTGATCAATGTGAGGCATAGATCATGTCATCCTCTAATCAATATAAATCTTGAACTCCAAGTAGACTCACTCTAACCAAATGAGCTCAATATCTCATATTGACTCATTTGGGCATGGTCATGCACTTAGTGGTCTCACTCTATCAAGAATAATGATGTCACTCTCGTCATATAGGAGGGATAGATCCCATCTACATCACTCACATCCCTCCACATAATTTGTTACATACACAGTAATCGCCTTTATAGTCCACCCAGTTACTGGTGACGTTTGACGAAGCCAAAGTATGCAACTCCTTATGTAGGGAACTATGGTGACTTCAGGTCCAAGGACTAGTAGACATACTAATAGCCATATGAGAAAGAATATGACACTCATATAACGATCCATGATACTTTCTCATGGTGGATCATTCAGTATACATTCTCCAATGCATACTCATGTGTCAACTTGATATCTCTATATCCATGACTTGTGAGATCAAGTCATCGAGTTGACCTACATGCTAGTCTCATCGCATTAACATTGTCCCTGAATGTTAATACTTGACTAGGAATGATTAAGAGTAGCGTTCCCTATATCATCTCACTATCGATTCAACCAATTGATTGATATAGGTAAGAACCTTCTACTCAAGGATGCTATTATATTTAGTTATTTGGCATCAATACATGTAAGTATAATAACTAAAACAAAAGCCTTTATATATATAAGAATATGATACAATGAGTTCATACAATAATCATCATATGATTGGCTCTAGGGCTCTAACTAACACCTAAAACCCTTCTAGGTACCTCGACCAAGGCTATAAATACAGTCTTGGTCCCAGTAGTGAAAAATAACACTTATAAATCATTCATTTCTTGTTCTACTACTGTTTGTGAGCCATCAACGTTATAAGAGGCTACTCCGCCCAAAGGAGATCTTCATAGTGCGCTTCTTTTGCCTTGGATTAGCAATCCTCTAATTGCAACCAAGTAATTCTTTTTATCTCTTTTTCTTTCTCTAATTAATTAGTTTTTTTTATGCAAGTGTTAGCTAATTAAGCTATAAAGCTCGAGAAGGGTTTGCTTTTTTTTTTTGCAGGGCTATTCACCCCTTTCTAGTTGGTTGCCAAGGATCCTATAGATGGGTGTGGTTTGTACCTTATGTGTTGTTTAGTAGATATCTGTTGGATCTATTTATACTTATAGACTTAGGTAATAGATAGATAATGTACTGGATGTACCAATGATGATGGAGGTTTTGCATTAATAATGATTACATCTGTATTATAATTATTTATATCATGTTCATCATTGCAATATATGCATGCTGATAACCAAAGTCTCCCTTGTAATTGAGAGAGTTGTCAGTCATATTCGCTACTCATTCAGTCACTCAGGGGGAGTGTTAGCTGGAGTTGGGTTCAACTTGTCCTGTTGTGCCTGCTCAAACATTCTAAGTAGTGATAGCTCGAGTCGTGTAGGTAGTGACGCCTCCTTGTTATACAGTAAGATAGCTATTATGCATCCTGACCATCTCAGCCTCATTGATATAGTGGTAGTTGGAGCCACAAGCAATTGTCACAGTTTTGCCCAATCGGCTACATAGATGTCGTGGTAGCTGGAGTGGCATGTAGGAGTGATGCATACATGTTCATATGCATATAATGCGTGGTGCATCTTTTGGGTATATATTTGCATATGCTTGTGATATGTTGCATTTGATTGAACTATAATTGTTGCATATGGTTGTCATACTTCATACATGTTCATTTATCATACATGTATATGTTGTCATTTATATTGCTCAAGTGTTATGAGCAGATATATTGTTGATCCCTAGTGAGTTTACTGATCATTATATCATGTGTGTTAGATCCAAATTGGGTATGTATATTCATTATGCCAGTTATACTTATATGCATTTATTATGTCATATATGATCATATTCTTATTTCTCTACTAAGACTGTATGCTTTGATCTCAATATTCTATGTTAAACATGCACTATCATGTCTATTATCTGCTGAATCACCCGGACTCACCATCCCATTGTATATTTTATGTTTCTCAGGTAACATGTAGATGTTACAGAGTCATTTGGAGTATCTTGTCTTCGGGTCCCACATCATATATGAGGATGGTCTTTATTTTGTATTTGCTTTACTTGCATTTATTTGGACTTTATGAATTTGACATTGTAATAATTTGACTTGGACTTGGTGTTTAGCATTTGGACTCCTTTTGTTGTTTTTGGGCAGATGTTGTGTAAGCCGAGCCAACTCGCAGTTGAAGGATTAAAAGATATCGCACGTTAAAAACATTTCTTTTGATTATAAAACAAATCAAAATAAGCAGTGAAAATCAAAATGAAAGCAATACAAATGACACAAGTTGGTTAATTGGTTCGGAGTCTATGTCGACTCCTACTCCAAGACCCGTGATCCTTGATCACACCATTGGGCAATCCACTATGATTCTTCTTTCCAAAATCTTCGAAAAAAAAGCAATGCGTACAGATGCAACTAGAAAATAGTAACAAACTACTATCTTCTTTTCAAGTTAAATACAATGCAAGCTTAAATAAATCAATATACCGACAATAATAGAAAACAAAGCTCAGGCGGCACTTCTGGATGGAGTAGCTTGCTTTGAAGATGAAGTGCAGAGTAGTAGCACGAGCAGCTTTGCACAGAGATGAACTGGAGAAAATTGATTGTCAGCCTCAGACCTCGAGCTCCCTTTTTATAAGAATCATCAATGTTCGATCGACCGATCCTCTAATTCGGTCCACTGAACCCGCTCCCTTCCTTCTTCGCTGAGATCCAATCTTCGAGTATTAATGATGTTTAATGGTTCGGTCGACCGAACATGGTGATCGGTCGATCGAACATTGAACCTTCCCTGTTCATCGAGATTCTCACTTAATGCTCCATTAATGAGACATTTTTCGGTTGATCGATCCTCTGGTTTGGTTAACCGATCAGCAAAGTTTCCTTCTCTACTTTGATTCATCTGATCTGTGCCACATCATGAATGTTCAGTCGACCAATCCTCTAGTTTCGTCAGTCAATCAAGCTTTGATCAGACTGTACTCTGATTTGGTCTGAACTAGTCTCTTGTATGAGTTAGCCTTGTTCGGTCGACCGATCCGCCAGTTCGATCGACCGATCAGGTCGTTCCCTACAAAACAGAGTTAGACAATTTCCTACAAAATAAAGGTTAGCACAGTAATACAGTAAGATACATGAGTAGTAAAAGACAAACATTGTCTTGATCTTAACTTGGAAACCTTCACGATTTCTTCAATTGAATCAATTACCAAGGGTTAGTTCCTTCCCGGAACACGACCTCACTATCGCTCCTCCAGTTGCTTACCTCAACCTACCTACCAAATCTTGTACTCCAAACCTGTTAGTCCCTACCAAATGTCGGGTCCTCTCAACCCACTTAGTCTTTCCGCCTAACTTCCACGATCTGCTAAGTCTTTCCTGCCTAGTCACGACTAGGGTTTTCCCGGTTGAATAAATAGCTTGCACATTCAGTCAACTTGTTAGATAACAACAAGACTTAACTTGAACATTTGACAACATCAAAACTCAGGTTCGATTCTGGTGCACCCTGCACCAACAACAGTCAATTATTTTTAGTTTATATGGCTTATCTTATGTCTTCCATTATTTTTTTGTTTTAGCTATGTAGGTTGCTTATCATCTTATGTGCTTATGTATATTTCCAGTCATATGAGTTGTAGTCATTATACTTGTACAACCATGTGACTATATGTTCAGGTTTTATATGTTATCAAAAGGAGAGAGATGTTGTCCGTTTATTGGGTAGGGACTCCCTCGAGGCGTGACATCCAACCCCACACACCTATTTGTCCCTTTTGCTGCAACAACATTTCAAAGCGGGTGAAGACCATGACAACACCTCAAAGACCTCAAATTACAAGAGGCACCAAAATAGCATTAAGGGAAGTAGTAGCTTCAGAGATCTCTCTTCAACAATGGGATCACTTGGAAAAATAGGAGAAATAGGATTAACTGATACCTGTGACATACATTGTGGACAAGCTTTAGGTCTATTGTTCCTTCTGTAATGGCCATTGATCTTGTCCGGAAGCTGAGTCAGACGGACTGTCGGGTGAGGTGGATGAAATGTTGACTGAGTCGCGACGTCCCGGAGGGGGGGGGTGTGCTGAGATGGCTTCCGTGTTGACCAAGTCTTCAGAAGTCCTCTGGTCAACGCTACCCTGCAACCAACGACCAGGTCCCCCCGG
Source organism: Zingiber officinale (assembly GCF_018446385.1). Taxonomy (NCBI): domain Eukaryota; kingdom Viridiplantae; phylum Streptophyta; class Magnoliopsida; order Zingiberales; family Zingiberaceae; genus Zingiber; species Zingiber officinale. The sequence goes on along the minus strand of NC_055988.1, from coordinate 62,543,222 downwards.
TCTCTGGTACCCCGAGGCTCGAGGCAGATCCAACGAACATATAAGTAACAGACTAAGCCATAAAATAATGAAAATGCATATGGAATATGAACGAGGAACGTACCCTGGCCCAAGGGGCGCCCTCAGATGGGACGCGACTCGAGTGGTCGGGACCTAGAAGAGTAGCCGAATGGGAGTCGAATGTGGAGCCAGGTCTGGAGGCACGGAGCCGAACGCGGTCTGGATCCGGAAGACAAGCTGCAGGTCTGGATATAATACAGGCACGCAGGTTGAGACAAAGGCACCTACACGTAGACCGGGATAAGACAACGGCACACAGACTGAAATAAGGTAACAACATGTAGACCGGAATATGAACATAGCACGCAGATCAAGACAGCCACAGGTCGAGCATCAAACAATAATATTGGCACGAAGGTCGAAACACTACAACAATACAGAGTGAGAACAGGGACCGAGTTGGCACGTGGACTGCTGACCCAGGGATTGCAGGCATGGGGCGTGAAGGCGAGGGTTGTGGAATGCGACTGCAATGCCCTCAGCTCTATAATGGGTCGACAGTAGCAAGCGGCAGCCGGTGAAGAGTGGTTGTCGGCGTATGGGTCTTCTTACCGGGCGCTAACGCTGTCCGGAAGAGGAGCTACGGTGTGTGACGTCTGCCGGCGAGGAAGAAGAGGCAGCCACGGCGCCTTCACCTGCGATTGAGGCGGCTGCCGCTAGGAGAGACGCTCGAAGCGGCTACGATGGTAACGCCGACTCGTGAGGTAACATCTGATGGCATTGGACGATGCCGGCGGTGGCGTTCGGAGGCAGTGTCGACAGGGATAAGGGAGAGGAGAGGGATGATGACACTGAGGCTGCTTCAGCGAGATCGGTCTAGTTATGGCGGCGTCCTACGGCGGGCGATGGTGGCGGATAAAGGAGGAAAGGGAGGTATGTCCTCCTGCGACGGCATGCGTGACGGGAGGTGAAGGCTAGAAGGCCCTAGTGTGCTCACGGAACGGAGGGAGCAACGTCGGAGTCGTGGAAGAAAGAGGGAGAGGAGAAGAGGTGGTGGTCGAAGGTAGAAGAGGGGAGCGGCAGGAGTCGGCGTCGACGAGGAAGAGAGGGAGGAAGAAGATGACTTGGCGGCGGAAGCAGAAAACCCAAAAAACGCCCCCTCCCCCCTGTTGCTACAGTGTTCTCTCCCTTAAAACCCTATACAACCAAAGACAAAATTGCCCCTCCATCTCCCTTTAATTACATCTCCACCCCTAACCCATATCCACATCACAAGTCTCCCCCTCAAGTCTAGTCAAAGGAGGCGCAAGTCTGACTGACTAGACCAAGCCTTAAAACAGAATCGCTACCGAACATGGAATCAGATCGTTAGGCTCGTCTTGTTACGTCAAACGAGTAGCTACAAACGACGAGCGCCCGACAGAGCGACCAAGCGGCAAACGCAATACCGAGCGAGTGTCAAAAGAACAATCTAGCAGATGTCGAACGATATCAAGACGATGATCGAGCGATGCTGAGCAGGGTGATCGAGCGATTACCGAGCGAGACAAAAGACGATGGATGAGCAATGGTGAGTGCACGATCGAGAAAATGTCTTCCGTATAAATCGCGATCAGTACGAGTAAAACCATGAGCGTGACTGAGAAGAATACTGACCGAGCGTCTATAAACTGCGACAGAGCAATAGAGAGACGAATCGACGAGCGTAACCATGAGTGCGACCGAAAAAATACCGACTGAGCGACTATAAACCGCGACCGGGCAATAAAGAGACAGATTAGCAACCAAAGCCGTAAGCATGACCGGTAAACTATTGACCGACCGATAGTAAATCGCGACCTGCCAATAAAGAGAGTGACGGACGAGTCAAGCCATGATCATGACGGAGCGAATGCCGACCAAGCGACAGTGAATCACGACCTGGCAATAAAGAGCGAGACCGAGCGAGTACCGACCGAGCGAGTGTCGACCGAGTGACAGTGACCTGGCAATAAAGAGCGAGACCGAGCGAGTGTCGACTGAGCGACAGTGAATCGTGACCTGGCAATAAAGAGCGAGACCAAGTGAGTGCCGACCGAGCGACAGTGAATCGCGACCTGGCAATAAAGAGCGAGACCGAGCGGGTGCCGACCGAGCGACAGTGAATCGTGACCTGGCAATAAAGAGCGAGACCGAGTGAGTGCCAACCGAGTGACAGTGAATCGTGACCTGACCATAAAGAGAATGGCGGACGAGCAAAGCCATGATCATGACCAAACGAGTGCCGACCGAGCCACAGCGGTGAGCGAAATGCGAATGATGAGTGCTGAGCAGAGCGGCTAGCGAGCAGTAAGTGTCAACCGAGCAACAATGGTGAGCGAAAATGTGAACTGAAAGTGTCGGGCCAGGCAGCAAGTGGATCAAGTGTGATGAGTGTCAGGCAGAGCTGCAAGTGAGCGGCGAGTGCCGACCAAGCAACAGTAGTGAGTGAAAACGTGAGCTGAGAGTGTCGGGCAGAGCAGTAAGTGAATCAAGTGTGATGCATGCTGGGCAGAGCAGCGAGTGAGTCAGTGCCGACCGAAAGGTCATTGGGCATGAGAGCATGCTCACTTATAACTCGCACTGGGGCGAGAGTTTGGAGGTATGAGAGCTTAGCTCACTTATAACTCGCACTGAGGCGAGAGTCTGGAGGCGTGAGAGCTTAGCTCACTTATAACTCGTACTGAGGCGAGAGTCTAGGACCCGACCTGGACGGTCGTTGGGTGTGAGAGCTAAGCTCACTTATAACTCGCACTGAGGCGAGAGTCTGAAGGCCCGACCGGGAGGTGTTCTGGAGGCCTAACTAGGAAATGTTCTGGAGGCCTGACCAGGAAATGCTCTGGAGGCCTGACCAGGAAATACTCTGGAGGCCTAACCAGGAAATGCTCTGGAGGCCTGACCAGGAAATGTTCTGGAGGTCTGACCAGGGGTTGATCTGGAGGTCTGACCAAGAAAAGGTGGAAGCCTGACCAAGAAATGCTCTGGAGACCTGACCAAGAAATGTTCTAGAGGTCTGCCCAGGGGTTGATCTGGAGACCTGATCAGGAATTGGTCTGGAAGATTGACCGAGCATTGGTCTGGTAGCCCGACTGAGAATTGGTCTGGAAACTCGACCGAAAGATCGTTAGCGATACTCTGATTTGAGACCAATGTTGATACTCTGGTCCGAGACCAGTGACGATAACTCGACCCCGACTAGGGGAGGATAAGCCTTGAAGTCCATAAAAGCGGAGCCCATAGCAATATGAGGGAATAAAGACTTTATCATACCTGATCGCGAAGTGGTGTCAACCGATTGAGGATCTGTCTCGGTCCCTCAACTCCCAAATACCCGTGGAGTGAGGGGAGAAGATAAAGGGTGTGAAGCCGATATAAGGGAGCAGAGCCCATAGCCATAGAAGGAAGCAGAGCACCGTGGGTAAAGGGAGCAACACTTGTAGATGTAAGAGGCTGCACAATAAGTGAAGGATGCAAAGCATATAATAATAATAGTGTCACGCCCCAGAGGAGTCCCTGTCCGAGAAAATTTCGACAGCATCTCCCCTGTACGGTGGACAATCTGAAACTTTTCTACATCTCACAAATACCTCAGCCACAGGCGGCTGGAATAATAACAATAAAATAAAACATCACCACGCAGTTATATATAATCTATTCAACCTCTGGCTGTCACAACCACGCAGTTAAGATAATTAAACAGTAAAATAATACTCTGACTCGAAATCCACCCTACTCCACTACACTCGTAAAACTCAAATCCGACGAACTCACCTCTTCTGCCGTCCAGGCAGGCATGTGGTAGAATAAAAACCAAATCCAAATCCATCGATATAATAAAATCTATATCATGTCCATAAGCAAATAAATCCAGAACATAACAAGTGCAAACAGTCTAGAACAGAAAAGGAAACCAAACGAAAAACCAATCACATCCTCGAGGTCTGCAGGGACCAGCAACTGGAACTCTCTCCTGACAGCATCAACCTGAAAATATCAACAATGGAGGCGGGGTGAGTCCAACACTCAGCAGGTACAATTGATATGCAAAGTAAAGAAATAACACCTAGCACTAATCATGCGTACAGTCTCCTGATAAAGATAAAGGTAACTACAAACCGAAGAAGACAGGAGAGAATCTGTACTAACCAGGACCCGGTAAAAGGACTCCGAAGGTATAGAAGACCTGATGCATGTCAATCAAGGTATCCAAGCAATGTGCAGCATATAAGTGCAACAAACACAACAATAAATGCATCATGCATATGATGCCAATGTCATGGTCACCTCGACGCCACCACTCACAACAACAAAGGGGACCGAGGGTAGGGGACAACCGTGCACTCAAAGAACACTACTCCGATGAGTGATCGAGTGGACGGAATGCTGTCGGAACACGTACTCCTACCCCAAATCATAAATGGGGAGCGCAATGCTCTCAACTCCCAGTACGCGTGACGGGGAGGTATCTCGCTACACACACTACCCATGAGCGACCAACGGAGCACCGAGAGCCAAATGACGTGCTACCACGCTGTGTCCCGCTACCCATGAGCGCCACAACGGAGCACCAGTGATGAAACTAGCAAAGTGCTCGACAATAAAGGAGCAATCAATCACTCAAAGATGCAATCATGCGAATGATGCATGTCACTAAACATGGTAATATACTAAACCAATCTCTGGACATATCATAATGTGCACCAAAGTGAATGAATCATATCAAGGTATCTGATCATATAAGGTATCAAACCTAGGTCCTGACATGGTAAAATATGGTTATATCACTACCCATGAGCATGTGGAATCAGGTATATATATCCATACAAGATGTAAACAAACAATCAATCAATAGGTAGCATGTATTGGGCAGTGATTAACCGAAACAAGTAAGAAACATAATTAATGCATCTTGTTAATTTAATTACTAAGCATATCAAAGACAATAAGTCAAAAGTACCCGCCTCCAAATCGAAAAGTCCAATCTGGTTCACGACGTCGAGATACTCGTCTCACGTCAAAGTCCTGTATCAAACAAAATGTCTAGTTTAGCTAATTCTATAATATAACATTTAGCCAAACTAAATTCTAATCCAACTAATCAATTAGGATTAATTTCGTTAACCTTAACCCTTCCTTTATTCAATTGATCAAGATCCATATATACAAATATGTATATCCGACCTAACAAAATAAATTCAAGTGTACACGGTAACCAAAAGAAATAACTTTCTCTACATCTTACCTCAATTCACCTCAATGTCGTTTCTTGATCCACAGTCTCAGAGTGTGTTCGCTGCTGGAGCTAAAGAGAATTCACAGAACCAATCTACTAGATTCCTTCCCACTGGTCAGATCAGTTTGCGATCAAGAAACAGAGATAACAATTTCTAGAAATGACCCAAATTTTCCAACTCACCTTACCTAGTACAATGTCGTCCCTGTGGACACACTGCCAAGAGATACCGATGCAGGACAATGCTAACCGGAAGAGTTTGTTGCCACAAACCTGTTGTCAACACTAAATCAGTGCCTCTCGTTCCCTTTGCCGGCAACTGGTGGACGAAAAAGGTCGTCCCAATGATGAATCTAGGGCACGGGAGGTGAGACTAAGTGCTTGGCAGAACCTAGTGATCAGATGCTGGTGATGCTAAGGCACGACACAGTGGTGGCAGCCGGCTCTAGGGCTCGGCTGGATCGGCGTCGGTGAAGGGGAGAAGGCGTCGGCTGTAGGGCGGAGGAAGGCCGGCGGCAGCACTAGGTCGGTGGCGGCGAAGCAATCTCGACGGCGGCACAACCCAATTAGGGCATGGCTAGCGCTGTGGTGGCGGCAGAGAAGAGGAGAAGAGGAGAAGAGGAGAAGAGCTTCGGGTGTGCGGTTTGGGAGGAAGAAATAGAAGGAGGAAGAACTGGCCGAGGGTTTTGTGCTCTCGGGAAGGAGGAACCGCCGGCCGGCGGTTAGGGCCGGCGTCGGGCGCGAGAGAAGAAGAGAGCTCGGGTCGGCGTCGAGAGAAACCGGAGGAAAAGAAACATAAGAAAAGAAAATAAAGAAAAGAAAATATAAAGGAAAATAAAACTTTTCCTCGCTTAAACGGGTCGCCTAAACAGGCTTTTCCGGATCCCATTTTTATCCCCGTCAACTCGTCCGTACGAGCTCCAATAAATTCCCGAAAAATGTCCAAAAATTCTGGAAAATCCCCTTATTAATATTCGCCTATTTCCGGTATTATACATTCTCCCCCACTAATAAAAATTTGGTCCCCAAATTTCATTATCTACCATCAGCAAGTACTAACAACAGATATAGCGTATAAATGCTGAACGGTAAATAAATCACATACCTCAAGTGAAAAGATGGGGATATCGAGCTCGGATAGTGTCCTCGAGCTCCCAAGTAGCCTCCTCGTCTGAATGATGCTGCCATCCGACTTTAACCAGCCGGATAGTCTTGTTCCGCAACTGACGCTCTTTCCGGTCGAGTATCCGTACCGGAACCTCCTCATATGTAATGTCAGGCTGAACTGGAACTGGGATATCTGCCAGCACATGTGTCGGATCAGGCACGTATCTCCTCAGCATCGATACGTGAAATACATCGTGAACGCCTGACAGGGACGGTGGTAGTGCCAATCGGTAAGCTACCGCTCCGATCCTCTCCAAGATCTCGAAAGGACCAATGTACCGTGGAGCTAGCTTACCTCTGAGGCCAAATCTCTTCACCCCTTTCGTGGGTGAAACTCGTAGAAATACATGGTCGCCAACAGAGAACTCTAGTGGTCTGCGTCTCCAATCAGCGTAACTCTTCTGGCGGTCCTGCGCCTCTGCCATCCTCCGTCTGATAGTACGGACCAACTCGCATCCTGCTGAACTCTATGAGGTCCCAACAACTGAGCCTCTCCAACCTCATCCCAAAGGACGGGTGTCCGACAAGGTCTACCATACAACACCTCAAACGGTGCCATCTGGATAGCCGAATGAAAGCTATTGTTGTAGGCAAACTCTACCAACGGCAGATGGTCCTCCCAACTGCCTCCAAAATCCATAACACGACCTCAGCAGATCCTCAAGAGTCTGAATAGTCCGCTCGACTGTCCATCTGTCTGCGGATGGAAAGCAGTATCAAACGGAGCTGTGTGCCCAAGGCCTGCTGCAGACTCTGCTAGAAACGAGACGTGAACCGTGGATCTCTATCCGAAATGATACTCAATGGAACACCATGTAGTCTGATGATCTCCGGCAATACAGATCGCCAATCGATCCAAGGGATCAGTCCTCCGAATCGCTAAGAATGCGCAGATTTGGTTAATCGATCAACGATTACCCAAATCGCGTCATGACCTCGTCGTGTCCTCGGCAACCCTACCACAAAGTCCATGGTAATGTGATCCCACTTCCACTCGGGAATAGGAATCCGCTGAAGTAACCTGCAGGTCTCTGCCTTCACCTGCTGACAGACAAGACATCTAGCTACAAAATCCGCGATGTCTTTCTTCATGCCGTTCCACCAATAGGAACGCCTCAAGTCTCGATACATGCGGGTCCCGCTGGATGGATCGCAAATCGAGAACGGTGTGCCTCCTGTAATAGCTCCTGTAAGACCGGATGAGACCGAGGTACGCATAATCGCCTCGGAAGAATATAATACCCTCCTCGCTCTGTAAACCTCACGCCTTAAGCTATCCGATCGCTAATAAACCGCAATGCCGATCATCGCTTGTGCCTCTTGATCCTCGTCTCGATCAACGATCGAGCAACCATGGTAACTAATACCGCCTGCCGGGTCCTCGCCTCAAGATCTAACTCGAGAAAGCTCGAATCAAGTCCGTGATCAAGTCCGGCAAGCCAAAGTCCTCTCGACTTCCCGAGTATTCGCAACCACATTAGCTTTCCCGTGGTAGCTAATGGTACAATCGTAGTCCTTCAGAACTCCATCCATCTCCTCCGTCAAGATTAAGCTCCTTCCGAGTGAAAATATATTTGAGACTCTTATGATCGGTGAGAATCTCAAATGTGATACCGTATAAATGATGACGCCAAAGCTTCGAGCAAAGATGATGGCAGCTAACTCCAAGTCATGAACTGGGTAGTTCTTCTCATGCTCCACGAGAAGCATAAGAGACTACTCGGCCGTCTGCATCGAACAGCGCCCAAACCCTGAAGAGACGCGTCGGTGTAAAGTACAAACCCATCCTCTCCAGAAGGTAACCAAACCTGGAGCCGACACTAATCTCCGCTTCACCTCCTGAGCTGGTCTCGCAATCCTCGGACCATATGAACTTCACGCCTTCCGAGTAAGACGTGTCGTGCATAGCAATATGCGAAAGCCCTCGACAAAACGCCGGTAATATCCGCCAATCCTAAAATCATGGATCTCTCGAATCGACTTCCGCTCCCAACCGGTGACCGATCTTCCGAGGATCAATTGAAATACCGCTAAAACCACGTGTCCTAAAATCGATCGAGGATAACCAACGACACTTGTCGAACTTCGCGACATGATGTCGTCAAGAATCTCCAAGATCGTACAAGATGCGCATGCTCCTCCTAACGAGAGTAGACCAATATGTCATCAATGAAAACGATAACAAACTGATCCAGATACTCCAGAAAGATGCGGTTCATCAAGTCCATAAACACCGCTGGAGCATTGGTAAGCCCAAATGGCATTACCAAAAACTCATAATGACCGTATCTCGTACGGAAAGCTGTCTTCTGGATATCTGAGTCTCTGACCCTCAACTGATGATATCCGGATCGCAGATCAATCTTAGAATACACTGATGTACCTCTGAGCTGATCAAACAAATCCTCAATCCGTGGTAATGGATATTTATTTCTGACGGTCACTGAATTCAGCTGCCTGTAGTCAATACATAACCTCATGGTGCCGTCTTTCTTCTTGACAAATAGAACTGGAGAACCCCATGGTGAAACACTAGGGCGAATGAATCCTCTGTCTAAAAGCTCCTGGAGTTGAACCTTCAGCTCGTTCAACTCTTTTGGTGCCATACGATACGGAGCTTTCGATGTCGGCGCGGTTCCCGGAATCAGCTCAATAGCGAACTCCACTGGCCTTCTGGGAGGCAAACCTGGCAGCTCCTCTGGAAATACATCTGGGTACTCCCGGACTACAGGAACATCGGAGAGCTGCGAACCACTACTGTCCTCAGTACTGATCAACGACGCCTGAATCGCCGAAATAATCGAGATACCGTCGTCTCTGATGCCAGTGAAACTCCACGAGGGTTGGTTCGGAGGCTGGAAGGTGACCACCCTCGTCTGGCAATCAACGGTAGCATGATAAACTGACAGCCAATCCATGCCAAGTATGACATCAAACTCGATCATCTCCAATACTAGAAGATCTACCGTAAGTATCATGTTGCCAAAGTCTAACGGGCAACCTCTGATCTCCTGGGTGACGTCTAAAGTATCACCGGACGGTAAAGAGACAGTCAATCGCCGCAACCTAACAGTAGGTAATCTACCAATCTCCCGCATAAAGGTACGGGATATAAAAGAATGCGAACTACCAGTATCAATCAAAATATCAGCAGTAAATGCATAAATGGAAATCGTACCGCGGAAACCGGATCCGTCGGCTCGCTGCGTAATAGCATGAACACGACCAGTCTCCGGCGGAGGAGGAGGTGGTAACATCGCCACGGCCGTGCCAGGCGCCCGACTATATGCCGATAAGACCGAGAGGATGGTGATCGATATGCGGCCGACCGAGTCTGACATCGCCGAGTCGGATAATAAGGTCTGGAGCAAAACTCTGGGGAAGCACTGGAGTACTCCTGCCCAAGCATGCCAAATGCCGCCGCTGGAGGCTCCCACGCCGACGCTATGAGGGTGTGAATCTCCGCCTCCTCGCCGAGACACCGATCGACTAGACCGCCCCTCTCGACCCTCAGGCCGAGCCTTCACCGACAATCTCGGCTCTAGTGCCTGTTGCAATAAAACAAACCGACTGCTCAGTGTAGTCAAGTGATGTGGTTTCGGAACCACATCGAAACATCAGATATCGCTGGTGGATCTGCTTCCGATCCCGCCGAGGAGACCGGAAACGTCCGCGAAGATCGCCCGACTTCGAGGCCTACGAAACCCGGAAGAACTCGACTGATCGCTGCGACTACTCGATGCCGCCTGCCGCCTGTTCGCTGGACTGCACGATGTCCGACCGTATGCTTTTTTCCTGTCCGGATATCTTTGCCGAGCTAACTCTATCATCAAAGCTCGATTCAATGCATCGAGTAAGATGTAATCCCTAATCCGGCAAGCTGTATATGCAGATAACCATCCAATCCTGATAAATGATCATGCGAGTTCTCCGCAACTAACTCGACAAAACTGTACAACCGGAGGAATTCAAGATTATACTCGGTCATCGAGCGATTATTCCTCGCAGACTCATAAAACTCGCGAGCCATCCGATAGGACAAGGAAAGAAACGGCTCTCAAAAGCCTCTCAACTCGTCCATGTGACGTGCGCCACCAATAATAGACTGTAACCCACCGGTATTAGCTTCAACCAGAAATGATAGGCACCACTGCTTTCTCCCACTCGAGCAAGCCATATAGAGGAAAGTTCGCTCCATAGTCTCTATCCATGACAGAGCCATACTCGGATCGAGATCCCCGCGGAAAAGAGTGAAACGAGTCTTCATCGACTCAGCCAGGCTGGAATCCTAGCTCGTGCAAATATCGATGATCCGTGGGACTACCGCAGAACTGTGGAAACTCGAGCCGATACTACGGTGGTACCGGAATAAACCGGAGGAGGAACTCCTGGTGGATATACCGGAGCATAAGCCGTCGGTGGTACTGTCTGGGGAACAAAAGTGGTGGCGGCTGGAGGTACGGTAGGTAATGGTACCAGATGTGGAGCAGGGTGCCACTGGTATAGAATACACTGTAGATCCAAGTGGTGGTGGCACTGAATACGCCGTAGGCTGCGCTGGAGCAGATGTCGGGTACACCAATGGTACCCCTGATGGTACGGTAAACAGGGTAGGCGTGGATACCGTCGGTGTGGCCAAAGTAGGTATCTCTACAGGAGCTATCGGGATTTGAGAGCCCGATGCTCCCGCTGCATCCTGAGTCTGTCCCTGACTGACAGGCTCACTAACAGTGGGCATCTCTGGCATATCCAGAGATCTCGTGGTCCTTGCACGTGGTCGTCCAGCACAACGTCTCGCAGCAATACGAGTAGATCGTCTCATATCTGTTAAATTAAATTACAGATATCAATATCAATATAACAACCATAAAATAACAACATACCTATTTGCCGTCTGGAGATGTTCCGTCGCTGTCCAGTCCCCAATTCGAGAATATCGCCGGAAATCCAAATAAATCCGAAACGGAAATCCGAAACATAACCATATCGAAAATCCGATAATGCCCAGTTTGACTCGCAAACCTGGCTAACCCAAATATCCAGAATACCAACAACCGGTATCCGATAAATCTCCAGAACACCAAAAGCAGGTATCATAACCCGCTCTGATACCAAATAAATTGGTATCAGATAAATTCCGAAAATCCAAAATACGAAACAAAAGATCGTAAAACTGCGCTCTGATACCACTAAATTGTCACGCCCCAGAGGAGTCCCTGTCCGAGAAAATTTCGGCAGCATCTCCCCTGTACGGTGGACAATCTGAAACTTTTCTACATCTCACAAATACCTCAGCCACAGGCGGCTGGAATAATAACAATAAAATAAAACATCACCACGCAGTTATATATAATCTATTCAGCCTCTGGCTGTCACAACCACGCAGTTAAGATAATTAAACAGTAAAATAGTACTCTAACTCGAAATCCACCCTACTCCACTACACTCGTAAAAACTCAAATCCGACGAACTCACCTCTTCTGCCGTCCTGGCAGGCATGTGGTAGAATAAAAACCAAATCCAAATCCATCGATATAATAAAATCTATATCATGTCCATAAGCAAATAAATCCAGAACATAACAAGTGCAAACAGTCTAGAACAGAAAAGGAAACCAAACGAAAAACCAATCACATCCTCGAGGTCTGCAGGGACCAGCAACTGGAACTCTCTCCTGACAGCATCAACCTGAAAATATCAACAATGGAGGCGGGGTGAGTCCAACACTCAGCAGGTACAATTGATATGCAAAGTAAAGAAATAACACCTAGCACTAATCATGCGTACAGTCTCCTGATAAAGATAAAGGTAACTACAAACCGAAGAAGACAGGAGAGAATCTGTACTAACCAGGACCCGGTAAAAGGACAAACAGTCCGAAAGGTATAGAAGACCTGTATGCATGTCAATCAAGGTATCCAAGCAATGTGCAGCATATAAGTGCAACAAACACAAACACAAACAGTAAATGCATCATGCATATGATGCCAATGTCATGGTCACCCCTGACGCCAGTCAGCCGACTCACAACAACAGTGGGACCGAGTGGGTAGGGCTGTGACAACCGTGCACTCAGCAACACTACTCCTGATGAGTGATCGAGTGGACGGGATGCTGTCGGAGTACATACGTACTCCTACCCCAAATCATAAATGGGGGAGCGCAATGCTCTCAACTCCCGGTACGGGAGGGATCTCTAACGTGCTACACGCTGCGTCACACTACCCATGAGCGGATCAACGGAGCACCGGAAGAGCCAAACTGACGTGCTACCACGCTGTGTCCCGCTACCCATGAGCGTCACAACGGAGCACCGAACAGTGATGAAGCTGGCAAAGTGCTCGACAATAAAGGAGCAATCAATCACTCAGCATGCAATCATGCGAATGGTGCATGTCACTAAACATGGTAATATACTAAACCAATCTCTGGACATATCATAATGTGCACCAAAGCGAATGAATCATATCAAGGTATCTGATCATATAAGGTATCAAACCTAGGTCCTGACATGGTAAAATATGGTTATATCACTACCCATGAGCATGTGGAATCAGGTATATATATCCATACAAGATGTAAACAAACAATCAATCAATAGGTAGCATGTATTGGGCAGTGATTAACCGAAACAAGTAAGAAACATAATTAATGCATCTTGTTAATTTAATTACTAAGCATATCAAAGACAATAAGTCAAAAGTACCCGCCTCCAAATCGAAAAGTCTAATCTGGTTCACGACGTCGAGATACTCGTCTCACGTCAAAGTCCTATATCAAACAAAATGTCTAGTTTAGCTAATTCTATAATATAACATTTAGCCAAACTAAATTCTAATCCAACTAATCAATTAGGATTAATTTCGTTAACCTTAACCCTTCCTTTATTCAATTGATCAAGATCCATATATACAAATATGTATATCCGACCTAACAAAATAAATTCAAGTGTACACGGTAACCAAAAGAAATAACTTTCTCTACATCTTACCTCAATTCACCTCAATGTCGTTTCTTGATCCACAGTCTCAGAGTGTGTTCGCTGCTGGAGCTAAAGAGAATTCACAGAACCAATCTACTAGATTCCTTCCCACTGGTCAGATCAGTTTGCGATCAAGAAACAGAGATAACAATTTCTAGAAATGACCCAAATTTTCCAACTCACCTTACCTAGTACAATGTCGTCCCTGTGGACACACTGCCAAGAGATACCGATGCAGGACAATGCTAACCGGAAGAGTTTGTTGCCACAAACCTGTTGTCAACACTAAATCAGTGCCTCTCGTTCCCTTTGCCGGCAACTGGTGGACGAAAAAGGTCGTCCCAATGATGAATCTAGGGCACGGGAGGTGAGACTAAGTGCTTGGCAGAACCTAGTGATCAGATGCTGGTGATGCTAAGGCACGACACAGTGGTGGCAGCCGGCTCTAGGGCTCGGCTGGATCGGCGTCGGTGAAGGGGAGAAGGCGTCGCCTAGGGCACGCGGCTGGAGGCTAGGATACCGGTGGAAGTCGGCTGTAGGGCGGAGGAAGGCCGGCGGCAGCACTAGGTCGGTGGCGGCGAAGCAATCTCGACGGCGGCACAACCCAATTAGGGCATGGCTAGCGCTGTGGTGGCGGCAGAGAAGAGGAGAAGAGGAGAAGAGGAGAAGAGCTTCGGGTGTGCGGTTTGGGAGGAAGAAATAGAAGGAGGAAGAACTGGCCGAGGGTTTTGTGCTCTCGGGAAGGAGGAACCGCCGGCCGGCGGTTAGGGCCGGCGTCGGGCGCGAGAGAAGAAGAGAGCTCGGGTCGGCGTCGAGAGAAACCGGAGGAAAAGAAAAATAAGAAAAGAAAATAAAGAAAAGAAAATATAAAGGAAAAGAAAACTTTTCCTCGTTAAAATGGGTCGCCTAAACAGGCCTTTCTGGGCCCCGTTTTTATCCCCGTCAACTCGTCCGTACGAGCTCCGAAAAATTTCTGAAAAATTTCCAAAAATTCCGGAAAATTCCCATATTAATATTTGTCATTTTTTCGGTATTTTACAAATAGAGTGAAGCATCTATAGCAACAAGAGAATGCTGAGCCCCATGGTGAAGGGTACAGAGCCTGTAGCAATAAGAGGATGCAGAGCCTCCTAGTGAAGGGTGCATAGCCTGTAGCAGTAAGAAGATGCAGAGCCTATAACACACCTGATCGGAGAGTAAGGCCCCTATCCTGCAATCAAAGAGCGAGGCCCGAAAATCCTGATCGGGAAGTGGTACTGCGAGTTAATGATCGAGGAGTTGTGTCTCTAGTGTATGAGCGGGAAGTTGTGTCCCAAGTGTATGTGCGGGGAGCTGGGCCCCTAGCGTCCGATCAAAAATCGAAGGCCCTAGTCTTTGATCAAGGAACTAGGATTTTACTCTATTATCAAGGAGCTATATCAGTTCCTATAATCGTAAAAAGGGAGCAGAGCTTGTAGCGTACCTGATCGGGAAGTCATGCCAACCGGTTAAGGGTTTGTCTCGGTCCCTTAACTCCCGAATACCCGTGGAGTCAGGGAAAAAATACAACAGAAAAACTAACCTATCAACCAACTGAAGCTCCACTCAATACCTCGACTCCCGAATACCGGTGGAGTGAGGATAAACTATAATATATGCGTTGAGATCCTCCAGGATTGTGATAATAGCAGAGAACCTCCCGACGTCGTCCATCTTCACGTTCTAGAACAAGTGAAGGAGATTCCCACAAAAGACGCCAAATTGATCATGTCCTGAATCTGAGTCAGACAGACTGTCTGGTGAGGTGGATAAAATATTGACTGAGTCGCAATGTCCGGGAGGGGGGGTGTGCTAAGATGGCTTCTGTGTTGACCAAGTCTTCAGAAGTCCTCTGGTCAACACTACCTTGTAGCCAGCGACCGGGTCCCCCCGGTCTTTGGTACCCCGAGGCTTGACGCAGATCCAACGAACATATAAGTAACAAACTAAGCCATAAAATAATGAAAATGCATATGGAATATGAACGAGGAACGTACCCTGGCCCAGGGGGGCGCCCTCGGATGGGACGCGGCTTGAGTGGTTGGGACCTGGAAGAGTAGTCGAACGGGAGTTGAATGTGGAGGCGGGTCTGGAGGCACGAAGCCGAACACGGTCTGGATCCGAAAGACAAGCTGCAGGTTTGGATATAATACAGGCACGCAGGCTGAGACAAAGGCACCGGCACGCAGACCGGGATGAGGCAACGACACGCAGACCGAAATAAGATAACGGCACACAGACCGGAATACGAACGTAGCACTCAGATCAAGACAGCCACAGGTCGAGCATCAAACAATAGCATCGGCACAAAGGCCGAAACACTACAACAACACAGAGTGAGAACAGGGACGGAGTTGGCGCGTGGACTGTTGACCTAGGGATTGCAGGCATGTGGCGTGAAGGCGAGGGCTGTGGAATGTGACTGCAATGCCCTCGGCTCTATAATGGGTCAACAGTAACAAGCGGCAGCCGCTGAAGAGCGGCTGTCGGCGTATGGGTCTTCTTACCGGGCGCTGACGCTGTCCGGAAGAGGAGCTACGGTGTGTGACGTCTGCCGGCGAGGAAGAAGAGGCAGCCACGGCGCCTTCACCTACGATTGAGGCGGCTGTTGCTAGGAGAGACGCTCGAAGCGGCTACGATGGTAACGCCGACTCGTGAGGTAACATCTGATGGCATTGGGCGATGCCGGCGGCGGCGGTGTCGACAGGGATAAGGGAGGAGGGAGAGCAGAGGGATGATGACGCTGAGGCGACTCCGACGAGATCGGTCTAGTTGTGGTGGCGTCCTACGGCGGGCGATGGTGGCGGGTAAAGGAGAAAAGGGAGGTCTGTCCTCCTGCGACGGAGTGTGTGACGGGAGGTGAAGGCCAGAAGGCTCTGGTGTGCTCATGGAACGGAGGGAGCAACGTCGGAGTCGTGGAAGAAAGAGGGAGAGGAGAAGAGATGGTGGTCGAAGGTAGAAGAGGGGAGCGGCAGGAGTCGTATACAACCAATGACAAAATTGCCCCTTCATCTCCCTTTAATTACATCTCCACCCCTAACCCATATCCACATCGGCCATCTAGGTCCATTACGTTATTATGGAGAACTCGTTTTGCTCCAAGTTTGTATGTGTACTATGTATTGGATCCTTGGTTTGTCATGTAGGATTTGTATATATATGGGATGTTACGTTGTTATAGGATGATGTATTGGATGTTATGTTTTTGATTTTGTTATGTTGTTATACAGGTTTAGATTTATATGAACGATAAGAACGGATTTGTAGATCTGCCTGCTGGAAAAATCTTATTTTGTAATAAATTTTGCAACGGAAAATTTATTATAAAATTTACCAAAATTCATCATTGATCTAGTACGAAAATAGTTTTCATCCCTAATCAACGACAATTTTTGCAACAAATAAATTCATCGCAAAATCTATCAAAATTTGTCACAAAATCCGTTGTTAATCTACGATAAAAATGATTTTCGGTCCTAATCAACAATAAATTTTGCCACAACAAATTTGTCACAAAATCTACCAAAATTCGTCGATGATCTGCCACGAAACTGAGTTCATCGTAGATTAGCAACGAATGAATTCGTAACTAATTTCATCGAACTCAGTTTCATTGCAAATCAATGACAGATCTTATGACAAATTAATTATATGTTGCAAATTTTACGACAAATCCAATTTGTTCGTAGCAAATTTTGACAAGCTATTTGCGACGAATATATTTTCATCGCTAATTTTGTCACAAAAAAATTACAATAAATTTTGTTAGTAAAATTCATCGCAAATTTTATTACAAATCATTATTTTTTTTAGTGAGTTGCAGGTATGAAATCAGACCTTCAGATTGGAAAGGTCTAATTTGATAGTGATTTTTCCTGGTTCGAATGTTCTCAGGACTCAAACACACTATCTTGATGATGCTCTGATAAGAGATGCTCTTGTAGCAGAGATGAGATCCTCTGTCCCGAAAATATTGTATCCCCGTATCTCAGCGCCGATCGAACAGATTAAATCACATCTCAAGGATGTAATGTACATCATGAAAATGTCATAACCGTCTGATCGGTACTGGGACACAGAGATACAATATTTTCGGGATAGAGGATCTCATCTCCTTGTAGCGTGCCCAAATTGAGTGTACAATTGATGTCATCTCTGTGTAACTTGTTTTGGGAATATTTCCAAAATGAGTGCATGACTAAAGTCCTATGTAACTTTTCTAGAGATGTTCCGGTTGTTTCTGAAATGAGTACACCATTGAAGTTCTGTGTAACCTGTTTCAAGGATATTCCTAAAGTAAATGCACGGTTAGTATCTTGTGTAAGCTACTTTAGGATGTTCTTGATCGGGAATGTTCCTAAAATGAATATATAATTAACGGTCAATGTATATGGTAATTTATCTATTTATATATAACTATGGGACCGATTATGCTGGACCTCTTACTCTTAGGATGAGTGAAATCATCTCCTATGATACGCTGATGCACCATCTCCTCGAGGTATATGGTTTGATCGGACCCATGTATTGCAGAACAGATCATCAATGCTGTAGAGTTATCATGAGGTAGATTCTTCCTAATCGATTCTGCCGTTAAGGACTCTGCCACATCTCTTCTAAAAATCTATTTTTTTATTTATGTCTGAGATGAATGTCATCCTCCTGTGTTACAGTTGATCTGACCCTTCTATCCGGGCAGTGCGCAATTACCAGGCCGTTCATATCCCGAATGGATATATCGAGATATCAGTATGAAACAAATGTTGTCTCCCATGAAGGAAAAAAGAAAATCCTTCCAGAAAGCAATATAGCAATATATTATTGAGGAATTGAGTTCCCCTTCGAATTACTCAGAAAGTTGAGAACAAAGTCTATGAAAGCTCTTGAATAAAAGACTTTAATTTTGAGCTCCTTTCACTTCAACCTAGCTAGACACGGACGGAATCATTCTGCTTGTCTAATTCAGCTCTATATTCCAGAGTCGAGATGATAAAGACGCCAACGCGCAGAGCGATCAGCAACGCCAACAGAGTAATTAAACATTCAGAATTTAGCATTCGTACCTACCTCTGATGAGGTAGTACTAAGCATTAATGCTGTGATGGTGTTCCGCCGTGCATGGCAGTTTCAAGAATGCTAATGATGTACTCGATCTCCTCTGTCACCTCCTTCATCGACGGCCGGTTCTGCCTCTTCTCCTCCAGGCATCCCATCGCCAGAAAACCCAACGCCTTAATGGTGTCCAGCTCCACCTGGCTCGCCCCCTCTTTCAGCACCCCCTCCACCGCTTCCATCAGTTTCTCCTCATCCACCTTCTGGCGGACGTGCACCGCCAGGTTCACGTCATCCTGCCCTCGCCCAAAGTCGATCGCCTTCTGCGACGTCAGAAGCTCCAGCAGCACCACCCCGAAGCTGTACACATCGCTCTTGTCGGTCAGCTGGTAATTCCGGTAGTACTCCGGGTCGAGGTAGCCTAGCGTCCCCTGTGCGCAGGTAGATAGGTGGCTCATCCCCGGCTCCGCCAGCCGGGACAGTCCGAAGTCCGACACCTTGGCGTTCAGCTTCTCGTCCAGCAGGATGTTGCTGGACTTGACGTCGCGGTGGTAGATGGGTGGCACGGCGGCGAAGTGCAGGTACGCGAGGCCCTCGGCGGTCTGGCGGGCGATGGCGAGGCGGCGGCTCCATGGCAGCGGCGGGTGGAGGCCGTGGAGGTGGTCGTACAGCGTGCCGTTGGGGATGAACTCGTAAACCATCAGCGGCTGGTCGAGGTCGACGCAGCATCCAAGGAGTCGCACCAGGGAGCGGTGGTTGACCTGCGACAGCACGCGCACCTCGTTAAGCACCTGGTCCGTCGACTTGGTGTTGCCGACCTTGGCACACTTGACGGCGACGGGCGTGCCGTCGGGAAGTGCCCCCTTGTACACCTCGCCAAAGCCGCCGGAGCCAAGCAAATTCTCGGAGGCGAAGTTGTTGGTGGCCTTCTTGAGCTCCTTTGCCGTGAAGTGCTTGGCGGAGCGGCTGCTGGGGTTGTTGGAGTTGAGGATGTCCTGGCGTTCCTTGGCCAGCCGCTTCCGCGCCTCGAGGATGCGCCGCTGCCGGCGGTAAAGCAGGAAGCCGGCCGCCATCATCAGCAATCCGACGCTCACGCCGGACAGCAGCCCTGATTCATTTAACCCCAAAGGAATCGTCCAATACGAAGTCAATAACAGCAACACTTAACTAACTTAGTCAAAGCCTTCGTGGAGCATCTCAAAATCTTACCCCACAATGTTTGACTTAAAAACTAAAGTCAAAATTCAAGACTTCAGGAGCAAAGTCAACGACGGGCTCATTAATTATAAAATGAACATGATAATTATAAAAAGATAATACTAAATGATCAGAATTTAAGGTATTTCAATAATATCATATGCATATATTAATTTTCTAGCGGGCTAAATTTTGACCAACAAAATTTACTCATTATAAAATTTAGGAAGGCATTTCAGAAAAATCTAACAAACATTAATTGTTAGTAGGTTGCACAAACTTTAAAGAGTAAAATGATAATTTCGAAATATGAAGAGGTATTTTTTAAAAATAAACTTGAGGGAGTGTATAAGAGCAACTGCAACGCTTTAACGTTTGAACACGTTAATGGTTTTTTTTATTATTTTTTTTGAAAGCTGTAGACATTAACGCGTTCAGAACTTTGAACGCGTTAATGTTACAGTGCAATAAAAAGATGTCCATGTCAGCATTAACGTTCAGCGTTGATGTCCATGTCAGCATTAACGTTCCAAGTCTAACAGCGTTGCGGTTGCTCTAAACACTATAATGCATTTTTCCAAATTTCAGATTTTGTGCCTTAATTAATTAAATGGTTTAAGGTTAAATATAAAACAGGGAGAATGGAAGATTATTAACCTGCAATTAGAGGAGCACGGTTTGATCCGCCACCAGAATTCGTGACATCTGTGCAAAAATTAGTTTAGCCGTCGTCAGAAGATCGGGATTAAAATTAATTAGTTGTTGTGTTGCAGAGAAGAACGCACTGTTGACGCAGGCGCCGGAGATGGGGTCCCACCGTAACCCAGCGACGCAGAAGCACCGCCGGAGACCGCTGCCCGAGGTCAGATCCGGGCTACACGTGGCGCTGGCGCCGCCTTGGCAGTCCGCCTGGGTGGCGCATAGCGGCTCCCTGGGGGAGGCCCACTGGAGCTCCACCCCGGAGGAGTTCACCCACTGGTCCACCGGCGCCGCCGCGTTCAGGTTCACGAAGCTCCGGTAGGCGCTGCAGCCGGTTTCTCTGGTGCGGATAGAGTAGGAGGTGGAGGAGCCGCCGGCGACGAAGGTGCAGCAGATGGGGAGGGAGCGACAGGAGGCTGCGTCGGTGGTGGCGTTGGCGTAGACGTGACAGAGGCTGTTGGTGGAGCAGTTGAGCGGGGAGAGCAGGAGGCTGGGGGTGCAGTTGAAGAACATGATGGTGTTGCTGCTGGTGACGTTGAAGGGGAGCGTGCTGTTGAGCTGGATGCCCTGAAAAGGGAGGTCGGCGGAGACGCAGGAGGCGCCTCCGGAGAGGAAGGGAGCCGGACGGATGACGAGGCGCTGGGTGGAGGGGGAGATGGCGGCGATGGGGTAAGAGGAGCCGTTGACGGAATCGAAGAAGAGGACGCTTCCAGCGGAGTCGCATCTGACCCTGTACGAGGGGTCGCCGCATCCAGAAGCGGTGCTGAGGGGGAAGGGAACGGGCGTGGAGCCGCAATCTGGGCACTGCTGGCCGGTTGCTTCTCCGGCGAGGAGGAAGAGGAAGAGGAGGAAGAAGGGCGTCATCTTGGCCAGATTGGCAGCGAAGGGAAGGACAGGAGGCATTAATGGCGTCAACTAAAAAGCTGCGGAAATCTGAAAGGATCCGGTGGAGGACTGATCTTGCCTGGGCTATTTAATTAGGGTTTGGATTGGATCAGTGAATTGGATGATCACGGTGACCGTGGAAAATTTTGGGTGTTGTTTGACTGATAATGTTGTTTTGACCTCATCCGTTGACTATAAACTTGTGTTCTCACAGCTAGTTGCAAGCGTCGCCGTCGATTCGTGGGTGTGAAGAATATGACAGGCATTTGTTATGGTCAAAGAACAACGGCTTGACTCAAGTTAAGCAGGCTTCCCCGGGAAAAGACATCTAGAAGCTCCGGCGTAAAGATCCGACCGTTCGGAGTCATATTTATATAGGGGTGTTAATTCGGATGGATCAAATTGGGTTGAATCGGGTTGAATTTTTTTTTTTTAACCCAACCTGAACCCGACCCGAATCCGAGTTCAACCCAAAACACCTAAACCCGAACCCACCCGAACCCGATCAACCCGATCAACCCGAACCCAACCCATATAACTCGAAAATCCGATTCAAAACGATTTTTTTGGACTATTTTCCCTATAATTCTTCACTTTTATCTCAATACTCCATCATTATCATACAAATATATATAAAAATATCTAAATTTTTAAAATAAAATTTGATTTAACCCCCAAAAAATTCACAAAATCCTATATTTAAGCCAACCCAGGTCAACCCGAATCCGACCCGACTCAACCCGAAAATTTTTTACTCTCCAACCCTCCAACCCGAACCCGACCCGAACCCGAAAATGCCCAATCCGAACCTGATTTTTTTCAGGTCGACTCGGATTGGGTCGTCGGTCGGATTCATTTTTGACACCCCTATATTCATAATCGTTTTTTATATTTTCAGTGCTTTACAACTGTCAAAATTTTTTAATAAAAGTATTTAATAATTTTAAAGATTCCAATTGAAACTAGGCTGCCCTTTTATTCCTTTAAGACTGTCTACGTTTTTTCAAAAAAAAAAAAAAAAAAAAAAAACATGTCTAAATATAATCACTAAATATCATTTTTTTTTTTTTATCAAATATATAATTTTAAGTTATGTCAAATAACGACCCTTGTATTTTTAAAATAATTTAAATATCAATTAATTTTAAAAATAGTTTTTCTTAATTTATCTGTTGAATAAAAACAAAACACGAGTTGTGCACAAATGTGACGTAGAAATCTAATCGTGATGACACGCCAATAGAAATCCACCATGCACCATAGAGGAATGATGTTAAAACTTTCTCCACCTGATGTAGGCTTCTCCTTGCAAAGCATAACATGTATCAAAGGACTCATCGAAAATTATCCGACGAGGTCTCTCCGATGTCTATTTAACTCTCAACTTTCCCTCGTTGATAAAGGAGAGGGTAGATATCACATCATATGCTATAATTTTAAGAATTGCACTCATGATTGAGGTTAAAGAACTACACTCCACTAGATGCTAATTTACCTGAACCAATAGACACATAGTATGCAAACTTGATCGAACATATATACCTGAACCAATAGACACATAGTATGCAAATTTGATCGAGCATAGTTAATAAGTTATGGTTAGAATAAGACAGGAACAACATTGCAGAATTTAGTGAAGGGTTTTTCGGACCGCAAAAATCACTTTTTCGCGTCACGAAAACCCCGAAAGCCCCGCCACCGGATCCGTGCTAAGAATAAAACTTCGAAAATATTATGAGTACGAGTTTACAAACTCTAGATCTACATTAGAGTATGAGTTTTACCCTTGATGCGTGCCTTTCGCGAATCCCGCTCGTCCAATGGTGTCGGATCTCAAGATTGTCAAAGTAGACAACCCTCTAGAAGTATCCACACGAACATAAGAAGGAGATCACCAAACTAAAGTGTGCTAGTTCCTTAGTAGGGTTCGGCAAGATGAGGAGAGGAAGAGCAAGAGAGAGAGCACTAGGAGGAAGAAGAGTTGAATGAATCAAATTGAATGAAAAATTCATTCCCCATTCATTTTGTGTGACCGACCACATCAAGTGTAACTTCTCTCATTAATGTGGCCGGCCACATTAAAGCAAAGGAGAAGATGTAACTTCCATTAGGTGGCACACTCATGTGTTAACTATGATGATGTGACACATCACCATTGGCCACTTAATGTCAAGTCACAAATGATATGGCATAAAGTCAAGTCAAACTTGACTCTTCCTCTTCCTCTCAAGTCAAGTCAAACTTGACTTAATCTCTCTCATGGTTGATCTAATCCAACCATTTAATTCAAGCCAATTTAATATAATGAATCTAATCCATTTAATTAAATTGATTCAATGAGTCATAATCTAAATTAGACTCATTGAACACATGAATCAACTTGAGTCTAACTCAATTAGCTCAATTAGGATTACTCTTAATCCAATTTGATTCATCACATGAATCTAATACTCTTGGTTCATCATATGAACCTAATCTCCATCTAATTGTTTTTAGTGTGTGACCCTATAGGTTCTTGTAACATTGGCAATGCCCCTAAACTCATTTAGGAGCATAAGTAATAAGCGGTATCTAGCAACACATCATTACTACCCAAGTTACAAGAATGTTGAGATCCAACATCACCTTGTGACTACTAATTGTGACTCCTCACAATATATGATAAGTGTCCTTCTATCCAAGACATCTAAATTGATCAATGTGAGGCATAGACCGTGTCATTCTCTGACCAATCTAAATCTTGAACTCCAAGTAGACTCACTAGATCAAATGAGCTCAATATCTCATATTGACTCATTTGGGCATGGCCATGCACTTCGTGGTCTCACTCTATCAAGAATATCGATGTCGCTCCCGTCATATAGGAGGGATAGATCCCATCTACATCACTCACATCCCTCTGCATAATTCGTTACATACCCAGTAATCGCCTTTATAGTCCACCCAGTTACGGGTGACGTTTGACGAAACCAAAGTACATAACTCCTTATGTAGGGAACCATGGTGACTTCAGGTCCAAGGACTAGTAGTCATACTAATAGCCACATGAGAAAGTATATGACACTCATATAACGATCCATGATACTTTCTCATGACGGGTCATTCAGTATACATTCTCCAATGCATACCCATGTGTCAACTTGATATCTCTATATCCATGACTTGTGAGATCAAGTCATCGAGTTGACCTACATGCTAGTCTTATTGCATTAACATTGTCCCTGAATGTTAACACTCGACTAGGAATGATTAAGAGTAGTGTTCCCTATATCATCTCACTATCGGTTCAACTAACCGATTGATATAAGTGAGAACCTTCTACTCAAGGACGCTATTATACTTAGTTTATTTGGCACAAATACAAGTAAGTATAATAACAAAAAACAAATGTCTTTATTTATATAAGAATATGATACAACAAGTCCATAATACAATCATCAAATGATTGGCTCTAGGGCTCTAACTAACATTTAGATCTCCTAAGGTTTTCTCAGTTCATGCCTCATGCATAGTATCCCTTTTGGAAACTGAACACATCAAGCAAAACCTTTCAAGTTCTACAACATATGGACGACACATCCTAGTTTCAATCATCATAGATATCACAGTAGAGTGCCAGGACTACTGGGGTATCTAATCTCATTTGCTCCCCTATCTTTCGTCTCTCAGTGTCAGTGTAAGCCCAGCAGAGTGCTTTCGTCGTTGGTGTTCTTTCCGATCTCTACGCATTTCACCACTCCATCGGAAATTCCCTCTGCCCCTATCGTACTCTAGCTTGATAGTTTCCACCGTCTGTCCAGGGTTGAGCCCTAGGATTTGACAGCGGACTTGACAAGTCATCTACAGACGTTTTACGTCCAATCATTCCGGATAACGGTTGCACCCTCTGTCTTACCGCGACTGTTGGTACAGAGTTAGCCGATGCTTATTCCTCGAATACCGTCATTGCTTCTTCTCCGAGAAAAGAAGTTCACGACCCATGGGCCTTCTACCTCCAGGAGGATAATTGAGAACATGCAAACACATGGATTACAACTGGCATAGCTCAATATAAGGTCATGAAGAAACATAAGAGACCTGAAGGCACCTAGCCAGATGGATACAATTCCAAGTTTTACAAGCATGCATCGGATACAATCAAGTATGATTTTATCATAGTTATTCTGGAGTTCTTATCAAATGGTCAATTACTCAAATCATGGAATCATACACTTATTGTTCTAGTACCGAAAACAACTTACGTAAGCAAAGTGCAAAAGTATAGTTCTATCTCTTGTTGCATAGTATTTTATAAGGTCATATCTAAGCTCCTTGCAAGTAGATTGGCTGATGTTACAAACCACCTATTACACCCTACTTAGATAGCTTTTGTTAAAGACCACATCATCATAAATAACATCTACTTAGCTCAAGAACTGATGTGCAACTATACAAGAAAACGAATTTCCTTGAGATACACTTTGAAAGTGGATCTACGTAAGGCTTTTGACTCAGTCCACTAGGATTTTCTTAAAGATGTCCTCAACACTACAATTCTTCACCATATTCATCACATGGATCAGAAGATACGTTACCACTATATCCTTCTCTGTAGTGATAAATGACATTATGAGGACTCGGGTAGGGGATCGACTCTCCTCATACTTATTTGGCATATGCATGGAGTATCTTTCCTGATCACTAACAAGGCATACCATTAGGTTAGATTTTCATTTTAACCCCAAAGATAGGCATCTCAAGATAGCACATTTAGTATATGTAGATGACCTTTTGCTCATGTTTCACGAAGATGTGCCTTCAATTACCTAGCTAGTTAGTTGTCTATCATAGTTTGCTTAGATGATCGATCTCACAACCAACCAAACTAAATCTAGCATTTACATGGCAGAGATAGATACTCACACTTGGGAGTGGCTTCATACTACGATAGGGTTCCATGAAGGTGATATACCTTTTAGATACATGGGAATCCCTATACCCTCTTAGAAACTAAAAATCTCATACTATAGCACATTGATGGACTCTCTCACCAGGAGAATCAATTCAAGGCCAAAGAACACCTTGTCTTATGTTGGGAAATCCTATCTCATATCCTTAGTCCTTTAGGGTGTAGAATGATAGTAGATGTCCATCTTGTCCCTTTCTTGTGATATTGGCTTGAGGGACTTAAAAGCATTGAACCTTTCTTTATTGGCTAAGGTTCTATGACACATACAGGACAAACAAGATATATTATATGTCACACCCCCGAAGAAGTCTCTGTTCGACAAACGAACAACAACTCCCTCCTTATGACAACATATGGAATCCTAGATATATAGCCACTCGAGTGTACATAAACAACAACCTCAACCCACACAACTAGGTATAATCACAACGGAACACATAAGGAAACTCACATACAACAACATAAAATATATAAATAGAAAAATGTATGCATGCGTGCATGTCTAACAAATAACATACTTTATTTGTAACCCGATCAAGTAGAGAAACAATGAAAGTAAAACTAAACAGGTTTTTAAAACAAATTTCAAAGTAAATTTCAAATATAGGGATGTAAACGAGCCGAACCGAGCCGAACAGTATTAGGCTCGAGCTTGGCTCGTTTAAGTTATATTCGGGCTTGAGCTCAGCTCGAGCTCGAATTGAACTTTTATTACAAGTCTCGAGCTCGGCTCGTTTTGGAATTATCAAGCTCGCGAACAATTCAAGCTCGGCTCGTTATTAGCTCGATTACCATAGTTAACGAGCCTAATTCGTTAAGCAAGCTCGGGCTCGTTTTCGGGCTCATTTTAGAGCTCATATTTGGGCTTGTTTTAAAGCTCGTTTTAAGGTTCATTTTAGAATTTGTTTTTTAGCTCGTTTTAGAGCTCATTTTTTGGCTCGATTTAAGGCTCGTTTTTTAGCTTGTGAGCCTACAAACGAACATGTTCATGAGCTCACGAGTCAAATATCCGTAAGCTTGAGCTCGGCTCGATAAAACTGTCAAGCTCGAAATCGAGCTCAAGCTCGGCTCAATAAGATAAACGAACGAACTCGAACGAGCTTTTTATCGAACCGAGCTCCGAATAACTCGCGAACCATTTACTTCATTTACATTCCTATTCAAATACGAGAAAGTCAAAAGGGTATAACAATGAAAATGAACAAGAGACATCTCAAACGACATGGGACCGACAGCCAAGACCTCTGAGCAACATGACACATACTCTACCTGCTTATCTGGAATTAAAAGGAAAAGCAAGGGGTAGTGAATACAAAATACTCAGTGGGTATAAGAAAATAGTGGATGATCAACATGTAAGAACCCCGTGATAGTTTTGATATGATTAACCAAGTTAAATTAGGTCTTGTTATGATTTGATCATTGTGTCTAAGTGTGCAAGACCTTAGGAGCACAGGAAGTCGAGCAAACGACGCAACTAGCGAGGACAGCACAGGAGAGAGTCAATGGGCTCGATGTGTCCGAGGGACAAGGTGCTGTGAAAGAGTTTGTTGGTGAACGAGAAGGGAGCGAGAGGTGTTTCCGAGTGACAAGAAATCAAAGTGAAAAAATGGGTTCAAGTGAGCCCTATTTCGGTGGACGAAATCACTCAAGCGAGCAAAGCCGAAGCGGAAGACCGTGACGAAAAAGTCAACCAGAAGTTGACTATGGTCCAAGCGCCCGGACTCCTGGTGCTCAGATTGGGTCCGGGCACCCGAACCGCTCGGACCCAAGGTGGCCCAGGGTCGCACCCTAGTCGAGCTGGTTCAGCCCGATCCGGGAGCCTGAAGCGAGTCCAGGCGCCTGGACTAAAAAGTTTATCGAGACGTCACCTGTTACGATCCGGCACAACGTGGATAAAGTCCTATCCACATCCAGGCGCTTGGAACCATTCCAGGTGCCCCGATCAAGATTATAAATACAGCCCTGATCCCAATAGCTAAATACAACACTGGTAAATATTCTACTTTCAGTTTAGCTTTGTAATTGAGTGCTTTAACTGTTGTAAGAGGCTTCTCCACCCAAAGGAGACTTTAGTGGGCTTTCAACATCTTAAATTAGCAATCTTCTGATTGCAAACAAAGTAAAAAATCTCTGTACATCTTTCTCTTGTTAATTTGCTTATTATTTCTTTTTTGTACAAGTGTTTATGTTGATAAAGATATAAATCAAAAAAGGTGTTCGTTATTTGATTTCAGGCTATTCACCCCCTCTAGCCTACCACAAGGGACCAACACAATATAATATACAGAGATCAAAGGATATAGTCTCAGAAAATAAGACTTACTTAAAAAATTAAAATAATGACATAAAATCATCTACTAAACAAATCATAACCAACAACAAAATCCTTCACTGACCTACTCCACCAAGTATAGCTAATAAATTAGAAGTACATACGGTATATCCAAAAATCATCTGCTTAAACTAACACATAACCAACATATAACAAATCATGATTGCATGCAACAACATACTACCACGAATGGGTCACGTGGACAATTAGGGTATCTACTATCTGCGGGTGATACGCTACCACCATCTGGTCCAGTGGACAAATAGGACGAGATAGTTATCTAGCTCCTTAGCTACTAATTGCAGGCAACAATACATGCTACCACCAACTAGCCAAGTGGACAATCAGAGCACATAAATGTCATTGTTTACATGCGACAATACATGCTACTACTACCTGGTCTAGTGGGCAAACAAAACGTGTAGCTATCTAGCTATAGGCTGTTACGAAGCTGCAAGTACACGGTTACGTTGTCAGTAATATAAAAGATTGTTGAACTCACATGGACTGTTGATTAAGCAATATAGATGTCGCAAAGTAAGTTATCTAGACAGTCGATAGTTGGCTTTGGTACTTGCGAACTAACGAGAGTAATTGTAAAGAGAGAGAGAAGGTTAAGAGAAAGAGAGAGAAGAAAGAAGAACGTGAAGTTGGATTTTGAGATAGATGCTAGAATTTCGATTTTGGTACGATGCTAGTTAATGTCCCTATGCATTGTTCATGTATCTAATTCCATGCTTACACTCGTGTAGGGATTCTAACTAAAGCCTAGCACAACCCCACGTAGGTACATCACATACAATTCTAGAGGTCATAGATTTATCTAATATAAACTGTATAGAACTCTGGATATTACTTTGAGATGGCACCTCGTGTAAGGATCTAGCACGCTAAACACACTTAAGCGTAGCAAAAAATTAACTAGATCCTCTATCGAGCAGATCCATGCGAAGGGAAGAAATATTGCTAAAGCAATCTATACTAAGTTACATGATAGGATTATACCTTTGTTGCATGCCCTTCGTAATCCCGACAGCAGTCTTTTCTTTGGATCCAGATCTCAACACGTTCAAGCGTCCGCGCCTCTACGTTATCCACACGAACATATCCTTTGTTCGTCATACGAACGAAGCCTTTGGAGAAGAATCATCTTCTTGTGCTAGCAAGAAGATCGGTTTGGCCAAGGAGGAAGATTCGGCCATGGAAGGAAGAGGAAGAAGAGGGAGATGAAGAGTCACCATTCTCTTCACTTTTCAACACTTATGAAAAATTCATTACAAAAGGCTATTTATATTCATCCCATGAATACAAAGGGTCTTTTGTCTCTTTGTATTCCTCTTAATGGATTGAATTTAATATATTGGATTAACTATTAATCCAATAACCCAATAAGTCTAACTCATTGAGTCTAACCCATTAATCCAATGTGTCTAATTCGGATTGGACTCAATCCAATGAGTGGATTCATTTGAATCTAACTCAATGAGTAATTCAAAAGGCCTAATTATCTCATGATTGGCTCTTTAGGCTAATTACTAACAATCTCCCACTAGCACTAGTGTCAATCACCACTAAGATGACACCAACACTTTGGATTTACCCATTATTCTTAATATCCTTAGTATTTTAGTCAAACTAAAACACCCATTTCTAAACCAATATGTTCTTTGTGCATGACCCTATAGGCTCTCGTAACGTTGGCAATACAAAGAGTAGCATCTAGCAATGCATCATTGCTACCCAAGTGACGAGAAAGTCAAGATCCGACCTAACCTGTCCGTGGCTATTATCTTGTATGACTCAATCCTCCTATCCTTGATATCTAGTTGATCAATGAGGCATAGACCGTGTCATCCCCTTATCAATCTTTGTGTTTCTTGATCTCTAAGTAGACACACTAAACAAATAAGCTCAATATTCATATTGACTCATCTGAGTATGGTCATACATTCTTGTGTCCTACTAATCAAGGGGCCCACAGATATCGCTTCTGCTATATGAAAGGGATAGATCTCATCTACATCACTCACATCCCTCAGCATAATTTATTGCATTCCCAGTGATCGACTTTATAGTCCACCCTGTTATGGGTGACGTTTGAGGATACCAAAGTACATAACTCCTTATGTAGGGAGCCGTAGTGACTTCAGGTATAAGGACTATTTATACCAATAGTCACATGAAAATATTTATGACACTTATATAACGATCCATGAAACATCTCATGGCGGGTCAATTCAGCACATATTCTCTAATATATACACATGTATCAACCTAATATCTCATATCCATGACTTGTGAGATTAAGTCATCTGTTAACCTACATGCTAGTCTTAACGTATTAATATTGTCCTTGTATATTAATACTTGATTAGGAATAGTTTAGAGTAGCATTCTCTACAATATCTCACTATCAATTCAACCAATTGATATATTATAGATTAGAACCTTTTACTTTAGGACATTAATATATTTACTCATTCGGCACTGAACTGAAATAAATATAATAACCATAACCTTTGCCTTCTTATGAAATAACGAAATATGATACAAAATGTCCTAAGTCAATCAATTCTTGATTGCCTCTTAGGGCTTACACTAACAATCTACTTATGTCACTAGTGTCAATCATTGAAATATCTAATATCCATTGATCTAGTGTGGCTATCATGCTTCCTCGATGCTAAAGCCTTGGTTAAAGGATCCGTAATGTTAGTATTGCTTGGTTCTCTGCATATCATCATATCTTATATATCGATCATCCCTCGAATCGTTGTAGTATCCAATACCCAAGACCACCATTTAGGTACAATACATGTCCTAACTGCGATCTAGAATTGTCTTTGTCTATTTAGATGCTTGCACCACTGTAACTCTTTACAGTAACAACTGTACCCTTTACAGCAAGATCTTCATTGCCTCCAAAGATCAAGAAATAATCTTAAGTTCTTCTCAAGTACTTAAGAATATTCTTGACTATTGTCCAGTGACCTTCATCTGGATTTGACTAGTATCTTCTTATCATACTTAAAGCATATGAGACATCTGGGTGAGTACAAAGTATGACGTACATGATAGACCCTATAACAGATGCATAAGGAATCTGATCCATGCAGACCCTTTCTTCCTTAGAAGAAGGACATTGAGTCTTTGAAAGACTCACACCATGTGACATCGGCAGGAATCCCTTCTTAGAATTCTGTATGACAAACTTTTAAGCACCTTGTCAATATATGTACTTTGGCTTAGACCAAGCCATCTCTTGGATCTATCTCTATAGATCTTGATGCCTAAAATATAGGATGCTTCACCTAAGTCATTCATTGATATACAATTCCCAACCTAAATCTTCACTAACTGAAGAGTAGGGATATCGTTTCCAATGAGAAGTATATCATCTACATACAATATCAGAAAGATGACTGTGCTCCCACTAACCTTCTTGCAGACACAAGGTTCATCTTCATTCATAATGAAACCAAACATTTTGATTGCATCATCGAATCAAAGATTCCAGCTTCTAGAAGCTTGTTTCAATCCATAAATGGATCTTTGCAATTTACAAACCTTTCCAGCATGCTCTGGATCTACAAAACCCTCAGGTTGTGTCATGTACACATCCTCGAGTAGATTTCTATTAAGAAATGCGGTTTTGACATCCATCTACCAGATCTCATAATCATAGTAAGCAGCAATAGCAAGCATGATCCGAATGGACTTGAGCATTGCAACTGGTGAAACGGTTTCATCATAGTCTATACCATAAATCTGCTTGAATTCTTTAGCCACCAATCTACCTTATAGGTATGCATACGATCATCCATGTCAGTCTTCACCTTGAAGACCCACTTGCACCCAATGGATTTGATCCCTTCAGGTGGATCAACCAAAGTTCGTACTTAGTTAGTGTACATGGATTCCATTTCAGATCTTATGGCCTATAGCCATTTCTCAGAATCTGGGTCTTGTACATCTTTCTGATAAGATGTAAGCTCTTTGAGACCAACTGGCACTACATCACCATTATCGGACAAGAGAAAAGAATATCTCTTAGGTCGACGACGGGTCCTATCAGATCTGCGTAGAGCTTGTGCTACTTGAACAGGTTGCTGCTCCACAACTCCTTGCAGTGTAACAAAATCATGATCCACAACATCTTGTGGTACCTGTTCAATTTCCATCAAGGCTTCGGTGCTAGTTTGTGTATCTTGAACTTCTTCAAGATCGACTTCACTCCCACTAGTTTTTCTAGAAATAAGTTTCCTTTCTAGAAATACACCAGTTCTGGCAACAAACACCTTGCCTTGTGTGGGATTATAGAAGTAATATCCCTTTATTTTTGTGGGATATCCAATAAAATAGCACTTGTCTAATTTGGGTCCTAGTTTATCTGAGACTTGTCGTCGAACGTAAGCCTCACAACTCTAAATTTTCATAAAAGACATTTTGGGACTCTTCACTGTCCATATCGTATAAGGTGTCTTTATGACAGCCTTGGATGGAACTCCGTTAAGTGTGAAAGCGACTGTCTCTAGAGCATGTCCCCAGAAGAAAGTAGGAAGATCTGTATGACTCATCATTGATCATACCATATCTAATAAAGTATGGTTCCTCCTTTCTGATACACCATTCCATTGTGGTATTCCAGGTGGAGTGAGTTGAGATATTATCCCACACTCAAAGAGATGGTCATGAAACTCTTGACTAAGGTATTCCCCACCTCGATCTGATTAAAGTATCTTAATACTCTTACCAAGTTGATTTTGTACTTCATTCTTGAATTCTTTGAACTTTTCAAAGGATTCTGACTTGTGTCTCATCAGAAACACATAGCCATATCCACTGAAATTATCAGTAAAAGTAATGAAATAATGTTAGCATCCTCTAGCTACTAATCTAAAAGGGCCACATACATCGGTATGTATGAGTCCTAACAGATCATTAGCCCTTTCACCGTGTCCACTAAATGGAATCTTTATCATCTTGCCTTGAAGACAAGATTTGCATGCCTCATATGATTTAAAATCAAATGAGTCTAAAAGTCCATCCTTATGGAGTTGGAATATGCGACTCTCATTTATGTGACCCAAGCGACAATGCCAGAGATATGTTTGATTCAAATCATTAGACTTGAACCATTTGATATTTATGTTATACATTGGGTTGTCAAAGTCTAGAACATAGAGTACATTCACAGGATGTGCACTACAATAGAACATTTCATTGAAATAAACGGAACAATATTTATCCTTTATTACAAATAGAAAACCTTTCTTGTCCAAACAAGAAATAGAGATAATGTTCTTCATCAAGGTAGGCACATAACAACACTCTTCAAGTTCTAAAACAAGCCTAGTGGGCAAAGATAAGGAATATGCTCCTACAACTATAGCAGCAACTCTTGTGTCATTGCCTACTCGTAGGTCCACTTTGCCCTTTGTCAATGATCTACTATTTCTTAGCCCCTTCACATTAGTACAAATGTGAGATGCACACTCAGTATCTAATAACCATGAAGAAGAAATAGACAGATTGACTTCTATAATATATATACCTGAGGCAGAAGTTTCACTTCTCTTCCTTTTCAGTTCCTCTAGGTATAACTTGCAATTCCTCTTCCAGTGTCCAGTCTCATCGCAGTGGAAGCAGGTTCCTTCCTTAACAACCCCACCTTTAGGTTTCAATGCATGAGTCTTGCCCTTTCATTTAGCTTGGGTCTTACCCTTACCTTTAGGCTTCCACTTGCCTTTGCCCTTAGACACCATCAAAATGGAACTAGGCTTTGCCTTCTTAAGGTTGAGTTTAGCAGTTCTCAACATGCTCAACATTTCAGGCAGTGGTTTGTCAATTTCATTCATGTTGTAGTTCATGACAAATTGACTATAACTATCAGGCAACGACTACAGAATAAGGTCAGTGGCCAATTCTTGGCCTAGTGGGAATCCCAACCTTTGTAGATTTTCTACATACCCGATCATTTTGAGCACATAAGGCCCTACGGGACTTCCTTTTTGCATTCTGCATTAAAACAGTGCTTTTGAGATCTCAAATCTCTCATGCCTTGCTTGTCCTTAATATAGTTGTCTAAGATGTTCAACCATATTATAAGCATCCATGTTCTCATGTTGCTTCTAAAGCTCAGAGTTCATAGTGGCGAGCATAAGACATGATACATCTAATGCAACATCTTGATGCTTCTTGTAAGCATCCTTATTAGCTCTAGTGGCAGTAGCAGGGGTACTTCAGGAATAGGTTGCTCTAGGACGTACATTTTTCTTTCTCTCTTGAGAACTATTCTCATATTTTTATACTAGTCTAAGAAATTAGTTCCATTGAGCTTGTCCTTATCAAGGACAGATTGCAGAGATAGTGTCTTATACGTACTAGACGACATGGTGGTCTATAACAATAAAATACAGAGAAGTATCATACTCAGATCATTTAATTAGATCTTTAATTAAATGATTCTCTCATTGAATTCTAAAGCTTGATAGGAGCAAGTCACTACTAGCTCTAAACCCAAAAGTAAAGATATTCAAGTGGGACAAGATCCACATTATACCTCATCTTTAGTTAGCATTGGCTAATCGCCCAAGACTTGTATAAATTAGGTAGGCAACGTGTACTGATTACATCCTATGTAACTCTTGTATCTTTAGGTGAACAAACTGTTTTTTCATTTTCCCATCTTATGAAACTCATACTATTACTCATCTTGAGTTAGCTTTGGATAATCGTACAAGACTAGTATAATATGATTTACGTCTTATGAGATATGCCTCTAAGTTCTCAACTTAGTGAAGTCTCACCCAAAGTTCAATAGTCGGACATCACAATTGTCCAGTCGCACTCTACCAAGATAAAACGAGTCACTTTACTTTGGCGAACCTGACTACAAATGATTGAGGTAGTAGTGAGTACCAAACTTTGGTAGGCATATGTAAATGACCTAATTACGATAGCTACACATGCATCACATACATTCATGGCATATCATGACATATATTAACATATATGCTAATTTAAACATGACATGATTATGACCCTTATAAACTACGATCTTCTCAAGCCAATGAGTAGAGCGATAAGTCAACCTAGGTCTAAGTAGCTTCTCCAAGCGCTTCCTTGGTTGTCGTGTGTTGTTGTCCTTCATTCATTTTCACCCGTCATCCAAAAGACTAACTCTTGTTAATTTTGTACATTACAAAATCTAAAGAAACTCGAGTTACATTCGAGTGTAATCAAATTACAACAAGAATAAAATGGATGAAGGCACGACACACAGGCCGTATTATGAATTACAACATTACACACATCCAATCACATTTGGGGTTAGGTCATAACTATGCACCATGTCATATAACATTCATAATATTTTATGACATAAAATTTACTATGATTTCAACAACAAATTATGAGCCACAACGCAATGGCGGTCCCGCTACCCGAGTTGCTGCTGTACCCGATGTTAGTTAGAGCCCTAGAGCTAATCATATGATGATTGTTGTATGGACTCATTGTATCATATTCCTATGTATATGAAGGTATTTGTTTTAGTTATTATACTTACTTGTATTGGTGCCAAATAACTAAGTATAATAGCGTCCTTGAGTAGAAGGTTCTTACCTATATCAATCGATTGGTTGAATCGATAGTGAGATGGTATAGAGAACACTACTCTTAATCATTCCTAGTAAAGTATTAACATTCAGGGACAATGTTAATACGACGAGACTAGCATGTAGGTCAACTCGATGACTTGATCTCAGAAGTCATGGATATGGAGATATCAAGTTGACACATGGGTATGCATTGAAGAATATATACTGAATGACCCGCTATGAGAAAGTATCATGGATCGCTATATGAGTGTCATATACTTTCTCATATGGCTATTAGTATGATTATTAGTCCTTGGACCTGAAGTCACCATGGTTCCCTACATAAGGAGTTACATACTTTGGCTTCGTCAAACGTCACCCGTAACTGGGTGGACTATAAAGACGATTACTGGGTATGTAACAAATTATGCGGAGAGATGTGAATGATGTAGATGGGATCTATCCCTCCTATATAACGGGAGTGATATCTTGGTTCTTGATAGAGTGAGACCACTAAGTGCATGGTCATGGCCAAATGAGTCAATATGAGATATTGAGCTCATTTGATTAGAGTGAGTCCACTTGGAGTTCAAGACATAGATTGATTCGAGGATGACACGGTCTATGCCTCATTTGATCAATCTAGATATTGTGGATAGAAGGACATTGTCACATATTGTGAGAGTCACAATTAGTAGTCACGATGGTAATGTTGGATCTCAACATTCTAGCAACTTGGGTAGCAATAATGTATTGCTAGATGTCACTCATTGCTTATGTTTCTAAATAAGATTTAGAAATATTGCCAACGTTGCAAGAACCTATTGGGTCACCCACAAAGAATAAGTGAATGGAGATTAGATTCATATGATGAACCAATTGGATTAGGTTCATGTGATGAATCAAAAATTAGATTAAGAGTAATCTAATTTAGGCATTTTGAGTTAGACTCAATTAGGTTGGATTTAACTCACCAAGGAAGATGAGTGATCAAGTTTGACTTGACCATATG
The DNA here is from genome assembly GCF_018446385.1 of Zingiber officinale. Taxonomy (NCBI): domain Eukaryota; kingdom Viridiplantae; phylum Streptophyta; class Magnoliopsida; order Zingiberales; family Zingiberaceae; genus Zingiber; species Zingiber officinale. The sequence continues at coordinate 62,506,075 of NC_055988.1, read as the reverse complement.
GAAGTGGAAATATCAAGTTTGACTTGATGCCACCTCATGAAGGATAACTTATCCTACATGGCATGGCTAGCGAACACATCCTTGCTAAATCATCAAGGGAGAGCAAGACTACACGTGTGGCCAGCCATATGAATGGAAGATTCATTGGCCACCCAAATGAATGCATTAAGATTCATTGAATGCAATTAATTGCATTCCTAGTGTGGCTAGCCACATGAATGGAAGTTTCATTGGCTGCCCAAATGAATGCATTAAGATTCATTGAATGTAATTAATTGCATTCCTTGGTTGGCCAACCATATGAATGGAAGATTCATAGGCATTGAATTAATTCATTCATTTTTGTATCATCTTACTTACTTCTTCCTTGCTCCTTCTCCTCTCTTTGCCGAGAGCTCCAAGCAAGACAAGAAAGTTAGTGAGTTTATCCAAGAAGAAAGGTAGAGTGATAGTCACATAGAAAAATAAGAGGAGAGTTTGATATTATATCTTTCTCTTTTCTCCTACCTTTATTCCAATCCCACCTGAGAGCCCTAGGGAGTGCTAGCACACTTGTGGTGCTCTCTTCTCCATCCTTGAGTGTTAGAGAACACTTCTTGTTCGTGTGGATACTACTAGAGGTGTGTACGCTTGAACACACTCGAGATCCGAAGGACCTTGGACGAGCGGGATTTGTGAAGAGCTTCGCTTCAAAGGTATAACACTCACCATGTAGATCTAAAGTAGATCGATCTAGAGTAGGAAACAAGTACAAGAATTTTATTAATTTTTCGCATGGATCCGTGGCTAGCATTCGGGGTTTCCGCAACGCAAAAAGCGATTTTTACGGCTCGAATTGCTAACAGTGGTATCAGAGCCACGTGCGAACTTGTACTTGTTTTTGTTTTTGTTTTATGAAAAAGTTTCATTTCTGTAAGTCTCTATGATTTTACTATTTTTATGGTTTTTATGAGTATTTTTCTCGTAGAAGCGAAGCAACAAGTGTTTGGTCACTTGTAGACTTCAACGACTGAGAAAAACCTTCCGAAACGGCAAGGTCTCGCCCAAACAAATTTATTTTGTTTGGGACAGCGACTTATGACGTTGTAGGATCACTTAGGAACACTCACAATGGTTATATCGCGAGTAGGGGTGCTGCCCCTAACCCCGCAAGGGGCTTTGTTTCGCGATTGCGTCCGAAAATCACTAATCAGAACCGCCGGGAAGTTGTAACTCGTAAAATAGATAAAATAGTAGTAAAATTACAAAAATTTATATAAAATGCATAATTTAGAATTATGTGTGATGTTTTGATGATCATGGCCCAAAAGACCCAATACGATTGGTTAATAATGTGTTAATAATGTGTTGTATTTGTTACGCGACCTGCATGTCGTATTTGTTACGCGACCTGCATGTCGTGCCCTCTCTTTTATATTCTCGTTGTAAAAGAGTTTTAGATTCGAATATAACTCGAGTTTCACATCTGTAATGTACAAAAAATTGAAGCCGTGGAAGGTCCACTTAAGGAGGAGTTACGAGGAGGCTGAAGTCAACACATGGTGGTCAAAGAAGGCGCTTGATGAAGCGGCTAACCCTAGGTTGACCATCCGATCATCTCATTGGCTTGAGAAGATCATAGTAGAGCCATGATCTCATCACAATTTAATTAAATAGTTAATTAATATATATATATATATATATATATTATCATTGCTCTTGTATGTGATGTATGCTAATTTATTGAAATTAGTGCCTTTATGCATATTTGATACAATCCTCAATTAGATTAGATCATAATCGAATCAACTCGAAAAATGCCTACCATGCCGTGATACCCATCACTACCTCGATCACATGTTATTGTTGAATCTGCCAAAGTAGAGCAACGCATATTATCTTGGTAGGGTGAATAGGGACAATCTTGGTCCCGCCTATCAACGCATGGGTGAGTACAAACTCAATCAGATTGAGTAAAACTAGTTAAACTCAATTAGATCAGGTTTAACTATAGGCATTTTCCAATAGTTGGTAGATAGGTCAAAATCACATTTATATTAACTCTTGAGCGTTTTAGCCAAAGCTAACTCAAGTTTTAATATACATGCGGATCTTGATCCTATAAACAAGAGTTGCATAGAGATGTAATTGGTAATTAGTTACCTACCGATCATACTAGGTCTTGGGCGATTTAGCCAAAGCTAACTCAAGGCATAGTATGATGTGGATCTTGTTCCACGAGTATTATAGCTATTTGGTGGAATCTAGTAGTGTGGTTTGACCACATCCATGACTTGATTCTACAAGGACCCTATAATTCAATGGGAGTATCATTTAGTTAAAGACCTAATTAAATGATAAAAAGGAATATGATATTTATTTTTCTACATTTTCTATTGTAGATTACCATGTCGTCAAACACGAACACCTTCTCCCTGCGTTCTGTCCTTGATAAGGACAAGCTCAATGGAGCTAACTTCCTGGACTGGTACAGGAACCTGAGAATTGTTCTCACACAGGAACGAAAACTGTACGTCCTAGAGCAGCCCATTCCCGCGGCACCTCCTGCTACTGCCACGCGAGCTGACCGTGATGCTTACAAGAAGCATCAAGATGACGCATTAGATGTGTCCTATCTTATGCTCGCGACCATGAACTCTGAGCTTCAGAAGCAACACGAGTTGATGGGTGCTTATGATATGGTTGAACATCTTCATCAACTATATCAAGGACAAGCAGGGCACTGGAAGAGGAACTGCAAAGGATACCTGGAAGATTATAAGAAGAAGAGAAATAAGATTTCTACTTCAAGTATACATGTTATAGAAGTCAATCTCTCTATTTCTTCATCGTGGGTATTAGATACCGGATGTGCTTCTCACATTTGTACTAATGTACATGCGCTGAGAAATAGCAGGACATTGACAAAGCGCGAGATAGACCTACGAGTAGGTAATGGAGCACGGGTTGCTGCTGTTGCTGTAGGGACTTATTCTCTATCTCTGCCCTCTGGGCTTGTACTAGAATGAGATGATTGTTGTTATGTGTCTACTCTTACTAAGAACATTATATCAGTTTCTTGTTTGGACAAGAAAGGTTTTTCATTTATAATAAAGAACAAATATTGTTCAGTTTATTTAAATGATATGTTCTATTGTAGTGCACCTTTGATTAACGGACTCTATATTCTAGACTTAGAGAACCCCATCTATAACATAAATATCAAAAGGTTCAAATCAGATAAAATGAATCAAACCTATCTCTGGCACTGTCGCTTAGGTCATATAAATGACAAACGCTTATCCCAGCTCCATAAAGATGGTTTACTGGACTCATTTGATTTTGAATCATATGAGACATGCGAGTCATGCCTACTAGGCAAGATGACCAAGACTCTCTTTAGTGGACACAGCGAGAGAGCGACTGACTTGTTAGGACTCATTACACATAAGTAAGAATGAAGTACAAACTCAGCTTGGTAAGAGTATTAAGATACTTCAATTAGATCGAGATGGAGAATACCTTAGCCATGAGTTTCATGACTATCTAGCTGAGTGTAAGATTCTATCCCAACTCACTCCTCCTGGAACACCACAGTGGAATGGTGTATCCGAAAGGAGGATTCATACCCTATTAGATATGGTATGGTCTATGATGAGTCACATAGATCTTCCTATATCTCTTTGGGGCTATGCTCTGGACACAGCAGCCTTTATACTCAATTGTGTTCCATCCAAGGCTGTGATAAAAACACCATATAGGATATGGACTGGGAGAGATGCCCAGGTGTCTTTTATGAGGATTTGGGATTGTGAGGCTTACGTTCGACGCCAAGTCTCAGACAAACTGGGACCCAAATTCGATAAGTGCTATTTTATTAGATATCCCAAGGAAATTAAGGGATATTACTTCTACATTCCCAGTCAACACAAGGTAGTTGTGGAAATGTAAAATACCGAAAATGATAAGGGAATTTTCCGGAATTTTTAGAAATTTTTTGAGAATTTTTCGGAGCTCGTATGGACATGTTAACGGGGACAAAAACAGGGTCCGGGAAAGGTCTGTTTAGGTTACCCTGTTTTAATGAGGAAAAGATTTATTTTCTTTTCCTTTTCCTTTTCCTTTTCTTTTTCTTTTTCTTTATATTTTTCTTTATTTCCTCGCCGTTTCTTTTTTCACTCGCGCACCCGAGCGCACCCTTTCTCCTCGCGCCGACGCCTCTTCCTCGTGCTCGACTCCTTGCCCTAACCGCCGGCCCCGGCGGTTCTCTCCTCTGCCGACGCCAGCGACCCTCCTCTCTGCCTTAGTTCTACCGCCGGCCGAACCCCGAACCTTGTTTTCTTCTTCTTTCCGTGTGCCCTAGCGCCGCCACCCGAGAACCCGCGCCTTCTCTCGATTGGTGGCAGCGCCGAGACGAAGCCGAGCGCCGGCCACAGGTTCAGCACCAGTCTCCGGTGCCTAGTTCCTCCCTGTGTACTGCCGCTGTTGCTCTTTTGCACAGTGCCGGCCAATTTCTTCTCTGCCGCCGGCGACTAGAGCCACCGCCGATCGCTCTGTGCCCTTCTACTTCTCTGCCGCCACTCTAACCGGAGCCGAGACCTTCTCACAGCAGTGCTGCCGGCCGGAAATCCTCTGTGCCCTAGCTGTGAGCATTTCTTCCTCCTCAGAGCAGTGGTGATACGGTATTGTGACAGAAAGGTGAGGGTTTAGGTCGTGATCTAGTGTTCTGTTCTTGTTCTATAGCTACTGTTGATCATAACATTAGATCGGTACCTTTTGGTTTTACAGATCCTTGGTACAACAGATCGGCGATATTAGAGTTGCCCTATTCCGGCAGCCACTTTTTGTAGCAATCGACAGCACCTTTCCTGCCTGTTGAATTAAGGTAAGGATTAGGGTTTTGATATTTGTGGTAGATTATTGCTAGTTGAGTTAGCAATAATTAATAATTAGGTTTGGAAGTTATGTAATGGTGTAATTGGGGTTAACGAAACTAACCCTAACTGGTTAGTGGGTTAGAAATTTGTTTAGCTATTTGTTTATAATTAAATTAGCTAAACTGTGCGATTTAACACAGGACTTTGATTCGAGACGAGCATCTCGACGTCCGAGTTGGACCATTTCGATTGGAGGCGGGTACTTTGACTTATGTCTTTTGATATGCATAATAAAGTGTTTAACATATAGCAATGATTGTGTTATCTTTTTGATTCGGTTGGTCATTACATGATCTGTTACATGTTGTTTGTTTATTTATTATGCACCGTATGTTATTATTGACCTGACCATACATGCTTTCGGTAGTGACCCAACCATGTGATACATCATGTTCAGGACCTAGGGTTTATATGATACCCTATCTGTTTGTGTACCTTCCATCTGATACATTGATTTGTGGTACACCTTTTATTTATGTATGGATCTTGCTATGCTATTCATGAGATTGCCATGCTTAGTATCATGCATCATGTTTGCATGCTGTGCGATTGTCGGCTTCACTTTGGTTGAGCCCATCGCCAGTTACATGTACTGCACACACCACCCATGGATTAGTTGTATATCTGGCTGGTGTGTGGCGGTTCTGCTGTTTAGCTCCGTTGGTCTGAGGACTCAGCGTGGTAGCCGGCAATCGATTCCGGCTCTGTTTGGCTCCGCTGGCATTTAGGGTAGCAGCGTGGTAGCCGGCAGATGGTGGACTTTGTTTGGCTCCGTTGGTCAGGAGACTCAGCGTGGTAGCCGGCAGAGATATCCTCCCCGTCATCGTGTACCGGGAGATGAGAGCATTGAGCTCCCCCATTTATGATTTGGGGTCACAGGACAGGAGTACTCCGACAGCATCCCGTTTACTCTGTCATTGCACAGGAGCATTGATTTCAGAGTATGGGGTTGACATATGCATTTATTGCATTTTTATTCGCTTGTGATTGCTGCACTTATATGCTGCATTTGTTTGGATGCATTGATTGACATGCATACAGGATTATGACTCACTCGGTCTGACGACCTGTTACCTTTATACTTTGATCCGGTCAGTACAGTTATCTTCTGATTTCATTTCAGTTGCATTTATCCTCCTCATATTCAGGAGACTGTACGCATGATTAGTGTTGTCTGTTATTTGTTTTATTATGCATATCAGTTGTACCTGCTGAGTGTTGGACTCACCCCGCCTCCATTGTTGATATTTTCAGGTTGAGGCTGTCCGGAGCAGTTCCAGTCGCTGGCCCCCCATCTGCACGTAGAGCTAGTTCTCTACTAGGTTGTTATTTGCTTTATTTTGGTTTTTCTTCCATCAGACTATGTTTTAGTTTTGTTTTGGATTTTATTTATGGATATTGTACGGATTGTTACCGTTTGATGGTCTTTTGGATGGTTTGGTTTTTATTCTACTATATGCCTGCCTGGACGGCAGAAGAGGTGAGTTCGTTGGATTTGAGCTTTACGAGTGTAGTGGAGTAGGGTGGATTTCGAGTCAGAGTCCTACTATTATTGATTACTATTATTAACTGCGTGGTTGTGACAGCCAGAGGCTGAATATCTTTATAAACTGCGTGGTGTTTTTTTTTTATTTTTGTTATCATTACAGCCGCCTGTGGCTGAAGTATATGTGACATGTAGAAAGTTTCATATTGTCCGCCGTACAGGGGAGATGCTGCCGAAATTTCTTCGGACAGAGACTCCTCTGGGGCGTGACAATTTAGTGGTATCAGAGCAGGTATACGATACTTGCTGTGTGTTTTGGATTTTTACGATCTTTGTTTTCGTATTTTGCATAGTTGGTATAACCTGATACCAATTGATATGGTATCAGAGCGCCAAAGTTTGGCGATATTTGTTGGATTTTCGTGTGTTGGATTTTTGAGATTTATCTGATACCAATTTATTTGGTATCAGAGCGGGTTATGATACCTGCTTTCGGTGTTCTGGTGATTTATCGGATACCTGTTTTTGGGTATTCTGGATTTTTGGATTTAGCCCAAGTTTGCGAGGCAAACTGGGTAGTTATTTTGGATTACATGGATTTTTCCATTATGTATATGTGTTGGAGTTCTGTTTCGGATTATATGGATTATCGATGATTTTCGTGTTCGAAATTTTGAGGTCTGAAGTTGGGGACTGGACAGCGATGGAACATCTCCAGACGGCATATAGGTATGATGTTTAATTCAATAGTTTATGATAGGTATTAGCATTCTTTATGTAGTACCTGTTTTGTTGTAGTAGCACATATTACATATGATGAGTTAGCCATTGAGCATGGTTGACCTTAATAGAGATCAAGGATTATAGTCTCTGGTGATTTTTCTTATCATACCATCAGTAGTTTTAGCTTCTGTTACTACTCATAGGGGATGGAGGCACATACCAGTCTCTGCTATTGTTAGCTGGGTAGTGGATGATACCTATAGACTCCTGTTGACTTAGCCAGTAGAGTTTTTATACTTATACCTTTTGGATATTTGGGTACCCGATACGATGGGAATTGGTCATTGGGAGTTACCATGTTTGATCATTATTGAGAATGGTTTGAGGTTGAGGGATTTTGTGAGATCAGATATTGTGATATGTTGATTTCTTATGGTTTATGAGAGTAAATGTTATGTGGTTGTCTGATGATCAAATATTAGATATTTGTTTTGATGATCTATTAGTGGATAACTAATTTGATGATTTATATTTGAGTTGTCATTGATGGTGATATAGTGAGTATCATGTATGGTGTTCACAGGTTGATGTTTATAGTTGGTGATCAGATTATAAATTGGAAGCTAGAGAGTTTATGTGCCTATGAGATTTTTGATTTTAATAAATCTGGTTAATTATGGTTAGTTAACAGGATGATAAAATTGATATTTGTTTCATCTGATAATGAACTATGTGGATAAATAATGATTTGGTGTTTTGAATGCTAACTTACCCTCATGGAGAGTAGAGACTTATTCATCTGATATTAGTGGGCTGATATTTTTGAGGATAAAAAAAAAATGAGGGTGTCTTGATGATATTGAATTCTAGCTTTTTCTTTTGGGTCGTACACATTTATTCATATGATATTATGTGGATTGACATTCTCTAGTTTGAGATGATGTATTAGTGTTGAATTGACCCATGAACTGGTTTAGTTATTTGACAACGTTGTATACCATTTTATCTTAGTTAATTTTCGTCAGTAAATATTGATTTACACTTGTTAAATCGGTCAGTAGAAGACTGATTTATGTTTGTCGAGTTGGGTAGTTGTGGTTTGATATACCTTAGTTGCTTGTGGAGGATTAAGGTATTCTTGATTAGTTAGTAGATGAATGATTTAGTTTTGATGGTTGATCAGTAGAGGATTGCCATGATCTATTTTTAGAGGTTCGAACCTTTAGGTTATTTGTGCTTAGTTATGTATCTAGAGTACCTTTGAGTACATGTTTTGTACTGGCGTGGAAAGGACTGATTTAGCCATATATCATTGTCGGCTTGGATAGGTTATAAAGGATCGATGTATCCTATTCCATGAAAACTTTGACCGTGGACTGTATATACCTGGTGGGATAATTTAGAGGGTGCATTGGAATATGCGACCCCGCTGATGTAAGGAAGTGTAGAGCTAATTGCTTAACACTTATGGGATACAATTGTTATTAGTGTTTACTGGGAGAGTACATTTTGGATTTATGAGGATAAAATTTTTTTTCCATTGGATATAGTCTTGGTAGTGTATGACATTGACTGGCAATGTTATACCACGGTGTGTATATCTTTCTTGTCCGATACCAGTTCCTTTGAACCTAGAGCAGGGTTGTTACTGGATGATTAGACTGTTTTATTTTGGGTTGCTTTTGATTGATGTATTCATGCTTGATACATATGCATGAATTTTGTTTAGATATACCCGTAACCCATGAGTGTTGGTAGCATAAGGTTGGTCTCTTTGATTGAGCTGGTATGCTGATTTTGCATGTCTATATTGCACGTATATGATGATTGTTATGTGTTGTAGGAGTACTGTGGTAGACTGTCCATTTGCAAGTAGTATATGTATCCATGTTCTGATATGGTTTGAAGGTTCCTTGTGAATCATAGATATGTAGTTGGGTGTATGTATCTGGAGGTATTATTGAAGATATCTTGTTGATTAAATCCGAGATGTAGTATATGTACATCGGTGGTGTTTTGTTGGAGGCATTTTGTCGATTTAATCTGAGTTGTGATATGTACATATGTGTTTGGTGTAGTATCTGAGGTATCTTTTTGATTATGTTTGATTTTATGAGTGCACCTGGGTTTAGTATGCTTTATTGGAAGTATATGTTGGTTATACTCTTGGCATAGGTGAAGATATGTCATATGAGCGTTGTTTGAGGTGTATTGTTGATTTTACCTACATTGATTTTGGACACGTGTTCGGTATGTATTGTTGGAGGTATTATACTGATTATACCTGAGTTGTGAGTATGTTTGGTGTATAATAATTGGAGGTTTTTGTTGATCATACATATGTTGTGTGAGCATGTGTGCTAGATGTATTATTGGTAGCAGTATGATGATTCTACTTATACTGAATGCAGAATGTGGAGTGACTGCATTATGTCATTTGTTGAATTAACCCATCAACTAATTTTCCTATCAGTGGATGACCCACTAGGATGCTGATAGAGTTGATGATGGATTTGATTAGTTATTAGGTTGTTATATTCTAGGCTAACCACAGTGAATTGTGGTAGAGAGATCTTGTACAGTCTCTAGCTGGATAGTTAGGTGCCTTGAGGTACTTAGGTATTGTTTTGTGGTGGAGCGTTGCTCCCACATATCACGGATTGCTGGTAGCGGAGCATTGCTCCTATATTTATTGCAGATACATATTTCAGATTATTTGTGGTGGAGTGTTGCTCCCACATATTGAGGATTTCTTGTGGTAGAGCGTTGCTCCCACATATGTGGTGTTTCCTGTGATGGAGCGTTGCTCTCACCCTGGAGGATTTATTCTTTGGTGATTTATGTTATTGATGATCATATTTTTTTTTCCGATTTATTATTGGAGATCTTATGGATAGGAATGTCTGTGATATGGACATTATGTGTCTTGGTTTTTTTTTCATATAGGCTTACAGTGCCTTAGATGTTTTCAGGGACTCGATGATCCTAGTATGTCGAGGATGTTTGGATAGGTGTCCATTATCTTTGTGGACGATGTTGTGATCTATTACGGATCCGAGGTGAGTCACGTACACTACCTTTGCATAGATCTAGAGATGATTCGACGAGAACATCTATATGTGATTATCAGTAGTGCTGGTTTGGATTGTCTTTTGTTATGATGTTTGGGACACACGGTCACCAGTAGGAGTGTACCGTGGTTCCACAGGAGATAGAGGTTGTTACCGTTGGGAGCAGCCGAAATCAGTGTAGGAGATCCGCAGTCTTTTGTGACTCGCAGGATATTACAGACTTTTCGTCGAGGGTTTCTTCCACATAGCTATGCTACTTTCACGCGTGACCATGAAAGGCGTGAAGTTTACTTGGATTGAGGATTGCAAGATCAGCTTCTAGGAGCTGAAGCGGAGATTGTTGTCGGCTTCGATTTTTGGTTTTTACCTTCTGGAGAGGACGGATTTGTCCTCTACACCGACGCGTTTCTACAGGGTATGGGTGCTGTTCGATGCAGCACGGTTGAGTATTTTATATGCTTCTCGATAGTTGAGGGAGCCTGAGAAGAAAATACTCAGTTCATGATCTGGAGTTGGCTGCTATTATTTTTGCCCTGAAGATTTGGCAGCATTACCTGTATGATATTACCTTGAGATTCTCACTGATCATCGAATCTTAAATATCTGTTTTACTTGGAAGGAACTTAATCTTCGACAGAGGAGATGGATGGAGTTCCTGAAGGATTATGAGTGTACCATTAGCTATCACCCGGGAAAAGCTAATGTGGTTGCCGATGCACTTAGCCAGAAGTCCAGAGGGACTTTAACTTGCTACCGAGTGGTGGTTATAGACTTGATTCAGGGTTTCTCTGTGTTAGACCTTGAGGAGCAGGGACAGACCGAGCAGGGTAGTCTTGTTACCATAAGTGCTCAGTCGTAGATCAGGATGAGAATCCGAGATGCCCAGTTGTTGGGACCTCATAGAGCTCAGCGAGGCAGAGTGGTCCTTACTATCAGACGGAGGATGTCAGAGGCATAAGACTGCTAGAAGTGTTATGCTGACCGGAGTCGGAGACCCTTAGAGTTCTTCATTTGCGACCAGGTATTTCTGCGAGTTTCACCCACGAAAGAGGTGAAGAGATTGGCCTCAGGGGTAAGCTAGCTCCGCGATACATTGGACCTTTCCAGATCTCGGAAAGGATTGGAGCAGTAGCTTATCGGGTGGCACTATTGCCGTCTTTGGCAGGCGTTCACGTCGTATTCCACATATCTACGCTGAGGAGATACGTACCCGATCTGATATATGTGTTGATAGATAATCTCAGTTCTCCTTTCAGCCTGACATTACTTATGAGAAGATTCCGGTACGGATTCTCGACCGGAAGGAGCGTCAGTTGCGGAACAAGACTATCCGGCTGGTTAAAGTCGGATGGCAGCCTCATTCAGACGAGGAGGCTACTTGGGAGCTTGAGGATACGATCCGAGCTCGATATCCCCATCTTGATATCCCATCTTTTCACTTGAGGTATGTGATTTATTTACCGTTCAGCATTTCTACTATATATCTGTTGTTAGTACTTGCTGATGGTAGATAACGAAATTTGGGGACCAAATTTTTATTAGTGGGGGAGAATGTAAAATACCGAAAATGATAAGGGAATTTTCCGGAATTTTTAGAAATTTTTCGAGAATTTTTCGGAGCTCGTATGGACATGTTAACGGGGACAAAAACAGGGTCCGGGAAAGGTCTGTTTAGGTTACCCTGTTTTAATGAGGAAAAGATTTATTTTCTTTTCCTTTTCCTTTTCCTTTTCTTTTTCTTTTTCTTTATATTTTTCTTTATTTCCTCGCCGTTTCTTTTCTCACTCGCGCACCCGAGCGCACCCTTTCTCCTCGCGCCGACGCCTCTTCCTCGTGCTCGACTCCTTGCCCTAACCGCCGGCCCCGGCGGTTCTCTCCTCTGCCGACGCCAGCGACCCTCCTCTCTGCCTTAGTTCTACCGCCGGCCGAACCCCGAACCTTGTTTTCTTCTTCTTTCCGTGTGCCCTAGCGCCGCCACCCGAGAACCCGCGCCTTCTCTCGATTGGTGGCAGCGCCGAGACGAAGCCGAGCGCCGGCCACAGGTTCAGCACCAGTCTCCGGTGCCTAGTTCCTCCCTGTGTACTGCCGCTGTTGCTCTTTTGCACAGTGCCGGCCAATTTCTTCTCTGCCGCCGGCGACTAGAGCCACCGCCGATCGCTCTGTGCCCTTCTACTTCTCTGCCGCCACTCTAACCGGAGCCGAGACCTTCTCACAGCAGTGCTGCCGGCCGGGAATCCTCTGTGCCCTAGCTGTGAGCATTTCTTCCTCCTCAGAGCAGTGGTGATACGGTATTGTGACAGAAAGGTGAGGGTTTAGGTCGTGATCTAGTGTTCTGTTCTTGTTCTATAGCTACTGTTGATCATAACATTAGATCGGTACCTTTTGGTTTTTCAGATCCTTGGTACAACAGATCGGCGATATTAGAGTTGCCCTATTCCGGCAGCCACTTTTTGTAGCAATCGACAGCACCTTTCCTGCCTGTTGAATTAAGGTAAGGATTAGGGTTTTGATATTTGTGGTAGATTATTGCTAGTTGAGTTAGCAATAATTAATAATTAGGTTTGGAAGTTATGTAATGGTGTAATTGGGGTTAACGAAACTAACCCTAACTGGTTAGTGGGTTAGAAATTTGTTTAGCTATTTGTTTATAATTAAATTTAGCTAAACTGTGCGATTTAACACAGGACTTTGATTCGAGACGAGCATCTCGACGTCCGAGTTGGACCATTTCGATTGGAGGCGGGTACTTTGACTTATGTCTTTTGATATGCATAATAAAGTGTTTAACATATAGCAATGATTGTGTTATCCTTTTGATTCGGTTGGTCACTACATGATCTGTTACATGTTGTTTGTTTATTTATTATGCACTGCATGTTATTATTGACCTGACCATACATGCTTTCGGTAGTGACCCAACCATGTGATACATCATGTTCAGGACCTAGGGTTTATATGATACCCTATCTGTTTGTGTACCTTCCATCTGATACATTGATTTGTGGTACACCTTTTATTTATGTATGGATCTTGCTATGCTATTCATGAGATTGCCATGCTTAGTATCATGCATCATGTTTGCATGCTGTGCGATTGTCGGCTTCACTTTGGTTGAGCCCATCGCCAGTTACATGTACTGCACACACCACCCATGGATTAGTTGTATATCTGGCTGGTGTGTGGCGGTTCTGCTGTTTGGCTCCGTTGGTCTGAGGACTCAGCGTGGTAGCCGGCAGTCAGTTCCGCTCTGTTTGGCTCCGTTGGCATTTAGGGTAGCAGCATGTTGGCTCCGTTGGTCAGGAGACTCAGCGTGGTAGCCGGCAGAGATATCCTCCCCGTCATCGTGTACCGGGAGATGAGAGCATTGAGCTCCCCCATTTATGATTTGGGGTCACAGGACAGGAGTACTCCGACAGCATCCCGTTTACTCTGTCATTGCACAGGAGCATTGATTTCAGAGTATGGGGTTGACATATGCATTTATTGCATTTTTATTCGCTTGTGATTGCTGCACTTATATGCTGCATTTGTTTGGATGCATTGATTGACATGCATACAGGATTATGACTCACTCGGTCTGACGACCTGTTACCTTTATACTTTGATCCGGTCAGTACAGTTATCTTCTGATTTCATTTCAGTTGCATTTATCCTCCTCATATTCAGGAGACTGTACGCATGATTAGTGTTGTCTGTTATTTGTTTTATTATGCATATCAGTTGTACCTGCTGAGTGTTGGACTCACCCCGCCTCCATTGTTGATATTTTCAGGTTGAGGCTGTCCGGAGCAGTTCCAGTCGCTGGCCCCCCATCTGCACGTAGAGCTAGTTCTCTACTAGGTTGTTATTTGCTTTATTTTGGTTTTTCTTCCATCAGACTATGTTTTAGTTTTGTTTTGGATTTTATTTATGGATATTGTACGGATTGTTACCGTTTGATGGTCTTTTGGATGGTTTGGTTTTTATTCTACTATATGCCTGCCTGGACGGCAGAAGAGGTGAGTTCGTTGGATTTGAGCTTTACGAGTGTAGTGGAGTAGGGTGGATTTCGAGTCAGACTCCTACTATTATTGATTACTATTATTAACTGCGTGGTTGTGACAGCCAGAGGCTGAATATCTTTATAAACTGCGTGGTGTTTTTTTTTTATTTTTGTTATCATTCCAGCCGCCTGTGGCTGAAGTATATGTGATATGTAGAAAGTTTCATATTGTCCGCCGTACAGGGGAGATGCTGCCGAAATTTCTTCGGACAGAGACTCCTCTGGGGCGTGACAGGAAAAGACTGGGGTATTTCAAGAAAGGGACTTTGTTTCTAGAAAAACTAGTGGGAGTACGTTCGATCTTGAAAAAGTTCAAGATGTGAACCATAACACTGAAGCCTCGATGGAAGTTGAACTGGAATCACAAAGTGTTGTAGATGATGTTGTTCCACAAGGAGTTGAGGAACAACAACCAGTTCAAGTAGACCTACCTCTTCGCAGGTCTGATAGGGTACGTCGTCAGCCTAAGAGATATTCATTTCTCGTGTCTGACCATGATGATATTGTGCTCATTGAGGATGAGCCTACCTCCTATCAGGAAGCTGTGATGAGACCAGATTCTGAGAAATGGCTAGAGGTCATGAGATCTGAAATGGAATCCATGTACACCAACCAAGTATGGACTTTGGTTGATCCACCTGAAGGGGTAAAACCCATTGGGTGTAAGTGGGTTTTTAAGAGAAAGATTGACATGGATGGACTTATATATAAGGGTCGTCTGGTAGCAAAAGGTTTAAAGCAAATTCATGGTATTGACTATGATGAAACTTTTTCTCCAGTCGTGATGTTTAAGTCTATTCAGATCATGCTTGCTATTGCAGCATACCACGATTATGAGATATGACAGATGGATGTCAAAACCGTGTTTCTGAATGGAAACCTGCTCGAGAATGTGTACATGACACAACCTACGGGTTTTGTAGATCCACAGCATACTGGCAGAGTATGCAAACTGCATAAATCCATTTATAGACTAAAACAAGCTTCTCGGAGCTAGAATCTTCGATTCGATGATGCGATCAAACTGTTTGGTTTCATCAAGAATGAAGATGAACCTTGTGTCTACAAGAAGGTTGTAGGGAGCACAGTTGTCTTCCTTATATTGTATGTGGATGACATACTACTCATTGGGAACGACATCCCTTTGCTGCAGTCTGTAAAGACTTGGCTAGGGAATTGTTTCTCAATGAAGGACTTAGGTGAAGCAACCCGTATTCTAGGCATACAGATCTATAGAGATGGATCTAAGAGAGTGCTTGGCTTAAGTCAGAGTACATATATTGACAAGGTACTACTACGGTTTGCCATGCAGAACTCCAAGAAGGGATTTCTGCCGATGTCACATGGTGTGAGTCTTTCGAAGACTCAAGGTCCCTCTTCTAGAGAGGAGAGAGACCGCATGGATCAGATCACTTATGCTTCAGCCATAGGATCTATTATGTACGCCATGCTATGTACTCGTCCTGATGTCTCGTATGGTTTGAGCATGACGAGCAGATACCAGTCAGATCCAGGTGAAAGTCACTGGATAGCGGTCAAGAATATTCTTAAGTACTTGAGAAGGACTAAAGAATATTTCTTGATATATGGAGGCAATGACGAACTAGCTGTAAAGGGTTACAGTGATGCTAGCTTCCAAACTAACCAGGATGATTATCGATCATAGTCTGGGTTCATGTTTTGCATAAATGGTGGTGCTGTGAGCTGGAAGAGTTCGAAGCAGGACACAGTCGCTGATTCTACAACAGAGGCCGAGTATATTGCTGCATCAGAAGTAGCAAAGGAGGCAATTTGGATCCGCAAGTTCATTACAGAGCTTGGGGTGGTTCCTAGCATAGCCAATCCGATAGAGCTCTATTGCGATAACAATGGAGCAATTGCACAGGCTAAGGAACCTCGCTCACACCAGCGGACCAAACACATACTACGGCGCTTCCATCTCATTAGAGAGATCATCGATATTGGAGATGTGAAGATTTGTAGAGTACCCACAGAGGCTAACATCGCTGATCCCTTGACCAAGGCTTTGGCACAGAGAAAGCATGATAGTCACACTAGGTCATTGGGCCTTAGAGCCTACACTGATTGACACTAGTGCTAGTGGGAGATTGTTAGTTAGAGCCCTAGAGCCAATCATATGATGATTGTTGTATGGACTCATTGTATCATATTCCTATGTATATGAAGGTATTTGTTTTGGTTATTATACTTACTTATATTGGTGCCAAATAACTAATTATAATAGCATTCTTGAGTAGAAGGTTCTTATCTATATCAATCGATTGGTTGAATCGATAGTGAGATGGTATAGAGAACACTACTCTTAATCATTCATAGTCAAGTATTAACATTCAGGGACAATGTTAATACGACGAGACTAGCATGTAGGTCAACTCGATGACTTGATCTCACAAATCATGGATATGGAGATATCAAGTTGACACATGGGTATGCATTGGAGAATATATACTGAATGATCCGCCGTGAGAAAGTATCATGGATCGTTATATGAGTGTCATGTACTTTCTCATGTGGCTATTAGTATGACTATTAGTCCTTGGACCTGAAGTCACCATGGTTCCCTACATAAGGAGTTACATACTTTGGCTTCGTCAAACGTCACCCGTAACTGGGTGGACTATAAAGGCGATTACTGGGTATGTAACAAATTATGCGGAGGGATGTGAGTGATGTAGATGAGATCTATCCCTCCTATATAACGGGAGTGATATCTTGGTTCTTGATAGAGTGAGACCACTAAGTGTATGACCATGCCCAAATGAGTCGATATGAGATATTGAGCTCATTTGATTAGAGTGAGTCCACTTGGAGTTCAAGACATAGATTGATTCGAGGATGACACGGTCTATGCCTCATTTGATCAATCTAGATATCGTGGATAGAAGGTCACTGTCACATATTGTGAGAGTCACAATTAGTAGTCACGAAGGTAATGTTGGATCTCAATATTCTTGCAACTTGGGTAGCAATGATGTATTGCTAGATGTCGCTCATTGCTTATGTTTCTAAATAAGATTTAGAAATATTGCCAACGTTGCAAGAACCTATTGGGTCACCCACAAAGAACAAGTGAATGGAGATTAGGTTCATATGATGAACCAATTTGATTAGGTTCATGTGATGAATCAAAAATTAGATTAAGAGTAATCTAATTTAGGCCTTTTGAGTTAGACTCAATTAGGTTGGATTTAACTCACCAAGGAAGATGAATGATCAAGTTTGACTTGACCATATGGAAGTGGAAATATCAAGTTTGACTTGATGCCACCTCATGAAGGATAACTTATCCTACATGGCATGGCTAGCCAACACATCCTTGCCAAATCATCAAGGGAGAGCAAGATTACTAGTGTGGCCAGCCATATGAATGGAAGATTCATTGGCCGCCCAAATGAATGCATTAAGATTCATTGAATGCAATTAATTGCATTCCTAGTGTGGCTAGCCACATGAATGGAAGTTTCATTGGCCACCCAAATGAATGCATTAAGATTCATTGAATGCAATTAATTGCATTCCTTGGTTGGCCGGCCATATGAATGGAAGATTCATAGGCATTGAATTAATTCATTCATTTTTGTATCATCTTACTTACTTCTTCCTTGCTCCTTCTCCTCTCTTTGCCAAGAGCTCCAAGCAAGACAAGAAAGTTAGTGACTTTATCTAAGAAGAAAGGTAGAGTGATAGCCACATAGAAAAATAAGAGGAGCGTTTGAGATTATATCTTTCTCTTTTCTCCTACCTTTATTCCAATCCCACTCGAGAGCCCTAGGGAGTGCTAGCACACTTGTAGTGCTCTCTTCTCCATCCTTGAGTGTTAGAGAACACTTCTTATTCGTGTGGATATTACTAGAGGTGGGTACGCTTGAACACACTCGAGATCCGAAGGACCTTGAACGAGCGGGATTTGCGAAGGGCTTCGCTTCAAAGGTATAACACTCACCATGTAGATCTAAAGTAGATCGATCTAGAGTAGGAAACAAGTACAAGAATTTTATTAATTTTTTGCACGGATCTGTGACTAGCATTCAGGGTTTCCGCAACGCAAAAAACGGTTTTTGTGGCTCGAATTGCTAACACCCGAGACCTTACTACCCACAATACCAATTATGTTTTGTTCTAAACAAAACACCTTTGGCCAAGACCTTGTTGGTCACACACCAACTATGTTTTGTTCCCAACAAAAACCCCTGACCGAGACCTTGCTGGTCACACACCAACTATGCTTTGTTCCCAACAAAACACCCATTTCGGTCAAGGCTTAGGATTTGGTTGAGACACAAAATCTGGCCAAGACTCATAGTCTGGCCGAGATTCACAATCTGGCCGAAACCTTGTTTGGCCGAGACCCATAATTTTGCAAATCACAGTAAACCTATCATGCAATTTCTATATCATATATAAAAATTCTAACAACTTAGTATATGTCTTCGCAAGTGGCTCTGATACTACTGTAAGGATCTAGCATGCTAAACATGCTTAAGCGTAGCGAAAAATTAACTAGATTTTCTATCCAGCAAATCCATGTGAAGGGAAGAAATATTGCTAAAGCAATCTATACTAAGTTACATGATATGATTATACCTTTGTTGCATACCCTTCGGAATCCCAACAGTAGCCTTTTCTTTGAACAGATCCTTCGTTCGTCGCACGAATGAAGCCTTCGGAGAAGAACCATCTTCTTTGCAGCAAGACCCAAGGAGGAAGATTCGGCCATGGAAGGAAGAAGAAGAAGAGGGAGATGAAGAGTCACCATTCTCTTCACTTTTCAACATTTATGAAAAATTCATTACAAAAGGCTATTTATATTCATCCCATGAATACCAAGGGTCTTTTGTCTCTTTGTATTCCTCTTAATGGGTTGAATTTATTATATTGGATTAACCATTAATTCAATAACCCAATAAGTCTAACAATTGAGTCTAACTCATTAATCCAATGTGTCTAATTCGGATTGGACTCCATCCAATGAGTGGGTTCATTTGAGTCTAACTCAATGAGTAACCCAAAAGGCCTAATCATCTCATGATTGGCTCTTTGGGCTAATTACTAACACCTCGTCAGACTCAAATAACTACCCTTGGTCAAATAAAAATCATTCTTCACTTAGTACATGAGATGGAGGCATTAGAGGCTTGGGGTTGTGCATAGAGTGATTCATAAGGAGGTTCAAACTACAACCTTGATCTAAGACACTATACTATAGTGCTGGGGTGGACTACGATACAACCGACAAGATAGACCTCTTCAAACATATGCAAATTCTCATGATACATACAGATTGTGATGCTGGTATTGGAGGAGAGATGTTTGGATGGAGTAGTCTTTGGGGAGCATCTCATCAGCTTTAGATGGAGCTTCATTAGTTTTTGATGGAGCATATTTTAGAGTTGTACAAACATCTATTATGATCGTGTATATTTTTGAGCGGGTGAAGAGCAAGAGCATGCATCTTGTTATAGGGGGAGTATATTGTGAGGAATGAGCGCATATGCACTTTTGGTGAATAGATCTACCAAGAAAGATCTATCTAGTTCGCAGTAAATGACTCGCGGTAAACACGCCCCAAATCTGTTTATAGATGAAACTTTGTACAAAAAAAAACTAAAGAAGGTGAATAGATCTATCTAGTCCACAGCAAATGACTCACAGTAAAGACATATCAAATCCGTTGATAGTTGATCACTTGCTAAAAGTGAATAGGTGATGGTGACAGATGTGCAGCTTAGATGTGGAGGCTCTGGGAGATGTTATATGTTGATGGAGGTTGGGTTCCTAGCTTGTGGATTTACGCATCTTTCATCTTGCTCTACACTGGAGACTAGAGGAGGTGAACCCCTACAAAATGGAGGATAGCCAGAGAGGATGTTGTGCTACATGCAACATAGAGGTGCCTACAGAGGTGAGTGTTTTACATTGACGATAGAATTCGATCGATGTCTGATCTCCCATGGTTTATATGAAATATGGATAATTGAACATAACACAGCTGATGGTTAATACACAGAGAGTGTGATGGTACTCATGCAAGCACATGTATGCCTTAACTCATATAACTTCTTAGATATGATATTTCATCAAACATGACTTGAGTAGGGATCCTTAGTTATTGTATATGCATATTGTTGGTGCAACATCCCTCAGGTCAAGGTTGACCTGGTTGACCAAGCTTGAGTCTTGGTTTGGGTTTCGATGTTTGACAATGCAAGGTTGATTGAAGAAGAGTCAAGTAGGTCAAGGATGACCGGATACTTGACTGGGAAGTCCTAGTGAGTGAAGCTAGGCAGGAGGAAAATCTTGGTGAGTGAAGCCAGGTGAAAGACCTAGTGAGTGAAGCTAGGCAATTGGAAAAGTCCTGGTGAGTGAAGCCAGGCAAGAGAAATCCAGATGGGTCAAGGTTGATCAGACATCTGGTGAGAGTCCAAGTAAGTCAAAGGGATTGACCGGATACTTGGCACGAGAAAGAAAAGTCCAAGTAGGTCAGAGGGACTGACCGGATACTTGGCAAGAAGAGAAAAGTCCAAGTGGGTCAAAGGGATTGACCAGACACTTGGTGAGAGAGTCCTACCTGGTCAAGGGTGACCGGATGCTAGGTCTTATGTACCAACAAGTCATGGTTGACTAGATGTTGGTTTAGGGAGCTTTGGACTTGGTTTTGGGCAAAAACCAAGGTTTGGATTGATCCGTGGATTGATCCAGCAGGTTTGGATTGATCCGTGGATTGATCCAAAGGTTCTGGATCGATCCGTGGATCGATCCAGTCGGATCTGATCGCGATCGAAAGGAATTGGATCGATCCGCCGATCGATCCGGTGAGTCCTCGCGAACCTCCGGATCGATCCGTGGATCGATCAGAGGTCCCAATCGATCGCTGGATCGATTGGCCCGTCTTCACGCGATAGCGCCGGATCGATCCGTGGATCGATCCGGATGTGTCGATAAGCGCCGGATCGATCCGTGGATCGATCCAAAGCCTCCCCGATCGATTGGGAGCAATCCAATCGATTGGAATTCGACCGTTGGCGTCGTTTATAGCTGTTGGCGTGCGATTCCTTCGGCAGACCTTCACCGATTCATTCCAGATTCAACACAGCTCCTCCCCAGCACTCTCTAAGCTCCTCACCGCCAGTTCTTGAAGGTTCTTGGAGGTTCATCCAAGTCAAGAGGCGAGTTGCAACGAGAAGAAGAAGAAGCTAGGGTTTTTACTGCATTTCTTGTAAGCTTTTGCTTATTCTTTACTATCCTTTCTTCTTCTTGTACTGAGAGTCTTGTAGGGCTTCTCCGCCCTCGGTAGTTACCGAAAAGGAGTGTTTTCATAGTGGAGGGTGCGTGCGTGGTGTGGATCCTTGGACTAGTCACCTCTTGTGAGGTGGATACCAAGTAAACCAACCGTGTTAGCGTTGTTGTATTTGTTTCTGTATTTTCCGCTGCATATTCTTGAAGAAACAAGCAACGCCAAGCAACGCCGAGCAACGAGCGAACGTGACGAGCTATTCACCCCCCCTCTAGCTACTTTTGGTTCTAACAAGTGGTATCAGAGCAAGGTTGCTCTTCACCGGAATCACCGTCGGAAGGGGCAAACATATCAAGAAAAGCTAGAGGGTGAAGAAGTTGGAGCAAATTCTTCAAGTTCAAGATTCTATCAAGCTCAACTTCAAGATGCAATTCCAAGATGGACTTGGATTTGACACAAGGGTGGCTCCACCATATTCATCTACAAGCTTCGATTCTTGGAAATCAAGAATCGAAAATTTTCTTATGATGGAGATAGAGCAATGGTTTGCTCTCATGGAAGGTTTTGAAGCTCCCACAAATTCCAAGGGCAAAGTACTCAAAAGGAGCAAGTGGAGCAAAGACCAAATCCAAAGATGTGAGGCCAATGACAAAGTGACCAAGCTTTTGGTCAATTTATTGCCAAGCAACATCTTGGAACAAATTGGAGGTTTTGAAGATGCCAAGGAGCTTTGGAGCAAATTGGCAAGAATTCATGAGATCCCCTCCACTGTATCAAATCAAGGAGAATCCAAAGAGGGCGACTCATTGGATCAAGACCAAGAGGAGGACTCCGAGGTTGAGAGTTGCTCAACCTCCGAAGAAGAGGAAATCCAAGAAGCTTCATCCTCAAGGGAATGCAACGAAGGGAACAAGGAGGGAGCATACTCCTTGTTTCATATTCAAGATGATGAAGCCTCCACCTCTAGGATTGAGGGGGAGCAATCCTTGGTGACACCGGATCAAGAAGAAGGAGAAGCTTCTACATCCGGGTCAAGAGATGAAGAGGATGAAGAAGCTTCCACCTCCACAAGTCAAGAAAAATCAAATGGAGGAGCATCACTATCGGATCAAGAGGAAGCCCCTACATCCACATCACATGGAGGAGAAAACACCACCCCTACACAAGAAGGTATAAATGTTTCAATTAAAAATAAAAATCATATTATATGCTTTGAATGTAGGGAACATGGGCACTACAAGAGCAAGTGCCCTAAATTGGCCAAGAAGAAGGGCCAAATGGCAAAAAAGGGCAAGGAGAAGCTCAAGGAGACCACCCCCGGGACAAAGAAGAGCAAGGAGCACATTGTGTGCTTCTTGTGTCAACAAAAAGGGCATTACCGAAGTCAATGCCCCAAGGGGAAGAAGATGGTCAAGGCTCAAGGAGGCACTAGTCAAGGGGGAGCCTCCAAGGTAAAAAGGAAGGTAACTTTCATTGAGCCTATTCCTTTGCAAAATGGTAAAAAGCATGCTAGGTCAAACTTTTATCATTTTAATGCGATTTACCATAAGAATAGGAAGCATGAGGGCTTTAAGGAAAAGCATGTGGCCCTACATGCCAAAACTACTATCCCTAAGGCTAGGAATGTAGGTAAAAACCTAGGCGATAACACTAAGGATAATAGATACAAGCCCAAGAATAAAAATGCTCATGGATCAAATGAAAAACCAAAAACTAAGGACTTAGTGATAGAAAATCAAGTCTTGAGATCAAGGCTTGATAAAATGGAAAAGACCCTAAAAAGGATGGAAAATATCCTATTAGGGCAAAATGAGCATAACCTAGGTTTAGGGGTACAAAAGTCATCCAATGGCCATAGAGGTTTGGGATACAAACCAAAGGCTAAGAAGGATGTGCCCTCTTACCATAGAGTTCCATATAGTTATGGAACAAACCCTAGGTCTAGTAGTCAAGCCAAAAATACTAGGGAAGTCATCCCTAAGAGTATTTTTGCAATAAATGTGACTAAGAATTCTAAGAAGTCTAAGAAAGTCACAAACAAGGTCACAAGGGAGGTTATCCCTAGAGTTGACCTAGAAAATGTGACCAAGGCTTCTAAGAAGCCCAACAAGGTCACTAGGAAGGTATCTAGGGAAGTTATCCCTAGTGAGTACCTAGAGCATCCAAGGAGCACCAATAGGTGTTGGGTTCCTAGGAGCATCTTCTCTACCCCATAGATGGGTTAGAGAGTGTCAACTCCGATTAGAAGGGTAGTTAACCCAACTTTGAGGAAATTGACACTCAAGGAGCATTTTCAAGGTTTTAGTTAACCTTTGAAAATGAAATGGACCTATTGATTACTTCTTGACAGAGTAAAATGTGCCTAATGGTGGAAGAATTGATTTTAATCTTAAATGACACATATTGGGAAATTCATAAGAACTACCAAGTTGGGATTTTGGTATGTTCTTAGGCAATTTAAGGCAATCCGGGCCTTAAATTTAAAAGTGCTACTCTTGTGGAAAAATGGGATATGCCAACAATTGAGGACATATTTATTTTCAATTGGCATACATTAATCAAGGAAATTAGAAATGCCAATTTAAGTTTTGGCATTTTCTTGAAGCACTTTAGGGCAATCTAGGTTTAAGTCGTAAGTTTAGCTAAGATTTTAAGGATACTTAGATAGTTAATCTAGGTATATTTTATTTATGCTAAACCTTGCCATGATTGTTTGCCCATCATATGCTATGACATCATGTCTATTTTTGCATTCATGTTTTATTATGAAAAATCCAAAAATACCATGTCATGACATTCATACATCATGTAGCAATAGGATATTTTCTTTTGAAAATTATTTTCTTTTGATGTATGCCATAACATAATCATGCATTGAGTTTAATTCCTTGTAATTAAGGACAAATGGCATTTAACGACACTTATTGACAAGTGACATCCTAGGTGGATGTATAACATTTCTAAAATGCCTAGATAAATATGCATGATCCCTACATTAGGGCAAAAACCAAAATCTACATCTCACAAAGACTATAAGGTGACTTGTATGTGTTTTAGTGCATATTATATACAAGTGAGATGTTAGGAAGATGAACAAAACTCAAGATGTTTGATTTAGTGCATTCTTTTGAGTTTTTAGTTTCATCAAAACACATAGTTATGTGTTTTCCCATCATTGGGAAAGCTAATGTACAAGTCATGTGCATTATTCCCAAGGAACATGATGGGATATTGGTTTTGAAAATGCTTTTAAAAATGCGTTTGGAAAACCATGGTGAAGGCTATCTTTTGATAGTAATCACCATTGAATAGTTAGACACAAACCTGAAGAAAGCGCTAAAGTTTTAGCAAGTTTTCAAGCTTGTGTCAATCTTTGAAAATATGATGTATTTTCATAGAAAACTATTTTTCCATGATTAAGTATGCCCTAAATAATGTCTACACGAAATTTCATGATTTTTGGATTTTTGTAGAATTTTCTAGGGTTTCGTTGACCGAAATGGAATTTCAGCAACTATCGAGTCTGATCGATCCATGGATCGATTGAGTGCTCGAATCGATCCGTGGATCGATTCGGAAAGCAAGTCTCCCGCGAGCAGAAGCTCACTGGATCGATCAGAGTGCCCGAATCGATCAGTGGATCGATTCAGAAAGGTTCAATCGATTGGAACCCAACTCCAATCGATCAAAGTTGCTGATTTTGGCTGGGAAGGCCTGATTGCAGCATCTTTGAACCTCTTTGAGTCTAGGTAACCATTTCAAACCCTTAAAATACATTTGTATACATACAAAGGGTGTTTTCATGTGAAAACAAGGATGGATTGGTTAAGGAAGGCTTCATTGAAGTTTAGGTTGAGGTTTGTTTCAAATTTTGAGTATTTGAACCTCAAAACTTCTAAATTTAGGTTTCCTAAAGGTTTAGGGATTCCAAGTCATTGTTGGTGCAATGACAGAAGTTACCACCATGTCTTTAGGGGGAGGGACTCTTTAAAGACATGAAAAATTATTTTTCATGAACCTTGGAAGGTGGTTAACCTTCTTTAAAGAAAATGCTCATGTATGAGCTTTTGAACTTAAAATGGGGAGTGGATATCCTCATTATTTCAAGTGGGAACTCAAGTGGTTAGAAAATGCTCAAGGTTGGGTATTTGTCTACATTGAGGGAGAAGTTAAGGATAAATGAAGGGTATGGGACCTTCATTATCGTGTTGATCACAACGAGTGATGTTGTGAACAACGATGAGCAACTCTTCAGGGGGAGAGTCGTCAACAAATGGATTTGTTGATGTGTACCCAAAATTGGGGCATGGGTTGATGTGTGCCCAAAGATGGGTTGATGTGTGCCAATAGGGGGAGAATGAAAGGACCTGTGAATGGGAGTAAGTTAGGCTTTCATTACCTAGAGGGAGTTTGCCCTCTTAGGGGGAGAATGAAGGGCTTAACTTATGTATTCATTACCTAGTGGCATGAAGAAGGTTTAGGCTATGAGATTAGCCTAACTTACATGTGGTATTGTAAGTGATAGTGTTGGTATTGTCAAACATCAAAAAGGGGGAGATTGTTGGTGCAACATCCCTCAGGTTAAGGTTGACCTGGTTGACCAAGCTTGAGTCTTGGTTTGGGTTTCGATGTTTGACAATGCAAGGTTGATTGAAGAAGAGTCAAGTAGGTCAAGGATGACCGGATACTTGACTGGGAAGTCCTAGTGAGTGAAGCTAGGCAGGAGGAAAATCTTGGTGAGTGAAGCCAGGTGAAAGACCTAGTGAGTGAAGCTAGGCAATTGGAAAGTCCTAGTGAGTGAAGCTAGGCAGGAGGAAAATCCTGGTGAGTGAAGCCAGGTGAAAGACCTAGTGAGTGAAGCTAGACAATTGGAAAAGTCCTGGTGAATGAAGCCAGGCAAGAGAAATCCAGATGGGTCAAGGTTGATCAGACATCTGGTGAGAGTCCAAGTAGGTCAAAGGGATTGACCGGATACTTGGCACGAGAAAGAAAAGTCCAAGTAGGTCAGAGGACCGGATACTTGGCAAGAAGAGAAAGTCCAAGTGGGTCAAAGGGATTGACCGGACACTTGGTGAGAGAGTCCTACCGGTCAAGGGTGACCGGATGCTAGGTCTTATGTACCAACAAGTCATGGTTGACTAGATGTTGGTTTAGGAGCTTTGGACTTGGTTTTGGACAAAAACCAAGGTTGGATTGATCCGTGGATTGATCCAGCAGGTTTGGATTGATCCGGATTGATCCAGCAGGTTTGGATCGATCCGTGGATCGATCAGCAGATCTGGATCAATCGGTGGATCGATCCAGAAGATTTGGATCGATCCGCCGATCGATCCGGTGAGTCCTCGCGAACCCTCCGGATCGATCCGTGGATCGATCAGAGGTCCCAATCGATCGGTGATCGATTGGGACTGCTTCGCGCGATAAGCGCCGGATCGATCCGTGGATCGATCCGAGCATGTTCGAACAGAGAGCTCGGATCGATCCGTGGATCGATCCAAAGCCTCCCCGATCGATTGGGAGCAATCCAATCGATTGGAATTCGACCGTTGGCGTCGTTTATAGCTGTTGGCGTGCGATTCCTTCGGCAGAACTTCACCGATTCATTCCAGATTCAACACAGCTCCTCCCCAGCACTCTCTAAGCTCCTCACCGCCAGTTCTTGAAGGTTCATCCAAGTCAAGAGGCGAGTTGCAACGAGAAGAAGAAGAAGCTAGGGTTTTTACTGCATTTCTTGTAAGCTTTTGCTTATTCTTTACTACCCTTTCTTCTTCTTGTACTGAGAGTCTTGTAGGGCTTCTCCGCCCTCGGTAGTTACCGAAAAGGAGTGTTTTCATAGTGGAGGGTGCGTGCGTGGTGTGGATCCTTGGACTAGTCACCTCTTGTGAGGTGGATACCAAGTAAACCAACCGTGTTAGCGTTGTTGTATTTGTTTCTGTATTTTCCGCTGCATATTCTTGAAGAAACAAGCAACGCCAAGCAACGCCGAGCAACGAGCGAACGTGACGAGCTATTCACCTCCCCTCTAGCTACTTTTGGTTCTAACACATATTCTTTTGATAATATATATTTACCTTTTCATCCGAAAAAATAAATAATAAAGCTTCAAAATGAATATAAATAAAATAAATAATAATAAATGAAGAAAAGGTATACGATTGCATAGATGATGATGAGAATCCATTGTCCCAAGAATCCCCTCTCCTTTTACCTTATAAAGGGAGGGAAGCCCAAGGGACGGACCTCACTAAAGGATGTCATTGTAATCATCGTGCCCTTTTACGTTATGGTAATTGACATGTCCCTTCACATATCGAGAGGTCAGGCCAACAACAAGTTGGAAGGTTGAGAGATTGGCAGGTCGAGAGGTCACACAAGATCGGCAGGTTAGATATTGATGACATTGGCATTGATCATGTCATGAACCCGTCAAATGGCCCCTGTGTTGACCGAGTCCTGAACCTACCACACTATCCATGTGTTGATCGAGTCTTGCCACATGTCCTCTGCCATCTCCGCCACATCACAAGCTTCCCCACAAGTTTAGTTAAAGAAGGGTGTATTCCGACTAACTAGACAATTATCCTTTCAACAACTCTATGACGGCATCAGAAATCTCACCACGATGATGTGGTAGTAGAAATCCACCTCACACCAAAGTGATAACGTCAAAACTTTCTCCTTATGACGTAACATTCTCCTCGTGGCATAACCTTTTCCTCGTGACACACTTGACTCTACAAAAAATAACATGCATCAAAGGACTCATCGAGAGTTACCCCAATAAGGTCCCAAAAAATATAATAGAAATAAGAAATGATAAAAGATAGAGTAATACACAGTAAAATAGATGAGATTATATCATAGAGAATAGTAAAACATATGAGAAAAATAAATGAAGATCATATCTTGGAGAATAGTAAAGGATATGAGAAAGTAGATGTTGATCATATTCCCCCTCCCTAAGAGCCTCCCTACCCTTACCTTATATAGGGAGAAGAGTTCAAGGGATGCACCTCATAGAGAGAGCTCAGGGAATGCACCTCATTATAGGGAGTCATAGTAACCATTGTGTCCCTTCGTGTTATGGTAATTGTCATATCCCTTCGTATACAAGGAGGTCAGACCAAGTCGGGAATTGGACTAGTGGAAAGTTGGAAGGTTGGGAGGTCTAACAAGCTTAGCATGTTGGATATTGATGATATCTGCATTGACCAAGTCCTAAACTTGCCACATGGTCTCGGTGTTGATTGAATCCTAAACTTACCACATGGCCCCTATATTGACTCAGTCATGAACCTACCACATGGCTCTTGCATTGACAGAGTCCTACCACATGATCTTTGTCGTCTCCACCGCATCACAAACTTTCCCAAGTCTAGTCGAAGAAGGGTATAGATCGACTGACTAGACAATTGTCCTGTCAATGACCTTGAGATCCATGATGTCAGGGTCATGTGGCCGAGATGCTGGGAGCGGTAGAGAAAAGCAAGAGGAAGCAACTAGTGGTCGAAGTGCATACCTCAAGGTAGAGATGGAAGGAATAGCTACACTTCATATTCAAAAACAGAAATAAATGTGATTGAAGCTTGGGTGAAGATACCAACTGTAGAGCCTAATGAGGCTAGGGCGAAAACTCAATCCGTGACTAAGCCCTAGTTGAAAGAGTACAAGTTGACCCTCCGAAAGGGGACGGCGAGCTCGATTCATAACTATGCTGAGTTGGGAGATAAGTGGTGACTCTTGTATTGACAAAGGAATGTAGTAGATGACTCTGTCCGAAATAGAGAAATGTATGTTGTAGAACACTCTATCCCTGATAGAGGAATGTATGTTGTAGGAAGTTTTTTCCTTGACAGAGGAAATATATTGTAAGAAACTTTTTCTCTAACAAAGGAATGTATGTTGTAAGACAACTCTATCCTTGATAGAAGAATTTTGTTGTAGACGACTTTGTTTCTAATAAAGAAATTTATAGAAAAAATGAGAATGTATAGAGGCACTTGAAGGACATAAACATTAAATTTATCATTTATGAATGAAGCAATACTAGAAGGACTAGTAAATCAATAATACGATGAATTATAAAAAGAGTTAAAGAGTAAGTCCTAATTATTCGGAGAGGCTAAAGTTTCATCTTGAATCCATGGATTGCATAGAGTAAATATCAATCCAAAAATCTAAGACTTGGAAAAGATACAAGTATATATTGTAGCATAATTACTTCAAAGAAAATAATTGATACTAAAGATTTTGTTTCTTCATCAAGAAAGGAATCACATTGTCTTCTGATGTGTTACTAGTAGAATTTCCTTGATTGACTTTGTATATTCACCGAAGTCGTAGATAAATAATCACTGAAGTAGATGCACGTGAAGTAAAAGGGTATTATTTTACTTCGTCTTATCATCGAAGTCATATCTAAGGAAAAAGTGAAGTCTTTGACTGGTTCAAGGAGATAAAACCGATTCAGAGTTGGACTGATGCTGAAGTAAAAAATTTCTTTTACTTCATTGATTTTGTAAAGTGCCAAAGCAATTGATAATATGTAACTTTACGATTTACATTGCTTACTGAAGTAAAAAAAAATCTTTTACTTCATTTGTTTTATAACATGTCGAAGTAATAGATAATATGTAACTTCACAGTTTATATTAATTACCAAAGTAAATATATTCTATAACTTTACCATAATTTATATTTGTCAAAATATTTGGTATTATGTTACTTCATAGTATATATTTATTGACAAAGTAATTGATTTAAAAGATTTCATTGTTTTGTATTATACTGAAACAATTAATAAGAGACGACTTCACAATTATTAAATTATGGTGAAGTAAATATTTTCTTTAACTTTATACAATTTTAATGTGATGAAGTATTTTATTTTTTATTACTTCACCATTTAATTTTAGTATTGAGGTAAATAACCACCGTGTATTGCGACATAATTTTAATTTAATGAAGTAATTGCTTATTACTATTAGGTATGTAATCAAGCCGAGCCGAACTCTTAAATGTTTGAATTTGACTTGTTTATAATCGAACCGAGCTCAAGTTTTATTTAATAAATATATTCATAGCTCACGAGCTTATTCGAGCTTTTATCGAGCCTAAATGAGCTTAATAAATATAAATTATAAATTTAAATATTCATTAAAAATTAAATTATATATTTTAAAAATTATAATATTCTTATTAAAATTTATAACTTTATTTTAATAAAGAAATTTAATGTATTTATCTATATGTTTCAAACGTGGAGTGTAAAATCTATAAATTCAATATTAAAACTATTATTCTTTTTATTTAAAAGTTAATTCATGAATTTAACGAGCATATTCACGAACTAACAAGTCGAATATTGTAAAACTTGAATTTGATTTATTTATCTTAACGAGCCTCATTAAACGAGCTCAAACGAACTTTTATCGAATTAAATTTCGAATAACTTATGAGCGACTTGATTTGACTTATTTACACCCCTAATTACTACTAAGTGATAACATGTGATAATGTGATTGGTTGAAATGGGATGATAAGATACTACAATATCTTAAACTGAGGTCCAACAACTAACAAGCTGCACCATACTTAATAAAAAATATCAAGTATCATAACTTTACATTTTAGCAATAAATACAGAACTCAATATGTGCATCATTTAACCAATCATAAAAAACTAATCAAAATAAAAAATTAAATCACCCTCTTATGCAGCAAAATCTTTCTATATGGTCAAAATATGCTAGAAACCACAGTCTAGCAAACCTCGTGCTAAATTAGCAGCTCTTTGACTTTCAACTTCAAATCTCACAACTTTTATCCTAAATAATCTGGTGCTAAATTAGTAATTGAACTTCTAGCAAATCTTAATGGCCGTACAAAAATATAGACCTCTATAAGGAATCATATAGTGATACATCTGACCAAGTCTCGGTAATGAATTCCACAATATTTTAGGCAATACTTCATTACACATCAATCTATTCTTTCTCGGTTGGTCCCTGAAATTAATAAACTAGAAGTTAGTATTTAGACAACACAAAAATATTTCCTCCAT
Organism: Zingiber officinale; assembly: GCF_018446385.1. Taxonomy (NCBI): domain Eukaryota; kingdom Viridiplantae; phylum Streptophyta; class Magnoliopsida; order Zingiberales; family Zingiberaceae; genus Zingiber; species Zingiber officinale. The sequence continues at coordinate 62,474,519 of NC_055988.1, read as the reverse complement.
CAACTAAACAATGCTAGGTTGCTTGCTCACCTTGACAACATAAGCTCCTATAGCAAACTTTTTACCCCGCTTCTTTGATGCATCGCTCAGTTTTACACCTAAAAAGATCTCATAAATTATAAATAATGGAGTAAATAGTAATATCTGTAATATGTTCAGATTTCTCATTTCTCAAATTTAGTTGTAAATAATATTGTTTGGCTATCACTCACCAAACAGTTCAAGGCCTTTCACAACAATAACACTTGTACTTTGCAAACAATCTTTTCAATAATAAGTTCTTGCTTCTCCTAGATCAAAATAAGCTAATCCTAATTAGCATATTATTGCAAAAATCATTATATTAAGAATGCAACATTAACTAAAACATGTGAAGATTTAGATTTAGGAAACCTAATTACATTGATTATCCTCCTGATCTAAGGTTTCACATTGCTCAAGCTTCAAACTCTATCATACCATAATTTAGATCTTCTACAAAATCATGATCACAGTGAACCTATCAATTTTAATCATTATAACATAAAAATGTTGCACAAATTGAAGTTTGTCCTAACTCTACTTGATAAACCATTTTGAATAAAACTATGGAGGATTGCATGAAGTCCATACCATGAAAAGAAACCAATAACTAAATGGATAATACAATGGACTTAGTGTGTTACCAATATGAAGAAATGTAAATTGACAAGGTAGTTCATTTTAGCTAGATGGGCCAAGATGAATAACAATGAATGGGGCCTTTAGGTAATTTATATTGATATACACTTGACAACATATAAGGTTAAACAAATAACAAAAATCATCCAATATTGAGATTACGATTGAGATAAGCTGGCACTGATAAACTAGTCAGAAGGCTTACCAACAAGCTCAAATGCATGGATATATATTTTTTATTATACAGGTTAGTTAATCACCAGACAAGAATTGTGTATCCATTTTGCAATCAATCTCAAATTTTTTGACTTTGATCATAGATGAATAATTCACAAAGTCACAATAAATAATTCAGTCTTTGAAGCTCTTTGTATGGTCAATTGAAAATTTTCAAATACAAATATGTTTGGAGATATACACACACTATTTCTAAGAGTAATAAACTTTGTGCATAATAATATCCTTAGTCAAAGATGACAATTATTTATTTGATAAAACTAAAAAGACATGATTTGCATCTCCTAAGCTGAGATAAAACAAACCGAAGTTTACATTACTCACCTTCTTCTTTATCTTACCACCAATAAGGCGCTTTACTTCTTCTTGCTTAGATGCTGAAACACTACCTGCCTATTCAAGAAATTCAGAATTTTAAACAAAGAAAGAGAGAAACAAGGTCCGATGAGGGACATCTAAAGTGACGTTGATAACTAAACCCTAGATATGCAATGGTTGGAATCAAAAGAATTGATGGTGCTAAAAGAAATACACAAGAAATTATTCAAAAATAGTATCCTATTTATAATTACTGATTGTAAGCATGCGCCACAAGAATTCTTTCTGACCTAGGTCACAAAATTAAACTACTCTAATCAGATTATTGATTTTGTTTCTAAAGTTGATTTATAGATCAACATTTCTAAGAAATCCCCATCATTGATTAAATTTCAATGAAAAGGTAGATTAGAATATCGAGAGCTCACTTCATGAAGATGGATAAAGAAATGAATAAGAAAAAAAACAAAAAATAAGCATCATGAATAACCTGAAGGAGACCTGCCAGCATCTCCCCTTGCGTCAGTGGAACCCAAAATCGCCACAGACTTCATCTGCTAGGCATCTTGTCTGCATCTGTGTTTTCTAAAATTAACCTAGATTTATCACTCGGTAAAGGATTGGAAAGGGAGAGATACAAGGAGGAGGTGGTGAAGACAAAGAGGAAGATACCTTTGAGGATCAGGGTACATATCGGGAGAGTGGGTACGGAGCCGAGGCTTGCACTTCTCTAAGTTAGGGCTGAACTCGCAATACTCCATTGGGATGTTGCAGACGTCGCAATAGAGGACACGCACCGCCTGCGGCTTGTCCGCCATGGTGGTCGATTATGAAGGGGACTTCTGTAGCCTTCTTCCTCTCTTTTCTTTACTCTCTCTCTCTCTCTCAGTTGTCTTTCAAAGAGATGCCCCGATTTCTTGGAAATTACCAGTTCCTCTGGAACTTTGCCAAAGACTATGAAGGAAAAAGGGAGGAGGGTTAGAATCCAGATTGAACAGGAGTAGAAAGAACATAGCCCATTACCCATGGGACTTTGACATTGAAGTGGAGAGAGGATAAGCAGGAAGCTTAATGGCATAGATTATGGAAGATTCAAGCTAGATTTTAACCAGTAAATATGCTAGAGGAAGTGAGGGATGGAAATTGGGTTTTGCAGTGACCTATCTAGGAGCTTCTCCTTCTCCCTGGCACTCGAGGGACTAATCGGGGAAAATAGAGGTCGCCGCGAAGAAGAAGAGAAAGAATCAGTCAGTGTTGGAGAAAAATAGATGACACGCCTTAGCTTTTAGTAAAGTGCGAATCAGGTGAACAAATAGAACCGGTTCAACTTATCTTTTAGCCGGTTCAAACTTATTACTCCATTATTTAAAAATATAAATTTTATTTTAAAACTAATTACTTTATTAAATACAGATTACGAAGTAAATTTCTACTTAAAATTAGAAATGAAGTCCGTTTTTTTTAACCTATCAAGTCTAAAACGGTATTTATTATATCAATTTTATTATCAAAATTTATTACCATATATTACATTGTAATTAATAATCATCAAAATAATCATCGAAGTAACTATTAGTGAAATCTATCATCAAAATTCTACTAGTGTGTGCTTCATACGTATATTTTCAGTATTGTTTTGCATGCATTTATTTTATTACATGAGTATATTTTGCATATATTCATTATCTTTGTATTATTTTTATCCTTATATTTAGAGATATACTCTTTGTATATTTTATAATTGACAAAACATGAATTCAAAGCTTAAATAGAGTCAAAGTAGCCTTGGAGCGCACATGTCCAACAAGAAGCACGGTTTGACCATGTCCTCCAACACGTTCATGCATCACTTGAGTGTTAGGACATGTAGAAAGAAAAAGGGGGTAAATAGCTTCGTTTGCTTTTTTGAATTTGATTTGCAGTAAAAAAACTTGAAGCAATATTAACATCTTCATTTTACTTAATATCTATCTCCTTGAGATGACTAATCCAAGGATCCATTCCTTACTCTCATAGATGTACTATGAAAACCTCCTTCCCGGAGGTGAAGAAATCTCGTACAAGTTTAATCACAAGAATACAAAAAGAGAGCATAAGAATACAACAAGAAAAAAAGGAAGTAAATACAAATACAATGAACACCTTACTCTTAATCTCTTGTTACTTTGAAATGCCTCTTGTTGATTCAGAAATATAGTAGCACTTAGCTCTAGAATTATTAAGAACCAGCATGAACAACTATCCTTCAAATATCCATAAACTCCTTTTCTAGGATTCCTTCAACGCCTCTTAAATTGATTAGGGTTACCCCTAATCGATTGTCACATAAGACTGTTAGGGTCGATTGGTGCTAGAAGGAGGGGAGGGGGGGTGAATAGCTCATTGTGCTTTGTTGCTTGCTCCTTGATGATGATATGCAGCGGAATGTAATTAAAGCAATACTAACACTAGGATTTACTTGGTATCCACCTTAAGATGAGGTGACTAATCCAATGATCCACACACACGAGCACTCTCTACTAAGAAAACACTCCTTCTCGGTAACTACCAAAGGTGGAGAAACCTCGTACAAAACTCACACAACAAGATACACTCAAACAAGAAATGCACAAGTGTATAAATAAAAACCTTCTCTTGCTTGATCTTGTTGATGTAGATCACCTCTGGACCCTTTGGAAAGTACAACAGCACTTAGCTCGAAGTTTGGTGGTGAGTGTCGAAGAGAATCATAGTAAGATCGGGGAAGAAGAGATTTTGGAGAAGAAGCTCACTAATGGCTATATACTTCATGCTTCTAGGGCTCTCGATTGATTAGGCATACTCCCAATTGATTGTCATGTCAGATCCGGCCATCCTAGTCATCCATCGCTCGCTACCTGCACAACGGTCACATCCCAATCAATCGGTTGATTGATTGGGGAGGCTGAATCGATCGGCTGATCGATTCATCCTTTTTCTGTGCTCTCGTGTCTGCGCGAGAAAACTTGCCCCAATCGATTGACCAATCGATTGGGGAGCCCAATAGATCCACCGATCGATTGGGGAGCATTATGTGCTCATGATTTCACTTCCCAATCGATCAGTCGATCGATTGGGCCAACCTTCTTCGCAGCACACCTTCAATCGATCGGCTGATCGATTGAACCACAGTTCAATCGATCGATTGACTTCCCTTTGACTTACTTAACTCAAATCTAGGGTCCCCAATTCTAACATCCGATCAACCGTGACCTGTTGAAACTCCTCATGCCTAGCATCCAATCAACCTTGACCTGTCAGGACTTTTTCGCCAAGTGTCCGGTCAATCCTTTGACTCACTTGGACTTTTCTCCTCATGCAAAGTGTCCGGTCAACCTTAACCCACTTAGACTTACCGTCTCATGCCAAGTGTCTGGTCCTTCATGACCCACTTGAACTTTCACCAGATGTCTGATCACCTTTGACCCATCTGGATTTCCTCGTGCCAAGTATCCGTTCAATCCTTTGACCTACTTGGGCTTCCCAACACCAAGTGTCCGGTTAATCTTGACCCACCTAGATTTTCACGTGTCTGGCTTCACTCACCAGGTCTTTCCATCTGCCTAGCTTCACTCACTAAGACTTTCTTTCTGTCTGGCTTCACTTACCAGGTCTTTCATCTAGCTTCACTCACTAGGGTTTTCACCTGGCTTCACTCACTAGGATTTTCCCACTGTCCAGCTTCACTCACCGAGACTTTCACTTACCTAGCTTCACTCATTAGGTCTTTCACTTAGCTTCACTCACCAAGATTTTTCAACTGCTTAGCTTCACTCACTAGATCTTTCACCTGACTTCACTCATCAAGATTTTTTCTTGCCTAACCTCCAGTTAGGACTTTCCCAGTCAGGTATTCGGTCAACTTTGACCTACTTGACTCTTCTTCACATCAAATTGGTCAATCTTTGACCAGAGAGGAATTGTATTAACAATCTCCCCAATCGGACAATTGCATCTGCAATCTCCATGTATTGTCAAACATCGAAACCAAACATCAAGACTCAAGCTTGAGTCAACTCAAGCTTAATCAACCATGTCAACCTCGACCTAGGGATATTGCACCAACAAAGATGACTATTCAAAAACCAACAGAATGACTCTTTTTTGAACTCCTAATCAATTGGTGAGACATACCAATTGATTAGGAAGCCTCTAATCGATTGCCTTATTCAATTCCAAGGTTTTATGTGTTGTCATAAAAATGCCCTCAATCGATTATTGGTTTGGCCTTAATCAATTGCTCAATTGAACACCTTCTGTGTTATCACGACAAAACTCTCAATCGATTACCCTAATCGATTGGGCGATGCTGAATCAATTTTCCTAATCGATTCAACATCTTTCTATGCACTACCAAAATAACCTCCAATCGATTAGGCAATTTTCCTAATTGATTCAACACTTTCCATTCGTGAGATACTCACTCAATCAATTACCCTAATTAATTATTTTAGGTCAATCGATTACTCAATCCTAACTCCCTTAATCTGAGTTTAGGATTCTTTTGCACAACCCTCAAGTCATCCTTGACTCATTGGAACTTCTTGTTTCATCATATCTGGTTAATCTTGACCTGCCAGAGCTTCTACACTAAGTGTCTGGTCAACCTTTGACCCACTTGGATTTTCCATCTTATGTTAACTTCCCATTAGACTTTCTATCACCAAGTATTCGGTCAGCGTTTCACTATCTATTCCCACTAGAACTTTCACTGCTTAGCTTTACTCACTAGGACTTTTTCATTATCTAACCTCCAGTTAGAAGTTCCACTGTCTGACTTCACTTACTAGGATTTTTCTATTGTGTAACCTCCAATTAGGACTTTTCATTTCCTAACCTCTAGTTAGTACTTTAGTTACCTAACATTCAATTAGGACTTCCATTGTGTAGCTTCTCTCACTAGAGTTTTCCCATTGTCTAACCTCCAATTAAGACTTCTTATTTCCTAACCTCCAATTAGGACCTTTAGTTAGGACTTTAGTTATCTAACTTTCAGTTAGGATTTCGACTTCCTAGCTTCACTCACTAGAGTTTTTCTATTATCTAATCTCCAATTAAGACTTCTCGTTGCTTAACCTCCACTTAGGACTTCCTATTGTCTAACCTTCGGTTAGGACTTCTCTCACATATATTGTCAAATATCAAAACTTAAGTTTAGTTAAACTGGTTAACCATGACCTGAGGATGATTGCACTAACAATATCTCCCTTTTTAATATTTGATAATATATTTAAGTTAGACTAATTCATATTAGCCCAACTCTCTTCTTCCTCTTATGCCAAAGCATAAATGAGGGTTTCCTAACATGAACCCTATATTTTTCTCCCCCTTTAATACACATCAAAAATCTTCTTTCATGATTCATCTTCTTGTCATTCAAATTTCACAATGAAAATCTCATACCCTTCTATTGTATCTAATGCTCAACGTTGAGCATTCATCCATCATCATGCCTTTAACCTTGAGCATCCATCCATCATCATTCCTTTAAGGAGAACCTCCCTCTCAAAGAATACTCCAAATTCTATTATTGCACCAACAATGATTTAAAGTTTTTAAATCTTTAAGAAGTTTTAAAATTTGAAGTCATGAGGTTAAAATTTTAATTTTGAATCTTAACCTCCTCCTTAACTCCAATTTGATCTTCTTTAACCATTCCTTTCTCATTTTCATCAAGAAAATTTCCTTTAAATGCTTACCTATGCACTTCAAAGGGTTAGGGATAGTTAAATTAATTAAATGTGGCTTAATGACCAAAAATCATACCATTTCTGTCAAAACAACCCTGCTAATTGATTGGTTTAACCTACTAGATTATAGCTCGTTTGAATCGATTACAACATGTCATAATCCATTGACAACAATGTTTAATTGATTAAGGTTTCTGATTTTTGAAATAAATTTTAGACCAAATTTTAGAAACCCATAAATAATTCTACGATTTTTAAAAAATTATGAAACTTCATATAGACATTACTTATGTTATATATTATCAGGAGAAAATAGTTTTCTAAGAAAATATATCATATTTTCAAAGAATGACATAAAATTGGAATCAATTGAAAACTTTAATGTTTCAATCTAATTTTTTATCTAATAATCAATGATGATTCCTATCAACAAATAGACTTCACCAAAGGTTTTCAAAATGAATTTGAAATGATTTTCAAAATAAATTTTCAGCCACAATCTTTAGGCTAAATGCACATGACTTGTACATGATTGGACTTATAATCATTTGTTTTGTTGAAACTAAAATTCAATTAAATGTACTAAATCAATATCTTGAGTCTTGTTCATCCTCCAAGCATCTCACTTGTATCTAACTTGTCTAAATACACATACAAGTTATCTTTGTAGACTTTGTAAGATGTAAAATAGGTTTTCCCTAAACTAAGGGTTCATGCATCTCTATCTAGGCATTTTAACTCCGATCATCCTACCTTCGATGTCAATTTATGTCATTGTTCTTAATTACAAGAAATTTAAAGCAATGCATGATAATGATTATAACATACATTAAATGAATATTTTTTAAAATAAAAACTATTATAACTAAATGATGTATGTATGACATGATATATAATATTTTTCATAACAATATGAATCCAAAGTATCATGTAATGACATGTGATAGGGCACACAAAATATGACAATTATAGCACAAAGAAATTGTAGGGGATCGGTGATCGGCTAGAAGGGGGGTTGGATAGCTAGGTCACCCCCAACTTCGATTTCTTCTCAACGAGACGTTAGTGCGCAAGCGGAATATACTAAAACAATGAAAACAAGAAGGAACACAAATGCTAACACAAATCCTTTATGTTCGAAGATTGCTTGCTCCTACTCCACGGCGTTTCCTTGAGGTGGACGAACCCTTAGTCCTTCGGTGGATCAGTCCCCGGCAATCTCCAGCTAGATCTTACTCCTTCTCGGTGGAGTACAACCTCTCACAAAGCTCTCTTCCTCTTACAAGATGGAACTTAGGTTTGGAGAGGAAGAGTGGACTTAGAAGCTTTGGACAATAGCAAAGGAGTGATTCAACAATAATCAGTAACCTTCTTTATGCCCCAAAGCTCTTCTTTTATAAGTGAAGAGAGTTGATCAACAAATCAACTCAACCTGACATCAGTCGACTGATCCATGCATCAGTCGACTGGTGTGACTGTTGGACACAACCAATGGCACTCCACAGAATCCGCGATCCTACTAACGGCTATGTACCAGTCAACCGGTCTTCGCAATCAACAAACATAGAAGCATTTTGTGCTCTTCGTGAATTTGGACCAGTCGACAGGTCCAAGTACCAGTCGACTGGTACCTTTCATTCACTCCCTCTCATCCTTTCCGGAGTCGCCTTTGAACCCCTCTTCCTCGGCCTTCGTCCCTCGGATGCACCCGAGCCCGCGGCTCCTCTCCGTGCCATCCTTCATATTGCCTTAATGTTCGCTTCCCTCGGCTCCACTCCATTGCTCCTCGTCCGGCGATCCCTCGGATGTTTTCCACACCATCCTTCACCGACTCAAGGATCCAAGCCCTTGGATGAGCTTTCCAAACTTGGCCGCACCAAGCTCCTCATGTGTTTCACCAAGTCCTGCAAGACTCAAGCACATATCAAATACATATGAAAACCTAACTTAAACTCTTTGACACACACATCAAAACCATGATCATACCGATAAAACTTGGGTCGATTGCACTAACGATCTCCCCTTTTTGATGTTTAAGTTAGGCATAAATAATAACTTTGAAAATTACAAGCAATATGTAAACATGAAGCATAAAACCAAGCTCCCCCTAAACATATGCTCTCAACCTTAATTTTCAAGTTTTGTACATAAGTATGGAAATAAAGGTTTCTAACTTAAACCTATCCATTTCTCCCCCTTTGACATCATCGAAAAGATTGTACCAAACATTCATACACACTATATGGCATCAAGTATGACCAAAGTTTGACCAAAACAATTTGAGTTCAGAAAGCAACATAATGTTGGAAGGCTGTTACCAGTTGATTGGTAACTAACACAGTCGACTGGTACATTTTGAAATCAAATTTCAACCTTCTGCAGCCAATTTCAGAAATGCATAAAATAATTCCAAAAAATTCAAAAAATTATGAAATTTGAAAAACATATTTCTTGAAATGTCCTTTAACTAGGAAAAATATGTTTTAATGAAAATTCAAAGTATTTTTGAAATTTTGACCAAATCTCAAAAGCATGTAATTATGTATCAATTTTAAACCTAGTTTTGCAATCATATGTTAAAATAACTATTCACTATAAATAAAACATAGAATTATTTTCAAAATATTTGAAATGACTAACTATGATCTATGGGAAAGATGTTCATTAATCAAACATTTGCTTTCCCCATAGTTGGTCTATGATTACTCAAAAATTTGATATATTTTATAACTCATCAAAATACCATAAGCATAAGTGAATTATGAGTATCATCCTATCATCTCACATTTATATTTAGAAAATAATGTAAGTCATTATGAGATGAAATAAAGGTAACCTCTACTTAGCCCTCGTTATCATGAATTTCTATCAAAGCTAAGTGCTCCCCCTTAAGGTCTCAAGTCAACCAAAAAAAATTGGAATTATGATTTCCATAGTTGACTTGACCTAAAATCCTCTAACCCTTGAGGATTGATTTTGGTACCTAATAGAGGTTCTTCTTAATTGAGTTTACCAAATACTCCTTAGCAATCTATTTCCTATCTATGGTCTTTGTCTTGGGTTTCCCCCTAACGATTAGACAATAATAGACTTTTTCATTGTTGGATTCCTTATACCTAACTCTTTTTGTTGAAACTTGCCCTTTGGCTCTCAATTATCATGTTTAGGGTTTTGGATCCAATTTCAAATTTTCTAAGGGCATTGGTAAGGTATTATACCTTTTCCCTTAAAACCTTATTTTCTTCTACTAAACATGAATCATTTGAATTTGTAGAAGAAACATGCATATCATTGTCCTTAGAGCACATGGATTCTAATTTTTTTTTCAAGGCAAATAATATCATTTTTCAAGGACTTATTTTTCCTTTTTACCTTGAACAAATCCTCATTTGTACTTTTAATAATCTTAATTAAAATATGAGGAGGAAGATTATATACCTCACTTACCGAGACGCCCGAATCTGATGTTTGATCTCCCCCTTCACTTGAGCTCCCTTCTTCATCTTCACTTGAGCTCCTTCCTTCTTCTTGTTCGGATGAGGTGGAGGCTATGTCATCAATTCCCATTAGAGCAAAATGGGATACATGGTGCTTTTCTTCCTTCGACGACGATGGATCATCCCATCTTGCCTTTAGGTTTTTGACCTTCTTCCCTTTTTCTTTTGACTTCTTCTTCTCTTCCTTCTTCTTTTCTTCTTTCTTCTTCAAGAGAGGGAATTCATCCCTCATGTGTCCTTCTCCTTGGCAATTGTAGCAAATGACCTTCCTAGTTCTACTCTTGCCTCTTGAATTTTTCCTAGCATGGGATTTGTTAGTAGAAAAAGATTTAAATGCTTTTCTCATCTTCCTTACCATATATGCCTCTTGATCACTTTCCATTGAGGCACTTGACTCCTCAGAATCGGAGGATGGTGGGGATAAAGATTTCTTCTTCTTCCCCTTTCCCTTGTTTCCACAAGGGCTACTCCTCTTGATCTATTGGCTTCTCCATCTAATCCTTCAATCTGAGTCTCATGGAACTCCATTGTTGAGAAGAACTCATCTAAAGAAGATTTCTCTAGATCTTTTGAAATGTAGAACCAGCCTACAATTGAACTCCATGTTGAGGTTCTTGGGAAAGCATTGATAGCTTTCATTATGATGTCTCGGTTTGTAAGTGTCTTGTTGGGTTCGTCGGGCCGCGAAAACCGCTTTTTCGCGTCGCGGAAACCCCGAGTCACCCAAAGCCATGGATCTCGTGCAAAGATTCGTAAACAAAACTTTTCAAAAAACTTTTTCTTGTACGAGTTTGTATGAACTTTAGATCTACACTAGATGAGAGTTATACCTTCGAAGCGAAGCCCTTCGCGTTCCCGCTTGTCCAAGAAGTTGCCAGATCTCTAGACCGTCAAGTGTCGGTCCTCTAGAAGTATCCACACGAACAATTCTTGATGGAGAAAACCTAAACAAAGGTGTGCTAGCACCTTGATAGGTCACGGCAAGGCAAGGAAGAGGAGGGAGAGCAAGGAGAGAACCCAAGGAAGAAGAAGGAGTTACACCACTTGAATGAAAAATGAAATCCACACTAATCACAAAGTGGCCGGCCACTCTACCTTGTGAAAACTCCCAAATTAATTGCATTAATTGCAATTAATATGAAGTTATTATGAAAATGGCTTTGTAACTTCCATGAGGTGGCACCCATGATGATGTGGAACATCATTATTGGTCCACCTAATGCCAACTCACCAATGAGGTGGCAAAAGGTCAAGTCAAAATTGACCTTTGGTCTTCCTTCTCAAGTCAAGTCAAACTTGAACCAATCTCTACCATGGTTGATCTAATCTAACCATTTGATTCGAGCCAACTTAATATAATGAATCTAATTCATTAAATTAAATTGATTCAATGAGTCAAAATCTAAATTAGACTCATTGAACACATGAATCAACTTGAGTCGAACTCAAGTTAGCCCAATTAGGATTACTCTTAATCCAATTTGATTCATCAAATGAATCTAATCCTCTTGGTTCATCATATGAACCTAATCTCCATCTAATTGTCCTAAGTGTGTGACCCTATAGGTTCTTGTAACGTTGGCAATGCCCTAAACCCATTTAGGAGCATAAGTAATGAGCGGTATCTAGCAACACATCATTACTACCCAAGTTACAAGAATGTCGAGATCCGACATCACCTTGTGACTACCAATTGTGACTCCTCACAAAATAATGACAAGTGTCCTTCTATCCTAGACATCTAGATTGATCAATATGAGGCATAGACCGTGTCATCCTCTAATCAATCTAAATCTTGAACTCCAAGTAGACTCACTCGATCAAATGAGCTCAACATCTAATGTTGACTCATTTGGGCATAACCATGCACTTAGTGGTCTCACTCTATCAAGAATACCGATGTCGCTCCCGTCATATGGGAGGGATAGATCCCATCTACATCACTCACATCCCTCTACATAATTCGTTATATACCCAGTAATCGCCTTTATAGTCCACCCAGTTACGGGTGACGTTTGACGAAACCAAAGTACATAACTCCTTATGTAGGGATCCATGGTGACTTCAAGTCTAAGGACTAATAGTCATACTAATAGCCACATGAGAAAGTATATGACACTCATATAACGATCCATGATACTTTCTCATGGCGGGTCATTCAGTATACATTCTATAATGCATACCCATGTGTCAGCTTGATATCTCTATATCCATGACTTGTGAGATCAAGTCATCGAGCTAACCTATATGCTAGTCTTATTGTATTAACATTGTCCCTGAATGTTAATACTCGACTAGGAATGATTTAGAGTAGTGTTCCCTATATCATCTCACTATCGATTCAACCAATCGATTGATATAGGTAAGAACCTTCTACTCAAGGACGCTATTATACTTAGTCTATTTGGCACTAATATAAATAAGTATAATAACCAAACAAATGCCTTTATTAATATACAAGAATATGATATACATGAGTCCATACAATCATCAAAATGATTGGCTCTAGGGCTCTAACTAACATGTCTCACCTACACTTGTTAGTCCATTTAAAATTTCCTTAATTCTAGAATGTAAAATTGATACCTTTTTTCCTTTTTCAAACTTGATATTGGTGAGTTGAGTTCGAAGGAGGTCTCTTCTTGCTAATTTCGCTTCCGATGTCCCTTCATGAAGCTCCACTAGCTTTTCCCATAACTCTTTAGCGCTTGAGTAGTTTCCAACCCTTGTTACTTCTTGTTGGGGAAGGACACTTAGTAGATGATGTATTGCTTTTGAATTCACTAAATGTTCTTCCCTTTGCTTCTTGGTCCACCTTACTTTCTCGAGTATCTCATTGTTGTGATCACTAGGCATTTCAAAACCATTTTCCATGATTAGCATAATGTTAAAATGTTTCAAAAAATACCTCCATTCTCTTCTTCCACCAAGAGAAGTCTCCTTCGAATTTGGGTGGATGGATGCTTGAACCGACCATTTTGATGAAGTGCTCTTCTCGGTGATGAGTTTGTTGAAGGGCGTCCTCACTTTGATACCACTTGTACGGGATCAGTGACCGGCTAGAAGGGGGTTGGATAGCTAGGTCACCTCCAACTTCGATTTCTTCTCTATGAGACGTTAGTATGCAAGCGGAATGTACTAAAATAATGAAAACAAGAAGGAACACAAATCCTTTATGTGGTTCATGTTAGGATGTATATTAAAAGCCTAGCTTTTTGTATCAACATTTGTTAGCAATTTCGAGCCGCAAAAACTGCTTTTTGCATTGCGGAAACCCCGAAGCTAGCCATGGATCTGTGCGAAGATAAATAAAAATTGTACATGTACATGTTTGTCTACACTAGATCTACATGAAAAAGAAGTATACTCTTGTAGCGATGCCCTTCGCTTATCCCGCTCATCCAAATGGTTGTTGGATCCCGTAGAGTGTCAAGTGTACACTCCTCTACATGTATCCACACGGACAAAAGGTGGAGACAACCACTTAGAGTGTGCTAGCACCCTTGAGAGGTTTCGGCAATGGAGGAGAGGGAGAGAAGAGAAGAAGAGAGGAAGAAGAAGAAGCTTTGATTAGCATTGATTTGCTTCACTAATGTGGCCGACCACTTTTTAGAGGTTTTATACCTCCATGTAATACCAAGAGTCATGACTCTTGGTCTTCCTCATGAGGTGACACACAATGATGTAGCGTTGATGATGTGGAACGCCATCATTGGCCGGCCCATGCCAAATCACAATGAAGTGGCATTTGGTCAAGTCAAACTTGACTTTTCATCTTCCCTCTCAAGTCAAGTCAAATTTGACCTCTTATCTCCCATGGTTGATCAAATCTAACCTTTGATTCAAATCAATTTAATTTAATGAATCTCTATTCATTGATTTAAATTGACTCAATGAATCATAGTCTAAATTAGACTCATTCGACACATGAATCAAATTGAGTCCAACTCAATTAGTCTAATTTGGATTACTCTTAATCCAACTTGGTTCATCACATGAACCTAATCCTCTTGATCCATCATATGAACCTAATCTCCATCTAACTGCCCTTTGTGTGTGACCCTATAGGTTCTTGTAACGTTGGCAATGCTCCTAAACCCATTTAGAAACATAAGCAATGAGCGGTATCTAGCAACACATCATTACTACCTAAGTTACAAGAATGTTGAGATCCAAAATCACCATTGTGACTACTAATTGTGACTCTCATAATATGTGACAATATCCTTCTATCCTTGACATCTAAATTGATCAATTGAGGCATAGACCGTGTCATCCTCTAATCAATTTATGTCTTGAACTTCAAGTAGACTCACTCTAATCAAATGAGCTCAATATCTCATGTTAACTTATTTGGGCATGGCCATGCACTTAGTGGTCTCACTCTATCAAGAATCATGATATCACTCTCGTCATATAGGAGGGATAGATCTCATCTACATCACTCACATCCCTCCGCATAATTTGTTACATACCCAGTAGTCGCCTTTATAGTCCACCCATTTACGGGTGACGTTTGATGAAGCCAAAGTATGCAACTCCTTATGTAGGGAACCATGGTCCAAGGACTGATAGTCATACTAATAGTCACATGAGAAAGTATATGACACTCATATAACGATCCATGATACTTTCTCATGGCGGGTCATTCAGTATACATTCTCCAATGCATACCCATGTGTCAACTTGATATCTAATATCTATGACTTGTGAGATCAAGTCATCGAGTTGACCTACATGCTAGTCTCATCGCATTAACAAGAGTAGTGTTCTCTATATCATCTCACTATCATTTCAATCAATCGATTAATATAGATAAGAACCTTTTACTCAAGGATGCTATTATACTCAGTTATTTGGTACCAATACAAGTAAGTATAATAATCATAAAGAAATGTCTTTATATATATAGGAATATGATACATCAAGTCCATACAACAATCATCACATGATCAACTCTAGGGCTCTCACTAACACATTTATATTTTGAAATGAGAATCACTTTGGTCAAATGTTGTATTTTATTTTTATATGTTAATGCAGTTGTCCATTTAATTTATATTGTAGATAACATGGTGTGTGGTGTCACACAGAAGATCATGGTATCAGTTCCTTATAAATTATAAATAGTAACTCATGACCGAGATGGATAGGGATAAACCATTGGAACGGTTGTAGTGTAATTTGGTATTAGTCTGTCTTGACTATAAAATTACACTAGTACACTATGTGTGTATTGAACAGGACCATTTGAGGTTATTTAATTTATACTGACTGCATAAAAGAACATAACCTCTGTTATTATAGATATACGTTCTCTTAATCACGATATAATAACAAACATATACTTAGTATTTATTTTTTTGACTTATCAATGGGTGATAGTTATTCGTTAAATCAATAGTCCCGATGAGTTAGGAGATAGTACCATTTATATGGTGTGTTGTTAATTATAAAAGAAAACTATGTTCTATTTATTTAGGTTGATGATGCCCCCTTAAGGAACTCATAAGAATTATCATGTAAACCCTGTAGGTGGACTTAGTCCGACATGATAATAAGGTTGAGTGGTACTGTTCTTGGAGTCAGATGTTAATTGAGTTATCAGTAACTCATTTAATTAACAGACATACGATATCTTAAACATAGGGAGATTAACGCACTCATGATAAGAAGGAGCCTATATTATAATATGGGATTGGTGCAGTAGTTCAATAATAATTCTTTAGTGGTTTGAGTTATTATTGATGAACTTGAGTTGAGTGTTCGGGTTGAACACAGGAAGCTCAAGTCCATCAGGAGGCCAAAACTAATTCCTCCTCTCGGTCCCTGTTGTAGCCTCTACATAGCCTCACATTCACTCATTTGATTTTGTTTCCCACCCAAGAAAGAGGCAGACCAAGCCTTGCTTGGTGCCCAAGCAAAGGGTCGGCCAAACCAAAAGAAAAGAAAAGGAAAAGAAAAGAAAAGGAAGAAAAAAAAGGAGTTGTAAAAGGGAGATTTTTTTTTCTCAATAGAATTAGATATTTTTCTAAAAAGAATTATATTAATTATTTCTTAGAAATTTTCTAAAAAAGATTATGTTAATTCTTTCGTAGAAATTTTCTAAAAATAATTATATTAATTCTTTCCTAAGAAATTTTTCAAAAAAGAATTATGTTAATTCTTTTCTAGAGATTTTTTCTAAACAAAAAATTCTGTTAATATTTCTCCTCTTTTATCTAGTGCCAAAGGTTATAAAAAGGGAGGAGGCCATGCCACCATAACCTAATCTCTCTTGAGTTGTTTTCCCTTGCTTGTGGCCGTCACCTCATCTCTTCTTTTCTCTCTTTTCTTTTCCCCTAGAGTCGGTGCCCACCTCCTCTCTTCCTCCTAGGGTTGGCGCTCCACCTTCTCATCTCTTCCTCCCTTTCCTCCCTCTAGGGCCGGCGCATATCTCCTTTGGTGGTCAGAGCTTGGAGGAGAAGAAGAAGAAGAGAAGAACCACCCTAGGTGTGGTAGGCGGTTTAGAGGAGAAGAAGAAGGAGGAGGCGTCCCTTTTCTTTGCATCTTTTGGTGGTAGGCGGTTTGGAAACAAAAGAAGGTTTGGGTGGTTTGTCTTGGTAGATCGTCACCCACACAACTCCAAGAAGAGGAGAGAAATACAATAGAAGATCAAGAGATCTTTGTCTATGAAGAAAGGTATAACTAGTTATTTATTCCGCAGCGAAACTAGTTATGTTTTCTTTGTATGGATCCTAAACACCAACACAAGAAGCAAGCGATCTTGTGCTTCGATCAAGGTGCGTTTTGGTCAATCAAGGACTTGCTTGATTGATCAAACGCATGTCTGATAGAGCATGTAGGTTGCTAGAAAAAGTTCTTTGTCTGTACAAATTTTTGTACAGGGGTTTTACATAGAACGGAATTCCGAGCACCAACAATTGATATCAGAGCAAGGTTTCTTCCTCTGTGTGTTTGGTTTTCGGTTAAATTATGCACTGATCATATATAATTTAGGCAGGATAATAGTAAGATATGCAAAATAGATTAACTCTATGGTTCTAGGCATCCTAGTTCCAACTATTATGGTCTATTGTGTTTGTATATGATTTGGACCCTCGAGCATGTCGAGGGTATTTTGTGTGTGCATGATTGTAATTATTAAATACAGCAGGAGCTATATTGTTTATTTTACATTTTGATCTAAATTACATGTACATTCCTTTGTGGAATATAGGATCGATAAATGTAAAATTTTATTTTGTTGTGGCTCGTCTTTTTGCTATGCGTGGTGCTACCTTGAGGACCAGAGGCGTGGCGGAAAAGGAAGCAAGATAGACGCGCTGACATAAATCCTAGGGTCGGTGGCTAGGTTTTCTCCTCCTCACCTGGCTAGGATTGGCGGCGGCTAGGTTGGTGGCATACGGAGGACAGTGATGAAAAAGACCATAGTAGTTGGAAATTTATTTTCATATTTATTGTCTTTATATGCTGTGTTTGTGTGCTTGCGTTCATGTGTGCTTGTGTGCATGTGTGATGTGTGTGCATGTTAAAATTCCTCGATTTTAAATAACTAAATGGGAGAGGAATTATTTAAATAAATTCCATGGTCTCCATTACTGGTTTGTAAGTGATGCATTCAAACTTGCGTGTTGGCTTTAAGTGCCTTCCTCCACATTGAATGAGTTTGTTTGCGGATCACTAGATCAAACTTCCTCTATGGATGATTATAGGAAATTATTTAGGTTTGTGTGATCCTCTCTATCTGAAGGGGCACAATCCTAATTAATGGTCTAAGTATCAAGTAATGGTATACCCTTAGGTGCATTTAATAGTATCATTCTCATCGGAGTCACTGCTATTATTTGTGTGACCGAAGTCAAACCAACTATTAATTTTATTTGTCATAAAGTTAGGTTGATAAGATAATAAAATTAATGGGTAAAACCTCCTCTTACAAATGTTTGAATTAGTATACGTCCACACTATCGTGGCATACGAAATTCACGATGTTTTAAGGTGTTGGTGAATTTAAATTATATTATTCAAGGAATCAATATTATTTAAAATTCTAAAGTTTTGACCAAGTATTTTATTTTGTGATTCTCAGGATTTCAAAATGGCTTTCAATCCTCTCGCTGTTATTTTAAAAGAAAATAAACTTACTTGTCCCAATTATATTGATTGAAATGAAACTTGAACATTGTCTTAACTGTTGAAAGATATAAGTTCATACTTTATGAGATCTACCCTAACGTGCCTAATAGCGAATCTAGGGAAGAGGAGATTGACAGACATAGAAAATGGGTCAAGGCAGATGTAACGCCTGAAAATTCTCAAGACTATTTTAGGAATATTCTATGATTTTTCTGGAATTATTAGATATTTTTCCTGAATTTTCCGAGTAGCGGAAGTGGAAAAAATTATTAGAAAAGTAAAATGGCTTAAGCGGGAATCGAACCCGGGACCTCTCGGGTCCGCTAAACCTTTAGTTAGCCTTAGTAACCGGTGAACCCAGCAGGGCCGTGCTGAGAGAAAGGGGAATCAAATATATTTATAATTGAGTTGGGCCAAAATACCCACTTAATATAAATAGGAAAACATAAGTTGGTTTGGGTTTATTCTTTGGTTCGGCAAAAAAAAAAAAAAAAAAAAAAAACCTTCTCCACCGAGACCTCACGCCGCCCCTCTCCTCCCTCTTCCTCTCGGCACCCAAACAAACCACAAGGAGACCTAGGGTTCTCTCCCTAGGGCCCCAAAGACACTTTCCGGCGATGATTTCAGCACAAGGACGTCCCCCTCCGCGAGTAGAACACGTGGACGCGAGCGAATCGTCGAGAAGTAGTCTCCACCGGAATTTCTAGCGATTAGATTTGTAAGAAATCTAGCACACAAGGTAAGAAACCCCTCACCTGCAGTATAAGTAGCTCTCGCGTGTTTTCTTTTATGCATTAGATTAGTTTTATTGAATTTTGTCAGCATATAGTGTGTATTTTAACTCTTCTCACAGATTTAGGGATTAGTGAGCATCTCTAGATGGGCCGAGCACGTGTATCCTCTGTAGATAGGGGTTTAAACGCTGCTGGGTGCCTAGAGGTGGTCTCCCCGATCGAGAGGAGAGTTAGAGAGCGCCGAATGCCCGACAAAATGCCTAGCACAGCCTTATGATACAGTGGGCGTTTAGTTAAATGCCATAGAACATGTTAATTAGCATGATCAGTTTTATTTAAGCTTTTATGAGACTAGATGTCCAAATGGGTGGGCTCCCACAGTCGCCTCTAGGTTCAGACAACCTAGTTCTAGGTTCAGATAACCTAGAAACAATTATTAGCTATTTCAGTATTTTACTTTTAGTGGCACTGTACTGGATTAGATATCCATTGGGTTGGGCTCCCATAGTCGTCCCTAGGTTTAGCTAACCTAGTAAACCCTACTAGATTCGAAACTTGCAATCCCGGGCCTAGTTAGGGATGCGCGCACAGCAAGTACAGTTGCCAGGGCCCATCAGCAGCATGTTTAGTATTTTTACTTACTATATGTATATGGTTTTCAACCTTTCACAAATTAGTTCGTGAACTCAGTACAGTCCTAGCAGTAGCTCAGTATTAGTTTAGCTCAGTTCTTAGTATCAGCTTAGTTCTTCATTGATATCATGTTCAGCTTTAGATATGCCATGATTGTATGCTTATATGCCATGCCATGTTTAGTTTTTTCAGTATACTTAGCATATCCTTTCAAACAGCATGATTTAAAATCATATTTGCATCGTATGCATGTTTTAGTGAGGTAGATGGTTTCTTACTAAGCTTTAAGCTTACAGATTCTATTTTTCCTTATACTGCAGATAAAGGTAAAGGGAAAATGGACTAGCAGGGGAAGCTGGAGTTCAATCCAAAGATGGTGTGTGTGGCAGGAACTGGAATAAAAGATCCTCAGGGGTTTTAGCAAGCTTAATAGTTGAATTCTTAGTATTTCTTCTTTCATGTATTTTTAGACCTTAGAATGTTTAAACCATGGGAGAGTTATTTAGTTGTTAGTGATTATGTTAGAATGCTGGTTAATAGTTGCTAGAATACATTCCAATTGATTTTAGAATTGTTGTGTGAGGTTTTGGCACACCAGAGTGCTGAAATCAGAGTTTCAGCGCGAAATCAGAAACTCCGATCGATCCATGGATCGATCGGGGGTCCTCAATCGATCCCTGGATCTATTGAGGGCCGATTCCGCGAACAGAAGGTTTCTGGATCGATCAGCCGATCGATCCAGTCACACGCTGTCGCAAACAGAAGGCCTCTGGATCGATCGGGCGATCGATCCAAGCTATTCCTCGCGAACAGAAGGGTTTTTGATCGATCATTGGATCGATTGACTTATGTTGGATTGATCAGCCGATCGATCCAAATAAAGTCCCGTCTACAGAAGCACGCTGGATCGATCACTGGATCGATCGGTGAGCCTGGATCGATCAGCCGACCGATCCAGATTATCGCCCGAGCACAATAGCAGTCTGGATCGATCCATGGATCGATCCAAAAGAGATCAATCGATCCAGTTCAGTCTGGATCGATCGGGAAGTTCAGTTTCGACCAAGAAACTTAGCAAATCAGCTTCTAGTCCATAGGGGATGGGGGATACACCTTGTACCCTTTAGGTTATACCCTTCAGCACATGTAGAACCAAGAATAGTTAACAGTGAGCAACTAAAATATAAATTAGATCAGTTTTCCGCACAGTTAGCTCAGCATAACTGTAGCGATCGGTCTTACAGCTTAGTTAGTAGAAGGCGGGTTGTTACAGAGTGGTATCAGAGCCAAGTTCCATACTTTCTACACACACATCATCATTGAACCTGCAGCTTCCAAGTAAGAATACCTCCTCTTTATTTATGTTTCTTGCTTTTTTGTTATAGCTCATGTTTATAAATAATTGATGCATGTTAGTATGTGATAGTATATAACATGATTGCAATAGTTATACAATTATGATTGTAATAGTTATTCATGTTCTGTCCTCTATGTCTTTAGAAATGGCACGAGGACGCCCAGCTAAAAGGGCACTAGCTACTGAGCCCCAGCAAGAGGCAGGCAGTTCAGTGCCTCCTCCTAACCTTACAGCATTAGTGGCTCAGTTACAGCAGCAGCTAGCTGAACAGCGACAGGAAATAGCCACCTTAAAGGCTAATAAGCAGAGTACCCCCACAGTCACCCCGGAACCGAACCTGACGACTCCAGAAGTCTTAGAGGTTCCACCAGCCCAGCCTACAGCACCAGCGCCAGCACCAAGAAAGGAAGCCTATCTTATCCAGTGGCAGCGAGTCAAGCCAGAGAACTTCCAGGCACTAGTGAACCATGGGATGCACAAGCCTGGTTCAAAACACTGGAGAGCTTCTGGAGTGGCCAGAACACGAGAAGGTGAAGTGTGCCTCCTTCTGCCTGACAGGAGACGCACGCATGTGGTGGGAAAGAATCAGAACGAAGCGCCCAGTGAACCAGATGTCATGGGCTGACTTCGAGAAGGAATTCTTCGAGGAGTTCTTTCACATACGGGTTACAAACCGCCACTACGACGAGTTCACTGAGTTTCGTCAGGGCAACCTTTCAGTTGAGGAAGCCGTGAAGAAATTCAACAGGTTGGCTCGTCTATGCCCAGAGCTAGTCAGCACAGAGAAGGAACGAATCCGGTTGATGCTCAAGATGTTGAGGCCAGAGATAGCAATGAACGTGGCTGGTGGCATACATAGGCCACAAACCACAGAGGAGTTAGTGAGCAGTGCCTTGACCACAGAGCATTACCAGAACAGCATAAAGCAGCAGAAGCAAGTCTCCTCAGAGTCCAAAGGCCAAGGAAACTCTCACACTCAAAAATAGCAAGGCCACAGCTCTAACTGGAAAGGGAACTCCAACAGCAAGCGCAAATCAGGGAGTGACCCAAAAGGAGGACCATCTAGCAAGCGACCCAGTTATCCAAAGTGTGCTACTTGCGGGAAATTCCACCTAGGGGTTTGTCGCAAGGGCACACGAGGATGCTTTGAATGTGGACAAGAAGGGCACATGGCCAAGCAGTGCCCGAACAAGACCGGTCTTCCTCAGCCACAGCAGATTCAGTATGCAGGCCAGCCAGCTCAGTTATATCAGATGCAGGCCACTCTAGAAGGTCCACTTATCAGCCAGGGCAGATTAGAAGCCCCTCCAGCTATGGCGAATGCGAGGATCTACTCACTCACCAGAGAGGACGTAGCCAATGCCTCGACAGTTGTCACAGGTCAGATTAGCATTTTACAGTATAGTGCTACTGTTCTATTTGATACTGGGGCAACCCATTCATATATAGCCAGGATGTTCTCTGAAAAGTTAGAAATACCCTCAGAGGTACTCAGTGGTCAGTTTTTGACGGCACTACCTTCAGGAGAGATCATGGCATCCACGCACTGGCTCAGAGCAGTGCCGGTCATTATAGCAGACAGAGAGCTCTTTTGTGATCTGATAGTGCTAGAGATGACCGACTATGACGTTATCTTTGGAATGGACTTTCTGATCAGATACGGTGCTACCATAGAGTGCCGTAAACAGAAAGTCATCTTCCAACCTGAAGCGGCAGTGCAATTTGAATACAGCGGGGAACCAAAGAGAAAGGCCAAGAAGTTTCTCTCAGCTATGAAAGCACAGAAGCTATTGGATTCAGGATGTACAGGATTCCTAGCACACGTAGTCAACGCCAGCCAGGACAAGAACCAACAGCTAGCAGAGGTTCGAGTCGTATGTGACTACCCAGCAGTCTTCCCTGAAGAGTTACCAGGCTTAGCACCAGACAGGGAGATTGACTTTGAGATAGAGCTCATTCCCGGTACAAATCCTATCTCCAAAGCGCCTTATCGCATGGCTCTGAAGGAACTTCAGGAGTAACTACTGGAGCCGCTTGACAAGGGTTTCATACGCCCTAGTCACTCACCATGGGGAGCGCCTGTGTTGTTCGTGAAGAAGAAGGATGGAAGCATGCGTCTGTGCATAGACTACGTGCCTTGAACCAAGTCACGATCAAGCAGGTATCCTTCCCGATGATATGTTCGACCAGTTAAAGGGAGCAGCGGTGTTCTCTAAGATAGATCTCGGATCGGTTATCATCGGTGAAGGTTAAAGAAGGATATACCCAAGGCGGCATTCGGGACCGGATCACGGACACTACGAGTTCGTAGTCATGCCCTTTGGCGTGACCAATGCTCCAACTATATTCATGGATCTCATGAACAGAGTATTCAGGGAGTATTTAGATAAGTTTGTTATTGTGTTTATCGATGACATCCTTATCTACTCAGGAACTCAGGAAGAACACTCAGAGCACCTGAAACTAGTATTGCAGACCCTTCAGCAGAACCAGCTATACGCCAAGTTCACGAAATGTGAATTTTGGCTAGATCAGGTGTCCTTCCTGGGTCACATCATCTCAAAGGATGGTATTATGGTAGATCCCAGCAAGATAGAAGCAGTAAGTAACTGGAAGAGACCTAAGAACACCAGCGAAATCAGGAGCTTTCTGGGATTAGCGGGATATTACAAAAAGTTTGTAGAGAACTTCTCCAGGATAGCCTCCCCACTGACAGCTCTTACCAGAAAGAACAGAGGACTGTGAGAACAGCTTCAGCGAGCTAAAAAGGAGATTGACCAGTGCTCCCATTTTGGCTCTACCAGACAACACCAGCAGCTTTGACATCTATAGTGATGCCTCTAAGTTGGGACTAGGAGCAGTACTGATGCAAAACGGCAAGGTGATCGCCTATGCCTCCAGACAACTCAAGGATTATGAGAAGAATTACCCTACTCATGACCTTGAGCTTGCAGCAGTAGTGTTCGCTCTCAAAATTTGGAGACATTACTTATATGGAGCTCAGTGCAGAGTGTATACAGATCATCAGAGTCTGAAGTACTTCTTCACTCAGAAGGATCTGAACATGCGACAGCGCAGATGGCTTGAGCTGGTCAAAGACTACGATATAGACATCCTCTACCATCCAGGGAAAGCCAATAAGGTAGCCGACGCACTTAGCAGAAAATCCAGTGCTACCTTATTATCTCTTACAGCCATGTCACCGCCCCTACAGAAGGAGATTGTAGATTTCGGTCTCGAACTCATTGTTGGACAGCTCTCTACTATGACCTTAGAGTCTACCTTGCTTGGTGATATTCAGTCAGCTCAGGAGCAGGACCCTGAAATTCAGAAAATCAAGCAAGGGCTAGCGGAATCAGAAAGTAGAGAATTCAGAGTGTCCGATGGCGGGGTGTTGTATTTTAGTGATAGACTCTGTGTTCCAGATCAGGAGGAGCTAAGGAGACAGATTTTAGATGAGGCTCACAAGACTCCCTATGCGATGCATCCAGGTTCCACCAAAATGTATCAAGACCTGAAGAACCATTTTTGGTGGCCCGGGATGAAGCGAGACATCGCCAGATATGTTAGCATCTGCCTCACCTGTCAGAGAGTCAAGGCAGAACATCAGCGACCCAGCCTATACAGATTCCAGAATGGAAGTGGGAGGATATCTCTATGGATTTCATAGTGGGACTGCCCAGAACCACGAATGGTTTTGATGCCATCTGGGTAATAGTCGACAGGTTGACTAAATCAGCCCACTTCTTAGCTATCAAGATATCCTACTCCATGGAGAAGCTAGCTTAGTTGTATCTCCAGGAGATCGTCAGACTACATGGAGTCCCACGAACCATCATTTCAGACAGAGATAGCAGATTCACATCACACTTGGAGTGTGTATCGATCGGCGTTGGCACTAAGTTAAAGTTCATGACATTCCATCCTCAGACGGATGGACAGACGGAGCGAGTAAATCAGGTACTCGAAGATATGCTCCGAGCATGTGCCCTAGACTTCAAGGGAAGTTGGTGCAAATATCTGAGCTTAGCAGAATTTGCATACAACAACAGCTATCAGGCCACTATCGGCATGGCACCTTACGAGGCTCTCTATGGGCGGAGGTGTAGATCTCCAATCTGCTGGTATGAGAGTGGTGAACAGAAAGAACTAGAACTTCAGACAGATCTAGTAGCAGATACCATAGCAGCTATACAGCAGATCCGCCAGAGGATAGAGACAGCTCAGAGCCGCCAGAAAAGCTATGCTGATACACGGCGCAGACCCTTAGAGTTTTCAGTCGGGGATACAGTGTTCCTCAGAGTAGCTCCCATGAAGGGAGTGATGCGTTTTGGGAAGAAGGGCAAGCTTAGTCCCAGATATGTGGGACCATACCTTATCAGTAGAAGAGTGGGCAAGGTAGAATATGAGCTAGAGCTACCCCAGGAAATGTCAACTGTCCACAACATATTTCATGTCTCTATGCTGAAGAAGCATACCCCAGATGCCACCCAGGTGATTGAGCCTCAGTCGGTATAGATCCGCGAAGACCTCAGCTATGATAGTCGGCCTATTCAGATAATAGACCGAGCAGTTAAGAAATTGCGGAACAAGGAGGTACCATTAGTCAAAGTCGTTTGGCACAGTCACACAGCAGAAGAGGCAACTTGGGAGACAGAAGCCAGCATGAGACAGAAGTACCCAGAATTATTCTAAGTTCGAGGATGAACTTTTTATAAGGTATGGGAGATTGTAACGCCCAAAAATTCTCAAGACTATTTTAGGAATATTCTATGATTTTTCTGGAATTATTAGATATTTTTTCGGAATTTTCCGAGTAGCAGAAGTGGCAAAAATTATTAGAAAAGTAAAATGGCTTAAGCGGGAATCGAACCCGGGACCTCTCGGGTCCGCTAAACCTTTAGTTAGCCTTAGTAACCGGTGAACCCAGCAGGGCCGTGCTGAGAGAAATGGGAATCAAAGATATTTATAATTGAGTTGGGCCAAAATACCCACTTAATATAAATAGGAAAACATAAGTTGGTTTGGGTTTATTCTTTGGTTCGGCAAAAAAAAAAAAAAAAAAACCTTCTCCACCGAGACCTCACGCCGCCCCTCTCCTCCCTCTTCCTCTCGGCGCCCAAACAAACCACAAGGAGACCTAGGGTTCTCTCCCTATGGCCCCAAAGACACTTTCCGGTGACGATTTCAGCACAAGGACGTCCCCCTCCGCGAGTAGAACACGTGGGCGCGAGCGAATCGTCGAGAAGTAGTCTCCACCGGAATTTCTAGCGATTAGATTTGTAAGAAAGCTAGCACACAAGGTAAGAAACCCCTCACCTGCAGTATAAGTAGCTCTCGCATGTTTTCTTTTATGCATTAGATTAGTTTTATTGAATTTTGTCAGCATATAGTGTGTATTTTAACTCTTCTCACAGATTTAGGGATTAGTGAGCATCTCTAGATGGGCCGAGCACGTGTATCCTCTGTAGATAGGGGTTTAAACGCTGATGGGCGCCTAGAGGTGGTCTCCCCGATCGAGAGGAGAGTTAGAGAGCGCCGAATGCCCGACAAAATGCCTAGCACAGCCTTATGATACAGTGGGCGTTTAGTTAAATGCCATAGAACATGTTAATTAGCATGATCAGTTTTATTTCAGCTTTTATGAGACTAGATGTCCAAATGGGTGGGCTCCCACAGTCGCCTCTAGATTCAAACAACCTAGTTCTAGGTTCAGATAACCTAGATTCAGCAAAATAGTATTAGCTATTTCAGTATTTTACTTTCAGTGGCACTGTACTGGATTAGATATCCATTGGGTTGGGCTCCCATAGTCGTCCCTAGGTTTAGCTAACCTAGTAAACCCTACTAGATTCAGAACTTGCAATCCCGGGCCTAGTTAGGGATGCACACACAGCAAGTACAGTTGCCAGGGCCCATCAGCAGCATATTTAGTATTTTTACTTACTATATGTATATGGTTTTCAACCTTTCACAAATTAGTTCGTGAACTCAGTACAGTCCTAGCAGTAGCTCAGTATTAGTTTAGCTCAGTTCTTAGTATCAGCTTAGTTCTTCATTGATATCATGTTCAGCTTTAGATATGCCATGATTGTATGCTTATATGCCATGCTATGTTTAGTTTATTCAGTATACTTAGCATATCCTTTCAAACAGCATGATTTAAAATCATATTTGCATCGTATGCATGTTTTAGTGAGGTAGATGATTTCTTACTAAGCTTTAAGCTTACAGATTCTATTTTTCCTTATACTGCAGATAAAGGTAAAGGGAAAATGGACTAGCAGGGGAAGCTGGAGTTCAATGCAAAGATGGTGTGTGTGGCAGGAACTGGAATAAAAGATCCTCAGGGGTTTTAGCAAGCTTAATAGTTGAATTCTTAGTATTTCTTCTTTCATGTATTTTAGACCTTAGAATGTTTAAACCATGGGAGAGTTATTTAGTTATTAGTGATTATGTTAGAATGCTGGTTAATAGTTGCTAGAATACATTCCAATTGATTTTAGAATTGTTGTGTGAGGTTTTGGCACGCCAGAGTGCTGAAATCAGAGTTTCAGCGCGAAATCAGAAACTCCGATCGATCCATGGATCGATCGGGGGTCCTCAATCGATCCCTGGATCGATTGAGGGGCGATTCCGCGAACAGAAGGTTTCTGGATCGATCAGCCGATCAATCCAGTCACACGCTGTCACGAACAGAAGGCCTCTGGATCGATCGGGGGATCGATCCAAGCTATTCCTCGCGAACAGAAGGGTTTTTGATCGATCATTGGATCGATTGAATTATGTTGGATTGATCAGCCGATCGATCCAAATAAAGTCCCGTGTACAGAAGCACGCTGGATCGATCACTGGATCGATCGGTGAGCCTGGATCGATCAGCCGACTGATCCAGATTATCGCCCGAGCACAATAGCAGTCTGGATCGATCCATTGATCGATCCAAAAGAGAGCAATCAGCAATCGATCCAGTTCAGTCTGGATCGATCGGGAAGTTCAGTTTCGACCAAGAAACTTAGCAGATCAGCTTCTAGTCCATAGGGGATGGGGGATACACCTTGTACCCTTTAGGTTATGCCCTTCAGCACATGTAGAACCAAGAATAGTTAATAGTGAGCAACTAAAATTTAAATTAGATCAGTTTTCCGCACAGTTAGCTCAGCATAACTGTAGCGATCGGTCTTATAGCTTAGTTAGTAGAAGGCGGGTCGTTACAGCAGATGAGATGGTGCGGTGTTACATTTTGGCATTTATATCAAATGTGCTGCAACATTAGCATCAAGCCTTACCTACTGCCTATGACATGATGCTCAATCTCAAAGGACTCTTCGGATACCAGAATCAGGCTGCTAGGCAGGAGGCTATGAGAAACTTGATGACGACCACCATAACTAAGGGGACACCCGTGAGGGATCATATCCTCAAAATGATGGCTCATATGAACGAAATACAAATCCTTGGAGCTAAAATCGATGGGAAAACCCAGGTCGATATCATTCTCCAAACACTACCCAAGAGTTTTGAGCAGTTTCGCCTGAACTATAATATGAACAAAAGGACATATTCGTTAGTGGAACTTCTGACAAAACTTCAAGCAACAGAAGGGCTATTTCGTCAAAGTTCTCAAATTCACTTTGCTAAAAACGTTTTTGCTTCTAAGCCGAAAGGTAGAAAGAATAAAAAAAGACAAGTAAGTTCGGCAAAGAAAGTAATTCAATCTTGAGGGACTGGACCGCAAGAAGGTGTGAAGAAGCCGAAGGGCAAGTGCTTCACATGCAAGCAGTCTGGATATTGGAAGGTGGACTATCCTCACAGAAAGGAGAAAAATAAAGGTATATCTCATTCATTAGTTGTTGAAACATGTTTAACGGTGTTATCTACCAATACCTGGTGTGTAGATACGAGAGCCACTGATCATGTCTGCAATTCATTGCAGGGGTTCCAGGAAACTCGACGACTACATAAAGAGGAGATCACCGTCTACATAGGCAATGCTACGAAAGTGGCGGCTGTTGTAGTGAGAGATGTTTATTTATCTTTTGATAGGAATAAAACATTGATTTTGAGAAATTATCTTTACGTACCATGTTTTAGAAAGAACTTGATTTCAGTTTCTAAATTATTTATGGATGGATATTCTGTTTCTTTTGATGACAAAGTAGTTGTCAAGAAAAATAGAGTGGTTATCTGTTCTGGTACGTTGGTTGGCAATTTGTATACTCTTAATCTAATAACTCCCACGACAAAACAAATGGAAATTAATAACACATCTTCTAAATCTAATAAGAGAAAGCAACCTTCGGAAATGAATCAAATATATTTTTGGCATCTAAGGCTAGGTCATATTAACTTAAGTAGGATTCAAAGGTTAATAGTCGATGGACCTTTGGGTTCATTGGTGGTGGAAAACTTTCCAACCTGCGAGTCTTGCTTGGAAGGAAAAATGACCAAGAGGCCTTTTAAGTCACAGGGGTATAGAACCAAAGAAGTGTTGGAATTAGTTCATTCTGATTTGTGTGAACCTATGACTATCTAGGCGAGAGGTGGTTTCGAATATTTTATCTCTTTTATAGATGACTATTCAAGATATGGGTACATTTACTTGATGCACCACAAGTCTGAGTGCTTTGATAAGTTCAAAGAGAACAAGACTGATGTGGAGAAACGTCACGGTAAAAGTATCAAGACACTACGATTTGATCGTGGGGCGAGTACCTCTCAGGAGAGTTTAGGAATTACTTATCAGAGGTTGGGATTCAATCCCAATTGTCTGCACCTGGTACACCCCAACAGAATGGTGTGGCAGAACGAAGGAATATGACTCTTATGAAAATGGTTAGATCGATGATGAATTATTCAGAATTACCAAATTCATTCTGGAGATATGCTCTGGAAATGACGGTGTACATTATGAACTCGGTACCTTCTAAGTCAGTATCCTCTACTCCCACAGAATTGTGGAATGAACATAGGCCTAGTTTGAAACACATTCAGATTTGGGGTAGTCCAGCATATGTGCTGAAGGAAGATGCTGATAAGTTAGAATCACGTACAGAAGTTCGCTTGTTTGTGGGTTATCCTAAAGGAACGAAAGGTGGTTTGTTTTATAGTCCCAAATAACAGAAGGTCATTATTAGCACCAATGCCCGATTTTTAGAAGAGTACTATGTAATGAACCATAAGCCCATGAGTAAAATTATTCTTGAGGAAATAAGAGAGGACATGTCTAATTTAGTACCAACGGTACAAGATGAGATACCACAAGAAACTGCAACACGTGTCACAAATGATGCACAATTACAGGTAATGCCTCGTCATAGTGGGAGGGTTGTTCGGCAACCTGATAGATTCATGATTTTGGGAGAGTCTTTGGACTTGATCCCTGGTGAACATAAACCTGATCCCTGGACATATGATGAAGCACTCCAAGATAAAGATGTAGTATCTTGGCAAAGTGCAATGAACTCTGAAATAGAATCTATATATTCTAATCAAGTTTGGGAGCTTGTAGAACCACCAAATGATGTAAAAGCCATTGGATGTAAATGAGTCTACAAAAGGAAAAAAGGGACAGACGGGAAGGTGGAAACCTTTAAAGCGAGGCTTGTTGCGAAGGGGTATACTCATAAAGAGGGAATCGATTATGAGGAAACTTTTTCGTCGATAGCCATGCTTAAGTCTATCCGGATTCTTTTATCTATTGCTGCTCATATGGATTATGAGGTTTGTCAAATGGATGTCAAGACAACTTTCCTTAATGGAAGTCTTAAAGAAAACATCCATATGAAACAACCAGAGGGATTCATTGCAAAGGGCAAAGAGCATCTAGTCTATAAGCTTAATCGATCCATTTATGGACTAAAGCAAGCTTCAAGATCTTGAAACATCCAGTTTGATGAAGTAATCCAGTCTTATGGATTCATTCACTGTCCGGATGAGTCTTGTGTATATAAGAAAAATGATGGAAACGTGGTGGTATTTCTTGTAATATACGTAAATGACATTCTGTTCATTGGCAACAATGTCAATGTATTTTCAGACGTAAGAGTATGGTTGTCCAAGAAGTTTGATATGAAGGACTTGGGAGAATATGGACATATTCTTGGGATCAAAGTAATAAAGGATCACAAGAAAAGGATGTTATGCTTATCCCAAGCTTCGTACATCGATACTATCCTAGCTCGTTTTAGCATGCAAAACTCCAAGAAAGGTTTTCTACCTTTTCGGCATGGAGTACCTTTATCTAAAGAGATATCTCTTAAGACACCAAAGAAGATATAGGAAATGAAGGTAGTTCCTTATGCTTCGGCTGTAGAAACCTAATGTATGCGATGTTATATACAAGACTGGATATCTGTTTTGTCGTGGGCATGGTTAGCAGATATCAAAGTAACCCAGGACCAGGACATTGGACTGTCGTAAAGTATATATTAAAGTACCTGAGAAGGACTAGAGATTATATTCTAGTTTACCAGGCAAATGATTTGCTCCCTGTGGATTACATGAATTCTGACTTTCAATCAGATAGGGATAATAGTAAGTCAACCTTAGGGTATGTGTTTACTTTGGGAGGTGGAACCATAACATGGAGGAGTGTTAAGCAGAAATGCGTTTCGGACTCCACCATGGAAGCTGAGTATGTGGCAATCTCTGAGGCAGCCAAAGAAGCTATATGGCTCAGAAACTTCTTGATGGACTTAGATATGATTCCTGGTTTGCCCAAAATTATCACAATTTATTGTGATAATAGTGGTGCAGTAGCAAACTCAAAGGAACCACGAGCCCATAATGTTGGTTGCAACTCGGAATACTGTTCCAGTTCCCTTGTACAAAAATTTATACAAGCATATAACCATCCTAGCTACCCATGTGCTCTTCTGAAGTTAAATTTGGATTGCAAACGATGCTTAACATTATTAATCCAAATTGTCCTTCAGAAGTTAAACTTGTATTGTAAACGATATTTCACATTTTACTCCAAGTTTAACCGATGTGATCTTCCTAAGTTAAACCATATTACAGAAGTTAATCAAATATATATTTCAAAGATCGGCTTCCAGGTTAAACATGGCGAGACACTAGGCCTTCTTGGGTATGGGATCATCCACCACTTCCTAGACAAAAGTCTCTCAAAAAAATCGGATATTTAACTTCTTATAGTAAACTAGGTTTAACTACAGAGACCTCAATAGAAGCACATTATCGAAACATGAAATCGAAAAATAAAATCGATAACAAAAAATGATAACTTAAAACCGATAACCTCTTGTGTTTGATTTTTCAAGATCTATACAAAATGATGAACTAGTCATGATGCGGAAACAAATAACTAGTTATACCTTTTTGTAGCTTATAGACCTCTTGATCTTCTGCTGTATTCCACTCCTTCTCTTGGATGTCGTGTGGGCGACGATCTTCCAAGATGAAATCCACCCAAGCTTCTTCCTTTGCTTCCAAGATTCGACCACCAACTAACCTCCAAGGGATGCTAGACAAGAGAGGTTCCTTCTCTTCTTCTTCTCCTTCAAGCAACTGGCCACCAAGAGAAAGCAATGCTTGATGCCGCCGACCTCCAAGAGATAAAACAAAAGGAGAAGAGAAAAGGACAAGGGCCGACCACAAAAGGATTGGAAGAGATGAATAGAAGATGTGTTATCTCATGAGGCACCCTCTCCATTTATTTTATAATCATTGGTCTTGGCAAAAAAGGAAAGTTTTAAACATAATTAAAACTTCCTTATATTCCTTGACAATGACTAAAAAGGAAAGTTTTAAAATAAAAAAATTTAAAACTTCCTTTAATGCTTGTCATGGCTGGCCCTACACATGTGCTCCAAACAAGGAAAGTTTTAAACATAAAATTAAAACTTTCTTATTTGTTTCCGATAAGAAATTTTAATAAAAAATTTCTCTTTTAAATCCCTTGTTGGTTATAAAAGGAAAATTTTATAAATTAAAATCTCTCTATTAAAACATGTGGATGGTTAAAAAAAAGAAAGTTTTATCAAAAATTAAAATCTTTCTTTTAACTACAAATAAGGAAAGATATAAAACCTTTCTCTTAATCTTTTGTAGAAAGCTATAAAAGAAAAGATTTTAAAAACTCTCTTTTAAAACCTTGGCTTCCACAAAAGGAAAGATTTTAAAATTTAAAATACCCTTTTAATTTTTATGTGGCCGGCCACCTAGCTTGGGCTCCAAGCTTGGCTGGGCCGGCCACATCAAGATGGGTAAGAAGCTAGGCTTTAAGTGGATATAAGACTTTATAAATAAGAGACTACAACAGGAACTGAGAGGAGAAATTGGTTTTGGTCTCCCGATTAGCTTCAGCTTCCCGTGTTCGCCCCGAACACCCAACTCAAGTTATCAATAATAACTCATACCACTAAAGAGTTATTATTGCACTACCGCACCAATCCCATATTACAATATGGGCTCCTTCTTATCATAAGTGTGTTAGTCTCCCTGTGTTTAAGATATCGAATGCCTACTAATTAAATGAGTTACTGACAACTCACTTAATTAATATCTAGCTCCAAGAGTAGTACCACTCAACCTTATTGTCATGTCAGACTAAGTCCACCTGCAGGGTTTACATGACAATCCTTATAAGCTCCTCAAGAGGACATCACCAACCTAGATTACTAGGACACAGTTTCATTCTATAATCAACAACACACCATATAAATAATATCACTTCCCAACTTATCGAGCCTATTGATTTAACGAACTAAATCTCACCCTTTGATAAATTAAAGAAATAAATATTAAGTATACGTGCTTTTTATTATATCATGATTAAGAGTATGCATTTCCATAATAATAGAGGTTTTGTTCTTTTATGTAGTCAGTATAAAAGAAACAACCTCAAATGGCCCTGCTCAATACACACATAGTGTACTGTGCAATTTTATAGTCGAGATAGACTAATACCAAATTACACAACAATCGTTCCAATGGTTTGCCCCTATCCATCTCGGTCGTGAGCTACTATTTATAATTTATAAGGAACCGATAACATGATTTTCTGTGTGGCACTACACACCATGTTATCTACAATATAAATTAAATGAACAACTATACTTAGCATATAAATGTAGACATTTGACCAATGTGATTGTTATTTCAAAATAAATGTTTATACAAAAAGCTAGACTTTTAGTATACACTCTAACAATCTCCCACTTATACTAAAAGACTATGCTTCTATAAACGCTGCCATAAACGCTGCCATACATCTGATTCTCATCCCCTCAACATGCCAATCAAAATCTTTCGCCAGAAGGGCCTTAGTGAAAGGATCTGCCAGGTTATCTGTTGATGCAATTTTGGCGACAACAACTTCTCCTCGCTTTACGATGTCTCGTATCAGGTGGTACTTGCGCTCAATGTGTTTACTAGCCTTATGGGCTCGTGGTTCCTTCGAGTTTGCTACTACAACACTATTATCACCATAAATTGTCATGATTTTGGGCAAACCAGGAATCACATCTAAGTCCATCAAAAAGTTCCTGAGCTATACAACTTCTTTGGCTGCCTCAAAGGCTGCTACATACTCATCTTCCATGGTTGAGTCTGAAACGTATTTTCGCTTAACACTCCTCCATGCTATAGCTCCACCTCCTAAAGTAAACACATAACCTGAGGTAGACTTACTATTATCCCTATCTGATTGGAAGACAGAATCCGTGTAACCCATAGGGAGCAAATCATCTGCTTGGTAAACTAGCATATAATCTCTAGTCCTTCTCAGGTACTTTAATATATGCTTTAAGGCAGTCCAATGTCGCTGTCCTGGATTACTTTGATATCTACTAACCATGCCCACGGTAAAATAGATATCCGGTCTCGTGCATAACATTGCATACATTAGGCTTTCTACAGCCTAAACATAAGGAACCGCCTTCATCTCCTCTATCTCTTTTGATGTCTTAGGAGACATCTCTTTAGATAAAGATACTTCATGCTGAAAAGGTAGAAAACCTTTCTTGGAGTTTTGCATGCTAAAATGAGCTAGGATAGTATCAATATATGAAGCTTGGGATAAGCAAAACATTCTTTTCTTGCGATCCCTTATTACTTTTATCCCAAGAATATGTCCGCATTCTCCCAAGTCCTTCATATTGAATTGCTTGGACAACCATACCCTTACTTCTGACAACACTTTGATATTATTGCCAATTAACAAAATGTCATCTACGTATAGTACAAGAAATACCACCACATTTCCATCACACTTCTTGTATACACAAAACTCATCCGAACACTAAATAAATCCATAAGACTGGATTACTTTATTAAACTGGATGTTCCAAGATCTTGAAGCTTGCTTCAGTCCATAAATAGACCGGTTGAGCTTACATACAAGACGCTCTTTGCCCTTCGCAATAAACCCCTTTGGTTGCTTCATATGGATGTTTTCTTCAAGACTTCCGTTAAGGAAAGCTCTCTTGACATCCATTTACCAAACCTCATAATCCATATGAGCAGCAATAGATAAGAGTATCCGGATAGACTTAAGTATAGCTACTTGCGAAAAGGTTTCCTCATAATCGATTCCCTCTTTCTGAGTATACCCCTTCGCAACAAGCCTTGCTTTGAAGGTTTCCACCTTCCCGTCTATCCCTCTTTTCCTTTTATAGATCCATTTACATCCAATAGCTTTTACACCATTTGGTGGTTCTACTAGCTCCCAGACTTTGTTAGAATACATAGATTCTATTTCCGAATTCATTGCTCTTTGCCTAGATGTTGCATTCTTATCTTGGAGTGCTTCGTCATATGTTCTGGGATCAGGTTCATGTTTACCTGGGATCAAGTTCGAAGACTCTCCCAAAAACAAGAATCTTTCAGGTTGTCTCACAACCCTCCCACTATGACGAGGCACTGTCTGTAGTTGTGTATCATTTATAATACGTGTTACAGTTTCTTGTGATATTTCATCTACCACTGTTGGTACTAAAGTAGACGTGTTCTCTTTCATTTCTTCTAGAACAATTTCACTCATGGGCTTGTGGTTCATTACATAGTCCTCTTCTAAAACCAGACATTAGTGCTAACAATGACCTTCTGATTATTAGAACTATAAAACAAACCACCTTTCGTTCCTTTAGGATAACCTACAAACAAGCGAACTTCTGTAATAGATTCTAACTTATCAGCATCTCCCTTCAGCACATGTGCTAGACTACCCCAAATCCAAACATATCTCAGACTAGGCTTACGCCCATTCCATAATTTTGTGGGATTAGAGGGTACTGATTTAAAAGGCACTAAGTTCAGAATGTACACTGTCGTTTCTAAAGCATATCTCCAGAATGAATTTCGTAATTTTGAATAACTCATCATCGATCTAACCATTTCCATAAGATCCTATTCCTTCGTTCTGCCACACCATTCTATTGGGGTGTACCAGCTGCAGACAATTGGGATTGAATCTCAACCTCTGATAAGTAATTCCTAAACTCTCCTGAGAGGCCACCATGATCAGACAGTAGTGTCTTGATACTTTTACCGTGATGTTTCTCCACATCAGTCTTGTACTCTTTGAACTTATCAAAGCACTCAAACTTGCGGCGCATCAAGTAAATGTACCCATATCTTGAATAGTTATCTATAAAAGAGACAAAATATTCGAAACCACCTCTCGCCTGGATAGTCATAGGTCCACACAAATCAGAATGAACCAATTCCAACACATCTTTTGCTTTATACCCCTTGGCCTTAAAAGGTCTCTTGGTCATTTTACCTTCCAAGTAAGATTCACTGGTTGGAAAGTTTTCCATCACCAATGAACCCAAAAGTCCATCGGCTATTAGCCTTTGAATCCTACTCAAGTTTAGATGACCAAGCCTTAGATGCCAAAGATATGTTTGGTTCATTTCTGAAGGTTCCTTTCTCTTATTAGAGTTAGAGGGTGTGTTATTAATTTTCATTGTTACTTTGTGGGAGTTATTGGATTTAGAGTATACAAATTGTCAACTAATGTACCAGAACAGATAACCACCCTATTTTTCTTGACAACTACTTTGTCATCAAAAGAAACATAATATCTATCCATAAATAATTTAGAAACTGAAATCAAGTTCTTTCTAAAACATGGTACGTAAAGATAATTTCTCAAAATCAATGTTTTATTCCTATCAAATGATAAGTAAACATCTCTCACTGCAACAACCGCCACTTTCGTAGCATTGCCCATATAGACGGTTATCTCTCCTTCATATAGTTGTCGGGTTTCCTGGAACCCCTGTAATGAATTGCAGACATGATCAGTGACTCCTGTATCTACACACCAGGTACTGGTAGATAACACCGCTAAACATGTTTCAACTACTAAAGAATAAGATATACCTTTATTATTCTCTTTCCAATGAGGATAGTCCGCCTTCCAATATCCAGACTGCTTGCAAATGAAGCACTTGACTTTCGGCTTCTTCACTCCTGCTTTTAGTCCAGTTCCTAGAGATCGATTCACTTTCTTTGCCAAGCCAGCTTGTTTCTTCTTCTTTTTTCCTTTCGACTATGAAGTAGAAACATTTTTAGCAAAGTGAATTTGAGAACTATGATGAAATAACCATTCTGCTGCTTGAAGTTCTATTAGTGGTTCCGCCAATGAATAAATCCTTTTATTCATATTATAGTTCAGGTGAAACTGCTCAAAACTTTTGGGTAGCGTTTGGAGAATAATATCGACCTAGGTTTCCCCATCGATTTCAGCTTTAAGGATTTGTATCTCGTTCAAGTAAGCCATCATTTTGAGGATATGATCCCTTACGGGTGTTCCCTCTGACATGGTGGTTGTCATTAAGCTTCTCATAGCCTCTTGCCTAGCAGCCCGATTCTAGTATCCGAAGAGTTCCTTGAGATTGTGCATCATGTCATAGGCAGTGGGCATGGCCTGATGCTGATGTTGCAGCGCATTTGACATTGAAGTTAAAATGTAACACCGCACCATCTCATCTGCCTTGACCCATTTCCTATGATACTCAATCTCCTCTTCACTAGAATCGCTATTAGGCACATTAGGGCAGACCTCCATCAGTACAAACTTATAGCCTTCAGTAGTTAGGACAATGTCCAAGTTTCTTTTCCAATCTATGTAATTGGGACCAGTAAGTTTGTTCTCTTTCAGAATAATAGAAAGTGCGTTGAAAGTCATCCTAAGAATCACAAAATAAGTTTTGGCCAAAACTCAAGAATTTAGAATAATATTGATTCCTCAAACAATATCATTTAAATTCACCAACACCTCAAAACACTGTGAATTTTGTATGCCACGATAGTGTGGACGTATACAAATTCAAACATTTGTAAGAGGAGGTTTTACCCATTAATTTTATTCTTGTCAACCTAACTTTATGACAAATACAATTAATAGTTGGTATTCCTTTGGTCACACAAATAATAGCAGTGACTCCAATGGGGAGGATATTATTAAATGCGCCTAAGTATATACCATTACTTGATACTTAGTTCATTAAATAGCATTGTGCCCCTTCAGATGGAAAAGATCAAACGCTCCTAAATAATTTCCTATAATCATCTATAAAGGAAGTTTGATTTAGTGATCCGCAAACAAACTCATCCAATGTAGAGGAAGGCACTTAGAGCCAACGCGCAAGTTTGTTTGCATCACTTACAAACCAGTAATGGAGACCGTGGAATTTATTTATAAATACCTCTCCCACTTAGTTATTTAAGATGAGGATTTTAACATGCACACACACACACACACACACACACTACAACAAAAACCCTCATAGGCATCGGTGGAACAACAACGGTTTTAAGCAAAAACCGATGTCTTTGAGTATTTTACACCGGTTTTTCCAAAAATCGGTGTCTATGAGCATAGATTTTCGCTCATAGACATCAGTTTTTTAGGCGATATCTATGAGCGCCTTTTTTTTCGTTAATAGACATCGATTTTAACAACGGTTTTTAAAACCCGGTGTTAATGAACCAAAATAAAATATTTTAATTTTCCTACCAGCCAAAATTTGCAACATTGTGAAGTTCCCTCCAAACCTAAACCTATATCGCGCCCCTTCCTCCAACCATCTCTCTCAGCCTAAACCTAAACCTAAACTCCGACCATCTCTCTCAACCTCATCTCCCTCTTCCCCTTCCTAGATCGACGCCCCTTCCTCTCCCGATCAGGATCAAGACACGACGCCCTTGCTTCTCCGTCCAACCACACCATATCTCCTCCAACTTCTCCCTTTGAGTGAGAAGAGGAGGCCTTCTTCGCATTCCTGTAGTTTTTCCTTCATCCATCTCCGGTCCAGCATTCACTGTCATCGTTGGAGTCCTTCTTTACATTCCGATAATTTTTTCTTTATCCATTGTCGCTACTGAAGTTCTTTCTCATCTTCAATAGTTTAGCATGTGGGTTAAGTCAAAATGGGTCAGCGCCACAATTATCAAGGCTGTAGATAATACGCTACCTTCGTCCTCGAGCATTCGATGAATGTGCCTACCACAAGAAGCAGGTGCCTTGTATCTCCCTCTCTCCTAATTCATCAGAGTAAAAGAACAAGAAAAAGGGGAAATATTTAAAGAAAATGCAGTCTTTACAGTAGAAGGTGTCGGAGTGGAGCAAAGTGGCAGTGAGCGACGCTTCGCCATCGACGAGACCAACCTCTTCGAAACCCTAGGCGGAATCCAGCCCTTCATCGATCTCTCAACCAATTTCTACAACAGGTGAGCCGATCTACCTACCTCTTCCTCCGCGACCCTCTCCGTCCATTGTAGATGCTTGATTGATTATGACCATCTCTGATTTTGTTAACACAGATGGTTGGTAGGGTTTTCGCTGATGAGGAAGAGTGGGGTTCCGATCTATCTTTTTGAATTTAAAGAAGGAGGACGCGATTTGGAACCAGTACGAGTTCTTCGTTCAGAGGATGGGAGGCCCTAATCTGTATTCCCAGAGGAAAGGTGAAGGGAACTTGTTCTTTTGATGTCTGATAGCTTCTTTCTGACACTTGCACTCTTTGTTTCGCCTTTTAAAGTAGCAAAATCATTTGGCATCTGCCAAATTTATCATTTTATATTTGTTTTATATGAACAGAATCTTACACAAATTGATTATTGTGATGATAGTTGTATCATTGTAATTTCATATGACCTCTTAAAGATTCTATTCTCTTTTGTAATCACCTTGTGTTCAGGATTTGTTCATTGAGCCTTTAGGAGAATGGTGGTTAGGAAGTACAAGAATGGTTGGTGTCCTACTTTGATGCATACTGAGATATTGTTATACCGATCATATCTCTAGTGTTTCGGTTATGTGATTATATCAAAAATAGTCACATAACTGAAACACCTGAGTTCGTGCATTTGAATTTATTATGAACAATTAATTTTAGTTTGTGGATATGCTGCTATATTTAGACCAGTATTATGGAGTTTGATGCAACAAAAGGCATGTTTTATTCATTTGGTAAGGAAATCATAAGAACAATTTAGTCTCTGGACTCAGCTGATACAGAA
Organism: Zingiber officinale; assembly: GCF_018446385.1. NCBI lineage: Eukaryota > Viridiplantae > Streptophyta > Magnoliopsida > Zingiberales > Zingiberaceae > Zingiber > Zingiber officinale. The sequence goes on along the minus strand of NC_055988.1, from coordinate 62,433,739 downwards.
GAAAAAACCTGAAAAATATACAAGAAATTGATACATCCATCTCTCTCTATAGATTCTAGTTCTAAGTTTGCTTCTGTAATGAAGGGAAACCTTTGGCTGAATTGTTGCAACATGGTTTCGTTTGAATCAATCATTATTGTAGGTCATCCAGCTCTGATCGGACGACATGCACCATTCCCTGTTACTCACCAAGCTGCTGAGAGGTGGTTGCACCACATGCAACAAGCACTCGATAGCACCACGAGCATCGATCCTAATTCAAAAGTCAAAATGATGAATTTTTTCAAGCACATATCAACCCACACTGTGTCTTCCTTTGTTGATGATATGAATACTATTATTATTTTTATTATTTAGGCTGGCTTTCAGGCACACTGCTTACTTTCTCGTGGGTGGGAATGAGATGACAAGGCAAAGGCATCAAGTTCTCAATGTAAGCATGCAGCAAATGGACCATCAACATCTACCTGAGATTCAACTTGCTCGTCAATTGACACAGTTACTTGATATCATAATTCCCTTTTGTGTTTGGCATGGAGCACACAGTCTATGTTAACTGCGATGACATAATTCCCTTTTGTGAATTGAAGGCAATCACAGACACTTGCATAGTTGTGTATATGTGGTAAGCTTTCGATCAAATTGGACTTTATTTATGTGTTTCATTAATTTAGATTTCATCATTTTTTGGGGATATTTTCCAATTGTAGGCATCTATATAGAAAGATGCAGGAAAAGATGTTGCTGCAGGATTTCAGATTGGTGGATCCAGTGCCTATGGAGTATGTACCATCAAGAAATCAGAATAGAGATTTCATCCAAGAACAGTTGAATAAAAGGGCTTGTTACTTAAGCAGTAGGCTAATTATATATCACTCTCACTTGCATATTTTGAGAACTTGCAAGATGCATATATACACTAATTATATTTCTTTGTGTAGTTTTCACTAAATTTTGACTATCATCAATGTTGAGAAGGAGATTATTTTTTTGTTGGATCCTCTTAGTCACCGCATTCGTGATCAAGATTGGAAATATGTTGTCAACATGTAAATTTTTTGGCTTCTTTTCTTACCTTTGTTGAAACATGTATGTATTTTGATGTGGCAATACAATTCCCATGGGTTATATGAATGAAGGGCCTTGAAAATGTATAATGCGGAGGCAGGAAGGAAAGGGAAAAAACAACCAACATGGGTAGTTGTCAAGGTATGTCCTTTTGATTAGCAACTGTTTCACTATCCTTGAAGGAGTTATTCCAATATTTCTTTTCTAACATAGACTCCTCAACAACCAGATGCGGAGCAATGTGGTTTTTATATCATGCGATATATGAAAGATATAATTGAAAATTTTGGAGTTGACCACAAGGATTCACTTCCAGCAATGGTAATAATACAATATATTCCATTTTGCATATAAGCCCTAAAGATAATTTGTTGCATTTTTCAACACTGTTTCAGTATCATAATTGATACAAACTCATAATTGATTTTGATTGATTATGAACGTCTCTTAGCTTTTCCCTCATTATATCAGATCTTGCTGCTGCTATGCTTTTCCCCTGGTGCTTGATGTGTTTCTATGTAGTCTTTGAGCTTCTCTATTTCAATTTTGGCAGCTATGTGCTCGTCTATGATTAATAGTTCAATAGAATTCAGGGTCACTGATTTGTTATATGATGCTCTTGGTCCTTCCATGATTTTTGAATTCAACCATTATCATGCCTAGTAATTTGTTGTATGATGCTGTCGGTTCTTATCAATCTCTACACTTTAATTAGAAGGAGCAAATTATCTATGTTATATTCTAAGAAGCATATACTAAGTGTCATATATGAAAGTTTTAAATTTTACAATGATGTTTTTGTGCTAAATTGCATATGTATATGTGTATCGGTGTGTATGCGCATGCGCGCAATTATCCTTCAATGAATTAAGCATTATGAACAATAGTCTTCCACATCAGCCTTTAAAAACTTAGTATTCTATTTTATTTGATACATGTACACATTTGTTTTAGTTATTTGACATATGGTGGATTATTGGGTCCTGATCATGAATTAACTTTGTATAAAGTATTGTCCTTTCTCTTTGTTGCAAGTATCAATTAGAAAGGGACTTTCTTTGGTTTAGATATTTTGCATTCCAAATTTAGTTTGTTGGTAGTTCTCATTGCAAAACTAGACTGAAAAGCTTTCAAAATGCTTGATTTGAAGTGTTAGAAGGATAGAGATCAGAAAAACTAGACTGGCCTCGTTAGAGCTAGAGCAGATATTTGGAAAAAAAAATAAATCAAAATTGCATCTTTACCATTTCCGCTCTCATTGCATTACAAGTGCAATAGGAAACCACGTTAATCTTTTAGCATGCCCACTATCTTATAAAAAAATTTAAAAATGCAATAGGCAACTAGGTTATGATTAACTTCATTGCAATAATTTCTGGTTTGGATTATATTAAGTTCCCAGGAATGATAGATCTATCACTATATGATGTGGTTGAGATAATTGATGAATGTTTATCTTTTTAAGCATTCCAATTAGTCATCTTGTTACCTGGTGCTCTTATTTCATTTTCAACTATGATTTTTGGTCTTGGTTTACTAATATATTATTTGTGTTTTTACAGTTTACAAATCTCAAGTACTCCAGAGTTGAAATTGATGAAGTACGGTTCGAGTGGGCTGAATGCATGCTAGATTACATTTGAGTAGGAAAGGTATTTGATTTTTGAAAACTTTGGATGATGCATGCATTTGCATGGAATGTAAATTGCATATATTGTCCCATGTCAATTTCTTTTTGATGGTGATATTCTAGGACTTCTGCAGCATGTATAATTCTAATGGTGATATTCTAGGACTTCTGCAGCATGTATAATTCTTCTGTTTTTGTTCTTTGCTATAGTTAAGTAGACCAAATGATACTTTTGTTTGATAGATTAGAACAGTGGATGTTTTAACTCAGAAAACTAGGCATTTGAAGGTGAAAAGCGATGAGATTAGGGAAATGAAAGGCGCAAGAAGAATGAAGCAGTATAGCAAGTTGAATAGATTCTGATTCTCATAATTTAATGTAGCCTCAGCTTGATTTTTGACTCACGATGTTCTACCTTGATGTGTTGTTAAAAGAATGTTCTACCTTGATTCTAATATCTATTAGCTTTTGATGTAAAAAGAATGTTTGTGTATTTTATGGATACTGTTGTAAGAAGAATATTTATGTAATTTGTGAATATTTGTGTATTTAATGGATACTGTTGAATGAAGAATATTTATGTAATTTGTGAATATTTGTGTATTTTTTTTGTTACTATCAGTTTTTCACTGTTTCGGAAATCAAATTTGTACTGTTAAAAAAATACTGATTTTACATTAGTTTTCCACCGCTGCAAAATCGGTGTCATTAACTAATATTACATCGGTCGTATACCGCTGCCAAAACTGGTGTTATTAACATATAATATTACATAAGTTTTACACCGTTGATGAAACGGTGTTGTTAAGTGATACTTCACCGGTTAATAATCGATTCGAACACCGGTGTCGTTAAGTGATACTACACCGGTTTTAACCCGATGTTTAAAATGGCAGACCTTTTACATCCCCTTCATAGACATCGGTCGAAAATATAATAGACACCGGTAGAAAACCGATGTCTATGAGGGTTTTTGTTGTAGTGACATCACAGCAAATAAAAGCAATAAATATGGAAAATTAATTTTCCAACTATTATGACATCTTCCATCACTGTCCTCCATGTGCTGCCAGCCCTAGCAGTCGTCAAAACTAGCCGCCAGCCCTAGGGTTCATGTCGTCGCATCCACCAAGCTTCCTTTTCTCCTGTGCCTCTAGTCCTCAAATAACACCACGCCTCGCAAGGATACGATCCGCGAAAAAAATAAAATTTTATATATATCGATCCTATATTCCACAAAGGAATATACATAAAGTCTAGATCGAACAAAATGTAAAATCTTAAAACTAATACAGCTCCTGCTGTATTTAATAAATACAATCATGCACACTCATAAAATGCCCTCGACATGTCCGAGGGTCCAATCACACATAATCACAATAGGCCATAATTGTTGGAGCCTGCAACCACAGAGTTAATCTATTTGCACATCATACTATTATCCTACCTAAAATATGTATAACATGTGCATAATTAAACTAAAAACCAAACACACAGAGGTATAACCTAGCTCTGATACCAATTGTTGGTTGCTACTCGGAATACCGTTCTAGTTCCCCTGTACAAAAATTTATATAAGCATAGAACCATCCTAGCTACCCATGTGCTCTACTGAAGTTAAATTTGGATTGCAAACGATGCTTAACATTATTAATTCAAATTTTCCTTCAGAAGTTAAACTTAGATTGGAAACGATACTTAACATTTTTACTCAAAGTTTAACTGATGTGATCTTCCTAAGTTAAATCATATTACAGAAGTTAATCAAATATCTATTTCAAAGATCAGCTTCCAGGTTAAACATGACGAGACACTAGGCCTTCTTGGGTATGAGATCATCCACCACTTCCTAGACAAAGTCTCTCAAAGAAATCGAATATTTAACTTCTTACAGTAAACTAGGTTTAACTACAAAGACCTCAATAGAAGCACATTATCGAAACTTGAAATTGAAAAATAAAATCGATAACAAAAATGATAACTTAAAACCAATAACCTCTTGTGTTTGGTTTTTCAAGATCTATACAAAAAGATAAACTAGTCATGATACGGAAACAAATAACTAGTTATACCTTTTTGTAGCTTATAGACCTCTTGATCTTCTGTTATATTCCTCTCCTTCTCTTGGATGTCGTGTGGGCGACGATCTTCCAAGATGAAATCCACCCAATCTTCTTCCTTTGCTTCCAAGATTCGGCCACCAACTAACCTCCAAGAGATGCTAGACAAGAGAGCTTCCTTCTCTTCTTTTTCTCCTTCAAACAACTGGCCACCAAGAGAAAGTAATGCTTGATGCTGCCAGCCTCCAAGAGAGAAAACAAAAGGAGAAGAGAAAAGGACAAGGGTTAGCCACCAAAGGATTGGAAGAGAGGAATAGAAGATGTGTTATCTTATGAGGCACCCCCTCCATCTCTTTTATAATCCTTGGTCTTGGTAAAAAAGCAAAGTTTTAAATATAATTAATACTTCCATATATTCCTTGTCAATGACTAAAAAGGAGAGTTTTAAAACAAAAAATTAAAACTTCCTTTAATGCTTGTCATGGTCGACCCTATGCTTGTGTTCCAAAAAAGGAAAGTTTTAAACATAAAATTAAAACTTCCTTATTTGTTTCCTTTAAGAAATTTTAATAAAAAATTTCTCTTTTAAATCCCTTGTTGGTTATAAAAGGAAAATTTTATAAATTAAAATATCTCTTTTAAAACATGTGGATGGTTACAAAAAAGGAAAGTTTTATAAAAAATTAAAATCTTCCTTTTAACTACAAATAATGAATGATATCAAACCTCTCTCTTAATCCTTTGTAGAAAGCTATAAAAGGAAAGATTTTGAAAACTCTCTTTTAAAACCATGGCTTCCACCAAAGGAAAGATTTTAAAAATTAAAACACCCTTTTATTTTAATGTGGTCGGCCACCTTGCTTGGGCTCCAAGCTTGGCCGGCTATAAACTTGGCTCCATCTTTTGGCTTGGCCGACCCTAGCTTGGGCTCCAAGTTTGGCTTGGCCGGCCACAATGAGATGGGTAAGAAGCTTGGTTCTAAGTGGATATAAGACTTTATAAATAAGAGGCTACAACAGGGACCGAGAGGAGGAATTGGTTTTGGTCTCCCGATGAACTAGAGATTTCCGTGTTCGCCTCGAACACCCAACTCATGTTCATCAATAATAACTCATACCACTAAAGAGTTATTATTGTACTACCACACCAATCCCATATTACAATATGAGCTCCTTCTTATCATGAGTGCATTAGTCTCACTGTGTTTAAGATATCGAATGCCCACTAATTAAATGAGTTACTGACAACTCACTTAATTAATATCTAGCTCCAAGAGTAGTACCACTCAATCTTATTGTTATGTCAGACTACGTCCACCTATAGGGTTTACATGACAATCCTTATGAGCTCCTTAAGGCGGCATCACCAATCTAGATTACTAGGACACAATTTCATTCTATAATCAACAACACACCATATAAATAATATCACTTCCCAACTTATCGGGCCTATTAATTTAACGAACTAAGTCTCACGCTTTGATAAATTAAAGAAATAAATATTAAGTATACGTGCTTGTTATTATATCATGATTAAGAGTATGCACTTCCATAATAATAGAGTTTTTAGTTTTTTATGTAGTCGGTATAAAAGAAACTACCTTAAATGGTCCTGCTCAATACACTCATAGTGTACTAGTGTAATTTTATAGTCAAGATAAACTAATACCAAATTATACTACAACTACTCCAATGGTTTGTCCCATTCCATCTTGGTTGTGAGCTACTATTTATAATTTATAAGGAACTGATAATATGATCTTCTGTGTGACTCCACACACCATGTTATCTTTAATATAAATTAAATAAACAACTACACTTAGCATATAAATGTAGACATTTGACCAATGTGATTCTTATTTCAAAATAAATATTTATATAAAAGCTAGACTTTTAGTATACACTCTATCACATAAGGCAAGTAAACACATTGAGCGCAAGTACCACCTGATATGAGACATCGTAAAGCGAGAAGAAGTTGTTGTCACCAAGATTGCATCAGTAGATAACCTGGCAGATCCTTTCACTAAAGCCCTTCCGGTGAGAGCTTTTAATGGCCATGTTGAGGGGATGGAAATCAGATGTATGACAGCATATATGGCAACATAGTCTTTTAGTATAAGTGGGAGATTGTTAGGATGTATACTAAAAGCCTAGCTTTTTGTATGAACATTTAGATTTTGAAATGAGAATCACTTTGGTCAAATGTTGCATTTTATATTTATATATTAATGCAGTTGTGCATTTAATTTATATTATAGATAACATGGTGTATGGTGTCACACAGAAGATCATGTTATCAGTTCCTTATAAATTATAAATAGTAGCTCATGATCAAGATGGATAGGGACAAACCATTGGAATGGTTGTTGTGTAATTTGGTATTAGCCTGTCTTAACTATAAAATTACACTAGTATACTATGTGTGTATTGAGCAGAACCATTTGAGGTTATTCGATTTATACTGACTGCATAAAGAACAGAATGTCTGTTATTATAGATGTGCGTTCTCTTAATCCTGATATAATAACAAGCACATATATTTAGTATTTATTTCTTTGACTTATCAATGGGTAAAATTTATTCGTTAAATCAATAGGCCCGATGAGTTGGGAGATAGTATCATTTATATGGTGTGTTGTTGATTATAAAAGAAACTATGTCCTATTTATTTAGGTTGATGATGTCCCCTTGAGGAGCTCATAAGGTTTATGTTCGTTGCTACTCAGAATACCGTCAAAGTTCCCCTATACAAAATTTTGTACAAGCATATAACTACCCTAGCTACCCATGTGCTCTACAGAAGTTAAATTTGGATTGCAAATGATGCTTAACATTATTAATCCAAATTGTCCTTCATAAGTTAAATTTGGATTGGAAATGATACTTAACATTTTTACTCCAAGTTTAACCAATGTGATCTTTCTAAGTTAAACCATATTACAGAAGTTATCAAATATTTATTTCAAAGATCAGCTTCGAGGTTAAACATGGAGAGGCACTAGGCCTTCTTGGGTATGGGATCATCCACCACTTCCTAGACAAAGCCTCTCAAATAAATCGGATATTTAACTTCTTACAGTAAATTAAACTTAACTATAGTGACCTCAATAGAAGCACATTATCGAAGCATGAAATCAAAAAATAAAATCGATAACAAAAATGATAACTTAAAACCGATAACCTCTTGTGTTTGATTTTTCAAGATCTATACAAAAGATGAACAAGTTATGATGCAGAAACTAATAACTAGTTATACCTTTTGTAGCTTATAGACCTCTTGATCTTCTGTTGTATTCCTCTCCTTCTCTTGGACGTCGTGTGGGCGATGATCTTCCAAGATGAAATCCACCCAAGCTTCTTCCTTTGCTTCCAAGATCCGGCCACCAACTAACCTCCAAGCAATGCTAGACAAGAGAGCTTCCTTCTCTTCTTTTTCTCCTTCAAGCAACCAGCCACCAAGAGATCACCAACCTTGATGCCGCCGACCTCCAAGAGGGAAAAAAAAAAGGAGAAGAGAAAAGGACAAGGGCCAACCACCAAAGGATTGGAAGAGAGGAATAGAAGATGTAATATCTCATGAGGCACCCCTCAATCTCTTTTATAATCCTTAGTCTTGGCAAAAAAAGGAAAGTTTTAAACATAATTAAAACTTCCTTATATTCTTTGTCAATGACTAAAAAGGAAAGTTTTAAAACAAAAAAATTAAAACTTCCTTTAATGCTTGTCATGGTCGACCCTATGCTTGTGTTCCAAATAAGGAAAGTTTTAAACATAAAATTAAAACTTCCTTATTCGTTTCCGGTAAGAAATTTTAATAAAAATTTTCTCTTTTAAATCCCTTATTGGTTATAAAAAGAAAATTTTATAAATTAAAATATCTCTTTTAAAACATGTGGATGGTTACAAAAAGGAAAGTTTTATCAAAAATTAAAATCTTCCTTTTAACTACAAATAAGGAAAGATATCAAACCTCTCTCTTAATCCTTTGTAGAAAGTTATAAAAGGAAAGATTTTAATATTTAAAAACTCCCTTTTAAAACCATGACTTCCAAAAAAGGAAAGATTTTAAAATTAAAATACCCTTTTAATTTTTATGTGGTCGGCCACCTAGCTTAGGCTCCAAGCTTGGCTGGCCATAAACTTGGCTCCAATCTTTGGCTTGGCTGGCCCTAGCTTGTGCTCCAAGCTTGGCTTGGCCGACCACAACAAGATGGGTAAGAAGCTTAGCTCTAAGTGGATATAAGACTTTTTAAATAAGAGGCTATAATAGGGACCGAGAGGAGGAATTGGTTTTGATCTCCTGATGTGCTTGAGCTTCTCGTGTTCGCCCCGAATACCCAACTCAAGTTCATCAATAATAACTCATACCACTAAAGAGTTATTATTGCACTACTGCACCAATCCCATATTACAAATATGAGCTCCTTCTTATTATGAGTACGTTAGTCTCCCAATATTTAAGATATCGAATGCCCACTAATTAAATGAGTTACTGATAAGTCACTTAATTAATATCTAGCTCCAAGAGTAGTACCACTCAACCTTATTGTCATGTCAAACTAACTCCACTTGCAGAGTTTACATGACAATTCTTATGAGCTCCTCAAGGAGACATCATCAACCTAGATTACTAGGACACAGTTTCATTCTATAATCAACAACACACCATATAAATAATATCATTTCCCAACTTATCGGGCCTATTGATTTTACGAACTAAATCACAACCTCTGATAAATTAAAGAAATAAATATTAAGTATACGTGCTTGTTATTATATTATGATTAAGAGTACGCACTTCCATAATAATATAGAATTTTGTTCTTTTATGTAGTCAGTATAAAAGAAAACTACCTCAAATGGTCCTACTCAATACACTCATAGTGTACTAGTGTAATTTTATAGTCAAGATAAACTAATACCAAAATTGCACAACAACCACTCCAATAGTTTGTCCCATTCCATCTTAGTTGTGAGCTACTATTTATAATTTATAAGGAACTGATAATATAATCTTCTGTGTGTCTCCTCATACCATATTATCTATAATATAAATTAAATGGACAACTACACTTAACATAAATGTAGACATTTGACCAATGTGATTCTTATTTCAAAATAATTGTTTATACAAAAAGCTAGACTTTAAGTATACACTCTAACAATCTCCCACTTATACTAAAAGACTATGCTGTCGTATATACTGTCATACATCTGATTCTCATCCTTTCAACATGCCTATCAAAAGATCTCGCCTAAGGGCCTTAGTGAAAGGATCTTCCAGGTTATCTTCTGATGCAATCTAGGTAACAACAACTTCTCCTCGTTTATACGATGTCTCGTATTAGGTGGTACTTGCACTCAATGTGTTTACTTGTCTTATGGGCTCATGGTTCTTTCGAGTTTGCTACTGCACCACTATTATCACAATAAACTGTAAAAATTTTGGGCAAACCAAGAGTCACATCTAAGTCCATCATGATGTTTTTGAGCCATACAGCTTCTATGGCTGCCTCAGAGGCTGCCACATATTCAGTTTCCATGGTAGAGTCTGAAATGCATCTCTGCTTAACACTCCTCCATTGTTATGGCTCCACCTCCTAAAGTAAACACAAAACCCCGAGGTCGACTTACTATCGTTCCTTTCAGTCCCAATCCGTGTAACCCACAAGGAGCAAATTATTTGCCTTACGACAATCCAATGTCCCAGTCCTAGGTTACTTTGATATATGCTAACCATGCCCACGGTAAAACAGATATCCGGGCTCGTGCATAACATTACATACATTAGGCTTCCTACAGCCTAAGCATAAGGAACCGCCTTCATCTCCTCTATTTCTTTTGATGTCTTAGGAGACATCTCTTTAGATAAAGATACTCCATGCTGAAAAGCTAGAAAACCTTTCTTGGAGTTTTGCATGCTAAAACGAGCTAGGATAGTATCGATATATGAAGCTTGGGATAAGCACAACATTCTTTTCTTACGATCCCTTATTACTTTTATCCCAAGAATATGTCTGCATTCTCCCAAGTCCTTCATATCGAATTGCTTGGACAACCATACCCTTACTTCTGACAACACTTTGATATTGTTGCCAATTAACAAAATGTCATCTACGTATAGTACAAGAAATACCACCACGTTTCCATCACACTTCTTGTATACACAAGACTCATCCGAACACTGAATAAGTCCATAAGACTGGATTACTTCATTAAACTGGATGTTCTAAGATCTTGAAGCTTGCTTCAGTCCATAAATAGACCGAATGAGCTTACATACAAGATGCTCTTTGCCCTTTGCAATAAACCCCTTTGGTTGCTTCATATGGATGTTTTCTTCAAGACTTCCATTAAGGAAAGCTCTCTTGACATCCATTTGCCAAACCTCTTAATCTATATGAGCAGCAATAGATAAGAGTATCCGGATAGACTTAAGTATAACTACTTGCAAAAAGGTTTCCTCATAATCGATTCCCTCTTTCTGAGTATACCCCTTCGCAACAAGCCTTGCTTTGAAGGTTTCCACCTTCCCGTCTATCCCTCTTTTCCTTTTATAGATCCATTTACATCCAATAGCTTTTACACCATTTGGTGGTTCTACTAGCTCCCAGACTTTGTTAGAATACATAGATTCTATTTCCGAATTCATTGCTCTTTGCCTAGATGTTGCATTCTTATCTTGGAGTGCTTCGTCATATGTTCTGGGATCAGGTTCATGTTTACCTGGGATCAAGTTCGAAGACTCTCCCAAAAACAAGAATCTTTCAGGTTGTCTCACAACCCTCCCACTATGACGAGGCACTGTCTGTAGTTGTGTATCATTTATAATACGTGTTACAGTTTCTTGTGATATTTTATCTTGCACTATTGGTATAAAAGTAGGTGTGTCCTCTTTCATTTCTTGTAGAACTATTTTACTCATGGGCTTGTGGTTCATTACATAGTCCTCTTCTAAAAATCGGGCATTAGTGCTAACAATGAGCTTCTGATCTTTAGGACTATAAAACAAACCACCTTTCGTTCCTTTAGGATAACCTATAAACAGGCGAACTTCAGTATGAGATTTCAACTTATCAGCATCTCCCTTCAACACATGTGTTGCACTACCCCAAATCCGAACATGACTCAGATTAGGCTTACGTTCATTCCATAATTCTGTGGGAGTAGATGATACTAATTTAGAAGGTACCAAGTTCAGAATGTACACTGTCATTTCTAATACATATCCCCAGAACAAATTTGGTAATTCTGAATAACTCATCATCGATCTAACCATTTCCATAATAGTCATATTCCTTCATTCTGCCACACCATTCTATTGGGGTGTACCAGGTGCAGACAATTGGGATTGAATCCTAACCTCTGATATGTAATTCCTAAACTCTCTTGAGAGATACTCGCCACCACGATCAGACCATAGTGTCTTGATACTTTTACCATGACATTTTTCCACATCAGCCTTGTACTCTTTGAACTTATCAAAGGACTTAGACTTGCGGTGCATCAAGTAAATGTACCCATATCTCGAATAATCATCTATAAAAGAGACAAAATATTCGAAACCACCTCTCGCCTGGATAGTCATGGGTCCACACAAATCAGAATGAACCAATTCCAACACATCTTTTGCTCTATACCCCTTGACCTTAAAAGGTCTCTTGGTCATTTTTCCTTCCAAGCAAGATTTGTAGGTTGGAAAGTTTTCCAACACTAATGAACCTAAGAGTCCATCGGCTATTAGCCTTTGAATCCTACTCAAGTTAATATGACCAAGTCTTAGATGCCAAATATATGTTTGGTTCATTTTTGAATGTTCCTTTCTCTTATTAGAATTAGAGAATGTATTATTAATTTTCATTTGTTGCTTTGTGGGAGTTGTCGGATTTAGAGTATACAAATTGCCAACTAATGTATCAGAACAGATAACTACTCTATTTTTCTTGATAACCACTTTGTCATCAAAAGAAATAGTATATCCATCCAAAAATAGTTTAGAAACTGAAATTAAATTCTTTCTAAAACTTGGTACTTAAAGACAATTTCTCAAAATCAAAGTTCTATTCCTATCAAATGATAAGTAAACATCTCCCACTGCAACAACCGCCACTTTCGTAGCATTGCCCATGTAGACAGTTATCTCTCCTTCATATAGTCGTCGGGTTTCCTGGAACCCCTGCAATGAATTACAGACATGATCAGTGGCTCCTATATCTATACATCAGGTATTGGTAGATAACACCGCTAAACATATTTCAGCTACTACAGAATAAGATAAACCTTTAATGTTCTCTTTCCTACGAGGACAGTCCGCCTTCCAATGTCCTGATTGCTTGCAAATGAAGCACTTGCCCTTCGGCTTATTTACTCCTGCTTTTAGTCCAGTACCTTGAGATCGATTCACTTTCTTTGTCGAGCCAGCCTGTTTATTTTTCTTCTTCTTGCCTTTCGACTTAGAAGTAGAAACATTTTCAGCAAAGTGGATTTTAGAACTATGACAAAATAACCGTTCTGCTGCTTGAAGTTCTGTTAGTAGTTCCGCCAATGAATAAATCCTTTTATTCATATTGTAGTTCAGGCGGAACTGCTCAAAACTTTTGGGCAGCGTTTGGAGAATAATATCGACCTGGGTTTCCCCATCGATTTCAGCTTCAAGGATTTGTATCTCATTCAAATAAGCCATCATTTTGAGGATATGATCCCTTACGGGTGTCCCCTCTGACATGGTGGCTGTCATTAAATTTCTCATAGCCTCTTGCCTAGCAGCCCGATTCTCGTGTCCGAAGAGTTCCTTGAGATTGTGCATCATGTCATAGGCAGTAGGCATGGTCTGATGCTGATGTTGTAGCACATTTGACATTGAAGTCAAAATGTAACACCATTCCATCTCATCTTCCTTGACCCATTTCCTATGATGCTCAATCTCCTCTTCACTAGAATCACTATTAGGCACATTAGGGCAGACCTCTAATAGTACAAACTTATCGCCTTCAGCAGTTAGAATAATGTCCATGTTTCTTTTCCAATCTATGTAATTGGGACCAGTAAGTTTGTTCTCTTTCAGAATAATAGTAAGTGGGGTGAAAGTCATCCTAAGAATCACAAAATAAGTTTCGGTCAAAACTTAAGAATTTAGAATAATATTGATTCCTCAAACAATATCATTTAAATTCACCAACACCTCAAAACACCATGAATTTTGTATGCCACGATAGTGTGGACGTATACAAATTCAAACATTTGTAAGAGGAGGTTTTACCCATTAATTTTATTCTTGTCAACCTAACTTTATGACAAAAAAATTAATAATTGGTATTCCTTCGGTCACACAAATAATAACAGTGACTCTGATGGGGAGGATACTATTAAATGTACCTAAGTGTATATCATTACTTGATACATAGTTCATTAAATAGGATTGTGCCCCTTTAGATGGAGAAGATCACACGCACCTATAATTTCATATAATCATCCATAAAGGAAGTTTGATCTAGTGATCCGCAAACAAACTCATCCGATGTGGAGGAAGGCACTCAGAGCAAACGCGCAAGATTGTTTGCATCACTTACAAACCAGTAATGGAGACCGTGGAATTTATTTATAAATCTCTCTCCCACTTAGTTATTTAAGATGAGGATTTTAACATACACACACACACATCACGACAAATAAAAGCAATAAATATGGAAAAATAATTTGTCAACTATTATGGTCTCTTCCATCACTGTCCTCTGTGTGCCGCCAGCCCTAGTAGTCGTCAAAACTAGCCACCAGCCCTAGGGCTCATGTCGTCACGTCCATCAAGCTTCCTTTTCTGCTACGCCTCTAGTCCTCAAATAGCACCACACCTTATAAGGATACGATCCGCGACAAAAATAAAATTTTACATATATCGATCATATATTCCACAAAGGAATGTATATAAAGTCTAGATCGAACAAAATGTGAAATGCTAAAACTAATACAGCTCCTGCTGTATTTAATAAATATAATCATGCACACGCATAAAATGCCCTCGACATGTCCGAATGTCCAATCACACATAATCACAATAGGCCATAATAGTTGGAGCCTACAACCACGTAGTTAATCTATTTGCACATCCTACTATTATCCTGCCTAAAATATATATGACATGTTCATAATTAAACTAAAAACCAAACACACAGAGGAATAACCTAGCTCTGATACCAATTGTTGGTTGCTACTCGGAATACAGTTCTAGTTCCCCTGTATAAAAATTTATACAAGAATAGAACTATCCTAGCTACCCATGTGCTCTACTAAAGTTAAATTTGAATTGCAAATGATGCTTAACATTATTAATCCAAATTGTCCTTCAGAAGTTAAAATTGGATTGGAAATGATACTTAATATTTTTACTCCAAGTTTAACCGATGTGATCTTCCTAAGTTAAACCATATTACAGAAGTTATCAAATATCTATTTCGGCTTCGAGGTTAAACATTGCAAGGCACTAGGCCTTCTTGGGTATGGGATCATCCACCACTTCCTAGACAAAGCCTCTAAAAGAAATCAGATATTTAACTTCTTACAGTAAACTAGATTTAACTATAGTGACCTCAATAGAAGCACATTATCGAAACATGAAATCGAAAAATAAAATCAATAACAAAAATGATAACTTAAAACCGATAACCTCTTGTGTTTGATTTTTCAAGATCTATACAAAAGATGAACTAGTTATGATGCGAAAACTAATAACTAGTTATACCTTTTGTAGCTTATAGACCTCTTGATCTTCTGTTGTATTCTTCTCCTTCTCTTGGACATCATGTGGGCGACGATCTTCCAAGATGAAATCCTCCCAAGCTTCTTCCTTTGCTTCCAAGATCCGGCCACCAACTAACCTCCAAGGGATGCTAGACAAGAGAGCTTCCTTCTCTTCTTTTTCTCCTTCAAGCAACCGGCCACCAAGAGATCACCAACCTTGATGCCACTGGCCTCCAAGAGAAAAAACAAAAGGAGAAGAGAAAAGGACAAGGGCCGACCACCAAAGGATTGGAAGAGAGGAATAGAAGATGTGTTATCTCATGAGGCACCCCTCCATCTCTTTTATAATCCTTGGTCTTGACAAAAAAGAAAAGTTTTAAACATAATTAAAACTTTCTTACATTCCTTGTCAATGACTAAAAAGGAAAGTTTTAAACATAAAATTAAAACTTCCTTATTTGTTTTTGATAAAAAAATTTTAATTAAAAATTTCTCTTTTAAATCCCTTGTTGGTTATAAAAGGAAAATTTTATAAATTAAAATTTCTCTTTTAAAACATGTGGATAGTTAAAAAAAAGAAAAGTTTTATAAAAATTAAAATCTTTCTTTTAACTACAAATAAGGAAAGTTATCAAATCTCTCTCTTAATCCTTTTTAGAAAGCTATAAATGGAAAATTATAAAATTTAAAAATTCTCTTTTAAAACCATGGCTTCCAGAAATATTTTAAAATTAAAATACCATTTTAATTTTTATGTGGCCGGCCACCTAGCTTGGGCTCGAAGCTTGGCCAGGCATAGACTTGGCTCCAATCTTTGGCTTGGCCGACCCTAGCTTGGGCTCCAAGCTTGGCTTGGCCAGCCACAATGAGATGGGTAAGAAGCTTGGCTCTAAGTGGATATAAGGCTTTATAAATAAGAGGTTACAATAGGGATCGAGAGGAGGAATTGGTTTTGGTCTCCCGATGAACTTGAGTTTTCCGTGTTCGCCTCGAACACCCAACTCAAGTTCATCAATAATAACTCATACCACTAAAGAGTTATTATTGTACTACCGCACCAATCCCATATTACAATATGAGCTCCTTCTTATCATGAGTGCATTAGTCTCCCTGTGTTTAAGATATCGAATGTCCACTAATTAAATGAGTTACTGACAACTCACTTAATTAATATCTAGCTCCAAGAGTAGTACCACTCAATCTTATTGTCATGTCAGACTAAGTCCACCTACAGGGTTTACATGATAATCCTTATGAGCTCCTTAAGGGGACATCATTAACCTAGATTACTAGGACATAGTTTCATTCTATAATCAACAACACACTATATAAATAATATCATTTCTCAACTTATCGGGCCTATTGATTTAACGAACTAAATCACACCCTTTGATAAATTAAAGAAATAAATATTAAGTATACGTGCATGTTATTATATTTTGATTAAAAGTACACACTTCCATAATAACAGAAGTTTTGTTCTTTTATGTAGTCAGTATAAAAAGAAACTATCTCAAATGGTCCTGCTCAATACACTCATAGTGTACTAGTGTAATTTTATAGTCAAGATAAACTAATACCAAAATTACACTACAACCACTCTAATGGCTTGTCCCATTCCATCTTGGTTGTGAGCTACTATTTATAATTTATAAGGAATTGATAACATGATCGTCTGTGTGTCTCATCACACCATGTTATCTACAATATAAATTAAATAGACAACTACACTTAGCATAAATGTAGACATTTGACCAATGTGATTCTTATTTAAAATAATTATTTATATAAAAAACTAGACTTTAAGTATACACTCTAACAAGTGTGTGGTGCCACACAGAAGATCATGTTATCAGTTCCTTATAAATTATAAATAGTAGATCACGACCGAGATGGATATGGGCAAACCATTGGAACGGTTGTAGTGTAATTTGGTATTAATCTGTCTTGACTATAAAATTACACTAGTACACTATGTGTGTATTGAACAGGACCATTTGAGGTTATTCGATTTATACTGACTGCATAAAAGAACAGTACCTCTGTTATTATGGATATACGTTCTCTTAATTCCGATATAATAACAAGCACGTATACTTATTATTTATTTCTTTGACTTATCAATGGGTGAAATTTATTCGTTAAATCAATAGGCCTGATGAGTTGGGAGATAGTACCATTTATATGGTGTGTTGTTGATTATAAAAGAAAACTGTGTCCTATTTATTTAGGTTGATGATGCCCCCTTAAGGAGCTCATAAGAATTATCATGTAAACCCTGCAGGTGGACTTAGTCCGATATGATAATAAGGTTGAGTGGTACTGCTCTTGGAGTCAGATGTTAATTAAGTGAGTTATCAGTAACTCATTTAATTAACGGACATACGATATCTTAAACATAGGGAGATTAACGCACTTATGATAAGAAGGAGCCCATATTGTAATATGGGATTGGTGCAGTAGTTAACACAAGAAGCTCAAGTCCATCAGGAGGCCAGAACCAATTCCTCCTCTCGATCCCTGTTGTAGCCTCTACATAGCCTTGCATTCACTCATTTGATTTATTTTCCTACCCAAGAAAGAGGCCGGCCAAGCCTTGCTTGGTGCCCAAGCAAGGGGCCAGCCAAACCAAAAGAAAAGAAAAGAAAAGGAAGAAAATAAAGGAGTTGTAAAAGGGAGATTTTTCTCAATAGAATTAAAGATTTTTCTAAAAAGAATTATGTTAATTCTTTCTTAGAAATTTTCTAAAAAGAATTATATTAATTCTTTCGTAAGACATTTTTCTAAAAAGAATTATGTTAATTCTTTTCTAGAGATTTTTTCTAAACAAAAAATTCTGTTAATATTTCTCCTCTTTTATCTTGTGCTAAAGGTTATAAGAATGGAGGAGGTCTTGCCACCATAACCTAATGTCTCTTGAGATGTTTTCCCTTGCTTGTGGTCGGCACCTCATCTCTTCTTTTCTCTCTTTTCTTTTCCCCTAGAGCAGGCGCCCACCTCCTCTCTTCCTCCTTGGGTCGACGCTCCACCTTCTCATCTCTTCCTCCCTTTCCTCCCTCTAGGACCAGAGCATATCTCCTTTGGTGGTTATAGCTTGGAGGAGAAGAAGAAGAAGAGAAGAACCATCCTAGGTGGTAGGCGGTTTGGAGGAGAAAAAGAAGGAGGAGGCACCCCTTTTCTTTTGCATCTTTAGGTGGTAGGTGGCTTGGAAATAAAAGAAGGTTCAGATGGTTTGTCTTGGTAGATCGTCGTCCACATAACGTCCAAGAAGAGGAGAGGAATATAGCAGAAGATCAAGAGGTCTTTGTCTACGAAGAAAGGTGCAACTAGTTATTTATTCCGCAACACAACTAGTTGTGTTTTCTTTGTATGGATCCTAAACACCAACACAAGAGGCAAGCGATCTTGTGCTTCGATAAAGGTGCGTTTTGGTCAATCAAGGACTTGCTTGATTGATCAAATACATGTATGATCGAGCATGTAGGTTGCTAGGAAAATTTCTGTGCCTGTACAAATTTTTGTAGAAAGTTTTTACGCAGAACGGAATTCCAAGCACCAACAGTTCGGAGATTGCTTGATCCTACTCCACAGCGTGTCCTTGAGGTGGACGACCCCTTGATCCTTCGGTGGATCAGTCCTTGGCAATCTCTGGCTAGATCTTACTCCTTCTCGATGGAGTACAACCTCTCACAAAGCTCTCTTCCTCTTACAAGATGGAACTTAGGTTTGGAGAAGAAGAGTGGACTTGGAAGCTTTGGACAATAGCAAAGGAGTGATTCAACAATAATCAGCAACCTCCTTTATGCCCCAAAGCTCCTCTTTTATAAGTGGAGAGAGTTGATCAACAAATCAACTTAACCCGACATCAGTCGACTGATCCATGCATCAGTCGACTAGTATGACTGTTGGACACTGCCAACGACACTCCGCAGAATCCGTGATCCTGCTAACGACTATGTACTAGTCGACTGGTGCCAACACCAGTCGATTGGTCTTCGCAGCCGACAAGCACAAAAGCATTTTGTACTCTTCATGAATTTGGACCAGTCGACTGGTCCAAGTACCAATCGACTGGTACCTTACATTCACTCCCTCTCTGTTGGGACCAAATATGTAGCTAGAGGGGGGGGGGGTGAATAGCTCGGTGCACTCGTTGTGCTCTTCGTTGCTTGTTTCTTCAAAGATATGCAGCGGAAAATACAAAGAAAACAAACACAACGCTAACACTAAGGATTTACTTGGTATCCACCTCAAGAAGAGGTGACTAATCCAAGAATCCATACACTCACGCACCCTCCACAAATAAGAACACTCCTTTATGGTAACTACCAAAGGCGGAGAAGCCCTACAAGTTCACACTACAAGAAGAAAGGGAAAGGGAACAAAATACAAGCAAAAACTTACAAGTTTACACCAGAAAACCCAAACCCTAGATTTCTTCTTCTTGCTGTATATCCGCCTCTTGACTTGGAAAAACCTCCAAGAACTTCAAGAACTGGTAGTGAGAATTCTGTGGAGAAGTTTTGAAAGCGCTGTGAAGATCTGAGCTGAAGTCCGAGAGCTTTGGTCGTAGTCTCTGTGGAAATCGCATGCCACCAGCTAAATACGATGCCAACGGTCGAATCCCAATCAATTGGATTACTCCCAATCGATTGGGGAGGCATTGGATCGATCGCCCGATCGATCCAGAGCACCTATGTGCTCTCGTGAAACGCCTGGATCGATTCACTGATAGATCCAGGGCTTATTATGCAGAATCACACCTCCCAATCGATTGCCTGATCGATTGGGAGCTTTGGATCGATCGACTGATCGATCCAGCGTTGTTCTGTGCGATTGCGAGCCTCTCCCAATCGATCCACCGATCGATTGGGAGGAAGCTCGTAGCGGGGACTCACCCAATCGATCGGCCGATCGATTGGGCATGAGTCAATCGATCGGCTGATCGATCCAGCTCCTTGATT
Source organism: Zingiber officinale (assembly GCF_018446385.1). Taxonomy (NCBI): domain Eukaryota; kingdom Viridiplantae; phylum Streptophyta; class Magnoliopsida; order Zingiberales; family Zingiberaceae; genus Zingiber; species Zingiber officinale. The sequence goes on along the minus strand of NC_055988.1, from coordinate 62,413,281 downwards.
TTGCCTAAAATCAAGTCCAAAGCCCCCTAAACCAACATCCGGTCACCTATAACCTGTTGGTACATCATGCCTAGCATCCGGTCACCCTTGACCTGCTAGAACTCGCTCACCAAGTGTCCGGTCAATCCCTTTAACCCACTTGGACTTTTTTTCGTGCCAAGTATCCGGTTAATCCCTTTGACCTACTTGGACTTTTCCTCCTTGTGCCAAGTATCCAGTCAATCCCTTTGACCTACTTGGACTTTCAGCACCAGGTGTCCGATCAACCTTGATCCATTTGGATTGGATTTCCTCGTGCCAAGTATCCGGTCAAAACTTTGACCTACTTGGACTTTTCTCAATTGTCTGGTTTCACTCACCAGGACTTTCAATCTGCCTGGCTTCACTCATCAGGACTTCCAATCTGCTTGGCTTCACTCACCAGGACTTCCAATCTGCCTGGCTTCACTCACCAGGACTTTCCTTCTGCTTGGCTTCACTCACCAGGACTTTCCTTCTGCCTGGCTTCACTCACCAGGACTTTCCTTCTGCCTAGCTTCACTCACCAGGACTTCCCTTCTACCTGGCTTCACTCACCAGGACTTTCCTTCTACCTGGCTTCACTCACCAGGACTTCCCTTCTGCTGGCTTTACTCACCAGGACTTTCCAGTCAAGTATCCAGTCAACCTTGACCTACTTGACTCTCCTTCAAAATCTCACCACATGAACAATTGCACCTGCAATCTCCATGTCTTGTCTTCATGTATTGTCAAACATCAAAACCCAAACATCAAGAATCGAGCTTGACCCAATTCAAGCTCAGTCAAATAGGTCAACCTTGACCTAGGGAATATTACACCAACACTCTCATCCTTTCCGGAGTCACCTTTGAAGTCCTCTTCCTCGGCCTTCGTCCCTCAGATGCACCTGAGCCCGCGTCCTTCACGTTGCCTTGAAGTCCGCTTCCCTCGGCTCCACTCCATTGCTCTTCGTCCGGCGGTCCCTCGGATGTTTTCGACACCATCCTCACTGACTCAAGGATCCGAGCCCTTGGATGAGCTTCCCAAACTTGACCACACCAAGCTCCTCATGTGTTTCACCAAGTCCTACAAGACTCAAACACATATCAAATACATATGAAAACCTAACTTAAACTCTTTGACACACACATTGAAACCATAATCATACAGATCAAACTTGGGTCGATTGCACCAACAGAAATTTCTTAGATTTTTTATTTAAGTATCATCAACTAATCTTTAAGTCAAAATAAACCTAAGTTTCCATCATCCCCTTAGAAAATGTCAAATCCCAACTTGACATTCCTTTAAATTCTAACCTATTTGTGCCAATTTAATCAAGCTTAATACTTTAAAATTTTGATTGTCACACTTTTACTCTTCAAGAGTAAAAATCAACTTCTCATTTTCAAGGTGTCATAATACTTTGAAAATGCCCTAAAGTGTCAACTTTACTATGATTGGGTTAACTATCCTTCCAATTAGAGTTGACACACTCTAAACTCATTTAGTATGCAGAGAAAACACTCTTAGGAATCAAAAATATATTGGTACTCCTTGAGTGTTCTATGTACTCACTAGGGATAACTTCCCTAAATACCTTCTTAATAACTTTCCTAGGCTTATTAGAGTCTTAGTCACACTAGTCTCCTCAACATCAAGTCTAGGGATAATTTTCCTTGTAATCTAAGCTTGAGTCCTAGACTTAGGATTAGTTCCATAGTCATATGAAACTCTATGGTAAGATGTCATGCTTTCCTTGAACTTAGGTTTGTATCTCAAAACTTTCTTATCCATAGATAACTCTTATCTATCTAAACCTAGGTTTTGTTTCTTGGACCCTTTAACTCTATTTGTTAATTTCTTAAGGGTATTTTTTTTTAATTTATCAATTCTTGACCTCAGGACTTGATTTTTCATCATTAAATCCTCAACTTTTAACTTTTCTTGATGGCCTTGTATTTTCCTTTTTCTAGGTATATTTCTAAATTGCTTAGGATTTTTTCCTAGATTATTTTCTGCCTTCCTATCCTTAGGTAAGTAGTTCTAGCATAATATAATATATGATTTTTTTAGAATTATCATGCATCCTATTTTCATGATAAATAGCACCAAAATCACACAAAAAAAAATTTCTAGCATGTATTTTGTCATGACTTAAATAAGTACCATTAACTAGTGGTACCTTAGTTTTGCCCTTGAAAACTCCCCCTTGACTTAAGCTTCCTCCTCTATTCTTGGTCGAATTCCTTCAACTTGGACATTAGTTCCGATAGTGTCCCTTTTGATTGCAAAAGAAGTATATAATGTGCTTCTTACCCTTTTGTATCATGGGGTTGACCTCCTTTGATTTCTCCTTTATCTTAGGTGTCACTTTAGTCTTCTTCTTGATTAATGTTGGACACTTACTCTTGTAGTTTTCATTCTCCCTACATTCAAAGTATATGATATAATTTTTATTTTTATAAATTAAAATTGTTATACCTTCTTTACTCATAGGGGTAGAATATGATTTTTCATTTGATCAAGATGTTGAGACTTCTTCTTATTCCAGTGTCAATGAACTACGCTCCCCCTCAATCCTTGAAGTGGATGTTTCTTCAACTTTATCCTTAGATGTTGAGCATTTCTCAACCTCCAAAACCTCTTGTTCTTGATCCAATGAGTTCTCCTCTTTGGATTTAGCTTCATTTTGCACCAAGGGTTTGATTTTCATGAAGTTTTGTCAACTTGCTCTACAGCTCCTTGGCATCTTGATATTCTCCAATTTTGTAGAAGAGTTTGTTAGATAACAAATTAAACAACGATTTAGTTATCTTATCATTTGCCTTGGTTCTCTTAATTTACTCTTCGGTCCATTTCTTCTTCTTCTTCTTAAGGAGCTTCCCTTTGATATCCGGAGCTTGAAATCTTTCTATTAGAGAAAACCATTGTTCTATGTTTATCATGAAGAAATTTTTGACTCTTGATTTTCAAAGAACAAAGCTTCCCATTTTGAATGGTGGAGGTGCTCGGATGTCATATCTGAATTCATCTTGTAAATTCATTTTGAAGTTAATCTTCCTTGAGTATGAGTTCTTTGAATTTTTGAAATTTAGGGCTTCAACTTTCAACTTCTTCTTCTTTCTCTAGCTCTTGATACTTTCAGCGGTTAGTCTGATGATGAAGAGCGACCTCACTCTAATACCACTTGTTAGGATATGTAAATATTTAGAGGGGTAAATAGCTTTGTTCACTTCTTTGAACTTGATTTGCAACGAAAAACATAAAGCAATACTAACATCTTCATTTTACTTGATATCTACCTCCATGAGGTGACTAATCCAAGGATCCACTTCTCACTCTCATAGATACACTATGAAAACCTCATTTCTGAAGGCAGAGAAACCTCATATAATCTCAAGCATGAGAATACAAAAAGATAAAATGAGAATACAATAAGAACAAGGAAGTAAATAAAAATACAATAAACACTTTTCTCATGATCTCTTGTTACTCGGAAATGCCTCTTATTGACTCGGAAATGCAATAAAACTTCACTCCAGCATCACCAAGAATCAATGTTAACAACTATGCTTCAAATCTCCATGAAACCCTTTTTCTAGGGTTCCTTCGACACCTCCTAATCGATTAAGCTTACTCCTAATATATTGTCATGTCAGACGACCATTCAAAAATCTACAGAATGAGTCTTTCAACCCCTAATTGATCGATGAGTCATACTAATCGATTAGGAATCCTCTAATTAATTTCTCCAATCGATTCCAAGACTTTCTGTACTGTCATGAAAATGCCCTCAATCGATTACCCTAATCGATTGGTTTGGCCTTAACTGATTGCCCAATCGATTCCAACACCTTATGTGTTGTTGCAACAAATCTACCAATAGAGTACCCTAATCAATTGGGTAATGCTAAATAAATTCAACACCTTTCTGTGATCCACGAAAATAACCCCAAATCGATTAGGCAATCGCCTAATCGATTAGAACAATTTCCAATCGATTAGGCAATCTTCCTAATTGATTAAACACCTTCTGTTAGCGAGATACTCTCTCAATCAATTACCTTAATCGATTGCATTGGACTAATCAATTACTCGACCCTAATTCCCTTAATCCGAGTTTAGGGTTCATTTGCCCAACCCTCGAGTCATCCGTGACTCGTTGGGACTTCCCGTTGCCTAACATCCAGTTAACCTTGACTTGCTAGGGGCTTCTGCACTAAGTGTCTGGTCAACTCTTGACCCACTTGGACTTTTCATCTTATGCCAACTTTCCGTTAGACTTCCGATCACTAAGTGCCAAGTCAACCTTTGACGAGCTTAGACATTTCCCTTATTAAACTCCACTAGGACTCCCATTGTCTAATTCCCAACTAGGTCTTCACTATCTAGGCACACTAAGACTTCCACTGCCTAGTTCCCAACTAGGTCTTCACTGTCTAGTACCGTTAGGACTTCCATTGACTAACTTCATTCATTAGGTTTTTCTGTTATCGAACCTTCAGTTAGGACTACCACTGCCTAATTTCACTTATTAAGACTATTTCTTTGCCTAACCTTCAGTTAGGACTTCCACTGCCTACCTTCACTTACTAGGCCTCACCACAAAAAACCCTTAATTTGTGATGAATTTTAGCGATGAAATGTATTTGTTACAAATCAACAACAAATATTATTACGAAAAACTATTTTGTTACAAAATCGTAATGATATTTGCAACGAAATTATTTTCGTCGTAGAATTAGTAACAAATATATTTGTGGCTAAATTCGTCCCTAATTTGCTATGAAATTTTAATTCATCGCTAATTTACAACGACTTTATTATTGTCGTAAATTAGCAACGAATTTAGCGACAAATTATGAAAATTTAGAGATGAATTGTTTATTCGTCGCTAAATTTCAGATTTCATCACCAAGTCTAGACTAAATTGTATCAAAATATTAGATTTGGTGACGAATTTGGTATTCGTCACTGAAATTAGCTACGAATGTCGGATTCATCGCTGATTTTAGCGATGAATCTCAAATTCATTGCTGAATCCAGCATTCGTCGCTAATTTTAGCAATGAATATTAGATTCATCATTGAATTTAGGATTAAATCTCTTGCCCTAATTACTCGTGGAGCACGCCGAGAACCACCGGTAATCTCTGTTCCTTTCTCCCGTCCCTTGTCCCTCCCCTCCCTTGGACGCAGCTTGCAGTCGGCTACCCTGTTGCCACTGTAGCCAGCTGCAAGCGAAGCCGGCCATGACTATCATTATGTGTTCCTTTGACTATCAACCATTGGAACCAATTTGTAATCTTGCAAATGTGCAAATCATCCTTGGGATCAACTAATCTATTAAATTTGATGTTAGTTAGAATGAAACGTCTGGATTGATGGACATGTCATGTTTTAGTTGGGGTCCATGTAAGATCTTAAATTTATTAGGGTCTATTATTTTTAATATTTTAATTTTAATTTTAATTAATTTTTTTTAAAGAACAGCCATCTCATTTTTTTTTAATAAAAAAAATATGGGTGTCGTTCACTTTTATTGGTACCGATTAATTTATAATATTAAATTATTTCATAGATTTTTATAATTATTATTTTAATTATATGCTATAAAAATCTAATTAATTTTTTTTCAATATTTTTAAAAATTCATTATCATTAGTGATTAGTTAACTTTTCCATCTCTCATGGACACTTTACACCATTTTCTTCCTCATTACTAATTCTGTATCTTTTTCTTCCCGATAATATTTTCATAAGTCACTCTTCTCCTCCCTCACTCTTTGTTATCTTTCCTCATTAAGTACATAAATTAGAGGGTATTTTATCCCTACAATCTAAAATAGAATACTAATTGTTTTAAATATTAATTTTATTTTTTTAATTTTCGTGAAGTCTTTAATCATATTGTTGGTTTTGATTGCGTTATTTTTTAGCGTTTTTTATTGTGTTTTCTTTTTAGTTTTTTTTTTGTCTAAAATTTTTCCATCGTTTCTTATTCTCTTGCATGTCTACTGGCGCATTTTAATTTCAAAGTTCATCTTATATTTGTCATAAAGATTTAATTAATAATTTTTCATCTTAAAAATCTAGAAAATTAAATTTTATATAAAATCCTATTTTTTAAAATTAATATTTTAATTTTTTTTAAAAAATTAGCCTGTTATTGTGGGTCCCAAATATGAATGAAAAAAATGATGAGAAAAAAAAATTAATTTTTAAAAAAATATATTGCAGGCCTAAAGAAAAATTTTTTACCAAGGACCTCATACAATCTTGAAACGCCATTTCTGTAGATGAGCACCCTTATCATCTTTTAGGCCAAAAGCGCCATTTGTTGTGTGCGTATCCAAAACATCCTCGCAGTCAATTGGCTGTGTCTGTTAAGACTGGACAAATCCGTGAAGTAGTTTACTCTTTTATTTTTGATCCATTAAATCTACATTTCTATACGTAGCCAAAAACCATCATGCAATATTATTTCCTGTTACCATGGTTTATACTTCTCATTTGTGTCATATTTTGCTCTCGTTGAATTTAGCATGGTTTCGAGAATTTGTGCATGGGTTAATAGCCAGGCTGGTAAATTCCATCTACAGTGTTTTCCAACTTAGCCCATACTAGATGAAGGATCCGTCAATAGATCATCAACTTATAAAAACAATAATAATAATAATAATAATAATAATAATAATAATAATAATAATTCTAATTAGTTTCATTTATTATATCTAGAGGTGATCGATTCGATCCCATAGAAATTTTCCATCTGTCATTAGGATAAATCGAGAAGCGCACGCGACGGTCAGTCCAGAAACCTAATATCTTTTGATTATGCCCTCTATTTAAAGGAAAAATTACTACAAATACGCTGTAGCTGGGGTTTAAATTATAAATATTTGAATGATAACCTGGATGTTCTACCATAATATCATGACCCCAAAAATAGATCATTAACTTAAAAAACATATTGCAAGTTGAGATGCTAATGTAAATGTCAATGAATTATTGGTACTAATTACCTTTATGTCACATTAAATTGGTTTAATGAGGTTTTTATGTTCAGTTTATTGTTTTGTTTTAATATATTTTATAAGGAAAGTTTAGCCTAACTTTTCTCACAAGCAAAATATTAATTTTATCCCCTAATGCAATCTTGTCAATGTTGACATATCCTTAAAGTAGTTGGAAATATTTATCTTTGACCATCTGATTTAGTTATATATGTCACAATATTTATTTATTGATATTTATCCAAATTACTTTAATATTAATTATTGTTATAACAATTTAGTAGCAATTAATTATTTATTAATACACTGCCAGCTGTTTTCTATAGGTCATTAGTGATTACAAGTGAATGTCTTATTTCTCACATTTCAATATAATAATTTTTTTAATATTCTTCATTAGGGCATCGGATGTTTTGTATAATATTTTATAATTTATTTTAGTAATTATGATTGATAGCATCGATATGGTGGTCATCATAGAAACACTGATATAAGATTATCATAATCTCAATTCCTTGCTGACAATGTATCTTTGCCCCATTCAATTGTAGGATCTTTTCATTCGTAACAAATGTTTTCATCGATACCTCCCTAATACTTTTGTCCGTCCCTTCAGTGCGACACTCAGTTGTTGAGAGCGAAGACAACTGAGAGTTGATAACCCTTTGCGGAGATTCGTAGCTATTAAAGATTACAAGTTTATATGTATTATTTTTTTTTATTTATTAACCATGTTTTATTTTTTCAACTAACTAAATTTATTTAACATTATATTTTTTAGCTTTATGATAGATTTACAAATTATGTCCATTTACATTAGTTTTATGTTAGTTTGTGTACATTCATTCTCTGTTTTTTCATCTTACCTATCTAATTTTTGTTCATTATTTTTCTTATGTAGGAAAAGAAAAAGAAGAAGAGGAAGTATGTGATGTTATGTGGGATCTTATGTTATATTGTCTAGTTTGATTGGAACAATGTTGGGTGGTATATGTGATTTGTTTGACTTTGTTGTACATCATATTTTGTATTGGATGTTTGATTTTGTTGTATGTGGGATTTTGTTGTATATTGGACTTTGTTATATATCCGATGTTTGATTTTTTTGTATCTAAGATCTTTGCATGTTGTTTACATTGATTGTATCAGATTTACGAGTTTAGGTTTATATGTATGAATGCTAGAACATATTTGTGGGGTTGTGCTATTGAAAAAATTACACTTTTACCAAAAATTTTGTGACATAAATTTGTTGCAAAATCTATCAATATTCATTGTTGATCAATGATAAATTTATTCTTCACTAATTAGCGATGAACTTAGTTTTATCGCTGAATAGATGATTAGCAATGAAGCTAGTTTCGTTGCTCATCATTACTACTCAGAGACTGGAAATTCATCACAAAATTTTGTAACAAGTATATATGTTCATCGCAAAAAAATTTTGTGACAAATTTTTTTAGTAAATTCTGTTGGGCTTTTCGGGCCGCGAAAACCGCTTTTTCGCGTCACGGAAATCTCGAATCACCCATGCCACTGGATCTCGTGCGAAGAAAAATTTCGAAAACACGAGTACGAGTTTCAAACTACGATCTACAGTAGATCTACAAAGGAAAAATATTTTACCTTCGAAGCGTGTCCTCGCAAATCCCGCTCGTCCAACGGTACGCCGGATCTCAAAGTTGTTAACGTAGACAACTCTCTAGTGATATCCACACGAACAAGAGGTGTTCTCTAACACTCAAGGATGAAGAAGAAATCACCCAAGTGTGTTAGCACTCTCTAGGGCTCTCGGGTAGGATTTAAAAAGGGGAGAAAGGAGAGAAAGAAAAAGAATCTCACATAATCCTCTAGGTACCCTCCTTTGTGACCTTCACTTCACCATTTTCTTGGAACACAACTCATACACCTTCTCCCTCCATGAAAGCTCACGGCAACCACAGCAAAGGAGAAGGAAGAAGCTAGGAAGAAGATGGAATAATTACCACCTAATCAATTGCCACAAAAAAATGAAACCTCCTTTCATTATGTGGCCGGCCACACATGGGTAACCCCCTCATTTAATGTGGCCGGCCACATTAAATGGAGGATTGTAACCTCCTTGACAACTAGGAGATGATGTGGCTGCCAAGTAGGATGAGTCATCCTCCATGAAGTGGCAATTCATCAAGTCAAACTTGATGTTTCAACAAGTCAAACTTGATGTTTCAACTTCCCATTTTGGTCAAGTCAAAATTGACCAAATCTCTTCCATGTTGAGTTGAATTCATTCTTTGATTCAAGCCAATTTCAATCTAATGAATCTCAATTCATTAATATAAATTGACTTAATGAATCAAATTTAAATTAGACTCATTCAACAATTGAATCTAATTGAGTCTAACTCAATAAGTCTAATTTAAATCAATCCGAATCCAATTGGTTCATCATATGAACCTAATCTCCATTCACTTGTTCTTTGTGTGTGACCCAATAGGTTCTTGTAACGTTGGCAATGTTTCTAAACTCCTTTAAAAACATAAGCAATGAGCGGCATCTAGCAATACATCATTGCTACCCAAGTTACAAGAAATGTTGAGATCCAACATCACCTTGTGACTATTAATTGTGACTCCTCACAATATATGACAAGTGTCCTTCTATCCTAGACATCTAGATTGATCAATATGAGGCATAGACCGTGTCATCCTCTGATCAATCTAAATCCTGAACTCCAAGTAGACTCACTAAATCAAATGAGCTCAATATCTCATATTGACTCATTTGGGCATGACCATGCACTTCGTGGTCTCACTCTATCAGGAATACCGATGTCTCTCCCGTCATATAGGAGGGATAGATCCCATCTACATCACTCACATCCCTCCGCATAATTTGTTACATACCCAGTAGTCGCCTTTAGAGTCCACCCAGTTACGGGTGACGTTTGACGAAACCAAAGTACATAACTCCTTATGTAGGGAACCATGGTGACTTCAGGTCTAAGGACTAGTAGTCATACTAATAGTCACATGAGAAAGTATATGACACTCATATAACGATCCATGATACTTTCTCATGGCGGGTCATTCAGTATACATTCTCTAATGTATACCCATGTGTCAACTTGATATCTCTATATCCATGACTTGTGAGATCAAGTCATCGAGTTGACCTACATGCTAGTCTTATTGCATTAACATTGTCCCTGAATGTTAATACTCGACTAAGAATGATTAAGAGTAGTGTTCCCTATATCATCTCACTATCGGTTCAGCTAACCGATTAATATAGGTAAGAACCTTCTACTCAAGGACGTTATTATACTTAGTTTATTTGGCACCAATATAAGTAAGTATAATAACCAAAAATCAAATGCATTTATTAATATAGAATATGATACAATAAGTCCAAAATACAATCATCAAATGATTGGCTCTAGGGCTCTAGCTAACAAATTCATCGCAACTTTATTCGCAAATCATGAATTTTTTGTAGTGGCTTTTCCGATGTCTAATCTCCAGTTAGGAATTTTCATTGCTTAATCTCCAGTTAGAACTTTCACTGTCTAACTCCATTCACTAAGGTTTTTTCGTTGCCTAACCTTCAGGTAGGATTTTCCGTTGCCTAACATCCCATTAGGACTTCTCTCTCACATATTGTCAAATATTGAAATTCAAACTTGAGCCAACTCAAGTTTAGTTAAAATGGTCAATCTTGATCCAAGGAGCAAGAGGGAGCAACTGGAAGTTGAAGTGGAGAACCTCAAGGTAGAGATGGAAGGAAGAGATGGAAGGAAGAGCTACACTTCATATTCAAAAAGGAAATAAATGAGATCAAAACTTGTGTGAAAATGCCAACTCTAGAGCCTAATGAGGCCAGGGTGAAAACACAATCCGCGACTAAGCCGTAGTTGAAAGCCATGACTATGTCGAGTCAAGAGATAAGTGGCGACTCTTGTATCGACAAAGGAATGTATGCTGTAGATGACGCTGTCTATGATAGAGGAATATATGTCATAGGCAACTCTATCCCTGATAGAGAAATGAATGTATATTATAGGAGATTTTTTCCCTAATAAAAGAAATATATTGTAAGTAACTTTGTCTATAATAGAGGAATGTATGTTGTAAGATAATTCTGTCGGTTCATGATAAAGAAATTTATAGAAAAGCTGAATTTAGAGAGGTGCTTGAAGAAAACAAAGATTAAATTTATCATTTATGAATAAAGCAATACTCTAAGGATTAGTAAATCAATAATATGAATAAATTATAAAAAGAGTTAAAGAAGAACTCCTGATTATTCAGAGAGGCTAAAGTTCCATCTTGAGTCCATGGATTGCGTAGAGTAAATATCAATTCCCAGATCTAAGTCTTGGAAAAGATATAAGTACTTATTGATATGAGTTATGATAAGTGGCCCCTTTTGTAGGAGAAGGAAGGGGGATAACAAAGACAAGGAAGGCTGAAAAGGGCGAGATGAGGGGCCGTCCGGAAAAGGTTTAACCCGGCAAGGGGGTTGCTACACGTATGGCAGACAGAGACAAGTCGGACGTGTTGGTGCGGTTAGCACTAACGGTCTAACTCAAGTTTTGATGAATGAGAAAATATGTTAAGTTAGTTTCATTGTTATCTAACACTCTGAACGAGTGTACAGGAGAAGCCCAGACAGGTCGACGGGCTGACCTGATATCTGGTACGAAGCCCAGCTAGGTCGACGGGCCAACCGGATAGCTGACATGAAATCCAAATGGGTCGACGAGTTGACCAGACATTTTGGTACGAGGTCCAGCTAGGTCGACGGGCTGACCAGATAGCTGGCACGAAGTTCAAATGGGTCGAAGGGCTGACCGGGCGTCTGACAAGTAAGTAAAGGTAAGTCACTGGAGGGGAGTGACTGTGAGGACGTGTCCCCGGGAAGGGAACATTAGGCGTCGATCCGATTTAGATCAATTTCAGATACCTAAGTCGAGATCGTGACTAGATTCCTGTCTCGAGGAGAAAAATCTAATTACTATTTTTTTTATCATAAACTGTGCTAACACTCGGTTTTGCAGGATATTTTGTATTTATGCTTCGGACTAACATTTTCTTGCAAGGAAATGAAGTTGCTAGAAAATAGAGTTCGGGCGCCCGGAATGCAACTTTTATCCACAACATCGCTTCACCACGTGGAGCGTCCTGGTTGGCTCGACTACGGATATTCAGGGCGCCCGAAGGGATCCAGGCCCCCCGAACCTCCTATATAAGGAGGGTAAAGGCTGGAGTCAAAGAACAACAACGAATGATCTGCTCTCCTGTGCTCCTGCGACGCTGCGAATACTCTCTGACAAGTTTTGTTTTCTTATTATTCTCTTATTGTCGGTTTCTTTTCCTTTACTAAAATTCCTGTACTACATTTGTAAGAATATTTCAAATTATTAATAATTGCCCAACGAAAGCACTCAACGAGTGCGGACCTTGGAGTAGGAGTCGACATACGCTCCGAACCAAGTAAAAGATTACTTGTGTTAGCGTTTCTCTCTTTTTGTTTTTCTTTTTCCGCTGTGTGCTTACTCTGCGATATTTTTAAATCGCTATTCACCCCCTCCCCCCTCTAGCAAAACTCATCGATCCAACAAGGGTATTAGAGAAGGTACCACTTTGATTCGGTGCAACCACCAATCAAACAGGGGGTGAAACTCGTTTCTTTCTTTTTTTTTCGATTTTCAATTTTTCATCATATTCCAAACTGGTATTGTTACCTTTTTAGAATCTTTTTCGTCGCAATTAATCTGAATTGGTGCAACACCAATTCATTTTTTAGTTTTCTTTTATTTTATTCCGCACTACTAATCCAAGACCTAGTCTTGAGACTTTTTTTGTCTATTTGTTTACTTGTGTGCAGATTAAAATGTCTCAAATCGAAGGCTTCAGCACAGTACGCCCTCCCCTATTCAACGGGAATGATTTTTCATACTGGAAGAAGTGGATGGAGGTCTACCTGAAGATCAATTTTGACCAAGTTCAGCGTCACCAAAGGCTACAAAGTACCAGTCGACAACTCCAGAATACCACTGGACCCGGAACAGTGGACTCCAAATATGAAGAAAAAATCGTCAACAGACTTCAAAGTGCTCAACACGCTAAAATGCGGACTGATGAATGAAGAGTTGAACTGAGTTGGATCACACCAGAATGCGAAAGAACTATGGGACAAGTTAATTGAGCTACACGAAGGAACGAGCGACGCCAAGGTAACGAAACGCGATCTACTTTTAAATATGTTATTTAATATTAAAATGCAGGAAGGAGAAACGGCGAGTCAGCTTCACGCGAGGATCAAATACATCCTCAATGGACTCCACGTGATAAGCCATCAAATGGAGAATCGCGATCTAATCAGGTATGCGTTAAATGCTTTTCCGCGTAATACTTTGTGGGCATCTATTGTGGATGCCTACAAAATTTTAAAAAATTATCTAAACTAAAATTAGATGAATTATTTTGTGAATTAGAATTACACGAGGAAACTAACGTCGAGACCAAGAAAGGTATTGCCTTATTTGCAGGTTCCTCAAGGAAAGAACAAAGACCAAGTCTGAACATGAAGATGACTCTGACCAGGATTCTGAAGACGAAGAGTACCTGGTGAACCTGGTAAGGAAAATGTTCACCAGGAGGAAGAAGAGCTTCAGCAAGAAGGGTCTGCAAAAGATCAACTTCCCAATCGAACCGAGGAATGTGACCTGCTTCGGATGCAACAAGAAGGGTCACTACAAGAACGAGTGCCCAAGGTTAAAGAGTGACAAGATGAAAACATCCAAGAAGAAAGCTCTCAAAGCAACCTGGGGTGACTCCTCATCAGAAGAATCAGAGGTCGAAGATCAGAAGCACCAGAGTCACCTCGCACGTATGGCCCTCGAAGAAGAATCGGAGGAAGAATTGGAAGACGGGTTTGAACTCGAATCGAGCCACGAGTTTGTACTCATTTCCGAAGGTCCCGAAGAGGTAAACTTTAATTTGAATAGATTTTTTTTTAAAATTATTGCATGTTTAAATAGGAAATTAATTACAATAAAAAATGAAAACAAATTGCTCCTTGAGTAAAATCAAAATCTCAAGGAATAAATCACAAATTCAAATCCAACTTAAGACCTAACACTTGAGGAAGAAAATTTATCACTAAAAATAGAAATTAATAAATTAAAAGATCTCTTAGAAAAATTTATAACAAGATCTAAGAATTTAGATCTAATTTTAAATAATCAAAAAGTAATTTACAATAAAATTGGACTTGGCTACAAGTCAAGTTCAAATAAAATATTTAAATCGTTAATAACCCAACAAAAATAATCAAGTAAAGCTTGAGTTCCAAAAGCGTGGATAACCATGCAAGTAGGACCTAACCAAAAATAATCTACCCGATAGGATAACCGAAACTAACACTACAAGAATTATTGGCTTTCCTGACACTTTCTTCATGACATTTATTTAAAAGTATAGTTGATTTATATATATCATGACATTGATTAAAAATTAAAAAATTAATAAAATTAAAATCTAATTAGGTATATTATTGTGACACTTTTAATGAATGCCATGTAAGTTTTCTTACCGCATGCCAATTTTTTTCCTCACTCCCTCCGATAAAATTTACACCCGCCCCAATCTTCTTAATTATATCCCTAATTCCCGTCGCGCTTCTCCAATTCCCGTCGCGCTTCTCTACGTGATCCTCCCCCAACGCTCGGTGTCTCTACGCGATCCTCCCCTAACCCTCGCCGTCTCTACCCGATCCTCCCCCAACCCTCGACATCCTTGTGCGCCATCTACCTTGCCGTCTTCCCCGCCATCCACCCTGTCGTCTACCACACCGAGGCCTTCTTCTTTCCTCTTCTAGCGTCTCGTGATAAGAAGCCCTAGGTTGAGCCCTAGGTTGCAAGTGACTGTGCGTCGTCTGCCCTGCCATCTTCCCCGTCGTTTGTGACACCAAGGTCCGATTTTTTCCTCTTTTCATGATCCGAAGCCCTAGGTTTGCAAGCTAAGTAATTATGTGCTCTGTTTCTTTTGAAGAATTTGCTGTTTCTTTTGAAGATTTTCTTGTTTCTTACTTTGTTTTTTGGTGGTAAAGAGGCTATTTTGTTGTTGATTTCAAGTGATTTCTATCAATTTCTTTTAAAGATGTTGTTTTGTTGTTGTTTCCTATCTCATCTATATGTAATTTTTTTAGGCATTACAACGTTGAAAAAGGTGACCATAGTTTGGTCATTGATATTAAATAATTCAAAAAGTTATCCAATTGAAGACCAGATGCCAATCTCTAACATGCCTCATTGGAGAAGATAGAACCAATGCCCTTATACTGCTTGCTACTGAAACAATGACTTAGAAGACACATTAAATAGTGATCCAACTGCTACAATTAAGTAGTTTAGCAGAACTAGATTGTGTTTCAACATTGATATTCTAATTATGACGAATGGATACTTACTGTTTCTATAGCAATCAATCAAGTTAGAAACCAGATGTGTTTTATTTTTATAATAGAGAAAGTAGTTTGTTATCCATAGCAATCACTTGCATGGATATTCGTTGATTGTTATTTAATTTAAAAAACAAATGAATATTTAACATTGTTTCTGTTTTTATTTTTTATGAAGTTATTCTTGTTTCTTTTGAAGATTTTCTTGTTTCTTATTGTGATTTTTGGTAGTAAAGAGGTTGTTTTGTTGTTGATTTCAGGTGATTTCTATTAATTTCTGTGAAACCACATCTTGCTTTGATACATTCAGTTTGAAGGAAGTTTTAAGGTTGATTTCAGCCTATCTACCTCTCTTCTCTTCTTTCCTTGACTTGATTTCTTTGTTATTTCTGTTGTATTGTTGAGCTGAGAAGGATTAGTGATATTTATAAGAAGACATTAGTTAGTAAAATATCTAGGTTACAAAATTCATGGGATGAATCATTTCAACATCTGAAATTGCTTTTCCAGGTGAGTGAAGCTTATAATCAATTGAAGGAGTGGATTTTGCTTAAATGTTTATTGGCACAAAAGTTCACTAGCAGCAATACAATAACAGTTTCCCAAGTATGCTTCTAAGGTTTTTTCTTATTTTGTGTCTATTTTTTGAAGCAAATATGGTAATCACTGTATGTAATTGTTATTTATTATTTGATGTTATTTGTAATTTTTAATTGTGATATGTGTATGCTGGCACGTACGAGTAAAAAATGTATTGCATGTTTTTTTAGTGCTTATCCTATCTCATCTATGTGTAGCACAACTTTCCTGAATGTACCAATACATGCACCAACCATATTAAGATGAACACATAAACTATAATACCCCTAGACCCATCATTCTAACTACATAGAAAACCTTGTCTTTTTGGTACATTTTGTTTCTATCTTTTATTTACATCTGCTTGATTAATAATAAGTATAAAAATATTTGGTACTATCATGAATTAAAAAAAATTAAATTTAGCTTGTAGGAAGGGATAATGGGCTTTTCTATATTTTCTAGAACTATAACTAAATGTACATATGTTGAGATATTGAAATCATGTTATCTTATTGACTTATCATGTTTATCACAATGACTGAATCTATTTAATCATATGTTTGCAGCTTATATATGACATATTCAGTGTTTTTAAGTTGTTCACAGATAGATTTTTTAGTTTCTATGATGGTTATTGAGTTTTTCGAGTTTTTGACTGAATCTATTTTTTTTGTTGAACTAGTTTTAGTACATCTTTTTACTAGAATTGTGATGGATAAAGGTTGGATGTTTTTACCAAGACAAACTGAGGAATACAGAAAAGGACTTGAGAATTTTCTAGATTTTGCATTTTTTAATGCAAACATTAATGGAACAATTTCATGTCCTTGTGCAAGATGTAAGATTGGCATATGTGTTTCAAGAGAGGATGCTTATGAGCATTTGATTGTTGACGGATTTATCAAAGGTTATACTCACTGGGTGGCTCATGGAGAGATATCATGTAGTGCATATTCAATATCTAGTTCGGTTCCGTCTCATGATGATGTAGATGACATGGAGGGACTAGTTCACGAGGCTTTTAGGGTCCAACAACACGATGGTAGTACAATTAATACAACAGGATTTGAAAAGGATGCAGATATTCCAATTGGAGAGGCCGAGACATTCTATAAATTAATTGATGATTCACAAAAAGAGTTATATCCTGGATGTAAGAAATTCTCAAAACTTGCATTCATCATTCGCTTGCTTCACTTAAAATGTCTTGGAAAAATGACCAATAAAATCTTCAATATGTATTTGGATTTGTTGAGAGAAGCATTTCCTAATGCCATGAAAGATTTACCAAAGTCATATTATGAAGCAGAGAAATTGATGAAGAAATTAGGACTTGGTTATGAAAAGATCGATGCTTGCCCTAATTATTGCACTTTATACTGGAGATTAGATAAAGATAGAGTTCGATGCAAAACATGCAATGAGCCCAGATGGAAAACATCCGAAGATGATCCTATTGGTGACAAGAGGAAAGTTGCATGTAAGGTTTTATGGTATTTTCCAATAAAGCCTAGGTTACAACGTTTGTTCATGTCTTGCAAAATGGCAGTCCATATGAGATGGCATTCTGAATCTCACACAAAAGATAGTTACATGTGACACCTAGCTGATTCCCCAGCTTGGCAAACGTTTGACCATAACCACCCGAATTTGCGAAGGATCCCTGAAACATAAGGCTAGGATTAGCTTCAGATGGGTTTAATCTATTTAAAAATATGAGTACGGTGCATAGTACTGTTAGAGTGTATACTAAAAGTCAAGCTTTTATATAAACATTTAAGAATCACATTGGTCAAATTATCTACATTTACTGCTAAGTGTAATTGTTCAATTAATTTATATTGTAGATAACATGGTGTGTGGTGTCACACACAGAAGATCGTGTTATCAGTTCTTTGTAAATTATAAATAGTAGCTCACGACTAAGATGGAAAGAAACTAACCATTGAAATAGTCGTAGTGTAATTAGGTATTAGTTTATCTTGACTAATAAATTACACTAAGTACACTCTAAGTGTATTGAGTAGGACCATTTAAGGTAAGTTATTTTTATACTGATTTAATAAAAGAACAAGACCTTAGTTATTATGGAAGTGTGTGCTCTTAATCCTAATATAATAACAAGCAGATATATTTAGTATTTATTTCTTTGACTTATCAATGGGTGAGATTTAGCTCGATAAATCAATAAGCCCGATAAGTTGGGAAATGATATTACTTATAGTGTGTGTTGTTGATTATAGAAGGAAACTGTGTCCTACTAATCTAGGTTGATAATGTCCCAAGAGGAGCTCATAAGGATTGTCATGTTAAACCCTGTAGGTGGACTTAGTCCGACATGACGATGAGTTTGAGTGGTACTACTCTTGGACTAAGATATTAATTAAGTGAGTTGTCAGTAACTCATTTAATTAGTGGACATTCGACAACTTAAACACAGGGAGAGTAACACACTCATAATAAGAAGGAGCCCAAAACGTAATTTGGGATTGGTGCGGTAGTTCAATAATAGTTCTTTAGTGGTATGAATTATTATTGATGAAATTAAGTTGAGTATTCGGGCCGAACACGGGAATCTTAATTTCATCGAGAGACCAAAACCAATTCCTCCTCTCAGTCCCTATCGTAGCCTCTTGTATATAGAGATTTATACCCACTCATACCCACCTTCTTACCCACCTTAAGGTAGCCGGCCAAGCCTAGCTTGGAGCCCAAGCTAGGGTCGGTCGGCCAAACCAAGGTGTGAGGTGGCCGGCCCTAGCTTGAGTCCAAGCTTGGTGTGGCCGACCATAATTAATTAAAAGGATTTTATTTTTAAAAAAATTTTCTTATATGGATTCCATGGTTTTAAAATAGAGTTTAAAATTTAAATCTGTCCTTTTATAACTTTCTACAAAAGATTAAGAAAAGATTTGATATCTTTCCTTATTTGTAGATTGATAGGAAGATTTTAATTTTGATAAAACTTTCCTTTTTTATAACAATGTTCATGGTTTTAAAAGAAAGTTTAAAATTTAAATCTTTCCTTTTATAGCTTTCTACAAAGGATTAAGAAAAGATTTAATATCTTTCCTTATTTGTAGATTGATAGGAAGATTTTAATTTTGATAAAACTTTTCTTTTTTGTAACCATGTTCATGTTTTTAAAAGAGAGTTTTAAAATTAAATATTTCCTTTTATAAGTTTCTATAAAAGATTAAGAAAAAATTTGATATCTTTCCTTATTTGTAGATTGAAAGGAGATTTTAATTTTAGAGAAAACTTTCCTTTTTGGAAATCATCCACATGTTTAAAAGAAAGATTTTAATTTATAAAATTTCCTTTTATAACTCACCATGAAGGGAAAAATTATTAGAGAAATTCTTTATAAATTTCCGGAAACAAATTAGGAAGTTTTAATTCTTATGTGAATTAAACTTTCCTTGTTTGGAGCTTATAGGTGGCCGGCCATGTTAATAATGAAAAGGAAATTGTTTTTTAATTAAATATTTTTTTTTCATGACAAAGGAATTAAGAAAGTTTTTTATTTAAATTTTCTTATTTGCCTAGACCAAGGATTATAAAAGAGTGGGTAGTGGTGCCTTCAAAGACGACTCTATTCTATTTCTTCCTCTCTTTTCCTCCTTGGTGGTGGCCGACCCTATTGTTTTTCCTTCTTCCTTTTCTTTCTTCTTCATTGGTCGAACCTCATCATCTCTTAGAGCTTGAAGGTGGTCGGGTTCTAGCTTGGAGAAGAAAGAGAGAAAGGAAGCATCCCTTTGGAGCTTGGTGGTGGTGGCCGAACCTCATCTATTCTTAGAGTACTTGTGGTGGCCGAACCTTGCAAGGAGAAGAAGGCTTTGGATGGTTCTCATCTTGGTAGATCGTTGTAAAATACCGAAAAATGGTGAATAATGATAAGGGAATTTTCCGGAATTTTTGGAAATTTTTTGAGAATTTTTCGGAGCTCGTATGGACGAGTTAATGGGGATAAAAACTGGGGCCCGGGAAAGCTTGTTTAGGCTACCCCATTTTAACGAGGAAAAGTTGAATTTTTATTTTTATTTTTCCTTCTTTTTCTCCTTTTCCTCTCTTCCATCGCCGTTTCCTTCCCCCGCGTGTCCGCGCCCCCTTTCCTCAACCGACCCGTGCCCTACGGCGTCGACGCAGCCCCACCGACGCGTCGCCGCCGCCCTTCTCCGCCGTTTCTCCTCCTCCGGTATTAAAGATTTGGCTGAGGGTTTATGCAACCCTTTCTCTCCCTCTTTCCCTGTGGTTCCTGCGACACTAAAGCTTCTCTTCACCTCTGCCCGATCCTCCTTGCGTCGACTTGGAGCCCTAGAGCTCGAGCCACCACCTGATCGCCAGAAGGAAAGGCAAACGCCAGCCCTCATTTTCGTTGTTCCTAACAGCCACCACCAGCCTTTCTCCCCTTCTGAGCCTTCACTACCACCGATTCCTGCTCTCCTCTGTGACAGTCACTGGAATTGGAGTTCTCTCCGGCCACCGATCTTCTTCTTCGGGTCGTGGACAGAAGCAGAGCATCCAAGCCGTTCCTGTGGTTCCGTTTTGTTGTACCGTGCCCTAACAGTGATTGAATTGGTAAGGGAGATTATTTTGTTGTTGGATTGCAGTTGTGATTTGTGTTTCTCGTCTCGGTATTGTGATGATTGGGTGAGGGATTATTAATTTAGAGATATTGATTTGGTGGACAACAGCCGTTGGAGTTCATACGAGGGGAATATATGGATCGGGACTGACTCTTGGAGGTTGTTTGATCATGGTAACTCCGGCCTTGGATCAGTGGTGGTTTGCCCCAATTTGGGTAAGTTTTGAATTTGATTCATTTCTGTGTTGGATTGATTACCTAGTTGATGAGGAGATATGGGTCTGGAATGAGAATTTGAGTTGATTAAGTCATACTTATTTTGATTTGAGTGGTTTTCTGGGAAACAGGGACTGTGGTTTGATTCCGACCAGCAAGCATGTGGGAGGATTTGTTGTGGTTACAGCCATGGGTTTCCAACAGCATACCGTTGCAGCTCTTCAATTTTGGATCAATAACAATTCATCTGTTGAGGTGAGTTTTTGTCACGCCCCGGGAAAGTCCCTGTCCGAAGAAATTTCGGCAGCACCTCCCCTATACGGCAGACAATCTGAAACTTTCTACATCCACAATATACATCAACCACAAGCGGCTGGAATATATACACAACGGAAAATGACAGAAACCAAAAACAAACCAAAACCCAAAACTGCTAGCCGGCTAGGCTTACACAACCAACAACCAATACAAAATACCACATAACAACCTCAACACTCCAAAAACAACCGAAATACAGTGCTAAACAAACTGATACATAAACAAACAAAACATAAGTGAAACCGATAAGTCTTCTGATGTGACGTGGGGACCAGTAGACAGGATACTCTAAGCGACACCATAAACAACCTAGTACCTGAAAAATATAGTGTCCACGGGGGTGAGTTCAACAACTCAGCAGAATACCTAGTTGACATGTATAGTAAACTATAACAAATAGTAATAACTATGGAGTACAGTCTCCTAAACAAAAGAAGATAATGCATAATAGAAAAGGCTGAAGAGTACTGTACTCACCAGGGCCACCTATCAGAAAAAATCAGGTCGTCAGACCGGAAGTGTCATAATTCCTGTATGCATGTCAAATATATGCATCCATCCAAATGCAGCATATAAGTGCAGCAAACACAAGCAGTAAATGCATAAATGCGTATGATGCCAATGATGCGTCCTGGTCACCCCTGATGCTAGTCAGTCATCTCACACACAATAGTGAGGCCGAGTGGGTAGGGCTGTGACAACCGTGCACTCTGTCGTCACTACTCCTGATGAGTGACCGAGTGGACGGGATACTGTCGGAGTACACCTATCCTCCTACCCCAAATCATAAATGGGGGAGCGCAATGCTCTTAACTCCCGGTACACGATGATGGGGAGGAATCCCTGCCGACTAACACGTTGCATCACGCTACCCATGAGTGGACCAACGGAGCCAAACAAAGTCCCTGCTGCAACACACACTGCTTGAATCGACCACTAACCCATGAGTGGTGGTGTGTGCAGATCCATGTAACTGGCGATGTGCTCAACAATAATGGAGCGGACTATCGTACAGCATGCAATCATGATGCATGACACTACGCATAGCAATAAACTGATCAGCATAACCATATCCATATATATAAAATGAGTACCGTAATATCGATGGTCAAATACGAAGATCTAAAGTACACAGGTCAGATAGGATATCAAAAACCTAGGTCCTGAACATAACAAGCATGGTATGTCACTACCTCTCTGAGCATATATATATATATATATATATATAATCATGTGGGTACTAGCCTAAAATGCATATCAGGTGAGCAAACAAGCATGTAACAGGTATCCTGTAGTGACATACCGAAACAATAACGAACATAATTATTACTAAAGGTTATAACCTACTAAGCATATCAACAAGACATTATCTAAAAGATAAGTCAAGGTACCCGCCTTTAACTATAGATCGTGTCAACCATCTTCAATAAATCCAGAAGATCACATCCAACTCGAATCCTACAAATACAGAATACGAGACAAAACTAAAGATCTATAATCAATGTGTCAACTATCAACCAACCTAAACTGATCCAAGAAAGGCATAAATGAACAATCCAACTTATCCAATCCAATTTAATTCCATCAACAACTAAGCATCATGAATCGAACATGCATAATTCTTCCACATAAACAATTTCTAACTAACACATCTGATAATCCAACCAACACAGCTAGTTACTCATCCATAACCAATCACAACTACCTTAGATTAAACATGCTATAATCACATTAGATTAAGGCTTAACGAAGAAGTGCTCACCCGAATTGGAGACCTCTCTGTTAATTCACAACCGAAGAAGTGCTCGCTACCAAGGATCACGGTCAGAGCAAGATGGAGTTGTTGATTTCCAAATCCAACACCCTACATAACCATCATCACATTCATCAAAGCATTAAACTCAATCCCATGTTGACAACCTCTTCTCCAATTCTATAAACATCTTACCTTCATATGCTGCTCCCCTGTTATCTCACAGCCGAAGACCTAATTGTCGTAAAGGGTGATCAATGGAGTTGTTGCTGGAACCAGAGATAGAACTATAAATCGGTTCTAAAATCCATATACAGATCGAATGAGTGTCATGGCCAATGATCAGAAGAAAATGGAAACTAAGATGCTCACCATACATCAACCTACCTGATGACAGAACCAACCTCAAGCTGTGAAGGAAAAACCCGACGAAACCAGCTTGACTCTAGGGCTCGGAAAGATGATAAAGTGGCGGCTATGGAGAACTAGGGCACAAGGAAGGCAGCCAAGTCGGATTTGGTGGTCGGCGATGATGCTGCTCGGCGCTAGAGGGTGGCTCGGCTTCACAAGGAAGAGGAAAAGGGAGATAGCCGGCGTCGGTTAGATCGCGAGAAGAAGGATGAGGCGTAAGGCTTGGCCACTGCTCTTGTACCGGAGGGGAAGGAGATGAAGGCTCGGCGCCGCACGGAGGAGAAGGGAAAGAAGCTTCGGCGCCACCCGGAGATGAAGAGATGTCACGCCCCAGAGGAGTCCCTGTCCGAGAAAATTTCGGCAACATCTCCCCTGTACGGTGGACAATCTGAAACTTTTCTACATCCTCACATACCTCAGCCACAGGCAGCTGGAATAATAAAAACAATAAAAATACAACCACACATTCCACGCAGTTTATATAACAAGTAAACAGAAAGATAATACCCTGACTCGAAATCAACCCTACTCCACTACACTCGTAAAACTCAAATCCGATGAACTCACCACTTCTGCCGTCCAGGCAGACATGTAGTAGAATAAATCCAAATCCAAATCCATCGACATAATAAAATCCATACAATGTCCATAAGTAAAATAATCCAAAACATAACAAGTTCAAAACAGTCTAGAACAGAAAAGAAACCAAAAGAAAACCTATCATATCCTCGAGGTCTGCAGGGACCAGCAACTGGAACTCTCTCCTGACAGCATCAACCTGAAAATATCAACAATGGAGGCGGGGTGAGTCCAACACTCAGCAGGTACAATTGATATGCAAAGTAAAGAAATAACACCTAGCACTAATCATGCGTACAGTCTCCTGATAAAAATAAAGATAAATGTAAACCGAAGTAGACAGGAGAGAATCTGTACTAACCAGGACCCGGTATAAGGACAAACAGTCCGAAAGGTATAGAAGACCTGTATGCATGTCAAACATAGGTATCCAAACAATATGCAGCATATAAATGCAGCAAACACAATCACAAACAATAAATGCATCATGCATATGATGCCAATGTCATGGTCACCCCTGACGCCAGTCAGCCAACTCATAACAAAAGTGGGACCGAGTGGGTAGAGCTGTGACAACCGTGCACTCTACATCACTACCCCTGATGAGTGACCGAGTGGACGGGATGCTGTCGGAGTACACACGTACTCCTACCCCAAATCATAAATGGGGGAGCGTAATGCTCTCATCTCCCGGTACGCTATGACGGGGAGGGATCTCTAACGTGCTACACGCTGCGTCACACTACCCATGAGCGGACCAACAGAGCACCGGAAGAGCCAAACTGACGTGCTACCACTCTGTGTCACGCTACCCATGAGTGTCACAACGGAGCACCGAACAGTGATGAAACTGGCAATGTGCTCAACAATAATAGAGCAATCTATCGCACAGCATGCGATCATGCAAATGGTGCATGTCACTAAGCATGGTAATATACTAAACCAACCTCTGGACATATAACAATGGGCACCATAGTGAATAAATCATATCAAGATATACTGATCAATAAGGTATCAAACCTAGGTCCTGAACATGTGAAACATGGTTATATCACTAACCATGAGCATGAAAAAATCAGGTACAAGATCAATACGAGATGCAAACAAACAACCAATCAAACAGGTAACATGTATTGGGTAGTGATTAACCGAAACAAATAAGAAACACAATTAATGCAACATGTTAATTTCATTACTAAGCATATTAAAGACAATAAGTCAAAAATACCTGCCTCCGACAAAATGATCCAAATCTGACTCCGAGATACTCGTCTCGCGTCAAAGTCCTGTGTATTAAACATAAGGTCTAGTTTAGCTAATTCTATCATACCAAAATTAGCCAAATTAAATTCTAATCCAATTTAAGAAGTTATAAATTGGATCCAACTAATCCACCCAACACAATTAAATAAAATCAATTGGTCAACTAGGGTTAGTTCCTTAACCCTAATCATTTCTTATCGCCCCAATAACCCTATCCTTTTCATAGCTAGAATTAAATCTAGTTCGTATTCAAAATTACGTCCTCCACTTACCTAATTCTGAAGCCTCAACCGATAACGTTGCTGCCGGAACAGAGGTAGTTGCTGGAACCCAAACAATAACCTGCGGTTCACTATCTATATCAAAATAGAGCTTAAGAAATCATCACACTAAAGATAACATAATTCTAGATCAATCTGTGCACCTCACCTTCAATCACAGCCAAGGCAATTTAATGCCGGAGAGGATTAGTGCCTGGAAATCAGGTACTCCACAGCACAAAATCCTGGTAGAACAAACCCTTAGTGCTGGAATCAAAGGAATCAAGAAGAAAATCAAGACTAGGGCTCGGCAGAACCTGGTGGCCGGTGATGGTGGATCGGCGTCGGCACAGAGCTCCAAAGAGGGAAAGAGCCTCGGCACTGGGTGGTCGGCGCTGAGGCTCAGCACTGTATGGTGGTCGGCTTCAGTGCCAGGACACGGGAGAACACAAGCAGTGGTACTCGAGTGCCGGCGATCGGGGGTAGCCGGCGCTACTCGAGTGGCTGGCGACAACACTCAGATGGCGACGCAGGAAGAGATAAAGGGTCGGCACAGGAAAGGCAGCCGGCTGTCAGCGCTAGGCTGAGGAGGAGCGGCGTCGGCGGGGCGCTAAGGCAGAGGGTGCGGCGGTGCTACTCGGGTCGACGGTGCTTAAATCGCAAGGAAGGGGGAAGAAACCGTGTGGCGTCGGTTAGGGCTCGAGAGGAGAAGAGAGGCGCGCGAGGGATTTTGGCGAGGAAGAGAAGAAGAAAACAAATAAAGAAAACAAAGAAAAATAAAAGAAAAAGGAAATGTAAATATAAACATTTCCTTACTTAAATGGGGTAGCCTAAATAGGCTTTTCCGGACCCCGTTTTATCCCCGTTAACTCGTCCGTACGAGCTCCGAAAAATTCCCGAAAAATTTCTAAAAATTCCAGAAAATTCTCTCCTTAATATTTGCCTATTTTTCGGTATTTTACATTCTCCCCCACTAATAAAAATTTGGTCTCCAAATTTCGTTATCTACCATCAGCAAGTACTAACAATAGATATAGAGTATAAATGCTGAACGGTAAATTAAATCACATACCTCAAGTGAAAAGATGAGGGAATCGAGCTCGGATAGTATCCTCGAGCTCCCAAGTAGCCTCTTCGTCTGAATGATGCTGCCATCCGACTTTGACAAGCCGGATAGTCTTGTTCCGCAACTGACGCTCTTTCCGGTCGAGAATTCGTACCGGAACCTCCTCATATGTAATGTCAGGTTGAACACGAACTGAGATATCTGTCAGCACATGTGTCGGGTCGAGTACGTATCTTCTCAGCATAGATACGTGGAATACGGCATGTACGCCTGCCAAGGACGGCGATAGTGCTAACCAGTAAACTACTGCTCCAATCCTTTCCAAGATCTGGAAAGGTCCAATGTATCACGGAGCTGGCTTACCTCTGAGGTCAAATCTCTTCACCCCTTTCGTGGGTGAAACTCGTGGGTGAAACTCGCAGAGATACATGGTCGCAAATGGAGAACTCTAAGAGTCTCCGACTCGGGTCAGCATAACTCTTCTGGCAGTCTTATGCCTTTGACATCCTCCGTCTGATTGTACGGACCAACTCTGCCTCATGCTGAGCTCTATGAGGTCCCAACAACTGGGCCTCCCCAATCTCATCCAGAGGGTGGGTGTCCGACAAGGCCTACCACACAACACTTCAACGGTGGCATTTGGATAGCCAAAAGCAAACCGTTGTTGTAGGCGAACTCTACCAATGACAAATGGTCCTCCTAACTGTCTCCGAAAATCCAATACACAAGACCTCAGCAAGTCCTCTAGAGTCTGAAAGGTCCGCTCTAACGGTCTATCTGTCTGCGGATGGAAAGTTGTACTTAAACAGAGCTGCGTGCCCAAGGTCTGCTGCAGTCTCTGTCAAAAACGAGACGTGAACCGGGGGTCTCTATCCAAAATAATAGTCAACGGAATACCACGTGATCTGAAAATCTCCCGGCAAAACAGATCTACCAATCGATCCAGGAAATCAGTCTTCCGGATCGCTAACGAGTACGCGGATTTGGTTAATCGATCAACGATTACCCAAATCACGTCATGGTCTCGTCGTGTCCTCGGTAAACCTACCACAAAGTCCATAGTAATGTGTTCTCATTTCCACTCAGGATTAGGAATCTGCTGAAGTAAGCCGGCAGGTCTCTGGTGCTCGGCCTTCATTTGCTGACAGACAAGACATCTAGCTACAAAATCCGCGATGTCTTCTTTCATGCCGTCCTTCATGTCATTCCACCAATAGAAACATCTCATATCTTGGTACATACGGTTACCGCCTGGGTGGACAGCAAATCATGAGCGATGAGCCTCCGAAAGTAACTCCTATAAGACCGGATGAGATTGAAGCACGCAAAATCTGCCTCGGTAGTGTATAACACCCTCCTCGTCTCGGGTGAACTCGGTCTGCTGCCCGGAAGCTATCTGGCTGTAAATAAACTGCGAATACTGATCAGCAGCCTATGGCTCTCGTATCCTTGTCTTGATCAACGACTGAGCAACCATGGTAACCAGAGTACCCTGCTCTGTCTGTCCTTACCCCTCAAGGCCCAAATCGGAGAAACCTTAAATCAAGTCTGCGACCACAACTCGGTGGCAAGCTAAAGTCCCTCCGGACTTCCTGCTAAGTGTATCGACAACATATTAGTTTTCCCCGGTGATAGTCAATCGTACAGTCACAATCCTTTAGGAACTCCATCCATCTCCTCTGTCGGAGATTAAATTCCTTCTGGGTAAAAATATATATTTGAGACTCTTATGATCAGTGAGAATCTCAAATGTAATATCGAACAGATGTTGTTGCCAAATCTTCAAGGCAAAATAATGGCAGCCAGCCACAAGTCATGTACTGGGTAGTTCTCTTCATGCTCCTTCAACTGCCGAGAAGTAGGAGACTACCATGCCGTGCTGCATCAAAACAGCGCACAAACCCTGTAGAGATGCGTCGGTGTAAAGTACAAATTCATCCTCTCCAGAAGGTAAAACCAAAACTAGAGCCGACACTAGTCTCCGCTTCAGCTCCTAGAAGCTGGTCTTGCCATCCTCAGTCCAAGTGAACTTCACGCCTTTCCTGGTCAGGCGTGTAAGTAGCATAGCAATCCGTGAGAAACCCTCAACATATCTCAGGAAATATCGAGCCCAACAGAGAAAGTTGCGAGCCTCTTCTATAGACTCCGTCTACTCCCAACGGTAACAACCTCGATCTCCTGTGGAACCACGGTATACTCCTACTGATGCCCGTGTGTCTCAAACATCTCACAGAAGACAACCAAAATACGCACTACTGATCTTCACATCTAGACGTTTCCATCGAAGCATCTCTAGAACTATACAAAGATGAAGTGCGTAACTCACCGTGGATCCGAAATAGATCACAACACCGTCAACAAAGACAATGGAAACCGATCCAAACATCCTGGGAATACCAAAATCATCAAGTCTCTGAAAACCTCTAAGGCTCCCCAAACCCTAATGGTAAAATCATGACACATAATGTCCATATCACAGACATTTCTAACCATAAGATCCCTGACAATAAGTCTGAAATATGATCACCAACGATATAAATCCTCTAACCATAGATCCTCCAGTGTGAGAGCAACGCTCCATCACAGAAAATACCACATATGTGGTAGAGAGAAATCCTCAATATGTAGGAGTAACACTCCACTACAAATAATCTATAACATGTATCTGCAATAGATATGGGAGCAATGCTTCGCTACAAGCAATCCGAAATATGTATATGTGGGAACTCCGCTCCACCACAAACGATCCATAAGTGTCCAAGGCACCTAACTATCCAACTAGCGGCTGCACGAGATCACTCAACAACATATCACTGTGGGCAGCCAAAGGTATAAACAACCTAGTAAACAAATCAAATCCATAGTCAACTCTATCATCATCCTAGGGGGTTGGCCACCCACTAATAGGAGAATTAGTTGACAGGGTTATACAACCAATAACATAATGTAGACACTCAGCATTCTACATTCAACATAGGTAAAATCATCATGATGCTACCCACCATACACATGCACACACAACATATGTATAATCGACATAATCCTCCAATTTGTACACACCAAACATACTCATAGCACAGGTATAAATCAGTGTGATACCTCCAACAATACCTATCAAACCCGTGTGCATATATCAACATAGGTATAATCAACAATACACCTCAACAACACTCACATGACATATGTACACCTATGCCAAGAGTATAATCAACGTAATACTTCCAACAAATCATAATCGACACGAGTATACTCTCAAAACAATCATATAATAAACAAGATACCTCAAATATTACACCCAACACATCTGCACATATCACAACTCAGATTAGATCGATAAGATACATCCAATAAAACACTCAAACATATGTGCACATTCCACAACATAGTTTTTAATTGACAAATACCTCCAATAAACAACCAGACATGTATGTCTAACCACTCGGGTATAATCTACTAGAAACCCACAATAATCATATGTATAAAGGTATACGACCCAAAAGATAAAGTCAGAATTCAAGAACATCAAGACACTCTCATTTTTTATCCTCAAAAATATCATCCCACATAATATCAGATGAATAAGTCTCTACTCCCCATGAGAGCAAGTTAACATTCAAAATATCAAATCATTATTTATCAACATAGTCCAATATCAGAGGAAGTAAACATCAATTTTATCATCCTGTTAACTAACCACAACTAACCAGATTTATTAAAATCTCATAGGCACTCTAAACCATAAACTCTCTAGCACCCGATTTATAATCTGATCACCAACTATAAACATCAAACCTGTGAATATCATACTTGACACTCACTATGTTACCATCAACAACAACCCAAATAATAGATCATCAAAATAGTTATCCACTAATAGATCATCAAACAACCACATAATATTTACTCTCATAAATCATTAGAAATCAACACATCACAATATCTGATCTCCCAATATCCCTCAACCTCAAATCATTCTCAACAATGATCAAACATGATAACTCTCCAATGACCAATTTTCATCGTATCAGATACCCTAATATCCAAAAGATATGAGTATAAAAACTCTACTGGCTAAGTCCACAGGAATATATAGGTATCATCCATTACCCAGCTAACAATAGCAGAGGCTGATATGTGCCTCCATCTCCTAATAGTAGTAACAGAAGCTAAAACTACTGATGGTATAATATGAAAAAATCACCAGAGACTATAATCCTTGATCTCTATTAGGGTCGACCAAGATCAGTGGCTAACCCATCACATGTAATATGGCTACAACAACCAGACAGGTAATAAAGATAAAGTGCTAATAGATGTCCTAACTATCATAAAATAAACATCATACCTATTTGCCATCTGGAGATGTTCCATCACTGTCCAGTCCCCAACTTCTGACCTCAAAATTCCAAACGAGAAAATCACCGAAAATCCATATAAATCCGAAACGGAAGTCCGAAACATAACCATAACGGAAATCCGTACAAACCGAAATAGACATCCAAAAATCCAGAACACCAAAAGCAGGTATCCATAACCTGCTCTGATACCAATAAATTGGTATCAGATAAATCTCGAAAATCCAAAATACAAAAATCCAACAAGTATCGCCAAACTTGGCGCTCTGATACCAAGTAAATAAATTGATATCAGGTTATCCCAAATATCCAAAATACAAAAACAAAGATCGTAAAACTTAAGCTCTGATACCACTAAATTGTCACGCCCCAGAGGAGTCTCTGTCCGAGAAAATTTCGGCAGCATCTCCCCTGTACGGTGGACAATCTGAAACTTTTCTACATCCTCACATACCTCAGCCACAGGCGGCTGGAATAATAAAAACAATAAAAATACAACCACACATTCCACGCAGTTTATATAACAAGTAAATAGAAAGATAATACCCTGACTCGAAATCAACCCTACTCCACTACACTCGTAAAACTCAAATCCGATGAACTAACCTCTTCTGCCGTCCAGGCAGGCATGTAGTAGAATAAATCCAAATCCAAATCCATCGACATAATAAAATCCATACAATGTCCATAAGTAAAATAATCCAAAACATAACAAGTTCAAAACAGTCTAGAACAGAAAAGAAACCAAAAGAAAACCTATCATATCCTCGAGGTCTGCAGGGACCAGCAACTGGACAGCATCAACCTGAAAATATCAACAATGGAGGCGGGGTGAGTCCAACACTCAGCAGGTACAATTGATATGCAAAGTAAAGAAATAACACCTAGCACTAATCATGTGTACAGTCTCCTGATAAAAATAAAGATAAATGCAAACCGAAGTAGACAGGAGAGAATCTGTACTAACCAGGACCCGGTATAAAAACAAACAGTCTGAAAGGTATAGAAGACCTGTATGCATGTCAAACATAGGTATCCAAACAATATGCAGCATATAAATGCAGCAAACACAATCACAAACAATAAATGCATCATGCATATGATGCCAATGTCATGGTCACCCCTGACGCCAGTCAGCCAACTCATAACAAAAGTGGGACCGAGTGGGTAGAGCTGTGACGACCGTGCACTCTACATCACTACCCCTGATGAGTGACCGAGTGGACGGGATGCTGTCGGAGTACACACGTACTTCTACCCCAAATCATAAATGGGGGAGCGCAATGCTCTCATCTCCCGGTACGCTATGATGGGGAGGGATCTCTAACGTGCTACACATTGCGTCACACTACCCATGAGCGGACCAACGGAGCACCGGAAGAGCCAAACTGACGTGCTACCACGCTGTGTCACGCTACCCATGAGCGTCACAATGGAGCACCGAACAGTGATGAAACTGGCAATGTCCTCAACAATAATGGAGCAATCTATCACACAGCATGCGATCATGCAAATGGTGCATGTCACTAAGCATGGTAATATACTAAACCAACCTCTGGACATATAACAATGGGCACCATAGTGAATAAATCATATCAAGATATACTGATCAATAAGGTATCAAACCTAGGTCCTGAACATGTGAAACATGGTTATATCACTACCCATGAGCATGAAAAAATCAGGTACGAGATCAATACGAGATGCAAACAAACAACCAATCAAACAGGTAACATGTATTGGGCAGTGATTAACCGAAACAAATAAGAAACACAATTAATGCAACATGTTAATTTCATTACTAAGCATATTAAAGACAATAAGTCAAAAATACCCGCCTCCGACAAAATGGTCCAAATCTGACTCCGAGATACTCGTCTCGTGTCAAAGTCCTGTGTATTAAACATAAGGTCTAGTTTAGCTAATTCTATCATACCAAAATTAGCCAAATTAAATTCTAATCCAATTTAAGAAGTTATAAATTGGATCCAACTAATCCACCCAACACAATTAACGAACCTTAATTAAATAAAATCAATTGGTCAACTAGGGTTAGTTCCTTAACCCTAATCATTTCTTATCGCCCCAATAACCCTATCCTTTTCATAGTTAGAATTAAATCTAGTTCGTATTCAAAATTACGTCCTCCACTTACCTAATTCTGAAGCCTCAACCGATAACGTTGCTGCCGGAACAGAGGTAGTTGCTGGAACCCAAGCAATAACCTGTGGTTCACTGTCTATATCAAAATAGAGCTTAAGAAATCATCACACTAATGATAACATAATTCTAGATCAATCTGTGCACCTCACCTTCAATCACAGCCAAGGCAATTTAATGCCGGAGAGGATTAGCGCCTGGAAATCAAGTACTCCACATCACAAAATCTTGGTAGAACAAACCCTTAGTGCTGGAATCAAAGGAATCAAGAAGAAAATCAAGACTAGGGCTCGGCAGAACCTGGTGGCCAGTGAAGGTGGATCGGCGTTGGCACAGAGCTCCGAAGAGGGAAAGAGCCTCGGCACTGGGTGGTCGGCGCTGAGGCTCAGCACTGTATGGTGGTCGGCTTCAGTGCCAGGACACGGGAGAACACAAGCAGTGGTACTCGGGTGCCGGCGATCGGGGGTGGCCGGCGCTACTCGAGTGGCTGGCGACAGCACTCAGATGAAGACGCAGGAAGAGATAAAGGGTCGGCACAGGAAAGGCAGCCGGCTGTCGACGCTAGGCTGAGGAGGAGCGGTGTCGGCGGGGCACTAGGGCAGAGGGTGCGGCGGTGCTACTTGGGTCGACGGTGCTTAAATCGCAAGGAAGGGGGAAGAAACCGTGCGGCGTCGGTTAGGGCTCGAGAGGAGAAGAGAGGCGCGCGAGGGATTTTGGCAAGGAAGAGAAGAAGAAAACAAATAATGAAAATAAATAAAAACAAAAGAAAAAGGAAATGTAAATATAAACATTTCCTCACTTAAATGGGGTAGCCTAAACAGGCTTTTCCGGACCCTGTTTTATCCCCGTTAACTCGTCCGTACGAGCTCCGAAAAATTCCCGAAAAATTTCTAAAAATTCTAGAAAATTCCCTCCTTAATATTCGCCTATTTTTCGGTATTTTACAAGAGAAGTGATCGGAGCCGGTTGGGAAGGGAGGTTAGGGCACAAATGAGGATGAAGAAGAGGGTGCGTCGGGTTCGGCGGTGAGGGAGTTAAAACGGCGTTTAGGGGGAGAAAGAAAAGAAAAGAAAAAGAATATAAATAAATAAACTTTTCCTCTCTTAAATGGGGTAACCTAAACAAGCTTTCCCGGGGTCCCGTTTTCATCCCCGTAAACTCGACCATACGAGCTCCGAAAAATTCTCGAAAAATTACTAAAAATTCCGAAAAATTCCCTTATTATTATTCGCCATTTTTCTGGTATTTTACAGTTTTTGTACTATGGATTAGGGTTTTAGCAAATCCTTTGTTATATGATTGGAGTTTTGGATTGTTTCTTGGAGGGATAGGTTTGTGTGTGCTCTTGGAGCTTATGGACAGGGAGTCATAGAACTTTGATTCGAGATGAGCATCTCAACGTTGGATTTGACTGGATTGGACCTGCAATTGGAGGCGGGTACCTTGACTTATCGTTTTGATCTGTCATGTTGATATGTCTAGTAGGTTATATAGCCTTTAGTAATAATTATGTTCGTCCTTGTTTCGGTACGTCACTACCGGATACCTGTTACATGCTTGTTTGCTCACCTGATATGCATTTTATGCTAGTACCCACATGATTATATATATATATGCTCAGAGAGGTAGTGACATACCATGCTTGTTATGTTCAGGACCTAGGTTTTGATATCCTATCTGACTTATGTACTTTAGATCTTCGTATTTGACCATCGATATTACGGTACTCATTTTATATATATGGATATGGTTATGCTGATCAGTTTATTGCTATGCTTAGTGTCATGCATCATGATTGCATGCTGCGTGATTGTCGGCTCCACTATGGTTGAGCACATCGCCAGTTACATGTACTGCACACACCACCACTCATGGATTAGTGGTATATCAGGCAGGTGTATGACGGTTCTGCTGTTTGGCTCCGTTGGTCAGGTGACTCAGCGTGGTAGCCGGCAGACAGTTCCGCTCTGTTTGGCTCCGCTGGCATTTAGTGTAGCAGCGTGGTAGCCGACAGACGGTGGACTCTGTTTGGCTCCGTTGGTCAGGTGACTCAGCGTGGTAGCCGACAGAGATATCTCCCCGTCATCGTGTACCGGGAGATGAGAGCATTGAGCTCCCCCATTTATGATTTGGGGTCAGAGGACAGGAGTACTCTGACAGCATCCCATCCACTCAGTCACTCATCAGGTGTAGTGATAGTAGAGTGCACGGTTGTCACAGCCCTACCTACTCGGTCTCACCATTGTGTGTGAGATGACTGACTGGCGTTAGGGGTGACCAGGACGCATCATTGGCATCATACGCATTTATGCATTTACTGCTTGTGTTTGCTGCACTTATATGTTGCATTTGGATGGATGCATATGTTTGACATGTATACAGGATTTATGATACTTTCGGTCTGACGACCTGATTATTCTGATAGGTGGCCCTGGTGAGTATAGTACTCTTCAGCCTTTTCTATTATGCATTACCTTCATTTGTTCAGGAGACTGTACTCCATAGTTATTACTATTGGTTATAGTTTACTATACATGTCAACTAGGTATCTGCTGAGTTGTTGAACTCACCCTCGTGGACACTATATTTTTCAGGTACCAGGTTGCTTATGGTGTCGCTTGGAGTATCCTGCCTGCTGGTCCCTACGTCACCTCAGAAGATCTGTCTCTTCTTGTATTTATGTTGTTTTAATATACGGAATTCATGTATTTGGCTTTGTATTTCGGTGTTGTGCCTGGAGTGTTTGTGTTGTTGTGTGGTGTAAGCCTAGCCGGCTAGCAGTTTTTGTGCTTTGGTTTGTATTGGGTTTTTGTTGTTTTCCATTGTGTTGGTTTTGTTCTAGCCGTGTGGGCTGATGATATATATATAACTGCGTGGTTGTGTGTATATTCCAGCCGCCTATGGCTGATGTATATTATGCCTGTAGAAATGCTTCAGATTGTCACCCGTACAGGGGAGGTGCTGCCGAAATTTCTTCGGACAGAGACTCCCCCGGGGCGTGACAATTTAGTGGCATCAGAGCAGGTATACGATACTTGCTATGTGTTCTGGATTTTTGAGATTTATCTGATACCAATTTATTTGGTATCAGAGATCGACTTACGAGTCTTATTTTCCCTGTGTTTCGGATTTCGTGTTTTGGTCTTCTCGGTGTGACTTTTCGGGTTTTGGGACCTGGCAGCAGCAGGACATCTCCAAGCTATAGGAGGTATGTTGGTATACTGTTATCCTACTATTTTGTTAGTATATGCATTGTTGACTATGATAGTTATGACATGTAATAGCACTTTGTATCTGGTATCTGTCTAATGTTGTAGCTATATTATATGTGATGGGTTAGCCACTGATGATGATCGACCGTAATAGAGATTAAAGGTTACAGTTTCTGGTGATTTTTCATATCATACACCAGAAGTTTTTAGCTTCTAGTATTACTAGTAGGAGATGGAGGCACATACCTGCCTTTGCTATTATTAGCTGTGTAGTGGATAATATCTATATCATCATGTTGACCTAGCCAAGTAATATACCATTTTATCTTAGTTAATTTCATCAGTAAATATTGATTTACTCTTGTTAGATCGGTCAGTAGAAGACTGATTTACGTTTGTCGACTTGGGTAGTCGTAGATCGATATACCTTAGTGATTGCGGATGATTAGTGTATTCTTGATTAGTTAGTAGATGACCGATTTAGTTAAGTTGGTCCGATCAGTAGGGTACTGTCATACTCTATTTTTTTTTAGATGTTCGAATCTTTGGATTAATTATGCTTAGTTAGGTATCTAGAGCACATTTGAGTACATGACTTGTACTGACGTGGAAAAGACTGAAATAGCCGTATACCATTGTCGGCTTGGTCAGTCTATAGAGGATCGATATATCCTATTCCATGGGTACTTTAGTTTTAGACTGTATGTACCTAGTTGGATTGCCTATGATTGCGTTTTCCTGTATGATCTTTATGTTTGATTTTATTTAGTTATACCCCTAAACCATGAGAGTAGGTAGCATAGGGTTGGTGTGGTAGACTGGATTAAATATGCTGATTTTACATACCTGTGTAGTTTATACACTTGATTATTATGTGATGTAGGAGTTCTATGATAGACGGTTAAATTGCATGTAGTGGGTGTATATTTGTCCAGATGATGGTTGTGGGTTTCTAGTAGATTATACTCGAGTGGTTAGGCATACGTGTTTGAGTGTTTTATTGGAGGTATCTTATCGACTTAGTCTGAGTTGTGATATGAGCAGATATGTTCGGTGTAATATTTGAGTTATCTTGTTTATTCTATGATTGTTCTGAGTGTATACTCGTGTCGATTATGATTTGTTGGAAATATTACATTGATTATACTCTTGGCATAGGTGTATATATGTCATATGAGTGTTGTTTGAGGTGTATTGTTGATTATACCTATGTTGATATATGCACACGGGTTCAGTATGCATTGTTGGAGGTATCACGATGAATTATACCTATATTGTGAGTATGTGTGGTGTGTACAAATTAGAGGATTATGTTGATCATACATATGTTGTGTGAGCACGTGTGCCAGGTGTATTGTTGGTAGCAGCATGATGATTTTACTTAGGTTGAATGCAGGATGTGGAGTGTCTGCATTATGTCATTTGTTGGATTGCTCTGTCAACCCATTTTCTTATCGGTGGGTGAGCAACCCACTACGATGTTGGGAGAGTTGACAATGGATTTGATTTGTTTACTAGGTTGTTATACCTTTGGCTGCCCATAGTGATATGTGGTTGAATGATCTCCTATAGTCTCTAGTTGGATAGTTAGGTGCCTTGGACACTTATGTATGGTTTATGGTGGAGCGTTGCTCCCATATATTTTGGGTTGTTTGTGGTGGAGCGTAGCTCCCACATATTGCGGATTGCTGGTAGCAGAGCATTGCTTTCATATTTATTGCAGATACATATTTCAGATTATTTGTGGTAGAGCGTTGCTCCCACATATGGAGGATTTCTTGTGGTAGAGCGTGGCTCCCAGATATGTGGTATTTCATGTGATGGAGTGTTACTCTCACACTGGAGGATCTATTCTTAGGTGATTTATATCATTGGTGATCAGATTTCTGACTTATTATCGGAGATCTTTGTTAGTTAGAGCCCTAGAGCCAATCATTTGATGATTGTATGGACTCATGTATATCATATTCTTATATTAATAAAGGCAATAGTTTGGTTATTATGCTTATTTGTTTTAGTGCCAAATAAACTAAGTATAGTAACGTCCTTGAGTAGATCGTTCTTACCTATATCAATCGATTGGTTGAATCGATAGTGAGATGATATAGGGAACACTACTCTTAATCATTCCTAGTCGAGTATTAACATTCAGGGACGATGTTAATGCAATAAGACTAGCATGTAGGTCAACTCGATGACTTGATCTCACAAGTCATGGATATGGAGATATCAAGTTGACACATGGGTATATATTGGAGAATGTATACTGAATGACCCGCCATGAGAAAGTATCATGGATCGTTATATGAGTGTCATATACTTTCTCATGTGGCTATTAGTATGACTATTAGTCCTTAGACCTGAAGTCACCATGGATCCCTACATAAGGAGTTATATACTTTAGTTTCGTCAAACGTCACCCGTAATTGGGTGGACTATAAAGGCGATAACTGGGTATGTAACGAATTATGCAGAGGGATGTGAGTGATGTAGATGGGATCTATCCCTCCCATATGACGGGAGCGACATCGCTATTCTTGATAGAGTGAGACCACGAAGTGCATGGCCATGCCCAAATGAGTCAACATTAGATGTTGAGCTCATTTGATCGAGTGAGTCTACTTGGAGTTCAAGATTTAGATTGATTAGAGGATGACACGGTCTATGCCTCACATTGATCAATCTAGATGTCTAGGATAGAAGGACACTTGTCATTATTTTGTGAGTAGTCACAATTGGTAGTCACAAGGTGATGTTGGATCTCGACATTCTTGTAACTTGGGTAGTAATGATGTGTTGCTAGATACCGCTCATTACTTATGCTCCTAAATGGGTTTAGGGCATTGCCAACGTTACAAGAACCTATAGGGTCACACACTTAGGACAAATAGATGGAGATTAGGTTCATATGATGAACCAAGAGGATTAGATTTATTTGATAAATCAAATTGGATTAAGAGTAATCCTAATTGGGCTAACTTGAGTTTGACTCAAGTTGATTCATGTATTTAATGAGTCTAATTTAGATTATGACTTATTAAATCAATTTAATTTAATGAATTAGATTCATTATATTAAATTGGCTTGAATCAAATGGTTGGATTAGATCAACCATGGTAGAGATTGAGTCAAGTTTGACTTGACTAGAGAAGGAAGACCAAAGGTCAATTTTGACTTGACCTTTTGCCACGTCATTGATGAGTTGGCATTAGGTGGACCAATAATGATGTTCCACATCATCATGGGTGCCACCTCATGGAAGTTACAAAGCCATTTTCTTATTAACTCCACATTAATTGCATTTAATGGGGAGTTACTCTTGTGGAGAATGTGACCGGCCACTTTGAGAATGAATTTGAATTCATTTTCATTCAAGTGTGGTGATTCTTCCTTCTTCTTCCTCTC
The DNA here is from genome assembly GCF_018446385.1 of Zingiber officinale. NCBI lineage: Eukaryota > Viridiplantae > Streptophyta > Magnoliopsida > Zingiberales > Zingiberaceae > Zingiber > Zingiber officinale. Next base: position 62,373,650 of record NC_055988.1, on the reverse strand, counting down.
AAGCTCTCCCTCTCCCTCTCTTCCTTGCCTTGGCCGAATCTCACCAAGGTGCTAGCACACCTTTGTGTGAGATTTTCTCCACCTACGTGTCCGTGTGGATACATCTAGAGGACCGATGCTTGATGGTCTAGAGATCCGGCAACACCTTGGACGAACGGGAAAGCGAAGGGCTACGCAACAAGGGTAAACACTTTTTCCTCGTAGATCTAAGTAGTAGATCAGTTTTTGAACTCGTACAAGAAATAGTTTTTCGAATTTTGTATACGAATCTTTGCACGGATCTACGGCTTTGGGTCCTTCGGGGTTTCCGCGACGTGAAAAAGCGGTTTTCGCGGCTCGAAGAACCCAACAATCTTATGGTTAGGAATGTCTGTGATACGGACATTATGTAACGCCTCGCCCCTCCTGCTAAGGAGACGGGGGTTACTTACACATACATATACATACCTACTTACTACCGCGGAAGTCTTATTTATAAAAATTAGAAACATTTTTTTTTCCTATATGAATCAACATGACTAATCACCTGGACATATAGAAATCACATAGCATACTTAACATGATTTGTAAGTCATAATGCCCAAACACAAAATTAAATGTCATGGAATCATAAAGCAGTAACATAACTAGGCATGGTTCTTATTAAACAAAAAGCAGGTCTTTCTCCTTTAGCCAGGACACTACCACACACATCCTTCCAGCCCCTCCTGCTGCTCCCCTAGTTTATCCATTCCTTGCCTTTATCTGTGGTACAAGAAAGTAAGCTGTGAGGACTCATGGTTCAGTAAGTTCCTTTCCTACTCACAAAAACCGTATGACATATATCAAAATCACAAGACATAACACATGAAGGCAATTCATTATATCATGCAGCATATCATAGCATATCATAACATAAGCGTAAGGTATCATGGCATAACATAACATAATCATCAATTTCACCCTGACATATTATAACATCATCATAAATATCATGGCATAATCATAAGGTATATGCAAGGTAAATTCCTAACCATGTATCATGAAAACATATGCAATATGTCCTTTGAAAACTTATACTATACATACTTAAACATAATCTTAACATGATTAGGGCCCTGGCTTGTACCACATACATAAATGCGCGCGTCCTATGTAGGTCCAAGGTAGCAAGTCTTGAACCCTACAAGGCATACATACTAGGCCCGTTTCTTAGTCCATCGACCTAGGGGCACTTAGGAGCCCATCCCTAACGAGGCCCGTTTCTTAGTCCATCGACCCCGGGGCGCTTATGGAGCCCACCCTTGGTATAAGCCATACATAAAGTAAAATAGCATGTTCTTACATATCATGGTTCTTATTTCTTCTTGTGCATCGTGTCACTTATCATATCATACCATATAGACTTTTGGGCACACAGCTCATCATAATAGTATGTAAAGATTTGGGCACACAACACATCATATATTTCATGCATAAATTGTGCACACAACACATCATATATTTCATGCATAAATTGGGCACACAGCACATCATATATTTCATGCATAAATTTGCACATAGCTTCATCATAAATAATACACACCATAGCATAAGGGTTTCCATCATGTATAGATCATAAGTGTGCATAATTAAACATAGAAGCATGGAAAACTTAAAATCATGGCATATAAGATACATGGAAAACATAATTCGATCTCTAACCCTAATGTCTCTTTGTGGCCGAACCATATAGGTTGGGTTTATGGTGAAAACTTCATCCCAACATGTGAACCCTAAGCAAGCATCACTTCTTATACCATAAGAACTATCATGAGCAAGTTTAGGTAGAGTTCTAGGTTACTTAGACTTACAACTTATCATGGCCGAACCTTATCAAGCATGCATTGGGTTAAAGACTATCATTCAAACTTGTGAACCCTAAACAACTTCCATAGCAAACATTTCAAGGAATATGAGCATGGTTGAGTTAGGTTCTAAGTTTCCTAAGTCCTTCATCATGTATTGGCCGAAACTTGTAGGGTTTGAAATTAGGGTTCAAGTGCCCTAAAAACATGAGAACCTTAAACAACCTTCATAGCAAATATATCAAGGAATAACATGAACATAGTTGAGCTAGGTTCTAAGTTCCCTAAGCCCTAGATCTTGATGTGGCCGAAACATGTAGGGTTTAGAATTAGGGTTCAAGTGCCCTAAAAACATGAGAATCTTAAATAACTTTCATAGTAAAAATATCAAGAAATAACATGAGCATAGTTGAGTTAGGTTCTAGGTTCCCTAAGTCCTTCATCATGACATGGCCGAATACTATAGGATTAAGAATTTAGGTTCAAGTGTCCTAAAAGCATGGAAACCTTAAACAACTTTCATAGCATATATATCAAGGAGTAACATGAGCATAGTTGAGTTAGGTTCTAAGTTCCCTAAGCCCTAGATCTTGATGTGGCCGAAACATGTAGGGTTTAAAATTAGGGTTCAAGTGCCCTAAAAACATGAGAACCCTAAACAACTTTCATAGCAAAAATATTAAGGAATAACATGAGCATAATTGAGTTAGGTTCTAGGTTTCCTAAGTTATACATCATGTAATGGCCGAATACTATAGGACCAAAAATTTGGGTTCAAGTGTCCTATAAGCATGGAAATCTTAAACAACTTTCATAGCATATATATCAAGGAGTAACATGAGCATAGTTGAGTTAGGTTCTAAGTTCCCTAAGTCCTAAATCATGAAGTGGCCGAATGATATAGAGCATGAATTTAATTTCCATACAACAATAAACATGAGCCCACTAGATTAGCTACATAACATTTCATCAAGGAGATCATGAGCATCTTAGATTTTGCTTTAAATTCTCCTAGGCTTTTAAAAACATCCAAACATAACCGAACCTTCATGGACATAAATAGAGTTTAACTAAACGTATAATCATGGCATATCATAATAGTTTCATGACTTATCTTAAGGAGATCTTGGCATACTTAGTTTTAACTTAAAGTTCTCCTAGGCCCTTAGTTTTTACCATGGCCGAATACTCATGGATCTAGGTTTTACCAAACATTTGTAACATAGATAAGTCCTTACCATAAAATACATGCTACAAGAGAATTATTCAAACATATTAATCTAGATCCTTTCATTCTCTATATCCTTCCTTTGATCTTATCTTGGTTAGAATTCCTTCATGATGTTTTCTTAGCTTTCTCTTTCTTTTTATATGCAACCGAATCTTCATAGCAAAATAAGAGCTATTGTACCACAGGTGAGGGGAACTTACTTCCTTTCGCTTGTGGTTTTCCTTAGAGAAAAAGGTGTTCTAGTGATAAGGAAGGTGGAAGCTTCTTCTTCTTGTATCTACTCTTGTTTCCTTTGCTTGTAAGGGCTAGAACTTGAAGTTTCCTTCTCGGTAATTAGCTTTCTTGGAGAAGAACTTAACTTAGAAATTGGTATGAGGAGAGGAAAGGAGTTTCTTGGTTCGGTGAGAATGGAGAAGGAAGAAGGAGGAAGAAGAAAATGAATTAAATCCCTTTGTTTTCTTCTCTAATCCTATTTATCCCTTGCCAATGAGATATGTCCCCATTCCCCAACTCCTCTTTACCCTCACTCCATTAATTCCCATGAAAATAGAGAGGGAAAGGGAAGTAGTAAATCCTTCTTTTGCTTGCTCCCTTTTCTTAACCAAGAGGGAAAAGGAGGTAAGCAACTTGGTTTTTTCTTGCTCTTTTTCTTAGTTTTCTTTTCTCCTTTAACTAAATTTTTCATTCCTTTCATTCCAATTATTTCTTCTTATCCTAATGGCTATCATTCATAAATCTATCTCCATCATTTGTGGGAGGTTCAAGGTTCAATCCTTGACCTCACCTCTTCTTATTCTATATTTCTTCTTTTTGTTTTTATTTTTCCTTTTTCTCTTATTCTTTTCATTTCTATGCTCTAAGGAAAAATAATATTCATACACCTATCTTATAATTTCGTGGGTGTTACACATTATGTATTTTGGTTTTACCATTAGGGCTTGCAGAGCCTTAGATGTTTTCAGAGACTTGATGATTTTGGTATTCCCAGAATGTTTGGATCGGTTTCCATTGTCTTTGTTGACGATGTTGTGATCTATTTCGGATCCACGGTGAATCACGCACACCATTTTACATAGTTCTAGAGATGTTTCGATGGGAACATCTATATGCGAAGTTCAGTAGTGCGTTTTGGGAGTGTCTTTTGTGAGATTTTTGGGACACATGGTGACCCGTAGGGGTATACCGTGGTTCTACAGGAGATCGAGGTTGTTACCGTTGGGAGTAGACGGAGTCTATAGAAGAGACTCGTAACTTCCTTTGTTTGGCTGATATTTCCGGCGATACGTTGAGGGTTTCTCACGGATTGCTATGCTACTTACACGCCTGACCAGGAAAGGCGTGAAGTTCACTTGGACTGAGGATTGCAAGACCAGCTTCTAGGAGCTGAAGCGGAGACTGGTGTCGGCTCCGATTGTTGGTTATACCTTCTGGAGATGACGGATTCATGCTCTACACCGACGCGTCTATTCAGGGTTTGAGCGCTGTTCTGATGCAGCACGATAGAGTAGCCTCCTATGCTTCTCGTCGGTTGAAGGAGCATGAGAAGAACTACCCTGTACATGATCTGGAGCTAGTCGCCATTATTTTTGCCATAAAGATTTGGCGACATTATTGATATGGCGTTACATTTGAGATTCTCACTGACCATAAGAGTCTCAAATATCTGTTTACTTAGAAGGAACTTAATCTCCGACAGAGGAGATGGATGGAGTTCCTGAAGGATTATGATTGTACCATTAGCTATCACCCGGGGAGAGCTAATGTGGTTGCCGATGCACTTAGCAGGAAGTCCAGAGGGACTTTAGCTTGCCATCGAGTTGTGGTCACAGACTTGATTCAAGGTTTCTCCGATTTGGGTCTTGAGGGGATAGGACAGACAGAGCAGGGTACTTTGGTTACCATGGTTGCTCATTCGTCGATCAGGATGAGGATCCGAGAGCCCTAGGCTGCTGATCAGTATTTGCGGTTTATTTACATCCAGATAGCTTCCGGGTAGCAGACCGAGTTCACACGAGACGAGGAGGGTGTTATACACTTCCAAGACAGATTATGCTTACTTCAGTCTCATCCGGTCTTATAGGAGTTACTTCTGGAGGCTCATCACTCATGATTTGCTGTCCACCCAGGCGGTACCCGTGTGTACCAAGATTTGAGGTGTTTCTATTGGTGGAATGACATGAAGGAAGACATCACAGATTTTGTAGCTAGATGTCTTGTCTGTCAGCAAGTGAAGGTCGAGCATCAGAGATCCGTCGGCTTACTTCAGCAGATTTCTATTCCTGAGTGGAAATAAGAACATATTACTATGGACTTTGTGGTGAGTTTGCCAAGGACATGACGAGACCATGACGCGATTTGGGTAATCGTTGATCAATTAACCAAATCCGCGCACTTTTTAGCTATTCGGAGGACAGATTTCCTGGATCGATTGGTAGATCTATTTTACTGGGAGATCATTAGATCACGTGGTGTCCCGTTGACTATTATTTCGGATAGAGACCCCCGGTTCATGTCTCATTTTTGTCAGAGTCTGCAGCAGGCCTTGGGCACGCAGCTCTGTTACAGTACAGCTTTCCATCCTCAGACAGATGGATAGTCACAGCGGACCATTCAGACTCTAGAGGACTTGCTGAAGTCTTGTGTATTGGATTTTGGAGGCAGTTGGGAGGACCATTTGCCATTGGTAGAATTCGCCTACAAGAACGGTTTGCATTTGGCTATCCAGATGGCACCGTTTGAAGCGTTGTATGGTAGGCCTTGTCGGACACCCACCCTCTGGGATGAGGTTGGGGAGGCCCAATTGTTGGGACCTCATAGAGCTCAGCATGAGGCAGAGTTGGTCCGTACTATTAGACGGAGAGTGTCAGAGGCACAGGACTGCCAGAAGTGTTATGCTGACCGGAGTCGGAGACTCTTAGAGTTCTCCATTTACGACCAAGTATTTCTGCGAGTTTCACCCACGAAAGGGGTGAAGAGATTAGCCTTAGAGGTAAGCCAGCTCCGCGATACATTGGACCTTTCCAGATCTTGGAGAGGATTGGAGCGGTAGCTTACTGGCTAGCACTACCACTGTCCTTGGTAGCCGTGTACGATGTGTTCTACGTGTCTATGTTGAGGAGATACCTATCCGACACGACGCATGTGCTGACAGGTATCTCAGTTCCAGTTCAGCCTGATGTCACTTATGAGGAGGTTCTGGTATGGATTCTGGATCGGAAAGAGCGTCAGTTGTGGAACAAGATGATCCGACAGGTTAAAGTCGGATGGTAGCATCATTCCGATGAGGTGGCTACCTGAGAGCTCGAGGATACTATCTGAGCTCGATACCCCATCTTTCACTTGAGGTATATGATTTAATTTACCGTTCAACATCTATACTCTTTGCCTGTTGTTAGTATTTGCTGATGGTAGATAACAAAATTTGGGGATCAAATTTTTATTAGTGGGGGAGAATGTAAAATACCGAAAAATGGCGAATAATGATAAGGGTATTTTCCAGAATTTTTGGAAATTTTTCGGGAATTTTTCGGAGCTCGTATGGACAAGTTAATGAGGATAAAAACTGGGGCCCGGGAAAGTCTGTTTAGGCTACCACATTTTAACGAGGAAAAGTTGAATTTTCATTTTTATTTTTCTTTTTTATTTTTCCTTTTTTTTCTCCTTTTCCTCTCTTCCATCGTCGTTTCCTTCCCCCGCATGCCCACACCCCCTTTCCTCAATCGACCCGTGCCCTACGGCGTCGACGCCACCCCACCGACGCGTCGCCGCCGCCCTTCTCCGCCGTTTCTCCTCCTCTGGTATTAAAGATGTGGCTGAGGGTTTATGCAACCCTTTCTCTCCCTCTTTCCCTGTGGTTCCCGCGATGCCAAAGCTTCTCTTCGCCTCTGCCCGATCCTCCTTGCGTCGACTTGGAGCCCTAGAGCTCGAGCCACCACCTGATCGCCAGAAGGAAAGGCCAACGCCAGCCCTCATTTTCGTTGTGCCCCAACAGCCACCACCAAGCCTATCTCCCCCTCTGATCTCCACTGCTCTCCTCTGTGACAGTCACTGGAATTGGAGTTCTCTCCGGCCACCGATCTTCTTCTTCGGGTCGTGGACAGAAGCAGAGCATCCAAGCCGTTCTTGTGGTTCCGTTTTGTTGTACCGTGCCCTAACAATGATTGAATTGGTAAGGGAGATTATTTTGTTGTTGGATTGCAGTTGTGTTTTGTGTTTCTCGTCTCGGTATTGTGATGATTGGGTGTGGGATTGCTAATTTAGGGATATTGATTTGGTGGACAGCAGCCGTTGGAGTTCATACGAGGGGAATATATGGATCGGGACTGACTCTTGGAGGTTGTTTGATCATGGTAACTCCGGCCTTGGATCAGTGGTGGTTTGCCCCAATTTGGGTAAGTTTTGAATTTGATTCATTTCTGTGTTGGATTGATTACCTAGTTGATGAGGAGATATGGGTCTGGAATGAGAATTTGAGTTGATTAAATCATACTTATTTTGATTTGAGTGGTTTTCTGGGAAACATGGACTGTGGTTTGATTCTGACCAGCAAGCATGTGGGAGGATTTGTTGTGGTTACAGCCATGGGTTTCCAGCAGCATACCGTTGCAGCTCTTAAATTTTGGATCAACAGCAATTCATCTGTTGAGGTGAGTTTTTGTACTGAGGATTAGGGTTTCAGCAAATCCTTTGTTGTATGATTGGAGTTTTGGATTGTTTCTTGGAGGGATAGGTTTGTGTGTGCTCTTGGAGCTTATGGACAGGGAGTCATAGGACTCTGATTCGAGATGAGCATCTCAATGTTGGATTTGACTGGATTGGACTTGCAATTGGGGGCGGGTACCTTGACTTATTTTTTTGATCTGTCATGTTGATATGTCTAGTAGGTTATAGCCTTTAGTAATAATTATGTTCGTCCTTATTCGATACGTCACTACCAGATACCTGTTACATGCTTGTTTGCTCACCTGATATGCATTTTATGCTAGTACCCACATGATTATATATATATATATATATGCTCAGAGAGGTAGTGACATACCATGCTTGTTATATTCAGGACCTAGGTTTTGATATCCTATCTGACCTGTGTACTTTAGATCTTCGTATTTGACCATCGATATTACGGTACTCATTTTATATATATGGATATGGTTATGCTGATCAGTTTATTGCTATGCTTAGTGTCATGCATCATGATTGCATGCTGCGCGATTGTCGGCTCCACTATGGTTGAGCACATCGCCAGTTATATGTACTGCGCACACCACCACTCATGGATTAGTGGTATATCAGGCAGGTGTGTGGCGGTTCTGCTGTTTGGCTCCGTTGGTCAGGTGACTCAGCGTGGTAGCCGGTAGACAGTTCCGCTATGATTGGCTCTGCTGGCATTTAGTGTAGCAGCGTGGTAGCCGACAGACGGTGGACTCTGTTTGGCTCCGTTGGTCAGGTGACTCAGCGTGGTAGCCGACAGAGATATCTCCCCGTCATCGTGTACCGGGAGATGAGAGCATTGAGCTCCCCCATTTATGATTTGGGGTCAGAGGACAGGAGTACTCCGACAGCATCCCGTCCACTCAGTCACTCATCAGGTGTAGTGGTGGTAGAGTGCACGGTTGTCACAGCCCTACCCACTCGATCTCACCATTGTGTGTGAGATGACTGACTGGCGTCAGGGGTGACCAGGACGCATCATTGGCATCATATGCATTTATGCATTTACTACTTGTGTTTGTTGCACTTATATGCTGCATTTGGATGGATGCATATGCTTGACATGCATACAGGATTTATGACACTTTCGGTCTTACGACCTGATTATTCTGATAGGTGGCCCTGGTGAGTATAGTACTCTTCAGCCTTTTCTATTATGCATTACCTTCTTTTGTTCAGGAGACTGTACTCCATAGTTATTACTATTGGTTATAGTTTACTATACATGTCAATTAGGTATCTGCTGAGTTGTTGAACTCACCCCCGTGGACACTATATTTTTCAGGTACGAGGTTGCTTATGGTGTCGCTTGGAGTATCCTGCCTGCTGGTCCCTACGTCACCTCAAAAGATCTGTCTCCGCTTGTATTTTTGTTGTTTTGATATATGGAATTCGTGTATTTGGCTTTGTATTCCGGTGTTGTGCCTGGAGTGTTTGTGTTGTTGTGTGGTGTAAGCCTAGCCGGCTAGCAGTTTTTGTGCTTTGGTTTGTATTGGGTTTTTGTCGTTTTCCGTTGTGTTGGTTTTATTCCAGCCGTGTGGGTTGATGATATATATATAACTGCGTGGTTGTGTGTATATTCCAGCCGCCTGTGGCTGATGTATATTATGCCTGTAGAAATGCTTCAGATTGTCACCCGTACAGGGGAGGTGCTGCCGAAATTTCTTCGGACAGGGACTCCCCTGGGGCGTGACAATCGTTTCCCACACAACGTCCGGGATAAGAAGAGGAATACGGCAGAAGATCAAGAGGTCGTTGTATACAAAGGAAGGTATAACTAATAATTATTTTCCGCATCATACTAGTTTTTTTTTTTGTATGAATTCCAAACACAAGAGGCATTAGATTCTAGTTTTTCAAATTGTAATTTGAGTTTATGTTTTTCTTTGTTTTTCGAATTTGTGATTCGATTGTTCTTTTTGGTTAAACCTAGAGTTATATAAGGAAATTAAATATTAGCTTTTCTTAAAAGGCTTTGTCTAGGCGGTGGTGGATGCTCCAATATCGAAGAAGGTCATGTGCCTCACCATACAGTCTTGGAAACCAATTTTGGAAATTAATATTTAATTGAATTTATAACATAGGTTGATTTGGATCAATAGTGTTAAATTCCGCTTGCGATCCAAGTCTAAACCATTAAGAACAGATAAGTTAAATTTGGAATCAATAATGTTAAGTTCCATTTGTGATTCCTAATTTAACTTCTAAAGAACACAATAGGTTGTTTAGGAAAAGGTTCGACACTTGTACAAAATTTTTGTATAGTGGAACCGGTACGATCCTCCTAGGACCAACCAACAAGTACGTGGCCAGTCATTTTAGTGCCTTATAATCTTCCACCATGGATGTGTATGAAACAACCATACTTTATGTTATCATTGCTAATACCTGGTCCATCTGCTCCTGGAAATAACATCGACATTTACTTGCAGCTTCTTGTTGTAGATTTGAAGGATTTGTGGGAAGTAGGAGTACAAACATATTGTTGGTTGCTACTCGGAAAACCTAGAGGTTCCACTGTACAAAAATTTTGTACAAAGGTCTTAACCTTTTCCTAGCTACCATGTGTTCTTTTAAATTAAATTTTGGATCGCCTGCGGAACTTAACACGTTTGATCCAAAACTTAATCTATTTGTTCTTTTAGGTTTTGACTTGGATCTCCTGCGGAACTTAACACGTTCGACCCAAATCACCTTAAGTTATTAATTCCATTAAATATTAATTTCCATAATTGGTTCCCAGTACTGACGTGGTGAGGCACACGGCCTTCTTGGATATGGGAGCAACCACCACCGACTAGACAAAACCTTTTATAGAAAGCTAATATTTAATTTTCTAAAATAACTTTAGGTTAACCGAAAAGAACAATCAAATCACAAGGAAAAGAAAAAAACAAAAGAACACAACATCGAAAAATATATTCGAAATTCTAGAATCGTAAGCCTCTTGTATTTGGTATTATTTCCATAAATAACTAGTATGATGCGGAAAGAAAAATTACTAGTTATACCTTGTAGAAAAACCTCTTGATCTTCTACCGTATTCCTCTTCTAACCTCGGACGTTGTGTGGGCAACGATCTTCCGAGATGAGAAACCACCAAGCACCTTCTTCTCCTCCTAGCTAGGTTCGGCCAACACAAAGAAGCTTCACCAAGGACGAAGAACAAAACACCAACCAAGCTCCAAGGGATACAAGTTTTCTCTCCTTCTTCTTCTTCTTCTTCTTCTCCGAGTAGTATCTGGCCACCACAAGAGCTCCAAGCCAATAGAGAAGGTTCGGCCACCACCAAGAGGAAGAGACGAAGAGAGGTTGGCCGGCCACAACACCAAGGAAAAGAGGGAGAGAAATAATAGAGGTTGTTCACCATGAAGGCACCCCTACCCCTTCTTTTATATTCCTTGGCTTTGGCAAATAAGGAAATTTATTTATAATAAAATTTCCTTAACTTTCCTTAAGAACAATTAATTAAGAAAAAATTAAATAAAATTTCCTAATTAATTGTATGTGGCCGGCCACCTCATGTAGAGTAAATAGGATAATTTTAATCAACAATTAAAACTTCCTTTTTTGTTTTTGGAAATTTTAAAAAATAAAATTTCCTTTTAAAATCCCTTCATGGTTGATAAAAAGAAATTTCTATAATTTTAATTTTCAACATGTGAATAATTTTTCAGAGAGAAAAAATAAAATATCTTTCCAATCTACAAATAAGGAAAGAGATCTAATCTCTTTCTTTTAATCTTTTGTAGATCTTTTAAAGAGAGATATTTTAATTTTAATTCTCTGTAATAAATTATATCTTCCACATAATAAAAATTAAAATTCTTTTTAATTTAATGGGGGCCGGCCACCTAAGCTTGGGTTCAAGCTAGGGCCGGCCACCCATGAACCAAGGCTTGGCCGGCCCTAGCTTGAACCACAAGCTAGCTTGGCCGGCCCCTTTCTCATGGGTATGAAGGTGGGTATAGGTGGGTATAGTACTCTATAAATAAGAGGCTACGATAGGGACCGAGAGGAGGAATTGGTTTTGGTCTCCCGATAAAATTAAGCATCCCGTGTTCGCCCCGAACACACAACTTAATTTTATCAATAATAATTCATTCCACTAGAGAACTATTATTGAACTACCGCACCAATCCCAAATTACATTTTTGGGCTCCTTCTTATTATGAGTGTGTTAGTCTCCCTGTGTTTAAGATATCGAATGTCCACTAATTAAGTGAGTTACTGACAACTCATTTAATTAATATCTTAGTCCAAGAGTAGTACCACTCAACCTTATTATCATATCGGACTAAGTCCACCTGCAGGGTTTAACATGACAATCCTTATGAGGTCCCCTTGAGGACATTATCAACCTAGTATCTCTAGGACACAGTTTCCTTTTATAATCAACAACACACACTATAAGTGATACCATTTCCCAACTTATCGGGCTTATTGATTTATCGAACTAAATCTCACCCATTGATAAATTAAAGAAATAAATAACAAATATATGTGCTTGTTATTATATTAGGATTAAGAGCACACACTTCCATAATAACCGAGGTCTTTGTTTCTTTATAAAGTCAGTATAAAAGAAACGACCTCAAATGATCCTACTCAATACACTCTGAGTGTACTAGTGTAATTATACAGTCAAGATAAACTGATACCTAATTACACTACGACCTTCCAATGGTTTGTTCCTTTCCATTATGGTCGTGAGCTACTGTTTATAATTTATAAGATACTGATAACATGATCCTCTGTGTGTGACACCACACACCATGTTATCTACAATATAAATTAATTGAACAACTACATTTATCATAAATGTAGACATTTGACCAATGTGATTCTTATTTCTAGATAAATGTTTATACCAAAAGTTAGGCTTTTAGTATACACTCTAACACATATGATGCATCAACCAAGAAGAATTTTCAATTGCATGTCGCATTACTATGGACGATAAGTGATTTTCCTGGATATGCAACCCTATCTGGATGGAGCACCAAAGGTAAATTTGCATGCCTAGTGTGCCACAAATTTACACATTCACGGTGGTTAAAAAATGGTAAAAAATATTGCTATATGGGTCACTATAAATTTTTGAATAGTGATCATGAGTTTCGCAAAGATGCTCAACATTTCGATGGAATAGAAGAGTATGGAAGACCACCACCAATACTTACAGGAGACATAGTAATCAATGAGTTAAAAAATTTTAAATTGAAATTTGGAAAAACAGTTGATGATAATCCAGAACTACCATTCAATTGGAAAAAGATGAGTATTTTCTTCAATTTACCATATTGGAACAATAATGTGATACGTCACAATCTTGATCTTATGCATATTGAAAAGAATGTGTGTGAATCAATTTGTGGGACATTGCTAAATATGGAAGGGAAAATGAAAGATAATATTAAATCACGTCTTGATTTGTAAGAAATTGGGATAAGAACAACACTTCATCCTATTGAGAAAGGACCGAGTAGAGTTTACTTGCCTCCAACATGTTATTCAATGGGGAAAAAAGAGAAGAGTACATTTTGCAAGGTTTTGAAAAAAGTTTAAGTTCCAAATGGCTATGCATCTAACATTTCACGATGAGTTCAAATGAAACCAACAAAATTAATTGGTCTAAAAAGCCATGATAACCATATTTTGATGCAACAGTTGTTGCCGGTAGCACTACGTAAAACTTTGTCTAAATCAGTTCGAAATCCTTTGATTAGATTGTGTAAGTATTTCAGAGAGCTATGTTGTAAAGTAATTTCTCCGATTGATGTCGTTCGTCTAAGGAAAGATATTGCGGTGATTCTCTGTCAACTGGAGAAAATTTTTCCTCCCTCATTTTTTGACATAATGATTCATTTGACTGTACATTTGGCTATTGAAGTACAACTTGCTGGACCAGTTTACTATCGTTGGATGTATCCAATTGAAAGGTAATAGACAATTGTCTTAATGATATTATTTTATTTAAATTATTATTTTGACTAAATAATAAAAAAAATTATATTTTTGATATAAGGTACTTGGGAACATTGAAGTCATGTCCGAAACAGAAGTCGGCCAGAAGGATCCATTGTTGAGGGGTATTTGGCTGAGGAATGTTTGACATTCTGTTCCTTATATTTAGCTGATTATGTAGAGACAAGATTCAATCAATCAACGAGAAATGATGATACAACTATCGACTCAACATATGCATTGGACGTGTTTACAACCTCTGGTTATGCACTTGGAAAGGCCATTGCAACTAAGTTTGATGATGAGGCATTAAAGAAGGCACATCAATATGTGTTATTCAATTGTCATCACGTACAATCTTATATAGAGTATGTTATTATATATTTCATCGTGTTAAATATATAATCATCGATGTTTATCATATCATCATTCTTAATTTGCAGTGAACACCGTCGAATTTTCAATCTTAGTCATTCTGGTCTTCCACCTCACCAAATTGAACGTATGCATAATGAGTCTTTTGCATCTTGGTTTGAAAAACATGTAAGTTTGTGTTATAATTGTCATTAAAGTTATATATTATGATTTTTATACATATTTTATCAATTTTTTCTTGTGTACTAGATCGAAGATACAAATCTTTCACAAGATGATCCAATATCAAATGATCTGAAATCACTTGCCAGAGGCCCGAATTTCATAGGGATACGATATGAAAAATTCATTTCCAACGGATTTAGGTTTCATACAAAGAAGTGGAACACAATAGAAAAACTCAGAATTGTGGTGTAATTGTTCAGGCTACTACTTCAAGTTATTCAAGTATTAGAGATCAGAATCCAATATCAAGTGGACTTGATTATTATGGAATTTTGCAAAATGTGATTGAGTTAGATTACGAGGGAGGTTGAAAAGTAATTTTATTTGAATGTGATTGGGTCTCCAAAGGCAAACGACTAAAACTAGATGAGGATGGTTTTATGTTGGCCAATTTTACAAATGTGAAGCGCCATAATGAGCCTTATATTTTAGCATCCCAGGCCATGCAAGTTTTTTATGTGGAAGATCCAGTTGATTGTAATTGACATGTAATTATCACCACTGATCCACGAGGACATTATAAAATGCAACCTATAGCAGATGTTGATACATACCTTCAAAGTTATATTGGTAATCCTGAAGACGACAATGATCATGAAGAAATAGTTTGGGTTCGGGATGATGCTATAGGAGTTGAAATTGATGTTGATACATGATGAGCTTTTGTTTATGATGAGATTTTGTCTAGCATGTGTAATTTTTATGTTTAATTAATATAATATAAAGTGATAGTAGGAGAGTGGATTTGCCATATATATGTTATTTTCAGTGTTCACTATGGACCTTTTTTTTAACATATCAAAGGATATATAATTAACTTTCTTTTTATCTATAAATTGTAACATTTTCTCTTGATAGGAATGGCTTGTGATGGTAAAACTGTTGGAAAACCTCATTTTCAACATCAAGACAAGGCAAATACACAATCTAGAATTATGATTGCCAATCACGCAGCTCGAAAATCAAACATAGGTTAGAACTTTCTTACTTATAATTATGGTTATTTATTTCATGCTTTATTTATCCTATATAACTTGCCTTTGATAGGATTGACTCTTAAAATTAAAAATGTCGGAAAACCTAATTTCCAACTTCAAGATAGGGCAAATACTCAACCACAGATTTTGATTGGCAATCACGCAACTCAAAACTCAAAAGAAAGAGGTAACATCTTATTTTATATATCAACAATTTATTGTTTTCTTTTGTATGGTTGGATTTGATTCTATCTATGTCTATTGATTCGAAAATCAAAAGTTAACTATTGATTTGTATTTGTATGATTGCATTTGTATGATTGGATTTGCATGAACTATTAGTTACCATAGTGTTGCTTTCCATCAGCATGGATTATTAGTTACCATAGTGTTGCTTTCCAAGGTTTTTCTTTTGCATTGTGCTGCTTTCCATCATCATGTAGTAGTAAAGTCTGCTTGTTGGTAGTAGTTGTATTGTTATATATGTTATTCAAGTCTATTGTGCAAGCCAAATTGAGAACGTTGTAACTAGCGAAAAAAGCCAGAATATTCTTGATTACGATTTAAAACTCAAGTAAAAATGGTTATTTCATGCTTTATTTATCTTATATAATTTGTCTTTGATAGAATGACTCTTAAAAGTAAAAATGATGGAAAACCTCATTTTCAACTTCAAGATGAGGCAAATACTCAACCACAGATTTTGATTGGCAATTACACAACTCGAAACTCAAAAAAAAAAGAGGTAGCATCTTATTTTATACATCAACAATCTATTATTTTCTTTTGTATAACTCTTATTTGACTTTTTCTTTAATATGATATATAATTTATTCAAGTCTATCATGCAAGGGAAATTGAGAACTTGGTAACTAGTGGAAAAGGTCAGAACGCTGATGTTTATGATTTAAAACTCAAGTTATTTATATTTTGTTCAAACAATACTTGTGCAGATTGTTAAAACATTCAAGGTGCATCAAATAACCAAATAGATGAAGCTTCAAAGCAGAAACACAATGATGTACAAGGTATTAGATATAAAAATATATGAAACCTAAGAATTTTTTATTTCAAAATATTACGTTTCGATATAGTTTGGTATAATGGTTTTTCATGCTTTATTTATCTTATATAACTTGTCTTTGATAGGAATGACTCTTAAAAGTAAAAATGATGGAAAACCTCATTTTCAACTTCAAGATAAGGCAAATACTCAACCACAGGTTTTGATTGGCAATTACACAACTCAAAACTCAAAAAAAAGAGGTAGCATCTTATTTTATACATCAACAATCTATTATTTTCTTTTGTATAACTCTTATTTGACTTTTTCTTTTATATGATATATACTTTATTCAAGTCTATCATGCAAGGGAAATTGGGAACTTGGTAACTAGCAGAAAAGGTCAGAACGCTCTTGTTTATGATTTAAAACTCATGTTGTTTATATTTTGTTCAAACAATACTTGTGCAGATTGTCAAAACATTCAAGGTGCATCAAATAACCAAATAGATGCAGCTTCAAAGAAGCAACACAATGATGTACAAGGTATTAGATATAAAAATATATGAAACTTAAGAATTTTTTATTTCAAAATATTATGTTTCGATATAGTTTGGTATAATGGTTTTTCATGCTTTATTTATCTTATATAACTTGTCTTTGATAGGAATGACTCTTAAAAGTAAAAATGATGGAAAACCTCATTTTCAACTTCAAGATGAGGCAAATACGGCAATTACACAACTCAAAACTCAAAAAAAAGAGGTAGCATCTTATTTTATACATCAACAATCTATTATTTTCTTTTGTATAACTCTTATTTGACTTTTTCTTTTATATGATATATACTTTATTCAAGTCTATCATGCAAGGGAAATTGGGAACTTGGTAACTAGCGAAAAAGGTCAGAACGCTCTTGTTTATGATTTAAAACTCATGTTGTTTATATTTTATTCAAACAATACTTGTGCAGATTGTCAAACCATTCAAGGTGCATCAAATAACCAAATAGATGCAGCTTCAAAGCAGCAACACAATGATGTACAAGGTATTAGATATAAAAATATATGAAACTTAAGAATTTTTTATTTCAAAATATTACGTTTCGATATAGTTTGGTATAATGGTTTTTCATGCTTTATTTATCTTATATAACTTGTCTTTGATAGGAATGACTCTTAAAAATAAAAATGATGGAAAACCTCATTTTCAACTTCAAGATGAGGCAAATACTCAACCACATGTTTTGATTGACAATTACACAACTCGAAACTCAAAAAAAAGAGGTAGCATCTTATTTTATTCATCAACAATCTATTATTTTCTTTTATATAACTCTTATTTGACTTTTGCTTTTATATGCTATATACTTTATTCAAGTCTATCATGCAAGGGAAATTGAGAACTTGGTAACTAGCGGAAAAGGTCTGAACGCTCTTGTTTATGATTTAAAACTCAAGTTGTTTATATTTTGTTCAAACAATACTTGTGCAGATTGTCAAAACATTCAAGGTGCATCAAATAACCAAATAGATGAAGCTTCAAAGAAGCAACACAATGATGTACAAGGTATTAGATATAAAAATTTATGAAACTTAAGAATTTTTTATTTCAAAATATTACATTTCGATATAGTTTGGTATAATGGTTTTTCATGCTTTATTTATCTTATATAACTTGTCTTTGATAGGAATGACTCTTAAAAATAAAAATGATGGAAAACCTCATTTTCAACTTCAAGATGAGGCAAATACTCAACCACATGTTTTGATTGACAATTACACAACTCGAAACTCAAAAAAAAGAGGTAGCATCTTATTTTATTCATCAACAATCTATTATTTTCTTTTATATAACTCTTATTTGACTTTTTCTTTTATATGCTATATACTTTATTCAAGTCTATCATGCAAGGGAAATTGAGAACTTGGTAATTAGCGGAAAAGGTTTGAACGCTCTTATTTATGATTTAAAACTCAAGTTGTTTATATTTTGTTCAAACAATACTTGTGCAGATTGTCAAAACATTCAAGGTGCATCAAATAACCAAATAGATAAAGCTTCAAAGAAGCAACACAATGATGTACAAGGTATTAGATATAAAAATTTATGAAACTTAAGAATTTTTTATTTCAAAATATTACATTTTGATATAGTTTGGTATAATGATTTTTCATGCTTTATTTATCTTATATAACTTGTCTTTGATAGGAATGACTCTTAAAAGTAAAAATGATGGAAAACCTCATTTTCAACTTCAAGATGAGGCAAATACTCAACCACATGTTTTGATTGGCAATTACACAACTCGAAACTCAAAAAAAAGAGGTAGCATCTTATTTTATTCATCAACAATCTATTATTTTCTGTTGTATAACTCTTATTTGACTTTTTCTTTTATATGCTATATACTTTATTCAAGTCTATCATGCAAGGGAAATTGAGAACTTGGTATTTGTGTTTTTTTTTGTCACAACTTATAACCTAAATATGTGCAAGAGCTAATATATTCATTTGGATTGACAATAATAGCTTCCAAACTTTCCTGTATTGCTTCTAGTCACTTACAACACTAATATTTGCTTAAAAATGTCTAGATAAGTTTAGCAAGGAGCTTATAAAATAATCATAGAGTTACTACCAATATGTATGGAGGGCATAATCAGAAATGTGGAGCTTGACAATGGTAGAGCATGTTATGATCTGGATTTTCCCCCCTACTAGTTATAAATCCTCTTTCAGTAATGATTGGTGGCATTCTTGGGTTGTTTGGGTCCTTTTGGGGGCATTTGGGATTAGAGACTCTCTGAAACAAAGATTTAATTCTAAGGCCTATTTTGGACTTTTGTTCGGTGGAGTTTAGTTGGGGTTTGAGAGGTTGGGGTTTAGTTTGGTTGCTGGAAAGTAAGGTTTGATAAGATCAGTTGTGTGAGGAAGAGGAGTTACAACTGCCCTCCCAATCCCATCTACATAGATGTTGCACAACCTTGCTTGAGGAGAGATGGCGATCCCATATCTCCTCTTCTCATAACCCAAAACCTATTTTCCCACTTGCAAGCCTTCTTCTCCACTGAATATCCTGCACTAAGCCCCCTATTTTCTGTGATTTCTGTAACCAACCACAGCAGCAAGGAATGCGGCAAGAAGGCAGCTGCCTCCTTAGTTCAACACCCAAAACAGCAACTTAGAGCTTCCTTTTAGGTCCATTCAATCCTCTAGTAAGTAGAAACTATTTTCCCTTTGGTTTATGATGGATTTGGAGTGTCTTGACCTAAGATATAATCCTCTTGTAGCCCTCTATATTAAAGGCCAGCATACATGGAAAATTATAATATAACTTCTGAAGTCATTGCAGATTAGGTGACAATACCAAGAATAATAATGTACTATTCATTAGCTATTATGAGGCTTACTTATTTTAACATAACTTGCAATTTTCAATATGAGGATTAGCTTCAGAATCTGCTTGATTATAATTTAAAACTCAAGTCATTTATAATTTGTTCAAACAAATACTTGTGCAGATTGTCAAAACATTCAAGATGCATCAAATAACCAAATAGATGAAGCTTCAAATTAGAAAGACATTGAGTTACAAGCTTCAAATTATATTGTTGAAAATGATTTTATGGATGAAGAATTTGATCAAGGTAACTTGTGCGAAGAATGTAATAAATTATTTCACTATATTTATTCAACCATTTATTTATCTTTTCTTTCTATATGTAGATAGTGAAAGTAAATCTCTTAATGCTAAGAAGAAAACTAGAGACCCTACATTTATGAAAGAAATTTGGGGCTGACCTAGTACGCTACCACGTGTTAAGATCTAATGTGATAGTATGGGACGTCCTATAGGATCAAGAAGAAATAAATTTGCTGATTTTTTAGGTACTTTGGCAAGAAATGGTAAATTTTGTCCAATTGACGTGGAAGATTGGCATAAAATGCCCCCAGAAAATAAGAAAAAAATGTTAGATGTTATAAAGGTAATTGAAATATTATTGTTTAATTTTATTATTAAATAATTTTTTATTATTTGGGTAAATTGTCTAAATGCCTGTGTAGGAAAAGTATGAACTTCCTCCTGGAACAGAAAGTTAGACACTACGTTTAATAGCAAAAAAATGGAGAAATTGGAAGGCAGAACTAAAAAAGAAGTATTATGATCCTGAGTTGCCAATGCAAGTTCTTCTTGAAGAAAGAGATAATAGAACTTTTGTAGAGCAATATGTCAAATTAGTTCTTCAGTGGAATTCAGAAAAATCAAAGGTATATAACATTTTATCTATTTAGAAAATTTTCACTTTTCCTTTTGTATTTTGTATCAATTTTTGAATTAATATATTAGGAATGAAGTGAAAAAATAAGATTGCTCAGAAGCAAAAGATAATGAATCAAACAACTGGAAGAAGATCTTTTGCTCAAGTGCAACAAAAATTGATAATTTATCTTATTAATCTTATAATTGACATGCATTAGAATCTACAAATTTTTAACAATTGTAATTTTAGGGAAAAGAAAAGGGGCGACCTCCATCACGAGTCGAATTATTCCATGCTTGCTTCACTCATGCTAATGGAAGCCCCTCAAGCAACATTGTGGCAGAAAAATTGGTAAGTTACATTATAAACTTCATTTATATTACTTTCAAAGATATTTGTTTTCATCATGACTATGTATAAATTATGGCTTTTGATTTTTTGGTAAAGGCTGCAATGAAAGAACTAGAAAATCAACTTCCTAAAGATGAGGATGATCAAGTTGGTCAAAATGACATATTAGCTCAAATCATTGGACCAGATAGACCAGGCCGTGTACGTATGTTTGGTGATGGTGTTAACCCATCTGATTTATGGGGAGAAGTTCCAAGCCGTAGTACATGCAACAGAATAGTGATGGAGCAAAAGAGAAAGTTAGAAAAAATTGAACAAGTTAGAAAGCAAGGCCAACACATTGCAATGTTAGAATTATAGATTGGCAATCAATCAAACCAAAATCTTGGTTCAAATTACAACATTATACAACATACAACATCAACTAGTAGTCCATTACTTCCTGATCTAGTTAGTTTATCTCTAAGGGTAAAGTCTTTATCTAGTTTTATTACTTTATTATTATATTGAGTTAGTACTTTGTTGATTCGGCATGGTCTTGGGGTTAAGAATATAAGTTAGATGCATAAATGCTTTTTCGTTGTTTATTTTGATATTATGTGTTATTTGATGTTCCATAATGAGTTAGAGTTTGCTTTCTTGTAGGCTATATATGTTTTGTATGAGATTATAATTATCTTGAGTTAGTCATTTATTAATTTCTTGTAAGCTATGTTTTTGTGTGAGATTTTTTCAAGTCTTGTTTACTTTCTTCAAAAATTTCATTCTACTTCCAATTCACTTGCATTAATAAGTTAGAGTCTGCTTTCTTCTAAGCTATATATGTTTTTGTGTGAGATTATAATTATATTGAGTTAGTCAGTTATTGATTTCTAGTATGTGTATTGTTGCTTATTGTGAGAAGTTGAGAATTCAGTTAGATTGAATAATAATGTATAATCTTATGTAGCATAATTGCTGTTGCTGATGGAATATCATATTTGTTTTCATCATAACCTTCTCTTTTTGCAGTGTTAGATTGGATGTTCTGTCTCAATAAAAAGTCTATTTGATTCGATGAAAATTGTGGCAAAAGGAGTTCTTCGTAGCATGGATCCAAATACTGAAGTAGGAAGACAGGTGTCGGGACCAAATTGGTGCGAAATACCAGTTCTAGTTGTCCTAGAACAGGAAGAGAGTTTGATTAGGCCATATGATCTTTTACAAAGGTTTGAAGATGCACTTGGAGGAATGATAGTTTGGCCTTGTCATTTGGTATGATGTGCAACTTTTTAATGAACTACTATTTATTATATATGTCCATCATGTTATGACACTTTTTAATTATATTTGCAGTTGACGGTTAATGAAGAAGACTTCTACTAGGTGCATTTGGAGTTTTGTGGCACAATAGTAAGGTAAATGTTAACGTCAGTGTCTTTTAAAACTAATTATATTTGATGTTGTGGAGCTTTCCTGGCTTATCATTTGATAAATATTCACTAGTTCAAATTAAATTTTAATCTCTTTAGTTTCTATTTTTTTTACTTTATTTTATTTACACAAATATATGAATTTTTATTGTAGGTGACAAGAATATTGGATTTTGTTTAAGAAGCGATGGTTCAAGAATGAAGATACACCACAAGTTTGGTTATGTTTTGCTTTACGAGACTTGATTTTTTGCTAGTTCTTAAACTAAATACATTGGGTACATTTGTAATTGATATATAGATATTTTTTGATGTGACAAATTTATTAGCCTTATGGATTGGAAAATTAATGACAATTATTGATTAGCACTTTAATTTCTATTTTAAAACTTTTTATGTGTATTTATGTTAATATGTTATATGCGTGAATATTATGTCATGAAAATGGATGACATATTTCATAATATATGTCATTTTTTATATCGCAATAGAATAGTAAATCCATTAGAGACTTTTCAAAAAATCATCATAAACAACTATTAATGATAATTTTTAATGTCCTTATAGACTAATATAGAAGACATTTATAAGTGTCATTACAAATTATATAATGAAGCATTTTAAATTAACCTTATAAACTATCATTAAGGACAATTTTTATTGTCACAATAAATAAAATACAAAACACTTATAGTTGTCCTGTTAAATTATTTTAAAGGACATATAAATTTGTCATCATTACTATAATAACAAGGCATGCATAAATGTCATTACAAATTTTATAGTGACATTTTTTTTATCACTATAATAGTTATTTATGACATTAATGGTGTGATTATTTTTATGCTAAAGTGACATTAGGAAATGTCATGAGACTTTAGATGACATCACTATAGAGGACATTTTGACTTAATGTCACTATATTAAAAGTGTCGGTATAAGTAGTATATGATGACACTTTTAAATGTCATTAAAAGCATATATTCTTATAGTATAACCTACCCGGTAGGGTAATTAGGACTAGTTAGAAAGGGACCATGTTTAACTTGACCTATAGTACTGGTGAAGTTTTAGATGATAGTATGTTAGAGAAGCTTAGTCTATGCATGTCTAGGAAGATATGGCTTCAACCTAGTGCATTTGGCTAATTGGAACTAACCGAAGCTACCATTTATGGATCCTAACCAGTTAGACCAAGGTTTTGTATTAAGTTTAGTGGATAGGACTATTTGAAAAACCTCAAAGGCATGGTTACTCTAATGATGTTCAAGTGACTGTCCATAGCCCAGAAGTTTATCCAAAAAATATCTATTTGTTGAGTCCAAAGTTAAACCTGAATCTAACATAAAGTTAAACAAAACCCTAACATTGAACCTAATTCAACTCACAAAATTATAGAATTCCCTGATTAAAAACGTAGATCAGGTGAGATGACTAAGACTCAATTAAATAAAATTCAATTCAAATTAATTAAAATAAAATTAATTAAAAAAACTCCTTTAAAAAAAACTTTAAAAAAATACGTTTAAAAATTCTTTTACAAACTTTTAAAAAATTATTTTAAAAAAAACTATAAAAATATACTTTTAAAAATTCTTTTAAAAACTTTAAAAATTATTTTAAAAATTCATTTTAAAAAAACTTTTAAAATTTATTTTAAAAATTCTTTTAAAAACTTAAAAAAAAACTTTAAAAAATTATTTTGAAAAATTATTTTTAAAACTTTAAAAATTCTTTTAAAAATACTTTAAAAAAAACTTTAAAAAATTCTTTTAAAAACTTTGAAAATTATTTTAAAAAATTCTTTTAAAAACTTTAAAAATTATTTAAAAAAAACATTAATAAATTATTTTAAAAATTATTTAAAAAACTTTAAAAATTATTTTAAAAATTCTAAAAACTTTAAAAATTATTTTAAAAATTATTTTAAAAAACTTTAAAAAATTATTTTAAAAATTCTTTTAAAAACTTAAAAAAATATTTTAAAAAAACTTTGAAAATCATTTTTATTTTAAAAACTTAAAAAAATTATTTTAAAACATCTTTCAAAAACTTTAAAAATTATTTTAAAAACTTTTTAAAAAAAATATTTTAAAATTTTTTTAAAAACTTTAAAAATCATTTTCAAAATTCTTTCAAAAACTTAAAAAAATTATTTTACAAATTCTTTTAACAACTTTAGAAAAAATTTAAAAATTATATTTAAAATATCTTTTAAAAACTATTTTAAAATTCCTTTTAAAAAAAACTTTATCGAGATGCTACGTTCCTAGGGATTCGGACCACACCCCTCCTCATCTCGATAGATTTCATCATCCCTATGTATATTTTATTATGATCATTGTACTTTGACCTTGACATTGACTTATACTATTCAGGGTTACTCCGACTTAGGTATATCTCGACTTTGACAATGATTTATCCTGATGTGTTTAATAGAGTAGGATACTAAAATTGCAAAAATTGTTTTCAAAAATAGTATTTTCAAATTCTAGGATAAAATCTTTATTTTTTTTAAATCTTCCATTTCTAGAATTTTAAATCAGTTTTAGCCTTAGACTAGAACAATTCCTTAGAAAGCATGTTCCCCTAGGGCTAGTACTTGAGCATCTCACTGGTGTCGGCCATTTTGCATATCACAAGGCGCTCCAAATTAATTAAATTAAAACTAATTAAAACTAAGACAAGTGTTGTAGTAACAAGTCCCAAGTCGTATTTTTTTCCAAGGTTAACTAGTGAGTGTGTATATGAATTCTAGATTCGGATCAAATTAAATTCTTACATTGCCAAGGTAAGTTCGACTCTTTCATTTGATTCACATTGAATATTGAATTCTTCTACAATCAAAAAGAAAATCTAAGAAGGTACATTCTCATCAAATTTACAACAATTAAACTAGAGCTCATATACATCATTGATTCAAATGATTTAATCCCTATCTCTACAACTCATAACACAGTAAATGACACATTCAAAATCTCATCACAATTTCAAGAACCGAGCCTAACATTTCATCAACATCACACTCAAGTTCAAAAATTAACTCAATAGCCAAATCTTCTATACTCAATCACAATCAACACTTGAACTTAGAAGCTCTTTCGCAATAACATTGTACAAAGATGAACAATCAAATCTTCAGATTAAGCATTCAACCAGTAAACTCAATCACAACAACAAACAATCTCAAGAGCTCAAATTAATATCCAACATACAAGCAAAATAACTATCACAAGATCGATTTTATTGAACAAGGCAGTGCTAAACCTAAATATCTATAACACCCGCGAAATATTTTTAGCAACACATATGAGTATTCTCTTTTAGAATAAAAAGAAAAGGGAAATAGAACCAAAAAGGAATAAAAAGAGAGAGGAGTTAAGGCTTGAACCTTGAACCCCTCATAATAGATAAAGCTAAATTGGTGTATGATAACCAATAGAGTCATGAATGATATATGATTAGCAAGGAATGGAAATTTTAGTTAAAAGTAAGAATATGATTAAGTAAGGAAGCAAGAAAATGTCAAGTAGCTTTCCTCCTCTTTCTCTTGGTTAAGAGAAGAAGCAAGCAAAAGACAAAGACAAGTTGTCTTTTTCTCCTTTCTTCTTTCTATTTTCGTGGGAATGAATGAGGGTGAGGGAATAGAGGAACCAAGAGGATGAATTGGGACATTTTTCATTTTGTTTCCTCATTGAGAATAAATAGGAATGAGAGAAGAGAAGGGAAAGAAAGTTTGGCTACTTCTTCCTCCTCCTTCTTTCTCCTTTTTCCTCCTCCACCGAGACCTAAAACTCTCCCCTCTCCCATTTCTGAATCCAAGCTAAGGTTTTCTCCCTAAGAAATCTAATTCACAAGAAGGAGTCCTCAAGATCTACTCCTTACAAGCAAAAGAAGCAAAAGGGAAAACTAGAAGGAGAAGCTTCCTTCTTCCTCTTCACAGGGGTACCTTCTTTTAAGAAAAACCAAGCAAGATGATGTAAGTATCCCCTCACCTGTGGTACAAGTAGTTCATGTGTTTTTCCATGAGTTTAGTTTGCTTAAAAATCTAGGGTTGCTTCTTGAAACTTTCGACCACCAAAGTATAAAAACTTAAGGAAGCTTAAGACCTAAACTAAACATGCTCACTATGTTTCTTACGATATGTACCCTATGATAGAAGATTAGTTTAGTGTTCTTATGCTTGTACATTGCTTAGAACTTAGATTCATGTTCGTTAACCATTCGGCCATGATAAGATTAAAAGACCTAGGAAATCTTAAGACCTAACTAAATATGCTCACGATGTTCCTTATGATATGTAACTTAGGATATGAGTTTTGTTTAAAATTCTCATGCTTTTTTATTTATGTTGCTTGTAGCCTAGACCTATGCCTAGAAGGTTTCGGTCATGATAGAAATGAAGGCCTAGGAGAGTTTAAAATTTAATCTATCATGCTCATGACTTTCCTTATGATATGGTGTGAAGAGTTCTTAGTGTTTTCATGCTTGCATGTTGCTTAGAACCTAGATGAATCCACTTAGGGTTTCAGCCATGATGAGATTAAAGGTCTAAGAAAGCTTAAAATCAAATCTAATATGCTCATGGTTTTCCTTATGATATGATATGAAGTTAGCTTGATATTCTTATGCTTGTATGTTGCTTAGACTTAGTTTTATGCTCCTTAAACATTCGTCCATAACAAGATTAAAATACCTAGGAAGCTTAGAACCTAAACTAAACATGCTCATGATGTTCTTTATGATAAGTGTTATGAAATTGGTTTAGGGTTCATATGCTTTTATGTTACTTGTATCCTAGGGTTAGGCTTGGCAATTTTCGGCCATAATAGGATTTAAAGACCTAGGAAGCTTAGAACCTAAACTAAACATGCTCATGATGTTCTTTATGATAAGTGTTATGAAATTGGTTTAAGGTTCATATGCTTTTATGTTACTTGTAACCTAGATTTATGTTTGGCAAGTTTCGGCCATGATAGGATTAAAAGACCTAGGAAGCTTAGAACCTAAACTAAGCATGCTAATGATGTTCTTTATGATAAGAGTTATGAAGTTGGTTTAGGGTTCATATGCTTTTATGTTACTTGTAACCTAGATTCATGCTTGACATGTTTCGGCCATAATAGGATTAAAAGACCAAGGAAGCTTAGAACCTAAACTAAACATGCTCATGATGTTCTTTATGATAAGTGTTATGAAGTGGTTTAGGGTTTATATGCTTTTATGTTACTTGTAACCTAGATTAAATGCCTTGTAAATTTCGGCCACTTCATGGAATTAGGGATTAGATCCCTAATTATGATTTACTATGTGTCTCACATGCTATGATATGAATTAGGAGATGCTAGTTAATGTTTTTCCATGCATGATTATGTTTCCCTATGATATGTTATATGCCCACTTATGTATGCCAATGAATCATGCATGATAATGACTTTTATGATGGGCTATATTCACAAGTATGCATGCCTTATAATATGACAAGTAAGGGCCTAAGAGATGTTTCCTTTTTGTTGGGACTAAGAGCACTCTTTATGATATGACAAGTAAAGGCCTAAGAGTTGCTTCCCTATTAATTGAGACTAAGAGCACTCTTCATGATATGATAAGTAAATAAGACATGCTATTTTACTTTTTTATGTGGCTTGTACCGGACCTTAGTGTCCAAGGGATGGGCTCCTTAGTTCGCCCCTAGGTCGACAGATGTAGTACGGACCTAGTTCCCTATTAGGTTCGGGATTAGCTACCCCGTCCTAGTGATTGTGCGCATTTATGTTATGTGGTACATAGTCGGGCCCTCATGTTGAGATTATATTCAAGTATTATATGATATTTCTTTAAAAGACATCTTGCACATGACATGACGCATGTTTTTGGAAGACATCTTGCATATACTTTTATGATATGATAGGTTATGATATGACATGATGCTCTTTTATGATAGGATATGATATGACATGATGCTCTTTTATGATAGGATATGATATGACTTGATTCTCTTTTATGATATGATATGATATGATATGACATGATGCTCTTTTATGATAGGATATGATATGACATGGTGCTCTTTTATGATATGATATGATATGACATGATGCTCTTTTATGATATGATATGATATGACACGATGGTTTTATATAGAATGATATGCTATGATATGTTGTGATGCTCTTTTATATGATATGATGTTTTAGATTATTATGTCTGCATGCTATATGCTTATGTGATTATGCTATGATACTTGATTTTTGTGAGTAGGAAAGGATCTTACTAAGCCTGTGTGCTTATAGTTTACTTTCCTTGTACCGCAGATAAAGGTAAAGGATGGATAAACTAAGGGAGCAGCAGGAGGGGCAAGAGATGTGTGTGGTGGTGGCTCGGCTAAGGAAAAAGACCTGCTTATGTTAATTTATGCTTGATATGAACTATGCCTATCTTATGTTAAGGTCTTGCATGATTACTTAATATTTATTCATGCTTATGTTGGAAATTGATATCATGATTTTTTAAATTTTAAATTATGCTTAACATGCTCATATGATTATAAATGTTTAGATAATTAATTATTGGTGTTTAAAAAGAAAAGTAAATTTAAAACATAAAAAATATAGAAATAAATACTTCCGCTGCTTAGAAATAGATTAATATGCATGTATGTTTCCCGTAACCCCGCCCTACCAGAGGGGCGGGCGTTACAAGTTGGTATCAGAGGCAGGTTAGCATTCCCGCTACACACACATAAAGCCTCCATCCTGCCGCTCCAAGTAAGAATCTCTGTACTTACTCTATTTTCTTTATGCATGATAAGAAATGCTTTTAGTATGCATGAACATAAGTATAACTGATATGAATTGCCTTTATGTATGATAAGCGATGTTTAATATGCACGGATATAAGTAGGGATGACCATGGACTTATGCTAGCCTTATTGTCATTTATGAAGATAGATATGGCTAGAAGACGCGGAAAAAGGACCGATGAGACAGTGACTCCACCAGATCTGACACAAGTAGTCATAGACCTCCAGCATCAGATCACAGAACGACAATAAGTAATCACTGCTTTAATGAATCAACATGGAAACCCTGTCACCTCACCAGCAAATCAAAATACATTGCCCGTCATACCTACAGCTGCACCAATACCACCGGTAGCCCCTGCCCCAGTAGTCCGGGTACTTGTGAGCCATGGGACGCCCAAGCCTGGTTCAAGACAGTGGAAAGTATAGTGGAACTGCTGGACTGGCCTGTACAAGAAAAGATCAAGTGCGTGTCATTTTGCTTTTCTGGAGACGCAAGAATGTGGTGGGAAAGGGTTAAGATCAAGAGACAAGTTAATCAGATGAACTGGGCGGACTTCGAAGCAGAGTTCTTCGAGGAGTTTTTCCATATGCGGGTAACAAACCGGCATTACGACGAGTTCACCGAGTTCTGGCAAGGTGACTTATCAGTTAACGAAGCAGTGAAGCGCTTCAACCGTCTCACACGCCTCTGCCCAGAGTTGGTCAGCACAGAAAGAGAAAGGGTCAGATTGATGCTGAAGATGCTCCGACCCGAGATAGCTTTGAATGTGGCCGGCGGAATTAATAGACCGCAGACTACAAAAGAGCTGGTCAGTAGTGCCCTGATCACCGAACACTATCAAAAGGCGATGAACGAGAGTAAGAATCAAGCACAGACAGAAGGACAGAACCCTCAAGGTCCCAGAGCAAGCTGGAAAGGAAACCCTAATGGAAAAAGAAAGCAATGGAACAACACTAAAGGAGGTCTAGCGAATAAGCAACCTAAGTACCCTCAGTGTACCACTTGTGGGAAGAAGCATTCCGGGGTATGCCACAAGGGTACGAAAAAATGTTACAGTTGCGGACGAGAATGACATATGGCTAGAGACTGCCCTATCCAGTCCCATGCACCATCCCAGTAGTATAACCAGAACAGGAGTGCCCCCTCACAGCTACACCAGATGCAAGCTGCCATAGAAGGGACTCCGATTAGCCAAGGGAGATTGGAAGCCCCGCCAGTTACAACGAATGCCAGGGTTTTCTCTCTCACCAAAGAGGATGTGGCGAGTGGCTCTACCGTTGTCACAGGTCAGCTACCTATTTTTAGTCAGTATGCTACTGTGTTATTTGATACTGGGGTGACATATTTGTTTGTCTCTATACCCTTCATGAAGAAGTTAGAGATGCCACCACAAGCCTTAAATGGCAAATTCTTAACGACCCTGCCTTCGGGAGAAGTAATGCCATCTACTCATATGTTGCGAGCCGCGCCCTTCAGAATCGCAGGCAGAGAACTCTACTGTGATCTGATAGTGCTTGACATGCAGGATTATGAAAGTATATTGGGCATGGATTTCCTGAGCAAGTACGGTGCTTCGATCGAATGCCATAAAAGAAAAGTAGTCTTCCGACCTGAAGCTGAACCGATGTTCGAATTTGTTGGGAAACCAAGGGAAATTTGGTGCTACGGGGCCGAGAATGTGTCCGGACAGCTCTCTACCCTGACTATAGCGCCGACACTGTTCGATGATATATTGGGGAAGCAAACCCGTGACCCAAGCATCCAGCGGATCAAGCAAGAAGTCTTAGAGGGAAAGAATGATGGATTCTGTATCGCTGACAGTGGAATAATACACCTCAAGGATCGCTTATGTATTCCCGACGACCCAGGGTTGCGAAAGAAGATACTGGAAGAAACCCACGCAACACCCTATGTGATGCATCCTAGATCCACCAAAATGTACCAAGACCTGAAAAAGAAATTCTGGTGGTCCGGTATGAAAAGAGACGTGACTCAGTATGTCCAGTACCTGTCTGACCTGCCAGAGGGTTAAAGCAGAACACCAGAGACCTGGAGGGTTATTGCAGCCAATCCAAATTCCAGAATGGAAATGGGAAGATATCTCTATGGACTTTATTTCAGGATTACCTAAAAAACAAACGACTATGATGCTATATGGGTAATCGTAGACAGATTAACAAAATCCGCCCATTTCCTAGCAATCAAGATGACCTATTCAATTTAGCAACTGGCTCAATTATATGTCAAGGAAATTATTATATTACATGGGATTCCTAAGACCATCATTTCTGACAGAGATGGTTGCTTTATTTAACATTTTTGGGAATGTGTTCAGAAGGCTCTTGGCACAAAGCTATTGTTCAGTACTGCCTTCCACCCTCAAACCGACGGACAAACAGAAAGGGTGAACCAAGTACTAGAAGATATGTTACGAGCTTGCGCCTTAGACTTCAAGGGGAGCTGGTGCCGATATCTATGCTTAGCGGAATTCTCCTACAACAATAGTTACCAAGTTACTATTGGAATGGCGCCATACGAGGCTTTGTACGGGAGGAAATGTAGATGCCCTATATGTTGGTAAAAAGGCGGTGAAAAGAAGGAGATGGGATTTCGAACAGAGTTCATTGACAACACCACCTGTGCTATACAGAACATCCGCCAAAGAATAGAAACTGCTTAGAGTCGACAGAAGAATTACGCAGATAAGCGACGAAGGCCATTGGAATTCAGTGTCGGAGATTCAGTATTCCTCAAGGTAGCTCCTATGAAAGGAGTAATGAAGTTCAAAAAGAAGGGAAAGCTAAGCCCGCTCTATGTGGGACCATATCGTGTTCTGAAAATAGTTGGCAAGGTAGCTTACGAAATGAAGCTGCCTCAGGAGATGTCGGCTATCCACAACGTGTTCCACGTTTCGATGCTAAAGAAATGTGTTCCGAGCACGGACCAAGTGATCGAACCACAGGCAGTACAAGTTCAAGAGGACCTAAGTTATGAGAGCCGACCGGTTCAGATATTAGACCGAGATATCAAAAACTAAGGAACAAAGAGGTACCCTTAGTAAAGGTCCTGTGGCAAAATCAACGGTTCGAAGAAGCCACTTGGGAACGCGAAGATGATATGAAATGGAAGTACCCGGAGCTATTCTAAGTTCGAGGACAAACTTTCTATGAGGTATGGGGTACTGTAACACCCGTGAAATATTTTTAGCTACACATATGGGTATTCTCTTTTAGAATAAAAAGAAAAGGGAAATAGAACCAAAAAGGAATAAAAAGAGAGAGGAGTTAAGGCTTGAACCTTGAACCCCTCATAATAGATAAAGCTAAATTGGTGTATGATAACCAATAGAGTCATGAATGATATATGATTAGCAAGGAATGGAAATTGTAGTTAAAAGTAAGAGTATGATTAAGTAAGGAAGCAAGAAAATGTCAAGTAACTTTCCTCCTCTTTCTCTTGGTTAAGAGAAGAAGCAAGCAAAAGACAAAGACAAATTGTCTTTTTCTCCTTTCTTCTTTCTATTTTCGTGGGAATGAATGAGGGTGAGGGAATAGAGGAACCAAGGGGATGAATTGGGACATTTTTCATTTTGTTTCTTCATTGAGAATAAATAGGAATGAGAGAAGAGAAGGGAAAGAAAGTTTGGCTACTTCTTCCTCCTTCTTCTTCCTCCTCCTTCTTTCTCCTTTTTCCTCCTCCACCGAGACCTAAAACTCTCCCCTCTCCCATTTCTGAATCCAAGCTAAAGTTTTCTCCCTAAGAAAACTAATTCACAAGAAGGAGTCCTCAAGATCTACTCCTTACAAGCAAGAGAAGCAAAAGGGAAAACTAGAAGGAGAAGCTTCCTTCTTCCTCTTCACAAGGGTACCTTCTATTAAGAAAAACCAAGCAAGAGGATGTAAGTATCCTCTCACTTGTGGTACAAGTAGTTCATGTGTTTTTCCATGAGTTTAGTTTGCTTAAAAATCTAGGGTTGCTTCTTGAAACTTTCGACCACTAAAGTATAAAAACTTAAGGAAGCTTAAGACC
Organism: Zingiber officinale; assembly: GCF_018446385.1. Taxonomy (NCBI): domain Eukaryota; kingdom Viridiplantae; phylum Streptophyta; class Magnoliopsida; order Zingiberales; family Zingiberaceae; genus Zingiber; species Zingiber officinale. Next base: position 62,340,473 of record NC_055988.1, on the reverse strand, counting down.
TAAACTAAACATGCTCACTATGTTTCTTATGATATGCACCCTATGATAGAAGATTAATTTAGTGTTCTTATGCTTGTACGTTGCTTAGAACTTAGATTCATGTTCCTTAACCATTCAGCCATGATAAGATTAAAAGACCTAGGAAAGCTTAAGACCTAACTAAACATGCTCACGATGTTCCTTATGATATGTAACTTAGGATATGAGTTTTGTTTAAAATTCTCATGTTTTTTTATTTATGTTTCTTGTAGCCTAGACCTATGCCTAGAAGGTTTCGGTCATGATAGAAATGAAGGCCTAGGAGAGTTTAAAATTTAATCTATCATGCTCATGACTTTCCTTATGATATGGTGTGAAGAGTTCTTAGTGTTTTCATGCTTGCATGTTGCTTAGAACCTCGATGCATTCCACTTAGGGTTTCGGCCATGATGAGATTAAAGGTCTAAGAAAGCTTAAAATCAAATCTAATATGCTCATGATTTTCCTTATGATATGATATGAAGTTAGCTTGATATTCTTATGCTTGTATGTTGCTTAGACTTAGTTTTATGCTCCTTAAACATTCGGCCATAACAAGATTAAAATACCTAGGAAGCTTAGAACCTAAACTAAACATGCTCATGATGTTCTTTATGATAAGTGTTATGAAATTGGTTTAGGGTTCATATGCTTTTATGTTACTTGTAACCTAGGGTTAGGCTTGGCAAGTTTCGGCCATAATAGGATTTAAAGACCAAGGAAGCTTAGAACCTAAACTAAACATGCTCATGATGTTCTTTATGATAAGTGTTATGAAATTGGTTTAGGGTTCATATGCTTTTATGGTACTTGTAGACTAGATTTATGTTTGGCAAGTTTCGGCCATGATAGGATTAAAAGACCTAGGAAGCTTAGAACCTAAACTAAGCATGCTAATGATGTTCTTTATGATAAGAGTTATGAAGTTGGTTTAGGGTTCATATGCTTTTATGTTACTTGTAACCTAGATTCATGCTTGGCATGTTTCGGCCATAATAGGATTAAAAGACCTAGGAAGCTTAGAACCTAAACTAAACATGCTCATGATGTACTTTATGATAAGTGTTATGAAGTGGTTTAGGGTTCATATGATTTTATGTTACTTGTAACCTAGATTCAATGCCTTGTAAGTTTCGGCCACTTCATAGAATTAGGGATTAGAGCCCTAATTATGATTTACTATGTGTCTCACATGCTATGATATGAATTAGGAGATGCTAGTTAATGTTTTTCCATGAATGATTATGTTTCCCTATGATATGTTATATGCCCACTTATGTATGCTAGTGAATCATGCATGATAATGACTTTTATGATGGGATATATTCACAAGTATGCATGCCTTATAATATGACAAGTAAGGGCCTAAGAGATGCTTCACTTTTTGTTGTGACTAAGAGCACTCTTTATGATATGACAAGTAAAGGCCTAAGAGTTGCTTCCCTATTAATTGGGACTAAGAGCACTCTTCATAATATGATAAGTAAATAAGACATGCTATTTTACTTTTTTATGTGGCTTGTACCGGACCTTAGTGTCCAAGCGATGAGCTCCTTAGATCGCCCCTAGGTCGACGAACGTAGTACGGACCTAGTTCCCTAGTAGGTTCGGGATTAGCTGCCCCGTCCTACGAATTGTGCGCATTTATGTTATGTGGTACATAGCCGGGCCCTCATGTTGAGATTATATTCAAGTATTATATGATATTTCTTTAAAAGACATCTTGCACATGACATGACGCATGTTTTTGAAAGACATCTTGCATATACTTTTATGATATGATAGGTTATGATATGATGTGATATGACATGATGCTCTTTTATGATATGATATGATATGACATGATGCTCTTTTATGATAGGATATGATATGGCATGATGCTTTAATATAGAATGATATGCTATGATATGTTGTGATGCTCTTTTACATGATATGATGTTTTAGATGATTATGTCTCCATGCTATATGCTTATGTGATTATGCTATGATACATGGTTTTTGTGAGTAGGAAAGGATTTTACTAAGCCTGTGTGCTTATAGTTTACTTTCCTTGTACCGCAGATAAAGGTAAAGGATGGATAAACTAAGGGAGCAGCAGGAGAGGCAAGAGATGTGTGCGGTGGTGGCTCGGCTATGGAAAAAGACCTGCTTATGTTAATTTATGCTTGATATGAACTATGCCTATCTTATGTTAAGGTCTTGCATGATTACTTAATATTTATTCATGCTTACGTTGGAAATTGATATCATGACTTTTTAAATTTTAAATTATGCTTAACATGCTCATATGATTATAAATGTTTAGATAATTAATTATTGGTGTTTAAAAAGAAAAGTAAATTAAATACATAAAAAATATAGAAATAAATACTTCTGCTGCTTAGAAATAGATTAATATGCATGTATGTTTCCTGTAACCCCGCCCTACCAGAGGGGCGGGCGTTACAATATCAAACTATCAAGTTAGTAGTAACTAAACTACAAATCCAAAGTGAACATAGATTGCAACCTAATAAGTAGTTTCAACAAGATGGGGATTATAGAAACTCAAACGGAATTGAAATTGCAAGAAAAAGTATCAGATCTGAAGATCTGAGCATGAACATGAACAATTCAAATATAAAACAAAGAAACCTAAAACCCTAAACATTCCATAAACCCAAATCCCGGAACTCAAATCCATCTACTCTGTTATAAAAATAGAAATGCCATCGGAACCTCCCATCAAGCATTCAACAACAAATCTCTATCCTCCAACTATTACCAGGGAATGATCACAGCTCCAAGAAACCTCCCTTTAAGCTCTCACCCGTCTGATAACTTCACCAGCCGAAGAACAAAGCTCAAATTCTGTGAATGGCAAACTAGATCAAACGTCCAAATCAACCCAGTTTGGCTATGGAATGGAGATAGGAACAAGATCAGAAACTCTAAGAAACCTCCCTCAAAGCTCTAGTGGATGCGGAGATCGCTGATAGGAAACCTCCCCGATCAGGAATGCGGCAGTGAGCAGAATTCGAAACGCAGCCGAGAAACCTCCCTCGATCACTCTCTGCCCTCGGAAGATGAACGCCGACAGTTGGAGATTGCTATCGGTGAAGAAGAAGAAGAAGCTGGACCTGATTTGTGGAATGAGGACTACAACCATGAAGGAAGAAGAAGATGCACAGTGAAGAAATGGAGACACGCCGAGCCCACTCGCACTGTAGCTTCTCACGAAGCTTTTAAATCCTCCTAAGATTAAATCGAACGGTCCAAATTAACTCAGGCTTGATCAACGACTGTGATGTCTTCAAATCTAGATCAAAAGTTTTGGATCTTTATAAATGGCTCAGATCTGCTATCATTAGGTCGGATGGCTTAAATATCAGTCATTTCAGATCAGAAATAGCCAGAAAACTTGGTACACAGCAATAAAGGATTGATGCATCAATCACAGCTTCCTCCAGCAGATTCTTGCTCCTAATCATAGCATGGTAGATTCAGTTTCCAACTTCAAAAATATCCAACATTATGATTTCAGCAGGATTCAACAATTCAAGACTTCAATTCATTTAAGAGAATTCATGCTTTTCAAACTTCAGAAATTCTGAATTTTTCTTCTCTGATTTCACTTTCTTTTCACTACACTCTTCATTCACCCAATTGGCAAATAAACTCATGTTGCATTAGTAGAAAACCAACTTTGTTTCAACGTAGCAATAACAACAAATTAGCTTAGAATTCTCAGTTATTTCAGCAGATTCCCACATTTCCAGATTCAGAAAATGATATCAGCAGGCTGCTTTCCAGGTTTAGTATCAGAATTTTGATTACTTGCAGCCTCAAAGTTTTGAATACAAGATACTTGCTCCTGATCAGCAACTAAGTTGAAAAATGTGCACCATTGCATTCCTGCACTTAATTAATTTCAAAAATATACAACAAAATTTGGCACACTAGAACTTTAGTTGGTATATTCTTTCACTCCTTGCTTATATTGTATCCTTCATTAGAAATTCCACTTATGAATTCAGATCATGATTAAATCAGAAAATCAACACTCTTACCCTTTTGTTTTAAAACTAAATATTCTTAAACCAAGTTCATTTCCAAACAGCACAACATGAAACCATCTCAACTATCCAAAATCTCCAGGCAATCAGCACATCAGATTTCAGATTTTCAAAACTGAACTTAAGTTCAGTGTTTAAATACCATCCGAAAGGTATCATTCAACACTAAATTTATAGGAGCTTGAATTCTAAATGTTGTTGCTCAGAATCAGCATAAGGAGTTGGCACACAACATCAAGTTCAAATCCAGCCATGTTTCATTTCTGAAAATACAGAATTCATTCCTGTAGATTTTCTTCCTGCATTTCCTAGCTTCTGCTCTCTTCCAATTTTGCGGCTTCAGAAATTTCTAACATCAGATTCTAAAAATATAAGTGTTCTCTATAAATTTCCTCTGTTACAACAATCCAGCAGCTAACTAAAATTCAGCAACTGCATTCTTTTAAGCTTTTGAGTAAATAACATCAATAGCATTGCAAAACAGACATTGAACTTAAATTTGATTTCTGCAACAGATTATATTACAGAGAATCATTGGCACAACTATCATCTTTCCGGAAATTCAGTTTCAGAAATTAGAATCTGTGCAGTTTAGTTTCAGTCTAGATTGTGCACTAGTGCATTACAATGAAATGTTTTAATTCAGCTGTCTTCTTTTCCTTCTCCCGAGAATATTCCACATTAGCCAGGATTCCTCACTAAATCATTCCAGTATTATGAACTTCAAAACATATTTAGCAAATCATCAATTACCATTTTTTACATTGTTCCAATTCAGATCTAAACTTCCATCTCTTGAATTGAATTTCACTTCACAAAACTAATCAACCATCACTTTCTCCTTTTATTTCTTCTTCCTGCATCCAGTATCATCCTTCATCCAATTTCCAACTAGCCATTGTTTTAGAGTTCTGCATTTCAGTTTCTAGAGTTCGAAAAGGCATGGAAAAGTTGATTATCATTTGTTTCTGCATCTTGTAAGACTTTACTTGGTCTTTTCAATTGTTTAAATGTTGCTTCTGATTTTTGATACACCTTGACACCAAATTCTGCATTTCTGAATTTCCAGCTTCTCTAAATTTTCCAACACTGATCAGATTCAATCATGCTCAGATCCACTTCTGTAGCAATAGAAAATATCAGCTTCAATTCAGCAGTTCAACTTTTAACCATCAAGGACTCGACTTAACAACTTCTGAAATGATTCCATTGTTTTCCTCTTTTACTTCATTGGAAAGATGACCATTACTAATGTTAGGCTTTCACTCTATCATTTCAATTGCTTCCTTATCAACAGAACCAGAACAAAATCTGTTGCAGAGTATTTATTTTTTCTTGTTTCCAGCGCTCTTCTGAAATTTAGTGGCAATAGCCTGACAACAAAGTCTTGGCAACAGAACACCAAGTCCACTATTTCATATTCCAGACATATAAATGCAGGTATTGAGTTCAACTATTGAGGTAATAAAATGTAGCCATCTCCACCAACAATAGAAAATTGCATATTTCCAATTCCTAGAATCTAGAATTACCAGAATTACAGCTAGAAATCAGGTCCAAGAAAGTTTTCTAGATTTTCAATTCAATGTAAACTTGGAAAGAATGTCACACCATTTGTCATTGAGCATACAATACATTACTTGAATTTCTCAATGATTTGAGAATTAAAAGAGAAAGTTGGCATACAATTGGCACAAATCAATGTACACAATTTTCAACTTCAAAATTTCACTAAGCAACTCCATCATCAAGTAATTGTACCAATATTTCATGACTCCTTGCAACATCTTAAACATTTCCAGAAATTCATCTTCTCATCATCTCTTCCCCCACACTTAAAACCTTTTCCATCTTAGCAATCTAACTCATCAAGCAATTAATCCAAAACTCTTTAATGAAATAAAAGAATTATGACAAGCAAAGAGAATTAAGAATTAGAATTCTAGATGAAAATGTTCTTAAAATTGTGGAGAAAGAAATGGAAATAATAATGGAACAAGAATGACAAATATCCTTTGTCTCCATGCACACATATGCTATTGTGACTTTGAAAAGAAATTAAGCAAGTTCTAGAGTTCAATTGCTATGAGCGCATGTCACACAAAAAAAATAATAGAGTTTAGGTTTGAAGTGGTCCTCTCTAGGTATTTTTATGCAATCAAGCTCAATTGATCGAATTGGAATCCACCGCCAAATTAACCAATATCATGTAAGAAAAACATTCAATCAATTTAAATGACCTTAAATTGATGATCAAATTAAAAAAAAAAACTTTTACCATCTTAAAAGTATTACTAGAAAATTCCAATGAAGAATTTTATTCAAAATGGAAATGCTATGTACTAACAAAATGCAAAGTATGAAAGTAAAATGTAAATATTGGAAAATGAAACTAAAGAAATGCATAAAAAGAATTTATTAACAAAGCATAAATTAAAATGCAAAAGAAAATGAAATTGGAACCAACTCCCCTTAAATTCCGGTGGTCGAAGAAGATTTAACAACAAAATCCACACTGGTAGAGGTGTCATTGTGATTCCACTCAATCCATTTTTATTCATCATTTTTCCATTGTAAATTCTTTCTGGAGGACGGAGGCGGTTCAGTTCAAGCATCCACTCCGGAAGCTTGTATTCTCCTACACAATCAATAAAGGAAAATACCTCCCACACACATATGGGGTAAAAAGAAAATAGGAGAATATTAGTGTGGGTAGAAAATTTATCAAGAAATGAATCACACCTAATTAAATCAACAATTGGTACCTCTATAAAATTTTCTGAAAAATCACAAACAATACTCACCTTGTCATCTTGATAGGTACCTGGAGTGGATATTTTTACCTCCTTTTCATCATGTAAATACTCAAGCTCTGGTTCTGGTGCATGTACAACTTAATGTAGTGATTCTTGGGTGCTTGGCTCCATAGCACAAGTCCCTACACTTACATCTTCAATTCTTGGTGATTCTTGAGGTAATGCTTCCAATAAGCATTCCCCTACACTTAAATCAACTTCTGCTTCAAATCTTACATCATTTCCAACATCTAGAACAACATCATTAGTAGAATCAAAATTATATTCAACTACATCATCACAACAATAAAAAGTACTTAAAGAATCTAGTGAAGAAGTAGATGCAGTGTCAGGCCTGACAAGATCTCCACAATCCAACTCCTCACTGGCATTTTGTGTTTGTAACTGATGAATGGATGATGCAATCTGATCCAACTGATTCTGTATATTCTGTATCCTTGAGAATTGCTACTCTTGATACTCACTCATTTGATGCATAATCTCTCTTAATTTCCATTTTGACTCATCCATTTGAGGATCGTTTTGTTGAAAAGGTTGTGACATAAAATTTGTTGAAACCTCTTGGAACCTATATGAACTCTGGTAAGCTGGATATAGCTCCACAAATTGTCCTTGTGCACTTTCATACCTGAAACATAAATTATCCACCCAATTAGCATTAAAACCATTTGAAAATGATTCATACCTATTTTGTTGATCCATGTATGGGTAATATTGACACTCAGGCTGAAAATACTGATTTTCCGTTCCACCTCTAAAATTCTAAAAATATGGATCCATGCTAAAGAAATCTCTTGTTCTTTCAAAACAACACTAACAAACAATGTTAGAAGATTCAAAAGCATAAAGTTTCATACACATGAAAACATGAACAGTAAAAGCACTTAAAAATTCAAGAACAAGCCCACATGAAAATATAAAAAGAATAGCAATCAAATCAAGAAAGATGTTAACAAAATAAACCAATCAATGAAATGCACAATCTAAAATAAACACACACTACTAGTTATTTCTCGGCAACAGCGCCAAAATTTGGTGTCGGCCATTTTGCATGACACAAGGTGCTTCAAATTAATTAAAAATGAAACTCATTAAAACTAAGACAAGTGTTGTAGTAACAAGTCCCAAGTCGTATTTTTTTTCAAGGTTAACTAGTGAGTGTGTATATGAATTCCATATTCGGATCAAATTAAATTCTTACATTGCCAAGGTAAGTTTGACTCTTTCATTTGATTCACATTGAATATTGAATTCTTCTACAATCAAAAAGAAAATCTAAGAAGGTACATTCTCATCAAATTTACAACAATTAAACTAGAGCTCATATACATCATTGATTCAAATGATTTAATCCCTATCTCTACAACTCATAACACAGTAAATGACACATTCAAAATCTCATCACAATTTCAAGAACCGAGACTAACATTTCATCAACATTACACTCAAGTTCAAAAATTAACTCAATAGCCAAATCTTCTATAATCAATCACATTCAACACTTGAACTCATAATCTCTTTCTCAATAACATTGTACAAAGATAAACAATCAAATCTTCAGATTAAGCATTCAACCAGTAAACTCAATCACAACAACAATCAATCTCAAGAGCTCAAATTAATATCCAACATACAAGCAAAATAACTATCACAAGATCAATTTTATTGAACAAGGCAGTGCTAAACCTAAATATCAAACTAACAAGTTAGTAGTAACTAAACTACAAATCCAAAGTGAACATAGATTGCAACATAATAAGTAGTTTCAACAAGATGGGGATTTTAGAAACTCAAACAAAATTAAAATTACAAGAAAAAGTATCAGATTTGAAGATCTGAGCATGAACATGAACAATTCAAATACAAAACAAAGAAACCTAAAACCCTAAACATTCCATAAACCCAAATCCCGGAACTCAAATCCCTCTACTCTGTTGTAAAAACAGAAATGCCATCGGAACCTCCCATCAAGCATTCAACAACAAATCTCTAACCTCCAACTATTACCAGGGAATGATCACAGCTCCAAGAAACCTCCCTTTAAGCTCTCACCCGTCTGATAACTTCACCAGTCGAAGAACAAAGCTCAAATTCTGTTAATGGCAAACTAGATCGAACGGCCAAATCAACCCAGTTTGGCTATGGAATGGAGATTGGAACAAGATCAGAAACTCTAAGTAACCTCCCTCAAAGCTCTGGTGGATGCAGAGATCGTTGATTGGAAACCTCCCCGATCAGGAATGCGCTAGTGAGCAGAATCCGAAACGCAGCTGAGAAACCTCCCTCGATCACTCTCTGCCCTCAGAAGATGAACGGCGGCAGCTGGAGATTGCTGTCGGTGAAGAAAAAGAAGAAGCCGGATCTGATTTGTGGAATGGGGACTATGGCCGCGGAGGAAGAAGAAGATGCACAGTGAAGAAATCACGACACACCGAGCTCACTTGCACTGTAGCTTCTCACGAAGCTTTTAAATCCTCCTTAGATTAAATCAGACGGTCCAAATTAACTCAGGCTTGATCAACAGCTGTGATGTCTTCAAATCTGGATCAAAAGTTTCGGATCTTCATAAATGGCTCAGATCTGCTCCTCATTAGGTCGGATGGACTAGATGCTTGACAGTTGGCTCAGATCTCTCCAATCTTCAATGGACGATCCATAATGCTCCAAGGTTTGATCGTCTCATTAAGCCCTTGATTTGAGCCCAAATGCGGTCTGATTTGATTGGGTCCATGACCCTTTTGATGCCTACAAAATAATAAACAAATATTAACATCAAATACCATAATTATAAGCTAATTTACAATTAAGTCCAAATTCAAATGCAATTATGAAATATGATGTAAATGTGAGATTAAGCTAACAAAAGACCATTAAAAATATGCATTATGAATCAAAATAATATAGCTAAATCATGGTTATCACTCACCAACACCCTAGGATTCTCTTGTTTGTGATTGTCGAACATAGAAAGGGGTGAGATGCATAGGCAAATTGCCTGGACTTAAGATGTTTATTTTAGTGCATCGACATAAGTCTAGGCGTTAAATACCAAACAAACATTAATCAAGTTAAGTCATTCAGTTTAGTCAAACACTAACTGATCATAGTTAGACTTAACCTGACTAACCAAGTGAAAGATGCTATCCTCTAATAGTCAGTAAGTAGCTAATTGGTTGGATAACTTTTGTAATGTCAGGTTTAGGGGAGGATTAATTATTTTTATACCTATTTTGAAATTAATTTTTGAAAAATATCTTCTTTTAAATCAATTTAAGACTATCTAAGTGTTTTAATTTTTTTTTTATTTTTCAAACTTAGTTTTAAAAATTAGACTTACTTAATTGGACTGTTTAAACTTATGTTTGAAAATTAGTTTTATTTTCAAACTCTAAACTTTTTCAAATTTAATTTTGAAATGCATATTTTTTAAAACTTAGTTTTGAAAAGTAAACTTTATCCGAGTTTGTAACTTAGATTTTTCATTTTGAAAATTATATTCTACTTAGTTTTCAAAACATATTTTTGGAAATTTATTTAAAATAAACTTGGGTTTGAAAACAGATTTTACTTAGTTGGATTTTACAAACTAAGTTTTGAGAATTAAAATCTTATTTAGTTTTGAAAACTTGATTTAAAAATTGGACTTAACTTTAATATTTTTTGTAAAAATACTATATTTGAAAATTATATTTTCAAATTGAAAAACTCTTTTCGAAAGATTAAATTACAAATTTTAAAGATAACTATCGTTAAGTCATCTTTCCAAGTTGGTTAACTATTTTTTGAAAGAGATAAAAGATAAAATTTTCAAACAAAAGTTATCTTTCTATGTTTTTAGTTTAAACTCTCCAAAGATAATCTTACTTACAGTTCTAGACTTCCTTGCAATTTTTTTTTTTAAAAAAATTGGTTCTATGATGATTTTTTGAAGAATGCCAAAGGGGGAGGGTTAGGTGGTTTAAATTAGTTAAACAACAAAATTTTAAAACAAAGCTAACTTAACAACCTTTTTAACAACCTTATAAATGATTGTTTTTTCTTGCATATTTTTTTCACTAACTTAACCAGGTTGTCATTGCATCAAAAAAGAGGAGATTGTTGGTGCGGTTAGCACTAAAGGTCTAAATCAAGTTTTGATGAATGACAAAATAGGTTAGGTTAGTTTTATTGTTATCTAACACTCTGAACGAGTGTGCAGGAGAAGCCCAGACAGATCTATGGGCTGACCTGATATCTGGCACGAAGCCCAGCTAGGTCGACGGGTCGACCGGATAGCTGGCACGAAGTCCAACGGGTCGACGGGCTGACCAGATAGCTGTCATGAAGTCCAGACAGGTCAAAGGGCTGACCGGACGTCTGGCAAGTAAGTATATGGATGCTGCCGGCGGTGCAACTTCTGGCAAAGAACCGGCCGTTCGGGAGGAAAGCTCCGATCCAGAGGACGAACTCCCGCTCAACAGGAAAGGACGGAGAGTTGAGAAGCCCCTCCGTTTGGCAACCTCCACAGTGCAAGCGTCCGAGCGGACGGGCACCGCCTCTCCACACGACCAAGCACCATCGGTTGAGGCGCTATCTTCCGACCGGACTCCTTCTCAACTGGAGGCACTGCGGCTCCCATCGTAGCGGTTCCGGTTGCCTCCCTTCCTCCTGCACCACGCCGAGTCCTCCGCTCGGGCATTCTATCCACCTTGTCCAGCCCAGCCTCTGACCCTTTGGCGCCGCTCAGACGACTCCGGGCCAGCGCCGCACTGTTAGGGTCACTTTGCACCTCCCCACCGAAGTGTTCATGGCCGAGTCCGATCGACCGATGGCCCCCGAGCATATGATCACTATGAAGGGGCCCCTCGCTGAGATGTGGGCGGACGCTCGGGCCCGTGTGGCCATGATACCGCTCGACAAGCTGGCTGACAGCCACATGCAGCAATCCACCGGGGTAAGGATTACCTCTTCTTTATGTAGTTTTCCCGATCGGCCCCTTTAACCTTTCATTGTACATCAGCGATGGGTGGAAGAGATTGTTGTCTCCAACCGCTTGGCGATGGTGGAGGACGAGCTGAAGAAGTTAAAGAGTTAGGGCGGCCCATCGTCTTCTCGAGGCCCTTCTTACGCCGAGCTGCAGAAGGAGCTCAACAAAACCAAGGATCTGTTAGAGGCCGAGAGAAAGAAGACGGCCGACCAGGCGTACATGCTGGAGAAGCTTAATAAGCAAGTCAAAAGTTATGACCACAAAATTGAGCTCGCCACCACTCGGAAGAACACCGCCATCGCCGATCTGGAAAAGAAGAATGTGGAAGTCCGGGCTCTGCAGAAGCATGTGAATGAGCTGGCCGAGCTGTTGGAAGGCGAGCAGAAGGGCCGCTCGGAGGAGGTGACCAAGCTCAAGGATGATTTGAAGGACTTGCAGGGGGCTCTTGATGCTTCCCGTGCTGCCTTCAAAGAGTACCAAGAGGCGGAGCCGGGCCGCGTCGCTGCCTTGAGGCAAAACTACATCCGCTCGGCTAAGTTCGTGGAGAAGGTGTGCGACCGGCTGGTCATCGCCTTCGAGTTGGCCATCACAGCCACGACAGATTATCTGAAGGCCAAAGGTCAGCTCCCCGAGTCCGTCGTCATCCTTGCGGCGGAGCACGCGGCACTTCTTACTACCATCCCAAAGCATATCTTTGACTTCCTTGAGTGAAGTATTTTCAGGAGTGCTTCCGATCGGCATGTCTTTTATTTTCATGTGGCATCTGTAACTTTCAAATGCTATCTTTAAATGAATTCCTATTATTGCTGTGTTAACCTTCCATTTCGAGTGTTCCTTTTAACTTTGCTGACCGGCCGCTCGACCCTTTTCCCGCAGGGAATTTCTTAATTTCGCCGATCGATTAAACGACCTCCTACTATGCCTGGGACTTCTATGAGTTTGTCGCTGGGGTATTTGCATATACTGCGCCGATCGATTAGACGACTTTCCAGTAGGGATTTCTATGAGCTTTTCGATTAGTGTTTCCCTTTACTTCGCCGATCAGTCAAATGACTCTCCACTCTTTCATAGCTTCTTTGCCAATGCCTCGCCGAAGTGCTTCGACGCGGCGCTGCCTCATCTAGGGGTTTATAGTCGCCAGCCCGACTCTAGGGTTTAATGTCGAAGCTCGACGGTCTTCAAACCGGGGGGTTTATAGTCGCCGGTTCGACTATAGGGTTTAAATTCGGAGCTCGACGGTCTTCCTACCGGGGGGTTTATAGTCGCCGGTTCGACTCTAGGGTTTAACGTCGGAGCTCGACGGTCTTCAGGCCGGGGGGTTTATAGTCGCCGGTTCGACTCTAGGGTTTAACGTCGCTGCTCGACGGTCTTCAGGCCGGAGGGTTTATAGTCGCCGGTCCGACTCTAAGATTTAACGTCGCTGCTCGACGGTCTTCAGGCCGGGGGGTTTATAGTCGTCGATTCGACTATAGGGTTTAACGTCGGAGCTCGACGGTCTTCAGGCCGGATGGTTTATAGTCGCCGGTCCGACTCTAAGATTTAACGTCGCTACTCGACGGTCTTTAGGCCGAGGGGTTTATAGTCACCGGTTCGACTCTAGGGTTTAACGTCGGAGCTCGACGGTCTTCAGGCCGGAGGGTTTATAGTCGTCGGTCCGACTCTAAGATTTAATGTCGCTGCTCGACGGTCTTCAGGCTGGGGGGCTTATTGTCGCTGGTCCAACTCTAAAATTTAACGTCGCTGCTCGACGGTCTTCAGGTCGGGGGGTTTATAGTCGCCGGTTCAACTCTAAGATTTAACGTCGCTGCTCGACGGTTTATAGTCGCCGGTTCGACTCTAGGGTTTAACGTCAGAGCTCGATGGTCTTTAGGCCGGAGGGTTTATAGTCGCCGGTCCGACTCTAAGATTTAACGTCGCTGCTCGACGGTCTTCAGGCCGGGAGGTTTATAGTCGCCGGTCCGACTCTAAGATTTAACGTCGCTGCTCAACGGTCTTCTGGCCGGGGGGTTTATAGTCACCGGTTCGACTCTAGGGTTTAACGTCGGAGCTCGACGGTCTTCAGGTCGGAGGGTTTATAGTCCCCGATCCTACTCTAAGATTTAACGTCGCTGCTCGACGGTCTTCAAGCCGGGGGGGTTTATAGTCGCGGTTCGACTCTAGGGTTTAACGTCGAAGCTCGACGGTCTTCAGGCCGGAGGGTTTATAGTCGTCGGTCCGACTCTAAGATTTAATGTCGCTGCTCGACGGTCTTCAGGCCGGGGGGTTTATAGTCGCCGGTCTAACTTTAAGATTTAACGTCGCTGCTCGACGGTCTTCAGGCCAGGGGGTTTATAATCGTCGGTTCGACTCTAAGATTTAACATCGCTGCTCGACGGTCTTCAGGCCGGGGGGTTTATAGTCGCCGGTTCGAATCTAGAGTTTAACGTCGGAGCTCGACGGTCTTCAGGTCGGAGGGTTTATAGTCACCGGTCCGACTCTAAGATTTAACGTCGCTGCTCGACGGTCTTCAGGCCGGGGGATTTATAGTCGCCGGTCCGACTCTAAGATTTAACGTCGCTGCTCGACAATCTTCAATAATGAGCTTATAGCTCGGATAATATACGCCCGGCCGAATGGCACGGGGTCTTAACCATCGAGCATTTGGCTTGGATATTATACGCCCGGCCGAATGGCACGGGGTCTTCACCATCGAGCATTTGGCTCGGATATTATACGCCCGGCCGAACGGCACGAGCTCTTCACAATGCCTTTATACAACTATCTGATGGGCGTACAATGCTCATGCCTTTGCTTTGTTCTTATAACTTTCATTTCTACAGCCAAAAGATACATCCGAACAGAATATTCATGAAAATATGTTACATCGGCGCACCTTTCATCTGGCCCGATAAGGCTGGAGGTGGTTTGCGCTCCATGGCCTATCCAGCCGCCGTCCATCCTCATCCTCCAAGTAGTAGGCTCCAGATCGGAGCTTCTCGACGACCTTGAAGGGTCCCGCCCAGGGAGCCTCCAGCTTGCCTACGTCCCCGACCGGCTTCACTTTCTTCCAGACCAAGTCGCCCACCTGGAATGCTCAGGGAATCATGCGGCGGTTGTAGTTCTGCTTCATTCTCTGCATGTAGGCCATCAGCCGGACGGACGCTTTGGCTCGCTCCTCGTCGATAAAGTCCAATTCTAGTTGCCTTCGCTCGGAATTATCCTCGTCGTAATTCTGGATTCGGACAGACTCTACGTCGACTTCGACTGGGACGACCGCCTCGCCTCCATACACCAGGTGGAATGGTGTTACTCTCGTTCCCTCCTTAGGGGTCGTGCGGATGGCCCATAAGACTCCCGGCAGCTCGTCCACCCATCTTCCTCCCATGTGGTCGAGCCGAGCCCGAAGAATTCGGAGTATCTCCCGGTTGGCTACTTCGGTCTGACCATTGCTTTGGTGATACGCCACAGACGTGAAGTGCTGCTCAATGTCATATCCCTTGCACCATTTCATGAGCTGATTTCCAACGAACTATCGTCCGTTGTTCGACACGAGCCGACGCGGAATGCCGAACCGACAGATGATGTTTTGCCAGATGAATTTCTTGACCATGTGCTCGGTTATCTTGGCCAATGGCTCAGCCTCCACCCACTTGGAGAAGTAATTAACGGCCACTAGTAGAAACTTCCGTTGTTCGGTCGCCATAGGGAAAGGTCCTACGATGTCCATGCCCCACTGGTCGAACGGGCAAGATACTGTGGACGCTTTCATTTCCTCCGTCGGCTTATGCGAGAAATTGTGGTACTTCTGACAGGAAATGCATGTTGCGACGGTCCGAGCGGTGTCCTCATGCAGAGTTGGCCAGAAGTATCCGGTCAGCAGGATCTTTCTAGCCAGAGACCGACCGCCCGGATGACCTCCGCAAGATCCTTGGTGTACTTCCTGGAGAATGTATTCTGCATCCTCTGAGCTGACGCACTTTAGCAGCGGTCGGGAGAAAGCCTTTTTGTAAAGCTGATCTCCGATGAGAGTGAACCGGCCGGCTCTCCTCCTTAGTAGCTGAGCTTCGTCCCGATCGGACGGCGTGGCCCCTGAGCGCAAAAACTCCATGATGGCTGTCCTCCAATCGCTCGGGAATGTGAGGCCTTCCATCCAGTCTATGTGCGCTACCAAGGATACTTGCTCGATTGGTTGCTGGATGACGACCGGCGATATCGAGCTTGCGAGCTTGGCTAATTCATCTGCCGCTTGGTTCTCCGCTCGGGGTATCTTCTGGACCACCACCTTGGTGAAGCTAGTCTTGAGTTTTTCAAAGGCGTCCGCGTACAACTTGAGTCTTGCGTTGTTTATCTTGAAGGCACCCATGAGTTA
This sequence comes from Zingiber officinale, assembly GCF_018446385.1. Taxonomy (NCBI): domain Eukaryota; kingdom Viridiplantae; phylum Streptophyta; class Magnoliopsida; order Zingiberales; family Zingiberaceae; genus Zingiber; species Zingiber officinale. The sequence goes on along the minus strand of NC_055988.1, from coordinate 62,324,270 downwards.
TTGAGCGGCTAGTTGGGAATCTGAGTGAATCACCACCCGGCTGGCTCCCACATGTCGTGCGGCCTGCAGTTCGGCTATGAGGGCTTCGTACTCTGCCTCATTATTTGTTGTCCGATAGTCCAGCCGGACGGACAAATGCATCCGCTCTCCCTGAGGCGAAAGTAGCAGGATTCCAATTCCGCTTCCGAGTCGAGTGGACGATCCGTCCACATATATTTTCCATGTAGCTTCGGGCTCGGGCTTTTGTACCTCAGTCACAAAATCTGCCAAGGACTATGCCTTGATCGTCGAGCGGGGTTGATATTGGATGTCGAATTCGCTAAGTTCCGTTGTCCACTTGATGAGCCGTCCGGATGCTTTAGGGTTCAGGAGTACCCTTGCCAGCGGGCTATTCGTCATCACAATAATGGCGTGCGCCAAAAAGTAAGGGCGCAACCTCCGAGCGGCAAGGACCAAGGCGAAAGCAAACTTCTCGAGACCGGTGTAGCGAGACTCAGCATCCTTTAAGATATGGCTTAAAAAGTACACTGGTTGTTCTTCGCCGCTCGGCCTTACTAATGCTGAGCCCACAGCATGTTCAGTTGAAGAAAAATAAATGCGGAGTGGCTCACCTACGGCCGGTTTTGCCAACACGGGTAAGGAATTCAGGTAAATCTTCAGTTCCTCAAATGCACGATCGCACTCCTCGTCCCACTGAAACTTGGTGGCTTTACGGAGAATCTTGAAGAATGGCAAGCTCCGGTCGGCGGTCTTAGAGATAAACCTTGATAGCGCCGTTATCCGACCGGTGAGACGTTGTACCTCTCGGAGATTTCTGGGAGGCGACATGTCTTGTAATGCCTTTATCTTGCCGGGGTTCGCCTCTATGCCCCGCTCGGTCACAATGTAACCCAAGAAGCGACCGCCTTTTGCTCCGAACATGCACTTCTGAGGATTAAGTTTGACGCCATATCTTCTCAATGTTTAGAAGGTCTCCTCTATGTCCGCGTAGAGATCGGTCGCCCGGAAGGACTTGATAAGTATGTTGTCCACATACACTTCCAAGTTGCGTCCGATCTGTTCCCTGAAGACCTTGTTCATCAGACGCTGGTAGGTGGCTCCTGCGTTCTTTAGCCCGAACGACATTACATTGTAGCAGTAGGTGTCGTCCGTTGTGACGAAGCTGACCTTCTCTTGGTCTTCTCGGGCGAGCGGCACTTGATGGTAGCCTTGGTATGCATCCAGCATGCATATCAGCTCGCACCCGGCCGTGGAGTCCACCAGTTGATCGATCCGGGGCAGGGGGTAGAAGTCCTTCGGGCATGCCTTGTTCAAGTCCCGAAAATCGATGCAGACTCTCCACTTGTTGCCCGGCTTGGAGACCAGAACCACATTCACCAGCCAACTCGGGAATTGCACTTCCCTTATGTGGCCGACCTCTAGAAGCTTTTCTACCTCCGCCCGGATGATTACATTCTGCTCCGCGTTGAAGTCCCTCTTCCTTTGCTTCACCGGCAGAGCGTCCAGCCGGACGTGAAGTTCATGATGCGCTAGGCTTGGCGAGACCCCTGGAAGCTCATGGGTCGACCAAGCGAAGACGTGGCAGTTTCGCCGTAGGCATTTGATCACCTTCTACTTCTGCTTCTCCTCCAGATCGAATGCTATGAAGGTGGTGGCCTCCGGTTGGGAAGAGTCAATCTGCACCTCCTCTTTTTCTTCATAAACCAAAGAAGGTGGTTTCTCGGTTATAGTATTTACCTCGACTCGCGGCACTTTTCGAGCGGACTTTGATTCGGCTCGGACCATCTCCACATAGCATCTTCGAGCTGCCAGTTGGTTGTTAATTAGAGCCCTAGAGCCAATCATTTGATGATTGTATTATAGACTCATTGTATCATATTCTTATATAAATAAAGGTATTTTTGTTTTGGTTATTATACTTACTTGTATTGGTGCCAAATAAACTAAGTATAATAACGTCCTTGAGTAGAAGGTTCTTACCTATATCAATCGGTTAGCTGAACCGATAGTGAGATGATATAGGGAACACTACTCTTAATCATTCCTAGTCGAGTATTAACATTCAGGGACAATGTTAATGCAATAAGACTAGCATGTAGGTCAACTCGATGACTTGATCTCACAAGTCATGGATATAGAGATATCAAGTTGACACATGGGTATGCATTAGAGAATGTATACTGAATGACCCGTCATGAGAAAGTATCATGGATCATTATATGAGTGTCATATACTTTCTCATATGGCTATTAATATGACTACTAGTCCTTAGACCTGAAGTCGCCATGGTTCCCTACATAAGGAGTTATGTACTTTGGTTTTGTCAAACGTCACCCGTAACTGGGTGGACTATAATGGCGATTACTGGGTATGTAACAAATTATGCGGAGGGATGTGAGTGATGTAGATGAGATCTATCCCTCCTATATGACGGAGAGACATCGGTATTCTTGATAGAGTGAGACCACGAAGTGCATGGCCATGCCCAAATGAGTCAATATGAGATATTGAGCTCATTTGATTTAGTAAGTCTACTTGGAGTTCAGGATTTAGATTGATCAGAGGATGACACGGTCTATGCCTCACATTGATCAATCTAGATGTCTAGGATAGAAGGACACTTGTCATATTTTGTGAGGAGTCACAAGGTGATGTTGGATCTCAACATTCTTGTAACTTGGGTAGTAATGACGTGTTGCTAGATACCGCTCATTACTTATGCTCCTAAATGGGTTTAGGGCATTGCCAACGTTACAAGAACCTATAGGGTCACACACTAAGGACAATTAGATGGAGATTAGGTTAATATGATGAACCAAGAGGATTAGATTCATTTGATGAATCAAATTAGATTAAGAGTAATCCTAATTGGGCTAATTGAGTTGGACTCAAGTTGATTCATGTGTTCAATGAGTTTAATTTAGATTATGACTCATTGAATTAATTTAATTAAATGAATTAGATTCATTATATTAAATTGGCTTGAATTAAATGGTTGGATTAAATCAACCATGAGAGAGATTAAGTCAAGTTTGACTTGACTTGAGAGGAAGAGGAAAAGTCAAGTTTGACTTGACTTTTTGCCACATCATTAGTGAGTTGGCAAGATGTGGACCAATGATGATGCTCCACATCATCATGGTTACTTAATTGAGATGCCACCTCATGGAGGTTACAATTCTTCACTTTAATGGCTCCACATTAATTGCACTTAATGTGGAAATGGGGGTTACACTTTTTGAAAGTGGCCGGCCACTATTGTGAGGGGATGGAATGAATTTTTCATTCAAGGCACATTCACTTCATCTCCTTCCTCTAGCTCTCCCTCTCCCTCTCCTCCTCAACTTGGCCGAATCATCAAAAGGTGCTAGCACACCTTTTTGTGATTTTTCCATCTACGTGTTCGTGTGGATACGTATAGAGAGTTGTTTACGTTGACAACTTCGAGATCCGGCACCATTTGGACGAGCGGGAACGTTAAGGGCTTCGCTTCAAAGGTATAACCTTTTTCCCTTGTAGATCTAAGTGTAGATCTAGGTAAACTCGTACTCGTAGTTTTTCAAAAAAAATTTCTTTGCATGGATCCGTTGGCTAGGGAGTTTCGAGGTTTCCGCGACGCGAAAAAGCGGTTTTCGCGGCCCGAAAAACCCAACAGTGGTATCAGAGCCACGTGCGAAGACGAATACGAGTTTATTTTGCTTTTTATGAAAAATAAACATTCTGTGAATTTCTGTAATTTTAAGTTTTTAATGGTTTTTATGAGTATTTTTCTCGTAGAAGCGAAGCACAAGTGTTTCTACACTTGTAGGCTTCGACTACCGAGAAGTTTTTCCCAAAACGGCCAAGTTTCGCCCCAAAACCTTTTGGGACAGTGGGCTAAGGCGCTGTTAGATTGCAAAGGAACCCTCGCGATGGTTAGATCGCGGGTAGGGGCGCTGCCCCTGCCCCTGCAAGGGGATTCGTTCCGCGATTGCGCCCGAAAATCGCTAAACTGAACCGCCGGGAAATTGTACTCGTAAAAATTGTAAAAATTATAGGAAAAGTTACAGAAAATTATAGAAATATATAATTTCAAATTATATATTATTTTTGTGATAGTCATGGCCCAAAGATCCAATTCGATTGGATAATTTGTGTTGTAATTTATAATACGGCCTGCGTGCCGTCATGTGTTTGTGTGTGCTGTATTTGATACGCGACTTGCACGTCGTGCCTCCCTATTTATATTCTGGTTGTAAATTAGATTTAGACTCGAATGTAACTCGAGTTTCAAAATGTAATGTAAATTTTGAAGCGGTGGAAGGTCCAGTCGAGACGGAGTTACGAGGAGGGCGCGAGCAACACGAGGTGGTCAAAGGAAGGAGCTTGAGAAGCTGTTGACCTTAGGTTGACCATCCAATCTTCTCATTGGATTGAGAAGATCATAGTAGGGCCATGACATAATCATAAAATTATTTAATTAATTGCTTTTGTGTGTATGTGATGCATGCTAGTTAATTAAGTAATTAATTAGTGCCTAACGATTAGATTAGATCTAAGTCGTACACATGATGCACCCTTCGAATAGATTAGATCTATCGAGTATATGATACGCATCATCGTTTAGATTAGATCTAAATCGCATCAACTCGTAATGCCTACCATGCCGTGATACGTACCACTACCTCGATCGCATGTTGTTGTTGAATCTGCCAAAGCAGAGCAACACATACTATCTTGGTAGGGTACGGAGGGACAATCTTGGTCCCGCCTATCAACGCATGGGTGAGTACAACTCAATTAGATTGAGTAACTAGTTAACTCAATTGGATCGAGTACAACTATAGGCATTCTTCCAATGGTTGGAAAGATAGGACATAAATCACATTTATATTAATTCTTGGGCGTATTAGCCAAAGCTAACTCAAGTTTTAATATAACTGCGGATAATGATCCTATAAACAAGAGTTGCATAGAGATGTAATTGGTAATCGTTACCTACCGATCATACTAAATCTTGGGCGTATTAGCCAAAGCTAACTCAAGGGTTAGTATGATGTGGATCTTGTCCCACATGAATTATAGAATTCAGTGGGAGCATCATTTAGTTGAAGGCCTAATTAAATGATTTAAAAGAATATGATATTTATTTCTGCATTTACTTCTGTTGTAGAATTTCCATGACGTCAAACACGAACAACTTCTCTCTGCATTCTGTCCTTAAGAAGGACAAGCTCAACGGAGCAAATTTCCTGGACTGGTACAGGAACCTGAGAATAGTTCTCACCCAAGAACATAAACTGTATGTTCTGGAGCAGCTCATTCCGGAGGCTCCTCCTGCCACTGCCACGCGAGCAGACCGAGATGCTTACAAGAAGCATCAAGATGGCGCATTAGATGTGTCCTGTCTTATGCTCGCGACCATGAACTCTGAGCTTCAGAAGCAACATGAGTTGATGGGCGCTTACGATATGGTTGAACATCTTTGTCACCTATATCAAGGACAAGCAAGGCACTGGAAGAGGAACTCCAAAGAATACCTGGAAGATCTTAAGAAGAAGAGAAATAAGATTTCTACTTCAGGTATACATGTTATAGAAGTCAACCTCTCTATTTCTTCATTGTGGGTATTAGATACCGGATGTGCTTCGCACATTTGTACTAATGTACAAGCGCTGAGAAATAGCAGGGCATTGACGAAGGGTGAGGTAGACCTACGAGTAGGCAATGGAGCACGGGTTGCTGCTATTGCTGTAGGAACTTACTATCTATCTCTACCCTCTGGGCTTGTACTAGAATTAGATGATTGTTGTTATGTGTCTGCCTTGACTAAGAACATAATTTCAGTTTCTTGTTTGGACAAGAAAGGATTTTCGTTTACAATAAAGAACAAATATTGTTCCGTCTATTTAAACGATATGTTCTATTGTAGTGCACCTCTGATGAACGGACTCTATATTCTAGACCTTGCGAGCCCTATCTATAACATAAATACCAAGAGGTTCAAGTCAAATGACATGAACCAAATCTACCTCTGGCACTGTCGCTTAGGTCATATAAATGACAAGCGCTTATCCCAGCTCCATAAGGATGGTTTGCTGGACTCATTTGATTTTGAATCATATGAGATATGCGAGTCATGCCTACAAGGCAAGATGACCAAGACTCCCTTTAGTGGGCACAGCGAGAGAGTGACTGATTTGTTAGGACTTATACATAGTGATGTATGTGGCCCTTTCAATGTCGCTACTAGAGGAGGTTATAGGTACTTCATCACATTTACTGATGACTTCAGTAGATATGGTTATGTGTACTTAATGACACATAAGTCTGAATCCTTTGAAAAGTTCAAAGAATTCAATAATGAAGTACAGAACCAACTTGGTAAGAGTATTAAGATACTTCGATCAGATCGAGGTGGAGAATACTTTAGCCATGAGTTTCGTGACTATCTAGCATAGTGTGGGATCCTATCCCAACTCACTCCTCCTGGAACACCACAGTGGAATGGTGTATCCGAAAGGAGGAATCATACCCTATTAGATATGGTACGGTCTATGATGAGTCACACAGATCTTCCGACATTCCTTTGGGGCTATGCTCTAGATACGACAACTTTTATACTCAACCGAGTTCCATCCAAGGCCGTGATAAAGACACCAAGATATGGACTGGGAGAGATGCCCAGGTGTCTTTCATAAGGATTTGGGGTTATGAGACTTACGTTCGACGTCAAGTCTCAGACAAGTTAGGACCCAAATCTGACAAGTGCTATTTTATTGGATATCCCAAGGAAACTAAGGGATATTACTTCTACATTCCAGTCAGCACAAGGTAGTTGTGGCAAAGACTGGGATCTTTCTAGAAAGGGACTTTGTTTCTAGAAAGACTAGTGGGAGTACGTTAGATCTTGAAGAAGTTCAAGATGCGGACCATAGTACTGAAGCCTCGATGGAAGTTGAACTGGAACCACAAAGTGTTGTGGATGATGTTGAGGAACAACAAATACGTTATCAGCTTGAGAGATACTCATTTCTCTTGTCTGACCATGATGACGTTGTGCTCATAGAGGATGAGCCTACCACCTATCAGGAAGTCGTGATGAGACCAGATTCTGAGAAATGGCTAGAGGCCATGAGATCCGAGATGGAATCCATGTACACCAACCAAGTATGGACTTTGGTTGATCCACCTGAAGGGGTAAAACCCATAGGGTGTAAGTGGGTCTTTAAGAGAAAAACTGACATGAATGGACTTATCTATAAGGGTCGCTTGGTAGTTAAAGGTTTCAAGCAGATTCATGGTATTGACTATGATGAAACCTTTTCACCAGTAGCGATGTTTAAGTCCATTCTGATCATGCTTGCTATTGCAGCTTACCACGATTATGAGATCTGGCAGATGGATGTCAAAACTGCGTTTCTGAATGGAAACCTACTCGAGGATGTGTACATGACACAACCTGAGGGTTTTGTAGATCCAAAGCATACTAGCAGAGTATGCAAGCTGCATAGGTCCATTTATATACTAAAGCAAGCTTCTCGGAGCTGGAATCTTCGATTCGATGATACAATCAAACAGTTTGGTTTCATCAAGAATGAAGATGAACCTTGTGTCTACAAGAAGGTTGTAGGGGACATAGTTGTCTTCCTCATATTGTATGTGGATGACATACTGCTCATTGGGAAAGACATCCCTTTACTACAGTCTGTCAAGACTTGGATAGGGACATGTTTCTCAATGAAGGACTTAGGTGAAGCATCCCACATTCTAGGGATACAGATCTATAGAGATAGATCTAAGAGATTGCTTAGCCTAAGTCAGAGTACATATATTGACAAGGTACTCCTTCGGTTTGCCATGCAGAACTCCAAGAAGGGATTTCTGTTGATGTCACATGGCATGAGTCTTTCGAAGACTCAGGGCCCCTCTTCTAGAGAGGAGAGAGACCGCATGGATCAGATCCCTTATGCTTCAGCCATAGGATCTATCATGTACTCCATGCTATGTACTCGACCTGATGTCTCGTATGCTTTGAGCATGACGAGCAGATATCAGTCAGATCCAGGTGAAAGTCACTGGATAGCGGTCAAAAATATTCTTAAGTACTTAAGAAGGACTAAAGAATATTTCTTGATATATGGAGGCGGAGATGAGCTAGCTGTAAAGGGTTACAGTGATGCTAGCTTCCAGACCGACCAGGATGATTATCAATCGCAGTCAGGGTTCATGTTTTGCATAAGTGGTGGTGTTGTGAGCTGGAAGAGTTCGAAGCAGGACACAGTAGTTGATTCTACGACAGATGCCGAGTACATTGCTGCATCAGAGGCAGCAAAGGAGGCAGTTTGGATCCGTAAGTTCATCACTGAACTTGGGGTGGTTCCCAGTATCGCTGACCCTATTGAGCTCTATTGTGACAACAATGGAGCTATAGCACAGGCGAAGGAACCTCGCTCACACCAGCGGACCAAACACATACTACGGCGCTTCCATCTCATTCGAGAGATTATCGAGAGAGGAGATGTGAAGATATGAAGAGTACCTACAGAGGCTAACATCGTAGATCCCTTGACCAAGGCTTTGGCACAGAGGAAGCATGATGGTTACACTAGGTCATTAGGGCTTAGAGCCTACACTAATTGGCACTAGTGCTAGTGGGAGATTGTTAATTAGAGCCCTAGAACCAATCATTTGATGATTGTATTATAGACTCATTGTATTATATTCTTATATAAATAAAGGCATTTTTGTTTTGGTTATTATACTTACTTGTATTGGTGTCAAATAAACTAAGTATAATAACGTCCTTGAGTAGAAGGTTCTTACCTATATCAATCGGTTAGTTGAACCGATAGTGAGATGATATAGGGAACACTACTCTTAATCATTCCTAGTCGAGTATTAACATTCAGGGATAATGTTAATGCAATAAGACTAGCATGTAGGTCAACTCGATGACTTGATCTCACAAGTCATGGATATAGAGATATCAAGTTGACACATGGGTATGCATTAGAGAATGTATACTAAATGACCCGCCATGAGAAAGTATCATGGATATATGAGTGTCATATACTTTCTCATGTGGCTATTAGTATGACTACTAGTTCTTAGACCTGAAGTCACCATGGTTCCTTACATAAGGAGTTATGTACTTTGGTTTCGTCAAATGTCACCCGTAACTGGGTGGACTATAAAGGCGATTACTGGGTATGTAACAAATTATGCGGAGGGATGTGAGTGATATAGATGAGATCTATCCCTCCTATATGACGGGAGAGACATCGGTATTCTTGATCGAGTGAGACCACGAAGTGCATGGCCATGCCCAAATGAGTCAATATGAGATATTGAGCTCATTTGATTTAGTGAGTCTACTTAGAGTTCAGGATTTAGATTGATCAGAGGATGACATGGTCTATGCCTCACATTGATCAATCTAGATGTCTAGGATAGAAGGACACTTGTCATATTTTGTGAGGAGTCACAATTAGTAGTCACAAGGTGATGTTGGATCTCAACATTCTTGTAACTTGGGTAGTAATGACGTGTTGCTAGATACCGCTCATTACTTATTCTCCTAAATGGGTTTAGGGCATTGCCAACGTTACAAGAACCTATAGGGTCACACACTAAGGACAATTAGATGGAGATTAGTTTCATATGATGAACCAGGAGGATTAGATTCATTTGATGAATCAAATTGGATTAAGAGTAATCCTAATTGGGCTAATTGAGTTGGACTCAAGTTGATTCATGTGTTCAATAAGTCTAATTTAGATTATGACTCATTGAACCAATTTAATTAAATGAATTAGATTCATTATATTAAATTTGCTTGAATTAAATGGTTGGATTATATCAACCATGAGAGAGATTAAGTCAAGTTTGACTTGACTTGAGAGGAAGAGGAAAAGTCAAGTTTGACTTGACTTTTTGCCACATCATTAGTGAGTTGGCAAGATTGGACCAATGATGATGCTCCACATCATCATGGTTACTTAATTGAGATGCCACCTCATGGAGGTTACAATTCTTCACTTTAATGGCTCCACATTAATTGCACTTAATGTGGAAATAGGGGTTACACTTTTTGAAAGTGGTCGACCACTATTTTGAGGGAATGGAATGAATTTTTCATTCAAGGCACATTCACTTCATCTCCTTCCTCTAGCTCTCCCTCTCCCTCTCCTCCTCAACTTGGCCGAATCATCAAAAGGTGCTAGCACACCTTTTTGTGATTTTTCCATCTACGTGTTCGTGTGGATACGTATAGAGAGTTGTCTACGTTGACAACTTCGAGATCCGGCACCATTTGGACGAGCGGGAATGTGAAGGGCTTCGCTTCAAAGGTATAACCTTTTTCCCTTGTAGATCTAAGTGTAGATCTAGGTAAACTCGTACTCGTAGTTTTTCAAAAAAAAATTCTTTGCATGGATCCGTTGGCTTGGGAGTTTCGGGGTTTTCGCGACGCGAAAAAGTGGTTTTCGCGACCCGAAAAACCCGACACCCCGCACCTCCCCTACTTGATCTTCCACCGGGAACTTGATCTTCTAGCAGAAGGTAGAGACGACCGCCCGGAACTCGTTGAGAGTCAGTCGTCCCAAGATAACGTTGTACGACGAAGGGGCATCAACCACAATGAAGCTTGTGGTCCTCGTCCGTCTGAGCGGCTCTTCTTCCAACGATATAGCCAGCCGGACTTGGCCGACCGGCAAGACTTCGTTCCCCGTGAACCCGTAGAGGGGGTCGTCATTGGCAGTAGTTTAGCTCGGTCGATTTGCAGTTGGTCGAAGGCCTTCTTGAATATTATGTTGACCGAGCTGCCTGTGTCAATGAAAATGTGGTGAATAGTATAGTTGGCTATTACCGCTCGAATGATCAGGGCGTCATCATGTGGGACTTCAATTCCTTCGAGGTCCCTAGGCCCGAAGCTGATTTCCGGTCCGCTCGCCCTTTCCTAGTTGCAGCCGACCGCGTGGATCCTCAGCTGCCTTGCGTGTACCTTTCTGGCCCTGTTGGAATCTCCGCCGGTCGGGCCTCCGGCGATGATGTTGATCTCTCCCCGAGATGCGTTGCTCCTATTTTCCTCCTCTCGAGCGTAAGGTCGAGGTCGTTCGTGCAACGCCCGATGGTGAGCTCCGAGCTGCTGACGATGCTGCTGCTCGGGGATCTCCTTTCTATCCTTTAAACGGGCCTCCGTTGTCGATGTTGCCGGTCTGGTGAAGGAGATCGGCGGCGGTAGCTCCTTGGCGCAGGATGAGAGATGGGGGGGAGGCTCTGACAGTCGCAGGTGTTGTGAGTAGCCGACTGATGGAGTGAACAAAACATCGGTGTCCATACCTTCACCCTGGGCTTGGGCCGATCAGCCGCGACTTGCTGGACGGCGTGCGGCCGAGTGTGCTGATGAGCATGGGTGGCTTTGGCCCGCGGTCCTCTGGGCAGCTGGTGACTGATAGGCTGCTTCCGCTCGGCAGAAGCTGGTTGGTCACTCAGGGCTTCTTTTCTTCTTGCTGCCTGGGCTTCATCCACATTGATGTATTCGTTGGTCTTATGCATCATGTGGTCGTAGTCCCGAGGCGGCTTCCGGATGAACGAGCGGAAGAAATCACCGTCCACGAGCCCTTGCGTGAACGCGCTCATCATTGTTTCCGAGGTGACCGTTGGAATATCCATGGACACCTGGTTGAAGCGCTGAATATACGCTCGGAGTGGCTCCCTCGCGCCTTGCTTGATGGCAAACAGATTGACGCTTGTCTTCTGGTGGCCCCTGCTGCTTGCAAAATTATAGAGGAACGTTGTTCGGAATTCCTTGAAACTTGTGATGGATCCGTCCAGCAGTCTCCGAAACCACCGATACGCCGATCCCGACAGCGTGGTGAGAACTTACCCAGGTGGTCGTCTGGGTCGGTTGTCCCGTTGTACTCCCCGATCGCAGGGGGCACATAATGCTTTGGCAGCGAGTCGCGAAGAATGGCGTCTGAAAACTGTCGGTTGATCCGCTCGGGTAACACATCTATTCGGGGTGCCTTTCCTTTTCTGACGTCCCGGATGGGTGCTTCGTCTGACGAAGATCCCTTGTCTTGATTAGCGTCCGAGGGCGTCTGGAACAGAGCCCGATGAAAAGGTATCGGGGCGGGCGGTGCCCCTATTTGAGTGCCGGCCGACCCCTTGTTTTGCCCCGATATTAAGAGCTGCTCCTGCCTGTCTTCGGGCAGTGCTCGGCCCCCCGAGGCTGATGTCGCCAGCTGCGCTGCCTGCTCGGCCTGAACTTTCCGCTGCTGCTCCACGATTTTTGCACCTCGCGCTTGGACAAGTGCTTCGATCTCTTTGGGAGAGAGTGTTACCAGAAGTTGACGTCCAGCTTCTTCCATCTTCTTGGCTCAGATTCAGGTGCGTTCCGCGCCAATTTGATCCTGTCCGAGCGCTGAGTCGACGGAAGCTCGAGACGTGGCATGCTCCGCTGTCTCCGACTGGTGGCGTAGCTTCTCCGGCGAACCTGCAAAGAAGCCGAGCCGGGAGGGGTTTCCCGGCGACGGCCCTCCGACACTCAAGTCAGGCAACGAGAGAGGTACAGTAAAGATTTGTGCATACCTTCGTCGACGTCTGGGGATCCTTATATAGGACCTCGGGGAAGCGCGGCCACGCTTCCCAATGCGTGCACGCTTCCCCAAACATACCTTAACAAGCCTGTGTCAGTACCTCTACCGCCATTCTACAATCATCCGAACATATCTCGGATGTGACGGTGGAAGCTTCCACCGTATGATCCTGTGTACGGCTCGGCCGCCAACCCTGCTGTCTGTCAGCGGCAGACGTCTCGAGGATGATATTATCCCTTGTCTCCTTTGTCCTCTTGCGCTTCTTGTCTGTTCCGGGGCCGAGCGGTTCGGCCGCACGGCGGGCATAGCACTTCTGCCAAGGTCGTATGCTCGGATGAGATTGCTCCTGCCTATCTTTGCTGCCTTGTGCTCCGGCCGAACGGACATCCCACTCGGCACTTGAACCTTTTTACCTTGAGCATCAGAAATCCGACCCCCAGTTGGGTTGTCTTCATTTGGTTCGGGAGATTCATGGCCAGTCGGGCTGCATCGCCTAGTCAGTCAGCCCGCTTCATCCGGTCGGCCGATCTCAGGGTTGAATCTCTTGACCTTTGACCTGCACGTGCCGTTGACCTTCCGCCAATGAGGATCCCCCGTCCTTATCACCGGATCAATAGGGAATGACCTTTTTCCAAAGATCACTTGCACTCGTACATTCACCTACACTCAAAATTATGTTAGAGGGTAATAGATTTAACAAAATTTTTGTTACTCCTTATCTGCCTCCGCTTGCTCCCTTTGTTCCTCGGTCCAATGTCGAGGTTGGAGGCGCTTCCCCATTTTGTCCTTTGGAGCCTCAAATAGATCTTCCAATACAACCCATTGATTCCAATCCATTTGGAACCAAGTTTCCAACCTCGTCCTCCAATAGTTGAAAACTTCTTTGTCATACGGAGGTGGAATTCGGATATCCCATCCTAGCGGTCCTTCGGACTCCATCTTCTTCCTCTAGCTTCTTGTTCTATTGGCGGTTAGTCCGTATAAGAGTGACCTCGCTCTGATACCAATTGTTGGGACCGATGTGCACACTAGAGGGGGGGGGGTGAATTTGCACATCTGAGCAGAGTCAGTTCGATCTACAGGCCTGCGGTAGAGGGCCAGGAAATACAAAGCGCAGAGGCAGACCGGGATCGGCAGAGCTGAGCAGAGTCAGCTCGATCTACAGACCTACAATTCAAAGGACTGGAAATACCAGTCACGGGGCGGAATCGGCAGATCTGAGCAGAGTCAGCTCGATCTACATGCCTGTGGTAGAGGGCCAGGAAATACAAAGCACAGAGGCAGGTCGGGATCGGCAGAGCTGAGCAGAGTCAGCCCGTCTGGCAGGTAACACTTAGAGGCTAGAGCCGATCAGAAGAGGCGAGGCCGGTGCAGGTCACAATGGATCGGAGAAGCTAAGTAGTGCGGGTGCGGAGAATCTCAACGGTCCGTCGAGGATAATCATTACATTCCAATAGTGCGAGCGAAGGCGGAGGTTCCTAAAACGAAAAGATGCCCTCACAACCAGTAGCAGCCTGCCAGCTGTCCATCACTACAAGACAAAACCCATGTGCGAAGGCGGAGGTCCCTAAACAGAAAGATGCTTTCACGACAAATGGCAGTACGACAGGTGTCCGGGACTAGACGACAAAGCCCAGCGTCTAACGTTTTCTGAGAGGATGGCAGGTTCTAAGAGTAGACGATTCATAAAAGGGGAGAGATCCCTCGTACGCAGGTACGCGCACACACTCCCTCGTCACTTGTTTCCGTAACTGTTTTCGTTAGCAGTCTTTTCTTCTTCTTTCTCTCTGCTTTTCTTTTCGGGGAAAAAAGGACCTGACTTGAGCGTCTAAGGGCCTGATCCGAGGACTTTTTCCCTTGGTTTTGGTCTCTAACGTGAGGGGGGGGGGATTGTCTGAGTGTGCGCAGGGTCCGGCAGCATCGTCAGCCACCCGTGGAAGCCGAATCACCCACGACTTTCCGTCAACAACTAGGCCACCGCGACCAGCCTCCGTCCGACTCAGCTTCCGAACGGGATCAAATTTGGCGCCGTCTGTGAGAAGCACAACAGCCTGATCCGGAGCGTGAAGATGGAGGACTCTGGTCGAAGATCTAGCAGGAGGATCAACGTAACCATGACCGCGGGGTAGTACGAGCTCTTCAAGGAAGTTAGAAAGCAAGCCGCCTCTGAAAAGCAAGGAACAGTTTCGCGGCCCCGCCTAGCACCCTAAGCGTCCAAAGAGCCAGCTCCTGCCTCCGACAGGGGCTCAAAGAGGAAGCAGCAGGAAGAACTCCCTCGTACTTCATTTCGGGAGCCTCGCTGCAACTATCATCGAGCCGAACCCCGTGAGCACAGTCCAAAGAAAGAGGAGCCGCCGGCGTCGGTGGCAGAAAGCTCTCTACATCCACCTCGGGATTCAGGAAAGGGAAAAGCTATAATCCCTGCCAGAGATCTGCCTGAAGATCCGGATGATAAGGTACCCTTCTCGGCTCAGATCCTGAGGGAAAGCCTGCCCAAGGGGTATCGAGCCCCGAACATTGGAGAATACGATGGGAGTAAGGACCCGGAAGAGCACCTGAGGATGTTCAAGAACGCGACTATCTTGTACCAATACAGCGATGCTGTCAAATGTCGAGTATTCCTACACACCCTGTCCGGGTCGGCACAGAAGTGGTTCGATGGGTTGCCCCCCGAGTCCATCAATCGTTTCATGGATTTCAAAACGGCCTTCCTACGCCGTTTTGCTAGTAGTCGTAACTATCAAAAAATCGACCACTGTCTTTTTGCTCTCAAGCAGGATTCGACCGAGCCTTTGCGAAGCTACATCAACTGGTTCAGTCAGGTGGCCAATGACGTCCCCTCCGCCACCTCAGAAATATTGATGAGTGCTTTCTCCCACAGATTGCGAGAAGGGGAATTCTTCAGGGATCAAAAACCCCTGGGAGTTTTGCGATATGGTGGAGAAAGCTTCTTGCTACATCAAGGTGGAGGAAGCTCGAGCGCTAGGCGGAGCCGAAAAAGGCGGTGGCTCAGGGCAGACCACGAAAGGAGAGCACCACACCAGCTTCGGCCATTCCAGCGCATTCACCAGAGCTGACCCCGGCCCGCTTTCGAGTCGAGGCCCGACTCCAATCGCCCGCGTACAGCGCCTGAGCTGGACCAAGGGCGCCATATGCACATATCATCGGTCCGGACACGGCCTCGATGGCGCTGGTCGCCGTGACTCGGGCGGTGCGAGCGAGTGCCCGAGTTAGCCCCGGATCTGAGAGGATGGAGGAGGAAGGCGCGGCGGGCGTGCTCGGCAGACCCGGCCCGACCTGGCCCATCTAACCAAGGCGGCCTCGGGAAGACCGAAGAGATGCAGGAGAACTGGAGAACCGAGGCAGCTGGCTCGAGAGATCGGCATGATCTCGGGAGGCCACCGGGGACTCGGTGAGCCCGCAAGTCGCACGTTCGACGGTTGTATGTGGGAGCCATGGGATGCAGCCACGAGCAGGCCTCCGGCCCTGTTATTAGCTTTGGGCCTCAAGACCTGGAGGGTCTGGAACTGCCCCATGACGACGCCCTCATAATCAAGGCCGTCATTGCTAACAACCGAGTGGCTCGGGTCTTTGTGGATACCGGGAGCTCGGTCAACATTTTATTCAGAGTTGCGTTCGAGGAGATGCAGATCGACGCCGCTGAGCTCCAACCTGTAACCACTTCCTTGTATGGGTTCACAGGTAATGAAGTCAAACCCATGGGTCAGATCAAGCTGGCCATCTCCATGGGCACGGAACCACTGGTGCGCACCTGGAGGAGTACCTTCATTGTGGTGGATTCGCCTTCCTCCTATAACGTCATCCTGGGAAGGCCAGCTCTGCACGAGTTCCGGGCTGCCGTCTCCACTTTTCACCAGAAGATCAAGTTTCCGGTTGGCGAGCAGGTCGGGGAGGTTAAGGGAGAGCAGAAGGTATCCCGGAGCTGCTACATAGATATGGTCTGGGTGGAGGCACGCAAGAGTCGGCGAACTCAGGATGGTGGTGTACATGTTATCCAGGAGGAGCCTCTGCCTATTGCCGAGGAGCCTATCTCCTGCGAAGATATTCAGTTGCATCCTGACAGAGCAGAGAGCATCACTCGCATCGCTAGTGACCTGCCGCCGGAGCTGAAGGCGGAGCTGATACAATGCTTGATCCGCAACAGAGACATCTTTGCTTGGTCACCAGAGGAGTTGCCCGGGGTCAAACCAGAGGTAGCTGAGCACAAGTTGCATATTATACCCGAGGCCAAGCCAGTCAAGCAGAAGAAGAGAAACTTCTCTGCCGACCAAAATAAGATTATCCGAGCCGAAGTGGATCAGCTCAGGAGGGCAGGACATGTTCGAGAGGTGCAATTCCCGTCCTGGCTTTCCAACGTCGTATTGGTGAAGAAGCCTAACAACAAGTGGAGGGTGTGCATAGACTTTCGCGACCTCAACAGAGCCACTCCCAAAGACTGTTATCCTCTCCCGAGGATTGATCAGGTGGTGGATTCTACTGCTGGCTATGAGAGGATATGCATGATGGACGCTTATCAGGGATATCATCAGATACCCTTAGCTAAGGAGGATCAGGAGAAAGTCAGCTTCATCACGGCCGACGGTACTTTTTGCTATACAGTCATGCCATTTGGACTCAGGAACGTTGGGGCTTCCTACCAAAGGATGATGGACAAAGTCTTTCGGAGTCAGATCGGGCGGAACGTAGAGGTCTATGTTGATGACATCCTGATCAAGTCCCCCCTGGCGTCCAGCCTAATAGAAGATGTAGAAGAAACCTGTGGGACTCTGAGGCAATATGGTGTGAAGTTGAATCCCCTGAAATGTCTGTTCGGGGCCAAAGGAGGGAAGTTTCTGGGCTACCTGGTGACTGAACGAGGGATAGAAGCCAATCCTGAGAAGGTTCAAGCACTTCGGAACATGCAGATCCCTCAAAATCTGAAGGAAACACAGAAGCTGATCGGTAGGATAACAGCACAGTCCCGATTCATCTCCAGATCTGCAGATCGAGCAGCGCCCTTCTTCAAAGTGCTCAGGAAAGCGGCCAAGTTTCAGTGGACGGAAGAATGCACACAAGCCTTTGAGGAGCTAAAGTAATACCTGGAGTCCTTACCATCACTGTTCAAGCCTGTTGTGGGAGAGCCCCTTTGGGTTTACTTGTCAGCTACCCCCGAGGCCGTGGGGGCCGTGCTGGTTAAAGAGCAGGACAATGTACAACGGCCAGTATATTTTTTCAGTCATCTATTGAAGGGGGCTGAGTCTCGGTACACGGCCCTGGAAAAGTTGGTTTACGGACTTGTTCTCATGGCTCGGCGCCTCCGACCCTATTTCTTGGCACATCCTATTACCGTCCTGACAAACAGTACAATGGGTCGAGCTCTTACCAAGGTGGAGGTAGCGGGTCGGCTTATCAAATGGGCAACCGAGCTAGGGGAATATGATATACAGTATCAGCCCCGAACCGCTATCAAAGCACAGGCTCTGGAGGATTTCTTGACAGAAGTTTACCAAGCAGACTCGGAGGAGGTCTGGAAAATTTATGTAGATGGATCAGCTACCCATCGGGGAAGTGGTGTAGGCGCACTTCTAATATCTCCGCAGGGAAACATTATGCAGCTGGCTGTGCGGCTAAATTTCAGAGCTACCAACAATGAGGCAGAGTATGAAGCCCTATTGGCAGGTTTGCAGGCAGCTCGGCATGTGGGGGCAAGCAAAGTCGTAATATACTCGGATTCGCAGCTAGTAACTCAGCAGGTGACCGGACATTTCGAAGCAAACAACGAAAAGATGCAAGTTTACAAGGAAGCCTATGAGAAGATGAGGAAGGATTTTAAAGAGGTCACAGTCACCAAGATTCCCAGGGCTGAAAATGAAAGAGCGGATGAGCTAGCTAAAATGGCCAGCTCCCTGACTACTAGGGTGCTTGACAGATCTATAGCGCAGACCTTCCTTATAGCTCAGATCGACCTGCAAAATAATCTGGGATGAGTAATTGATTGGAGGGCGCCCATAGTGAGTTTCCTCCAGCAGGGAATTGTACCCACTAACCTAGAAGAGGCGTGTATGCTCAGGAGACAGGCCCATTCTTATATCATGATTGGAGACCAACTGTACAAAAGGTCTTTCTCCAGGCCTCTCCTCAAATGCTTGAGTATGGAAGAAGCAGACCAGGCCTTGCGGGAGATACACTTGGGGTGCTGTGGCAATCACGCAGGTGGAAGAACGCTGGCTCGGAAAGTACTATTGGCCGGGTATTTCTGGCCTACCTTGCAGAGGGACTCACAGAAGCTGGTGAATACTTGTTTGTCATGACAAAGGTACCAGAACCTGACACACCGACCTACAGAGCTGCTGAGAACTTCCACAGTGTCTTGCCCGTTTGACCAGTGGGGTATGGACATCGTAGGACCGTTCCCGATGGCTACGGGGTAAAGACGTTTTTTGCTGGTGGCAGTAGATTACTTCTCCAAGTGGGTGGAAGCGGAAGCTCTGGCCAGAATCACTGAAGATGTGGTGATCCAGTTCTTATGGAAAAATATCTTTTGCAGATTCGGCTTGCCTCACAAATTGGTGTCGGACAATGGCAGGCAATTTCAAGGACGCAAAATACAAAAGTGGTGCAAGGGGTTCGGCATAACTCAGGCCTTCACTTCGGTGGCTCATCCGCAAAGCAATGGTCAGACAGAGGTAGTCAATCGAGAAATAGTGCGGGGGCTCAAAGTCAAGCTGGATCACACGGGAGGCAATTGGGTGGACGAGCTGCCGAGCATCTTGTGGGCCTATCTACGACACCCTGAGAAAGTACAGGTCTGACACCTTTCCATTTAGTATATGGCAATGAAGCAGTGGTGCCTCTGGAGGTCGGGATACCATCCGTGAGAAGAATGATGTACGATGAAGGGAACACAGAGCGATGGCTGGCTGAGCTAGATTTCATCAACGAAATTCGTGAACAAACAGCGGCCAGGTTGGAGGCCTATAGACAGAGAATGAGGCAAAACTATAATAGAAGGGTGATCCCCCGATTCTTCGGAGAAGGAGATCTCGTCTGGAAGCAGATGAAGCCCTTAGGGGAAGTAACAAAGTTGGCTCCTCAATGGGATGGACCGTACAAAGTTATCAAGAAATTGGCATCAGGGGCCTATTATTTGCAGGACGCTTAAGGAAAGAAGCTGGATCGACCTTGGAGTGCTAACTACCTACAGCCCTATCGAGTTTGAGGGGGCTGACTCTGTTGACGTAGGCCGGGTCAGACGAGGGGCGTGGAGACAGTAGGACAGTCAAGTAAAAATTCGAAAAGACATGTGTACATGTAACAATTTCTCAGTTTAAGTGGCTAGTACAGATCATTTGAAAAGACCAAAAATCTCATCCGGAAAGCCTTGAATGATTTGGTCATGATTCAAAAAGTCTGCGGAGGGGACGGACCTCAAGAAGTCCTGTGCATGCAGTTGCCTGATAACTCCAGCCACCGTGTATGGTACGGTCGCAGCAAAGCGTGCCCCAGCCTGGGATAGAAATTTGGGAGAGGTCAGATACGACATTCGGCTTCGCAGGCAACGATCCTCCTCTCCTTCTTGATAGACGGCTAAGGCGGTGGATACTCCCGTCAGTGCCACTCGGGACTGGGATAGTTCTGCTTTCAGCGCCCTCAATTCAGCTGCTTGAGTCTCCAGCTGTGTCGCCTGAACCGCCAGTTTATTGTTCTGCTCCTGCAGAAGAGTATTCTTGGACTGTATTTCCTGAGCCTGATGGGCTAGTTGCTGCTGATACCCCGCCTCAGAGGCAGCTCTTTCCTCTTTTACAACTCGGAGCTCATCTCTCACCTGTATTAGGGACCGTTTCTGACGGTCACTCTGATTGGTTAGGGCTTGAATCTCCGCTCGCAAAGCATAGCTGGCTTGGGCAGGGTCGTTCAGTTGCAGCTCTAATTCGGAGACTCTCTCCCGGAGTTCTTTACTTTCATGATGGAGGGTGTGGAAAGATTGGTTCAGCACCAAAGATTCTGCATGAGTCTGGATGGAAGATATAACCCTCAGCTAAGGCAAACCAATACCCAGTGTAAGGCGAAGAATACTTACTTTGGCCCAGGACTTCGAAAACCTGTCCATCTGGACTAATGGAGGCGCACCACCCATTTGATCCATGCTCTCTGCCCAAAACTGCCGAGGCAGCCTTTCATCATCAGAAGGCTTGTGGGGGCGTCAGGCCGCCGAGCTAGAGCAGCTTCAGAGGGGATGGTGGTCCTGTAACGATGGCGAGCAGAGGAGGAAGGTTGAGAAGGGCCGGCGTCAGCACCAGGAGGAGCAGGAGGTGGTTCGGGAACGGGCTCAGTTGGCACGGGGTTCGGATGATCGCCTGGGCTGTCTTCCTCTGCAGGAGCAGGGGTGGAGCGGAATGCAGCTGGTCTTCCCCTGTAAGGGTTGGGAGAGGCTGCCAGATAAAGAGAACAAAAATAAAGAGGGAAGTGATGTCAGAGTCAGTCACGACGGTAGCAAGGGGCAATGTGGTAGTATAAGGAACAGAATCAAGCGTTAATGAAGTCAGACATGGTCTTCGGTGCCGCCTGTGATGCAGGGGCTGGTTATCAGAGTCAGAGTCATCAGAGCGAGACTGACCCTGTGAAGAGGCTGCTGCAGCCCTGTCTGTGGCGCCTGGTATAGCCTAAATAATATATTAAATGTCACAAATAGGCTTATCAAATTAACAATGTATTATATTCACTGAACCCCTTAATTTCACATTAACGTTGTAGTAACGAGCCCAGGATCGATCCGAGGAACCAACAGTATGATGTAATTTAGGATTGTATTTTTATTCCTATTTTTGGGGTTTTCGATATAAAAATGGAGTTGGGGGTTTAAAAGCTTGAATCTAAATGTAATAAAGGAAAAGCACAGCAATAAAGAGATTAATCTAAAGCAAGAGTAAAACCTAACTATGTGCCAATAATCAAACCTCAACGTATTGTCACTCTACATTGTGATTAAACCATCGACACACACTTAAACTAAAGATAAAATAGCAAGACACAATTAAATCTGATCTAAACATAAATGAAACCCTAACTTAGAATTCAAACACTAAACAAGTAACCAAGCTTCAAAGAAGTCTTAAACTAAGCTTCAATTAAGTAAAGAAATGCTAAACTACTTGCATAAAAATATAACAAAAAATAAAAGTAATCTGTGCTAAGCTATAAAAATAATAACAAAATGAATTAAATCCTAACCAATCCAACTCACAACCAATTCCACAAGTTTCACACTCAAGCTGTCACACAAGAGTGCCAAAGTCGAGACCACCCAACTCTGGACCTCAGTGGAGACTCTCTACAGCGTATCAGTTCCAGGATTGCTTAATAACGCCGACGGACCACCCGGAGCTCTCTGGATCTGGGATGATGGTGCGGAAGCGGATGAACGTCGAGTGAAGCTCAATAACGCTGGCAGACCACCTCCAAGCGCCACTGATGGGAATCGGAGTCGCCGATTGGAAGACCACCTCCAAATCGGGCTAGAACAGAGAAGATCCGAGAACAGATTTCCGTCGAAGAGAACACCCAACGACGGTTCCAAATGATCGGGATGAGCTGCTATAGAGATTATCCACCGAGGTTGAAGCTTTGGAAATGGATTGGAGAAGGAAAGGGGCCGAAATACGGAAGATTACCGCGAGGACGAGGCTACTGTGCGTGGAGGAATCGACGAAGGAAGCTGGGTACTGTAGCTTCTGTTTTGAATCAGATCTGGATCTGAACGGACGGCTGGGATTGATTTGGAGCTAAATCAACGGTGAAAGTTTGCCCAAAATCCGATCTGAAGGTACTGATGTTGATCTAGGGTCTGGATCTACTCTCCCGTAGGTCGGATCGATCAGATCATCACTGGATGGCCCGGATCTGCACAGTCATCATTGAACGGTCCAGATTAATCCGGCTGGATCAATGGCTGGATGAACTCAGATCTGGATCAAAACTTCTGGATCTTCATCAATGGCTTAGATCTGCTCCCCAGTAGGTTGGATCCACCAGATCTTCAACGGATGGTCCAGATCTGTCCTATTCTTGATGAACGACCCATAATGCTCCAAAGCTTGATCTTCTTGTTTGAACTCCGATTCGAGACCAATTTCGGTCCAAATAGATCCAAATTCAAGATTCTTTGATGCCTACAAAATAAGAATCAAATATTAGCATCAAATAATATAAAAATAAAGTAATTTGCAATTAAGTCCAAAAATACACACAATGCACAAAATGTGATGTAAGCATGATTTTAACCTATGAAATCAACATCAAACCATGCATATATGAATCAAAATAATGTAGTAAAATCATGGTTATCAGCGCCCCGGCAGGATGAACTTAGACCTGCGCGATGAAGAGCTGCATGACCATGTCTGGAGGCCCGGGGGGCTCCCCGGAAGACGCGTCTGGCCAGACGGCCGGCTGGATCACGACCCCGACCTCGGCTCGGGGTGGCAGATGAAGGAGAAGCGGCGTGTGAGGCAGGGCTGGGAGCAGGCTGAGCCGCTGCCCCGAATGAAGCGGATCCATGATGGGGGAGTAGCCTCCTATCCAAGATTGCCCGACCGCGCCGCAGTATTTCCAGGTCATCGAGGGGCAGAGGCAGAACCTCTGACGCACGATGCAAAGCCTCAGCTGAAGTTGCCAATACGAAAAGTCATTCTCACAGGGAAAGTGATTGGAAAGGAGGCACTCAACACGAACTTACCTAAGGAGCACGGTGTGTCAGAGGTAGAGTGGCTCAACCTAAAGAAAGAAAGTAGGTCTTCAGATAGCAGCCTTGTCAGATTCAAGCGCCACTCCTCCATTCGAGTAGCAGCCATAGCATAGGGGAGATCCATGTGGAATTCATCCAGCACCGGAGTTGGAGGCAGTTCAGGTTGCCAATACATGGGCCAGTCTGTTTCCTCTGGAAACCGGAGAAAAAAGAACTTTTTCTTCCAGTTAGCACTGGGAGGAGGAAGAGGAGAAAAGAAGGCAGTTTGGCTGCGGGCTTGGAAATCAAAAAGACCATCGGCGCGCCGAGCGAGAGCGAAGAAGCAATGAAAAAGGGGGGCTGACCAGGAAACCTCACAAACTTCGCAGAGTATCACGAAGCCACATAGAATCTTTACGGAATTGGGAGTTAGCTGACCTAGGGGAATCCTAAAGTAGCGACACACTCCAGACAAAAAAGGATGAGGGCGTAGACGAAGGCCGGACACAAATTGTTCAGTGAAGAAAGTACACGAACCAGGCGGAGGGTCGAAGTACAGGTTCACACTAGTAGGGATGATGGGGCGAAAGCTAGTGGGGATTGCATAGGTGTACCGTAGGTCATCCCAATCCAACTCGGCGAAAGTCGAAGCGCCTGGAAAGTGCTCCGCCCACGAAGAAGTCCAAGAGGGAGAGGCCATTGCAGGGGAGATTATCCCAGGAGATAGCAAGAACAGACGAAAAGAAGAGGCTTGGAGAAAAAGGAGCGTGGCGCAGTCTCGGGAAAGATCAGTCGGCGGCGGCGACGTTTGAGTACTCCGCGGTGATGGCGAATCATAACAGAAGGGAGAGAGGAAGAAGATACTTATAGGTATGGTGGAGGAAGGGTATTTTCGTAAGTTAACAGTGGACGGTTGATACAGGGGCGTAAATAGACAGGGAACGCCCTGTGATGAGCCTCGAGAATATAACCGGGGGGCATTAGGGGAAATGCAAAGGCGCAAGATACGAAGCGTCTCCTAACGAGGCCGCTCCAACCAAGGCAGAAGTGTACGGAAGAGCCATCGGTAAGACGGGTAGATCAGGCCAGTAGGCTTCAGGGACATGCGAGGTAAAAGTTGGCCCTGGCCGGGCTAGGTATAAAGGCAGCTATCGAACGAAGAGCTACGTAGCCAAACGAAACGAGCAAAATAAGCAAGGGCAAGCAGCTTAGCAAAGATCTACCAAAGCCATGGGCTACCTACTAGGAAAAGAAACAAGCTGAGGATGCATAAAGGGGAAGCGAGACAATTATCCAAAGTTCAATACGACCACGCGAATAAGTACAATCGGGGAAGGTTCAGCAACAACACATAAAAGGTAAGCATTACAAGATGCTCCCGACTACACAACATCTGAAGAAGATGCGGCAGGGTCACTAGAAGCCGAAGGAAGGAGCCCGGGGTCGGCTGGCACTATGTCGGAAGACGCAGGATCAGCGGACGCATCAGATGCAGCAACAGGAGGGGCCTGGGCAGAAATATCTCCGGGAGCTGGATCGGCCGCAGGGAGAGGAGCCTCCAAGAGAAAAAGTCCCTCATCTGCTTCGAAGGACGGGAAGGTTTCCTGCGGCAATTCCCTGGTTAGGCGAGCTGTGTCCAAGAAGGTGGCAGGAGGTGCCGAGCGAAGGAAACCTTGCTCAAAGGCCTGTCTGACCCCACCAACGGCCCCATGACAGAGCAACAAGACCATCCAGCGTCCCAGCTTATGGAGGAAGAAGGAAGAGCGGACGTAGGCCAGTCTGTACGCCTTTAGCCACTCTGATTCGCCAGCCCGGTACACCTCCAAACTGTTCTGGTTCTCCGCAGCCTCAGCGCGTGCCACGGTTAAATCGCTCTGGCCTTGAGACACTGCTTCCTGAGCCTTCAGTAACTCCGCTCGCAAGGATTGGAGAGTGGCTTGGTACGCTTCCCACTGAGTCCGCATGGTTGTTTCTCGGGCAGTGACGGCACTAGCCAGGGCCTGGGCATCGGCCAACCTCATTTGCAAGAGTTCCTGACCTTGCTGTAGCAGCATCAACTCCTCTGATTGGGAGAGCAGCTCTGCCTCTTTGTCTTTCAGCTCAGAAACTGTTGCTTGATGATGATCCGCTTCAGAAGCCGAGGAAGACTCACTTGTCTTCAAAGCCGCCTCCAGCTGTTGAAGTTTATTGAAGGCAGCATGGGAAATGGCCCGAGCAGAGGCCGCCGACTCCTCGGCAACACGCAGATAAGCATCCAAGCTTCTAAGAGAAGGCTCAGGAGGAGCCGAGGAAGCCGCAGGGTGCTCTAGTTCCTGAAGACGTGCCTTGAGCGCCGCGTTCTCTCGCTGAAGCTCGGTGGCTTGTTGCACGGCGCTCAGACTCGCGGAGCAGGTCTGCAAGTGGTCGGAAGAAGAGAAAGGGGGTTACAGAAATACACGGATACCAGGGAAAAGAAGAGAAAGAGCTTACCGCCACAAGGGAACGAGCAATTTGATCGAACTCCTCCAAAGGGGAACTGCTCTCCCAGAATTGCTGACTGGCTGATTGCCAGGAGATAGCCAGGTCCCCATAGAAGTTGACCCTACCAAAGGTAGGCGATGAATCGGCAGCGGGCGTGTAGGCCGGGTCGGTCTCCGAAGGGAGCCTCCATAGCGCTTCAAAGGCTGGGTCTATAGAGGGCAGGTTCAGGGTCGGCGTGGCCAAGCTCGGAGGCGTGAGAAGAGGAGAGGCAGAGGGCATCAGTAAGTCCGGGGGTTGATCGCCAGAGGACGAAGGCGGGGCAGGTCGTATATTCTGGGTTGTCACCGGGACGGTCAGGTCCAACGGCGGGTCTGCCACCTCCAGATCAGAGGTCTTCTCCTAGACCAAGCTTGCCTCTTGGACCGAGCTCGTATCTGAGGACCTGGTGGGGGAAGAGATGCTCACTACGCGTTGACTGCGAGGAGGTGGAGGAGAAGTTGCGGTGGCTGGGGCTGTTCTCTTGCCCTTGCGCGTAAGGCGCAACTTCATAGTTGGCGGGAGAGAAGACACTGTTCCTGCGGGCGATGGCTCAGCCGCAGGTTGATCAGAGATGCGGGGTAGGGCTGAGTCTG
This sequence comes from Zingiber officinale, assembly GCF_018446385.1. Taxonomy (NCBI): domain Eukaryota; kingdom Viridiplantae; phylum Streptophyta; class Magnoliopsida; order Zingiberales; family Zingiberaceae; genus Zingiber; species Zingiber officinale. Next base: position 62,297,874 of record NC_055988.1, on the reverse strand, counting down.
CAGGGCTAAGGACAGGTGGATCAATGAGCATCGGGGCATCCTCCGCATCAGAAGTCCGGGGTTCCGAAAGCTATGGACCGGCGGTAGCAGCGGGATCAGAAGGTAGGTCCTGTGTTAGCTCTTCGTTCAGAGCTTGCAGAACGGCTACCGAGGGCTTCTCCTGACTGGCGAAGGAACGGAGGATGGCGGCCACTACAAAAAGAAGAGGAAAAAGCACCTCAGTTAGAGAAGAGCAGCATACGAAAAATATCAGCTTACCAAAAGGAGCTCCGATTTCTGTCGGGACAGGGCTAAGACTAAAAGCGTGCAGAATGCCTTCTAGCATCAGCACGGACAAGCGAACAACAACACCGCTCAGCTTGCCTTAGGCTGTGGAGCAGGCAGAATCGTTAGCATGCGAGGGAAAGTCAGAAGCAAGGATAGGACGCCATTGGGAAGGCCTAGCTAAGGGGATGGGGGGCTTGAGGAAGAAAAAGAGAGACCTCCAGCCTTTGTTGGAAGAAGGTAAGTCATCAAAAAGCTTATGGCCCGGCTTGGCCTGGATGTTGAATACCCCCGCCTCAGCTCGCCGGAAGGAATAGAAGTGATGGAATAGTCTAGCGGTCAAGGGAATTTGATAAATGCGGCACAAGATGATGGTTCTGCAGACCGCTCGGAATACATTGGGGGCAAACTGAGAGATACAAATACCTGAATACTGACTCAACTCAGAGAGAAAAGGATGTAAAGGGAACCGAAGACCGCCTAAGACTTGATCCTTAAAGACAGTGATAAACCCTTCGGGGGGAGAAGAAGGATGTTCGTCTATCGTGGGAAGGCGAAACTCATATGCGGCGTCCAGCCCCAAGTTGGATTGCAGTGAAGACAGGTCGTGATGGTCTAAATCAGAGATGTAATGTGAATACCAGAGGGGGTCCTTACCATCCATGGCTGTGAGGAGCAAGCAGGTGAGGAGGATGAAGACAAGAGGGGTCATAGGTCGGGCACAAGCAGGAAGACGAGGAGCTGCACTGCTAGAAACGGCCGCGAACGAAGGGAGGAGGATAGCGAAGTGTCGAAGTAAGGAAAGCGGACTGCCTTTAAGGTTTATAAAGCCCATTCATTCCTAGGAAACATCGAGAGTCGAGCCGAGTATCTTTTTGGGGTAACGTGCCTCAACGCCGTCGGATGGGAAATAAGCGTCGAAGGGTGCAAAAGAGGGTCAGATGCTGGTGTCAGGGGACGTGCGCAGTAAAGGCGCTGGACAGGTGTCATCGCGGGAAGAAACGCATTAAAGATCGACAAGGCAAGGTAATCATGAAGCAAGCGTGGCCTCAAAAAAGAAGCATTCTTCGTAAGAGGCTCAAGGCTAGGACGGAAGTTTCATGAAGCTACAGAAGCCAAGCAATTCAAAAGGGTCGCAAATAGGACAGGGCAGCGGGAGCGATTGCCAGATCAAAAAAGTAGCCAGCAGGTCTGCGGAGGTGTTCTCCGTTCGGATCAGCCGAGCAAGCAGCTCTGCGTAGGTAGCCCCGATCTGAGCAGCTAACCAGGCGCATCGCGAGAACTGCGGGGTCATCATAAGATGCAAGGGCACTGTGGCCCAGGGGTTGAGTAAGGTTTCTACGCTCCATCTCCTATTCTTAATTCTATACTGTACGTGATGCAATTGCAGGAAGAAATGCGACGCAAATGAGTAAGCCCAAAGCTAGCAATATCGACCAGATTAACTAAAGCAATGTGGTCAGCGTAGGCAGGACGGATGAAGGCGAAGAAGAGCTATGCATCTATGCCTTTGCCGTTTGGGGGTTATTACTGGTCTCGGACCAGCGCCATCGCCACCGGTCTCGGACCGGAGTATTATTACTGGTCTCAGACCAGCGCCATCGCCACCGGTCTCGGACCGGAGTATTATTACTGGTCTCGGACCAGCGCCATCGCCACCGGTCTCGGACCGGAGTAGCCCAAACTCTCGCCTCAGTGCGAGTTATAAGTGAGCTCTGCTCTCACGCCCAACGACCTTTCAGGTCGGCTCCCATGCGAGAATTAAAAGTGAGCCCTGTGCTCACGCCCAATGACCTTTTAGGTCAGTAGTCCCAGACTCTCGCCTCCGTGCGAGTTATAAGTGAGCTCTGTTCTCACGCCCATCGACCTTTCAGGTCGGCTCCCATGCGAGAATTATAAGTGAGCACTGTGCTCACGCCCAACGACCTTTTAGGTCGGTAGTCCCAGACTCTCGCCTCCGTGCGAGTTATAAGTGAGCTCTGTTCTCACGCCCAACGACCTTTCAGGTCGGCGCCCATGCGAGAATTATAAGTGAGTCCTGTGCTCACGCCCAACGACCTTTTAGGTCGGTAGTCTCAGACTCTCGCCTCAGTGCGAGTTATAAGTGAGCTCTGCTCTCACGCCCAACGACCTTTCAGGTCAGCTCCCATGCGAGAATCAAAAGTGAGCCTTGTGCTCACGCCCAACGACCTGTTAGGTCGGTAGTCCCAGACTCTCGCCCCAGTGCGAGTTATAAGTGAGCTTTGCTTTCACGCCCAACGACCTTTCAGGTCGGCTCCCATGCGAGAATCAAAAGTGAGCTTTGTCCTCACGCCCAACGACCTTTTAGGTCGGCCCCATGCGGGAATCAAAAATCAACCCCCCTGCGAAAATCATAAGCGAGCTCGGTGCCCACACCTGACTGCCTTTCTGAGGGATGCGCCTCACATTGAGCGGAGCATTTTCAATAATCAGGTCAGCTACATCTGGCTTTATTTTACGCAAATTGCAAATATGCAGCAAATACGCAGGGCAAAGGATGCGAGAGGCCATCTACCCTACTCCTACAGCATCAATATTAACTACGAAATCAGGTTTTGCACGTCCATTACAATTTTAATTCTTAAGCTTTATGTCAGTTTTATTATCCAAAATTCATACATGAATAGGAATCATGAAGCGATTCTGGGCTCTTACATACGGGCCAATTTCTAAAAAATGCTTGCTAGATGAAAATTGAGCAGGAAAGACTATGCCAAAAGGGGACGGATATGCAAGCACAGCAGCACAGTTCAATAAGAAGGTGATACAGCCAAGGCCACAAGCAGGAACGCCTTATGACAAAGGAGCCACTGCGACAACTATTCCCCAGACCAGCTTTGACTCGGGGAAGGGATTGGCCCTGGAAAATGAGCACTTCCACGTGAAGACCTGTCGGGAGATTCAGGGGCGTTCAAGGCTCGATCCAGCTGCGCGCGGAGGGAGTCGATGACTGTTTGTTACCGGGCGATCGTGTCTTGCTTGTCGTCAAGAGACGCCCGGAGGAGAGATAGCTCCCCTTCATGCTCATGCTTCCAGCGTTCTTGGAGGCTAAGTTGGCGCTGCAGGCTAGCCTGGCATTCTTCTTTCCTCGCCTTCTCCGCATGCACGCAATACTTCGCGACGCGATACTGGGCTTCCAGGGAGTGCAGGGCAGCTGTCTGGCGAGCACAATCCTGGGACACACGCTCCAGTTCACGTTCTCTCGCGACAAGCAGCGAGGTGAGCTGATTTACCAGCGTTTGGGAGGGCGGTTGAACAACTTCGTCAGAGGAAGGAGAATGCATCTCAGGGGGAGGTAGCTGGCAGAACGTGGGTTAGCAAGAGGAAGTAGGGAAGCAGGAATGAAGAATGATAGAGTAAAGAAGTGACCGTGAGGCTCATTATAAAGAAGGCGGGTGGCCAAGTCAAAGCAAAAGCGTGGGAGCGGCTCCCCAAGCGACTGGCGATGCAATAACTAAGATCCTTCTTTATTTCTCAATCTCTTGACTGCTCTGTCCACTATCTGTGTAGGTCTGCTCTCATAACTAAGATCCTCTTGGATCTGCACTGACTGAGGCTGAATCACTTGGCTCGGGTCATGGAGACACTTCTTTAGCATAGAGACATGAAACACATTGTGTATTGCTGACAGGTCTTGTGGTAAGTCCAGCCTGTAAGCTACTTTCCCAATCCTCTCTATGATCAGGTAAGGTCCTACATAGCGAGGACTTAATTTGCCCTTCTTGCCAAATCTCATCACTCCCTTCATAGGAGCGACCTTGAGGAAAACTGAATCTCCTACTTGGAATTCCAATGGCCTACGGCGTGTGTCAGCATAACTCTTCTGTCTGCTCTGGGCAGTCTCGATTCTCTGTCTGATTTTCTGGATTGCTTGAGTAGTCTCGTCTATCACCTCTGTCTAAATGCCTAGCTCTGCTTCCATCTCTTTTCTCTCTCCTGCTTCTTGCCAGCATATGGGTGATCTGCATTTCCTGCCATAAAGTGCTTCATAAGGTGTCATCTTGATGGTGGCCTGATAGCTATTGTTGTAAGCGAATTCAGCTAAGCACAAATACTTGCACCAACTTCCTTTGAAATCTAGTGCACAAGCTCTGAGCATGTCTTCTAAAATCTGATTCACTCGCTCTGTCTGTCCATCAGTCTGTGGATGGAAAGCTGTGCTGAACTTGAGTTTGGTGCCTAGTGCATTCTGAACGCACTCCCAAAAGTGTGAGGTGAAGCGCCCATCTCTATCAGAAACGATAGATTTAGGAACTCCATGAAGTCTGACTACTTCTTTAACATATAGCTGGGCCAACTGCTCTATGGAGTGGGACACCTTGATGGCTAGGAAGTGAGCAGACTTGGTCAATCGGTCTACTATTACCCATATCGCATCATATCCACTGGTGGTTCTTGGGAGACCTGTTATGAAGTCCATGGAAATGTCTTCCCATTTCCATTCTGGTATTGGGAGAGGCTGGAGAACTCCTCCTGGTCTCTGGTGTTCTGCTTTGACTCTCTGGCATGTCAAGCAGGTACTGACATACTTAGCTACATCTCTTTTGAGTCCTGACCACCAAAACCTCTGTTTCACATCTTGGTACATCTTGGAAGAACCAGGATGCATGGAATATGGTGTACTGTGAGCTTCCTCTAAGATCTTCTTTCTCAGTTCCTCATCATTGGGCACGTAAATGCGACTCCCCTGATAAAGAATTCCGCTATCTGTCACTCTAAACTCTGAGTTGTCTTCTTTCTGTATCCCTTGCTTGATCTTCTGGATGTCCGGATCTTCACTTTGCTTTCTCTGTATCTCCACAAGCAGTGTAGACTCTAAGGTCAATGTAGAGAGCTGTCCTTCGATAATTTCAAGCCCAAAATCTGACAACTCCTTCTGCAGTGGCAGGGCTAGTGATGACAAAGACATCAGTGATGCACTAGATTTTCTGCTGAGTGCATCTGCCACTTTGTTAGCTTTGCCTGGGTGGTAGAGAATTTCACAGTCGTAATCTTTGACCAATTCCAGCCACCTACGCTGTCTCATGTTTAAGTCCTTCTGAGTGAAGAAGTACTTAAGACTCTGATGATCTGTGAAAATTCTACACTGGACTCCATACAAATAATGTCGCCAGAGTTTAAGTGCAAAAACTACAGCTGCCAGCTCGAGATCATGAGTAGGGTAGTTCTTCTCATAGTCTTTGAGTTGTCTGGAAGCATAAGCTATGACCTTTCCTTCTTGCATGAGTACAACTCCTAAACCCATCTTGGAAGCATCGCTGTAGATGTCGAAACTCTTGTCGCTCTGTGGAACAGTCAGAATGGGAGCACTGATCAGTCTCTTCTTTAGCTCTTGGAAGCTCTGCTCACATTTATCTGACCATTCGAATCTCTTGTTCTTTCTGGTGAGGGTTGTTAGCGGAGAAGCTATCCTGGAAAAGTCCTCCACGAACTTCCTATAGTACCCAGCTAAACCAAGGAAGCTTCTGATCTCTCTGACGTTCTTGGGTCTACTCCAGTTGTTGACCGCTTCCACTTTGGCTGGATCCACTTGAATACCTTCTTTAGAGATAATGTGACCTAAAACGCCACCTGATTTAACCAGAACTCGCACTTTGAGAATTTAGCATAAAGCTGCTTCTGCTGAAGAGTCTGCAGTACTATCCTCAAGTGCGTGTCATGCTCCTCTGGGGTCCTTGAATAGACCAGAATGTCATCGATGAATACAATGACAAATTTGTCAAGATATTCTCTGAACACTCTGTTCATTAGGTCCATGAAGACCGCAGGTGCATTGGTCACTCCAAATGGCATAACTACAAACTCGTAGTGTCCATATCTGGTTCTGAATGCCGTTCTGGGTATATCTCTTTCTTTCACCTTCAGCTGATGGTACCCAGAGCGCAAGTCTATCTTTGAGAACACCGTCGCTCCTCTTAACTGATCAAATAAGTCATCGATCCTGGGAAGGGGGTACTTGTTCTTGATTGTCACTTGATTCAAAGCTCTGTAGTCTATGCACATCCGCATTGTCCCATCTTTCTTCTTGACAAACAACACAGGAGCTCCCCAGGGTGAGTGACTAGGGCGAATGAAGCCTTTGTCCAGTAACTCCTGTAGTTGCTCTTGTAACTCCTTCAGCTCTGCTGGAGACATGCGATACGGAGCTTTCGAAATTGGACCGGTTCCAGGAACCAATTCAATCTCAAATTCCACCTCTCTGTTGGGAGGTAGTCCAGGTAGCTCTTCTGGAAATACTTCTGGATACTCGCATACTACCCGGACCTCTTCCTGCTTGAGTCCCTTCTCCTCTGCTGCCTTTACTATGTATGCAAGAAAACCTGCACACCCTTTAGCTAACATCTGGTGTGCTGCTAGGGATGAGAGGAGCTTCTGGGTCTTCTTCCTTGGCACTCCTGTGAACTCAAAAGTTGGCTCACCTTCTGGACTAAAAATTACTTTCTTTCTGCGGCAGTCCACTGAGGCACTGTACTTGCTGAGGAAATCCATACCAAAAATGATATCGAAATCCTGCATGGCGAGGACTATTAGATTTACATATAGCTCTCGGTCTGCAATTCTAACCAGTACAGCTCGAAGCCACTGATTGGATTCCATGACTTCCCCAGAAGGTAGGGTTGTCAGGAACTTGGAGTTCATACTTTCTGTAGGCACCTGTAAACTACTGGCAAAAGGTATCGATACAAAAGAATGGGTCGCCCCAGTGTCAAATAGTACAGTAGCTATGTGCTGGAAAATAACTACTTGACCTGTTATGACCGTGGAGGCACTAGCAGCTTCTTCTTTGGTGAGGGAGAATACTCTGGCACCATCAAAGGCTGGAACTGGTGGGGCTTCTAACCTTCCTTGACTGATGTAGGGTCCCTCTAATGCTGCTCCCATGTGGTGCAACTGTGCAGGCTGGCCTCCATATTGCAATGGCTGTGGCTGAGGTGCTTTGAATTTATTAGGACACTCTTTAGCCATGTGTCCTTCCTGACCACAGGAGTAACATCCAGTCTTACCCAAGAGACAGGCTCCTGGATGTGTTCTCCCACATTTGGGACAGGGAGGGAACTTGGTCTGCTTGTTTACTGGTCCTCCCTTCTGGCCACCTCCTGTGTTCCACTGCTTCCTTTTACCTTTGCCTTTCCAGTTCTGCTTACTTGACTGTGACTTCTGGCTTCCTGCTGTCTTGTTCTCTGTCTTCACTGGCTTATGTTGTGCTCGCTGTGCTTTGATGTTGTTCATGTAATGTTCAGCAATTAATGCTCTACTGATCAACTCTTCGCCAGTCTGGGGCCGATGAGCTCCACTGCTCACATTCAGTGCTATCTGTGGTCTCAGCATTCTGAGCATCAGCCTGACTCGCTCCTTCTCTGTACTCACTAGCTCTGGACAGAGACGAGCTAACCTGTTGAACTTCTTGGCTGCTTCCTCCACTGACAGGTCACCTTGCTTGAACTCTATAAACTCCTCGTAGTGCTTGTTGGTGATCTGCAGGTGAAAGAACTCTTCATAAAACTCTGACTGAAAATCAGCCCAGCTCATCTGATCAGCTGCTCTCTTGGTCTTTATCCTCTCCCACCACATACGAGCATCTCCAGACAGGCAGAAAGAGGCGCACTTGACCTTCTCGACTTCTGGCCAGTCAAGAAGCTCCATAGTGCTCTCTAGTGTTTTAAACCAAGCCTGGCATCCCAGGGCTCAGTCGTGCCTGAGAAGCTCTCTGGTTTCAGCTTCAGCCACTGTATAAGATAAGCTTCTGGTCTCTGGGGTGCTGTGACGGTTCCCTGAGTAGCTGGTGGAGTCTCAGTTACCACTGGGGTCTCTGCAGCGACAACTGGAGGAGGGGGAGGAACTGCTTGCTGGTTTGCCATCAGATTGGCAATCACTTGCTGCTGCTCTGCTACTTGCCTCTGGAGCTGAGCAACCACTTCAGAAAGGTTGGGCTCAGTTGCTCTAGGCACTTCGTTCTCTTGAGCTGGTTCCTCAGTGTGAGTAGCACGGGGACGTCCTCTTCTTGCCATCTAATTATGAAAGGTAAAGGCTTGATATCTTACTTTAACCCTTCTAATCATACTTAAATATGAATAAATAAAAGGGAAACTAAATCTTCTATCTTACTTTAGTACTAAAAAGGAAAGTACTCTATACTGCAGTAAAAATAAGGAAAGCAGAAATAAGAAAGGAATTTAAACACTTTCTTACTTGGAGACGGCGAGGATGATGCTGATGTGTGTGTGATGCTGGAGAATGGAACACTGCTCTGATACCAACTGTAACAACCACCCTTTCTTACCACTACTCTCTAAGGGAGATTGTTACCTAACTATAACTTCCCTCCTAGTGGCACTGACTCTATAATTAGAGTCAGGTAGATTTTATCACAGTTCAGAGGGATTCCCACCGAAAAATTCGGCAGAGTCTCCCCTGTACCGGTGACCAAATCCACCATACATAAAAGATATACACAGCCACATGCGGCTGGATCACAATATTCTTCACAACCACGCATTAATAAATCATATTCTAATCAAAAACTAAACTAGCAATAAGAATTAAACTCAAAACTCTCAGAACAAAGCATAACAAGCTACAACGCACTTCAAACTCAAGCATAAACTCATAATTTCTTAACAGAAATAAGGAAAATGAACTAGACATAAACTCTAAATAAATAAGTCTTGCTAATCCCCTCTGGACCTCTCTATAGTTCAGTCACCACACACATCCATCATCACCACCACCCTGTCGCCTCCCTTCATATCTTAGCTTTTCCTTTATCTGCAGTAGGAGGAAAAAGAAAAGTATCTATAAGCGAAAACGCTTAGTAAGTACTAATCTATCTCACAAAACTCGAAAAGCATAAATAAAATGCATAAGTGCTGAAACTGAAATAATAATAAAGCTATCTGCATGTGCTCATGGTATACAGAAAATGAACAGAATACAAATCATACTCAGTATCAAGCAGGATAACAAGAAACTAACAATGTAAACTTAGAATCAAAGAAACTAACCATTCTTATCTATTCTAAGCTTGGAACTTATTTCATTTCTTGTATCCTTGTGTTAGAAATTAATCTTTTAATTTCTATCTTTTACTTTCTTCTTCTTTCTTTCTTTACTTTACTTCTTTACTTTGGTTTTCTTTTCTTGGGCCCAGGCCTAGTACCAACTCATGCGAGTTCCCTAATAGGTTGGGGTTGCGAGCCACCAATCCTAAAAGAGCATACCTCGGTCTACCAGGGCCAAGACCTCGGAAATGGTCACCTGGATTTGTTTAACGACAAGCTCTTGGATGTCGGGTACTAGCCTCTTGCTTTACTTACTTGTTATCTTTCTTTAATTAGACCTTGGTCTTTTCTTTACTCATACTTCTCATAATCCTTTACTAGAGCTTATTAGAATCCTTTAGATATATATCTAACAAGTATAGGATTACAACTAACCAAGCATGCTATACAAAAATAACACAAAGGAAAACAAATCTGAACTCCCTAAGCCTGTTATAAAATAGAGCAAAGGAAAGCAAATCTGGACTTTCTAAACATGCTATAAAATAGAGGAAAAGAAAGCACATATGGACTTACTAATCATGCTATAAAAACATGGCATAGAATGCTACTTTAGTGCTTCTAAACATGCTGTAAAAATAGGCAAAGAATGCTACTTTAATACTTCTAAACATGCTTTAATGACAGGGCACAACTTCAGTGCTTCGAAACATGCTGTGAAACTAGGCAAAGAATGCTACTTTAATACTTCTAAACATGCTGTAATAACAGGGCAAAAGAATGCAACTTCAGTGCTTCTAAACATGCTGTGAAACTAGGCAAAGAATGCTACTTTAATACTTCTAAACATGCTGTAATAACAAGGCAAAAGAATGCAACTTTGAGCTAGGACTAGAGGGCTGTTCGTACATCAAAGAATTCGAAAACAGAACTACTATGGCAGGAAATGCTCTAATCTGCATGGTATAAAGAACTAACAGCATTGGCAGAACATGCTATCACTTAACTGCATAAAGAAATTAACAGAACAAGCAAGAAGCGCTACAAGCTACAAGGTATAAGGGAACTAATAGCACAAGACAGCTACATATCAACCCCTAAACCACAAGTACTCTTCACGCAGTGTGCCACGGCAACAGGGAACAACAGGAAACCAATGCTAGCTTCCATGTAACCCGATTATGCCAACTAAAATACTAAGTTCAAGCCTGAAGAACAATCCTCATAGCCCTACTGGAAACTCTACATGAACTGTACTACTTGGAAATGCAAACTTCGAAACTGTAAGTCACCACCTACAAACAAAAGCTTCTTAAAACCTGCTGTGCTTAGCAAAAATCCAACCTAATCCTTAAACGAATCAATAAGGACTCTGTTCCCGCTCGGCAAGGAAAAGAAGGAAGCAAAAATCGCGGAGCTACTCCTACCACAGGTGAGTAGTACTTACAATGCCTTCTTGGACTTACAACCGGAAGGAGAGGGCTGCTAGGGTTCGGCGAGACTTGAAATCACCGCGCCTTCTTCGCGTCTACGTGCTCTTCACGTCGAGGAGGTCACGAGGATGAGAAGGATTCTCCGAAAAACCCCTCGCCGGCCGCCGGAGGAAGTGCCCTAACTCGGCTTCGTCTTCGCCCAAGCACAGCGCCGTCGCACGCGTCGGGAGAAAGGAACGAGAAGAAAAGGGATTAGGGCTCGGGGAAAGAAATTAACCCTTTATAACCTAGGTTTAATTTCTGATCCTTACTATAACTTAAACCTATTTCTCCTCATACTTGGTTAACAAAGCGTGCGCAGCCCAGTTGGTTTGCTGTGTCCGGTTGGGTTTGGTTCGGCCGGAGGTCACGGGTTCGAGCTTCGGTTTTGACAAATTTTTGTCAAAATTTCTTTCTTTTTGTAAACATACTAAACGACCTCCAAAAATTGCGTAAAAATACTCTAAAAATCCCTAAAAATCGCTAGAATATTTTAAAGGTATTTACCAATATTTTTATGGACTTTTAGAACTTGAAATAGGGAAAATTGGGTTGTTACAATCCCCCATACCTTATAAAAAGTTCGTCCTCGAACTTAGAATAGCTCTGGATACTTCTGTCTCATACTGTCCTCCCGCTCCCAAGTGATTTCCTCGTGCTTCTGGTTCTGCCAGACGAACTTCACTAGTGGTACTTCTTTATTTCTCAATCTCTTGACTGCTCTGTCCACTATCTGTGTAGGTCTGCTCTCATAACTAAGATCCTCTTGGATCTGCACTGACTGAGGCTGAATCACTTGGCTCGGGTCATGGAGACACTTCTTTAGCATAGAGACATGAAACACATTGTGTATTGCTGACAGGTCTTGTGGTAAGTCCAGCCTGTAAGCTACTTTCCCAATCCTCTCTATGATCAGGTATGGTCCTACATAGCGAGGACTTAATTTGCCCTTCTTGCCAAATCTCATCACTCCCTTCATAGGAGCGACCTTGAGGAAAACTGAATCTCCTACTTGGAATTCCAATGGCCTACGGCGTGTGTCAGCATAACTCTTCTGTCTGCTCTGGGCAGTCTCGATTCTCTGTCTGATTTTCTGGATTGCTTGAGTAGTCTCGTCTATCACCTCTGTCTGAATGCCTAGCTCTGCTTCCATCTCTTTTCTCTCTCCTGCTTCTTGCCAGCATATGGGTGATCTGCATTTCCTGCCATAAAGTGCTTCATAAGGTGCCATCTTGATGGTGGCCTGATAGCTATTGTTGTAAGCGAATTCAGCTAAGCACAAATACTTGCACCAACTTCCTTTGAAATCTAGTGCACAAGCTCTGAGCATGTCTTCTAAAATCTGATTCACTCGCTCTGTCTGTCCATCAGTCTGTGGATGGAAAGCTGTGCTGAACTTGAGTTTGGTGCCCAGTGCATTCTGAACGCACTCCCAAAAGTGTGAGGTGAAGCGCCCATCTCTATCAGAAACGATAGATTTAGGAACTCCATGAAGTCTGACTACTTCTTTAACATATAGCTGGGCCAACTGCTCTATGGAGTGGGACACCTTGATGGCTAGGAAGTGAGCAGACTTGGTCAATCGGTCTACTATTACCCATATCGCATCATATCCACTGGTGGTTCTTGGGAGACCTGTTATGAAGTCCATGGAAATGTCTTCCCATTTCCATTCTGGTATTGGGAGAGGTGGAGAACTCCTCCTGGTCTCTGCTTTGACTCTCTGGCATGTCAAGCAGGTACTGACATACTTAGCTACATCTCTTTTGAGTCCAGACCACCAGAATCTCTGTTTCACGTCTTGATACATCTTGGCAGAACCAGGATGCATGGAATATGGTGTACTGTGAGCTTCCTCTAAGATCTTCTTTCTCAGTTCCTCATCATTGGGCACGCAAATGCGACTCCCCTGATAAAGAATTCCGCTATCTGTCACTCTAAACTCTGAGTTGTCTTCTTTCTGTATCCCCTGCTTGATCTTCTGGATGTCTGGATCTTCACTTTGCTTTCTCTGTACCTCCTCAAGCAATGTGGACTCTAAGGTCAATGCAGAGAGTTGCCCTTCAATAATTTCAAGTCCAAAATCTGACAACTCCTTCTGCAGTGGCAGGGCTAGTGATGACAAGGACATCAGTGATGCACTAGATTTTCTGCTGAGTGCATCTGCCACTTTGTTAGCTTTGCCTGGGTGGTAGAGAATTTCACAGTCGTAATCTTTGACCAATTCCAGCCACCTACGCTGTCTCATGTTTAAGTCCTTCTGAGTGAAGAAGTACTTAAGACTCTGATGATCTGTGAAAATTCTGCACTGGACTCCATACAAATAATGTCGCCAGAGTTTAAGTGCAAAAACTACAGCTGCCAGCTCGAGATCATGAGTAGGGTAGTTCTTCTCATAGTCTTTGAGTTGTCTGGAAGCATAAGCTATGACCTTTCCTTCTTGCATGAGTACAGCTCCTAAACCCATCTTGGAAGCATCGCTGTAGATGTCGAAACTCTTGTCGCTCTGTGGAACAGTCAGGATGGGAGCACTGATCAGTCTCTTCTTTAGCTCTTGGAAGCTCTGCTCACATTTATCTGACCATTCGAATCTCTTGTTCTTTCTGGTGAGGGCTGTTAGCGGAGAAGCTATCCTGGAAAAATCCTCCACGAACTTCCTGTAGTACCCTGCTAGACCAAGGAAGCTTCTGATCTCTCTGACGTTCTTGGGTCTACTCCAGTTGTTGACCGCTTCCACTTTGGCTGGATCCACTTGAATACCTTCTTTGGAAATAATGTGACCTAAAAACGCCACCTGATTTAACCAGAACTCGCACTTTGAGAATTTAGCATAAAGCTGCTTTTGCTTAAGAGTCTGCAGTACTATCCTCAAGTGCGTGTCATGCTCCTCTGGGGTCCTTGAATAGACCAGAATGTCATCGATGAATACAATGACAAATTTGTCAAGATATTCTCTGAACACTCTGTTCATTAGGTCCATGAAGACCGCAGGTGCATTGGTCACTCCAAATGGCATAACTACAAACTCGTAGTGTCCATATCTGGTTCTGAATGCCGTTCTGGGTATATCTCTTTCTTTCACCTTCAGCTGATGGTACCCAGAGCGCAAGTCTATCTTTGAGAACACCGTCGCTCCTCTTAACTGATCAAATAAGTCATCGATCCTGGGAAGGGGGTACTTGTTCTTGATTGTCACTTGATTCAAAGCTCTGTAGTCTATGCACATCCGCATTGTCCCATCTTTCTTCTTGACAAACAACACAGGAGCTCCCCAGGGTGAGTGACTAGGGCGAATGAAGCCTTTGTCCAGTAACTCCTGTAGTTGCTCTTGTAACTCCTTCAGCTCTGCTGGAGACATGCGATACGGAGCTTTCGAAATTGGACCGGTTCCAGGAACCAATTCAATCTCAAATTCCACCTCTCTGTTGGGAGGTAGTCCAGGTAGCTCTTCTGGAAATACTTCTGGATACTCGCATACTACCCGGACCTCCTCCTGCTTGAGTCCCTTCTCCTCTTCTGCCTTTACTATGTATGCAAGAAAACCTGCACACCCTTTAGCTAACATCTGGTGTGCTGCTAGGGATGAGAGGAGCTTCTGGGTCTTCTTCCTTGGCACTCCTGTGAACTCAAAAGTTGGCTCACCTTCTGGACTAAAAATTACTTTCTTTCTGCGGCAGTCCACTGAGGCACTGTACTTGCTGAGGAAATCCATACCAAAAATGATATCGAAATCCTGCATGGCGAGGACTATTAGATTTACATATAGCTCTCGGTCTGCAATTCTAACCAGTACAGCTCGAAGCCACTGATTGGATTCCATGACTTCCCCAGAAGGTAGGGTTGTCAGGAACTTGGAGTTCATACTTTCTGTAGGCACCTGTAAACTACTGGCAAAAGGTATCGATACAAAAGAATGGGTCGCCCCAGTGTCAAATAGTACAGTAGCTATGTGCTGGAAAATAACTACTTGACCTGTTACGACCGTGGAGGCACTAGCAGCTTCTTCTTTGGTGAGGGAGAATACTCTGGCACCATCAAAGGCTGGGACTGGTGGGGCTTCTAACCTTCCTTGACTGATGTAGGGTCCCTCTAATGCTGCTCCCATGTGGTGCAACTGTGCAGGCTGGCCTCCATATTGCAATGGCTGTGGCTGAGGTGCTTTGAATTTATTAGGACACTCTTTAGCCATGTGTCCTTCCTGACCACAGGAGTAACATCCAGTCTTACCCAAAAGACAGGCTCCTGGATGTGTTCTCCCACATTTGGGATAGGGAGAAAACTTTGTCTGCTTGTTTACTGGCCCTCCCTTCTGGCTACCTCCTGTGTTCCACTGCTTCCTTTTCCCCTTGCCTTTCCAGTTCTACTTACTTGACTGTGACTTATGGCTTCCTGTTGCCTTGTCCTCTGTCTTCACTGACTGATGTTGGGTCCGCTGTGCCTTGATGTTGTTCATGTAATGTTCAGCAATTAATGCTCTACTGATCAATTCTTCGCCAGTCTGGGGCCGATGAGCTCCACTGCTCACATTCAGTGCTATCTGTGGTCTCAGCATTCTGAGCATCAGCCTCACTCGCTCCTTCTCTGTACTCACTAGCTCTGGACAGAGACGAGCTAGCCTGTTGAACTTCTTGGCTGCTTCTTCCACTGACAAGTCACCTTGTTTGAACTCTATAAACTCCTCGTAGTGCTTGTTGGTGATCTGCAGGTGGAAGAACTCTTCATAGAACTCTGACTGAAAATCAGCCCAGCTCATCCGATCAGCCGCTCTCTTGGTCTTTATCCTCTCCCACCACATACGAGCATCTCCAGACAGGCAGAAAGAGGCGCACTTGACCTTCTCGACTTCTGGCCAGTCAAGAAGCTCCATAGTGCTCTCTAGTGTTTTAAACCAAGCCTGGGCATCCCAGGGCTCAGTCGTGCCTGAGAAGCTCTGGTTTCACTTGACCTCAGATAAGATAAGCTTCTCTCTGGGGTCTTGTGGCGGTTCCCCGAGTAGCTGGTGGAGTCTCGATTACCACTGGGGTCTCTGCAGTGACAACTGGAGGAGGGGGAGGAACTGCTTGCTGGTTTGCCATCAGATTGGCAATCACTTGCTGCTGCTCTGCTACTTGCCTCTGGAGCTGAGCAACCACTTCAGAAAGGTTGGGCTCAGTTGCTCTAGGCACTTCGTTCTCTTGAGCTGGTTCCTCAGTGTGAGTAGCACGGGGACGTCCTCTTCTTGCCATCTAATTATGAAAGGTAAAGGCTTGATATCTTACTTTAACCCTTCTAATCATACTTAAATATGAATAAATAAAAGGGAAACTAAATCTTCTATCTTACTTTAGTACTAAAAAGGAAAGTACTCTATACTGCAGTAAAAATAAGGAAAGCAGAAATAAGAAAGGAATTTAAACACTTTCTTACTTGGAGACGGCGAGGATGATGCTGATGTGTGTGTGATGCTGGAGAATGGAACACTGCTCTGATACCAACTGTAACAACCACCCTTTCTTACCACTACTCTCTAAGGGAGATTGTTACCTAACTATAACTTCCCTCCTAGTGGCACTGACTCTATAATTAGA
The DNA here is from genome assembly GCF_018446385.1 of Zingiber officinale. NCBI lineage: Eukaryota > Viridiplantae > Streptophyta > Magnoliopsida > Zingiberales > Zingiberaceae > Zingiber > Zingiber officinale. Next base: position 62,281,551 of record NC_055988.1, on the reverse strand, counting down.
GTCAGGTAGATTTTATCACAGTTCAGAGGGATTCCCACCGAAAAATTCGGCAGAGTCTCCCCTGTACCGGTGACCAAATCCACCATACATAAAAGATATACACAGCCACATGCGGCTGGATCACAATATTCTTCACAACCACGCATTAATAAATCATATTCTAATCAAAAACTAAACTAGCAATAAGAATTAAACTCAAAACTCTCAGAACAAAGCATAACAAGCTACAACGCACTTCAAACTCAAGCATAAACTCATAATTTCTTAACAGAAATAAGGAAAATGAACTAGACATAAACTCTAAATAAATAAGTCTTGCTAATCCCCTCTGGACCTCTCTATAGTTCAGTCACCACACACATCCATCATCACCACCACCCTGTCGCCTCCCTTCATATCTTAGCTTTTCCTTTATCTGCAGTAGGAGGAAAAAGAAAAGTATCTATAAGCGAAAACGCTTAGTAAGTACTAATCTATCTCACAAAACTCGAAAAGCATAAATAAAATGCATAAGTGCTGAAACTGAAATAATAATAAAGCTATCTGCATGTGCTCATGGTATACAGAAAATGAACAGAATACAAATCATACTCAGTATCAAGCAGGATAACAAGAAACTAACAATGTAAACTTAGAATCAAAGAAACTAACCATTCTTATCTATTCTAAGCTTGGAACTTATTTCATTTCTTGTATCCTTGTGTTAGAAATTAATCTTTTAATTTCTATCTTTTACTTTCTTCTTCTTTCTTTCTTTACTTTACTTCTTTACTTTGGTTTTCTTTTCTTGGGCCCAGGCCTAGTACCAACTCATGCGAGTTCCCTAATAGGTTGGGGTTGCGAGCCACCAATCCTAAAAGAGCATACCTCGGTCTACCAGGGCCAAGACCTCGGAAATGGTCACCTGGATTTGTTTAACGACAAGCTCTTGGATGCCGGGTACTAGCCTCTTGCTTTACTTACTTGTTATCTTTCTTTAATTAGACCTTGGTCTTTTCTTTACTCATACTTCTCATAATCCTTTACTAGAGCTTATTAGAATCCTTTAGATATATATCTAACAAGTATAGGATTACAACTAACCAAGCATGCTATACAAAAATAACACAAAGGAAAACAAATCTGAACTCCCTAAGCCTGTTATAAAATAGAGCAAAGGAAAGCAAATCTGGACTTTCTAAACATGCTATAAAATAGAGGAAAAGAAAGCACATATGGACTTACTAATCATGCTATAAAAACATGGCATAGAATGCTACTTTAGTGCTTCTAAACATGCTGTAAAAATAGGCAAAGAATGCTACTTTAATACTTCTAAACATGCTGTAATAACAGGGCACAGAATGCTACTTCAGTGCTTCGGAACATGCTGTGAAACTAGGCAAAGAATGCTACTTTAATACTTCTAAACATGCTGTAATAACAGGGCAAAAGAATGCAACTTCAGTGCTTCTAAACATGCTGTGAAACTAGGCAAAGAATGCTACTTTAATACTTCTAAACATGCTGTAATAACAAGGCAAAAGAATGCAACTTTGAGCTAGGACTAGAGGGCTGTTCGTACATCAAAGAATTCGAAAACAGAACTACTATGGCAGGAAATGCTCTAATCTGCATGGTATAAAGAACTAACAGCATTGGCAGAACATGCTATCACTTAACTGCATAAAGAAATTAACAGAACAAGCAAGAAGCGCTACAAGCTACAAGGTACAAGGGAACTAATAGCACAAGACAGCTACATATCAACCCCTAAACCACAAGTACTCTTCACGCAGTGTGCCACGGCAACAGGGAACAACAGGAAACCAATGCTAGCTTCCATGTAACCCGATTATGCCAACTAAAATACTAAGTTCAAGCCTGAAGAACAATCCTCATAGCCCTACTGGAAACTCTACATGAACTGTACTACTTGGAAATGCAAACTTCGAAACTGTAAGTCACCACCTACAAACAAAAGCTTCTTAAAACCTGCTGTGCTTAGCAAAAATCCAACCTAATCCTTAAACGAATCAATAAGGACTCTGTTCCCGCTCGGCAAGGAAAAGAAGGAAGCAAAAATCGCGGAGCTACTCCTACCACAGGTGAGTAGTACTTACAATGCCTTCTTGGACTTACAACCGGAAGGAGAGGGCTGCTAGGGTTCGGCGAGACTTGAAATCACCGCGCCTTCTTCGCGTCTACGTGCTCTTCACGTCGAGGAGGTCACGAGGATGAGAAGGATTCTCCGAAAAACCCCTCGCCGGCCGCCGGAGGAAGTGCCCTAACTCGGCTTCGTCTTCGCCCAAGCACAGCGCCGTCGCACGCGTCGGGAGAAAGGAACGAGAAGAAAAGGGATTAGGGCTCGGGGAAAGAAATTAACCCTTTATAACCTAGGTTTAATTTCTGATCCTTACTATAACTTAAACCTATTTCTCCTCATACTTGGTTAACAAAGCGTGCGCAGCCCAGTTGGTTTGCTGTGTCCGGTTGGGTTTGGTTCGGCCGGAGGTCACGGGTTCGAGCTTCGGTTTTGACAAATTTTTGTCAAAATTTCTTTCTTTTTGTAAACATACTAAACGACCTCCAAAAATTGCGTAAAAATACTCTAAAAATCCCTAAAAATCGCTAGAATATTTTAAAGGTATTTACCAATATTTTTATGGACTTTTAGAACTTGAAATAGGGAAAATTGGGTTGTTACATCCAGTGACTCACCTTACTTACCTGCCAGACGTCCGGTCAGCCCGTCGACCCGTCTGGACTTCTTGCCAAGCGTCCGGTCAGCCTGTCGACCCGCTTGGACTTCTCGCCAGCTATCCGGTCAGCCCGTCGACCTAGCTGGACTTCTCGCCAAGCGTCCGGTCAGCCCGTCGACCTGTCTGGACTTCTCCTGCACACTCGATCAAAGTGTCAGACAACAACACAACTAACTTAACCTATTTGTCATTCATCAAAACCTGGGTTAGACCGTTAGTGCTACCCGCACCAACAATCTCCCCCTTTTTGATGGAATGACAACCTGGTTAAGTTAGTGAAAGCATATGTACGAAACAACATGCATTTGTGTGGTTTTAAAGTTAGTTTGTGTTTTCAAATTGGTTTAGCTAACTTAACCACCTAACCCTTCTCCCCCTTTGGCATTCATAAAAAAGTAAGCAGGGGTAAACAAGCATAGTGTAGAGTAATAAAAAGTTTGGTTAAAAAAAAATTCAAAGATATTAATAAAAGTATAATTTTTAACATCAAAAAAATTAGTCAAGTTGACTTGGGGGAGTTTAAGCTTTTGAAAATTTGTTTAAAGCATTAGCTTTTAGCTTTTAGAAAGCTAGCTAAGTTTTCATTTTCAAACACAAGTTTTCAAAAACCAGAATTCCAAAACTAAGTTTGAAAAATTTATTTTTCAACACTAAGTTTGTAAACGATTTAATTTAAAACTTAAGTTTTGACAGTGATTTAAGTTTGAAAAAATCTAACTTTCATAATTTTTAACACTTGAGTTTTTGCAAATCAAATTTCAGTTTGTAAATATTGATTTTGAACTTTACTTTTAGTTTTCAAAGGAGTTTGGTAGAACTAATTTTGATAAAGTAAAATAATTAAATCTAATTTTCAAAAATCAAAATTTTAAAGTTCAAAAGTACTAGTTTCAAAACCATGGTTTAAAATACTTGAAAAGTTGAGTTTTCAAAGACTAAGTAAAAAGGATAAAAAGTTTGTGATTTAAAACAAACAATTTTGAAAATTTTTTCACAATTTTAAGCAAGTTGATATTGAAAATTGATTTTCAAAATTAAGGAAAATGATTTTGAGAAGCTTAGTTTGTAAACTTAAGTTTTGAAAAATCTAATTTCCATAATTTTCAAAACTAAGTTAAATCTGATTTTCAGAATCAATTTTCAATAAAAAGTAAAACCCAATTCTTAAAAACAACTTAGTTTTATAAGTGTTAGTTTTCAAAAGTAGGTTTAAGAAATTTTTAGGAGAACATTTTTCAAACAAGATTTAAAATATTTTATATAAAGGAAAATTTTTAATTAATTCCTCCCCCTGAACCTGACATAACTTTAACCAGCTGTCTAACCAATTAGGTACTAACTAACTATCAGAAGATAGTAGCTTTCACCTGGTTAGTCAGATAAAGTTAATTATAATCAGTCAGTGTTTGACTTGACTGATGAACTTTAATCTGATTAATATCTGAATTGTATTTAACATCCAGACTTATGTTGATGCACTGAAATAAGCATCTTACGTCTAGACAGTTGGCCTATGCATCTCACCCCTTTCTATGTTTATCAAACACAAGCAAGGTAAGCCTAAGATGTTGGTGAGATGCTCAAGAACTAAACCTATGGGTACATGCTTTCTAAGGATTCAAAATTAGTCTAAGGCCAAAACTGTTTTTGAAAAATCTAAAAATGGAAAGTTTTGAAAACAAACAAGTTTAACCTATAATTTGATAAAACCATTTTTGAAAGTATTTTGAAATTTCCTAGTCTATTGAGCACATCCCCAATTGTCGTCGTAAGTTGCTAAATTCACTCTCAGGGAGTGGTTTTGTAAAAATGTCAGCTAAATTTGATTTAGACTCAATGTACTTGAGTTCAATATCACCTTTAGTAACATGATCCCTGATGAAGTGATGCCTAACTTCAATATGTTTGGTTCTTGAATGATGTACAGGATTCTTAGTTAAGTTAATCGAACTTATATTATCAATTAATACTTTTACATTTGTGATATTTAAGTTGAAATCTTTTAGAGTATGCATCATCCATAATATTTGTGCAACACACTCGCCTATAGCTATGTATTCTGACTCAGTTGTAGATAGTGCAACACAGTGTTGCTTTCTACTAAACCAGCTGACAAGGGATGGACCAAGTAGTTGGCATCCACCACTTGTGCTTTTGCGGTCTAATTTGCATCCGGCATAATCTGAGTCAGAATATCCTATTAATTCAAAGTTGTTGGTCCTAGGATACCAAATTCCTACATTTGTGGTTCCCTTGAGGTATCTAAAGATTCTTTTGACTTGAGTCAAATGAGATTCTTTAGCACAGGTTTGGTATCGAGCACACATACTAACTGCAAATAAAATGTCAGGTCGGTTTGCAGTTAGGTAAAGTAGACTACCTATTGCGCTCCGATAATGTTTTAAGTCTACTGATTTTCCATTAGGATCATCATCTAGGATTGTGTTGACGGCCATAGGTGTTTTTATTTCTTTAGTATTTTCCATTCCAAATTTTCTAAGTAATTCCTTAGTATATTTTTGTTGATAAATATAATTTCCTTCATTTGTTTGTTTGACTTGTAACCCTAGAAAATAAGTTAATTTTCCTACCAGACTCATTTCAAATTCGTGTTCCATTAGGTTTGTAAATTCGTTTAAAAACTCTGAGTTTGTTGAACCAAAGATGATATCATCTACATAAATTTGAGCTATAAAAATATCTTCTTTTATTGATTTCACAAATAGTGTTGGGTCAATTTGACCTTGGTTGAACTCTTTAGAGGTTAAGTAAGAGGTTAGTCTTTCATACCATGCCCTAGGTGCCTGTTTGAGTCCATATAATGCCTTTTTTAATTTGTAGACATAATCAGGGTGTTCTAGGCTTTCAAAACCTGGTGGCTGACCTACATAAACTTCTTCTTTTATCAATCCATTAAGAAAGGCAAACTTGACATCCATTTGGTATAGTTTGAATCCTTTATGGGCTGCATAGCTATCGGGGCATAAGTTTCATCATAGTCAAGTCCTTCAACTTGACTGAACCCTTTGGCAACTAACCTGGCCTTGTTTCTAGTAATTTCTCCAGTTTCACTTAACTTGTTTCTAAATACCCATTTGGTTTCTATTATTTTTTTTATCGTTAGGTGGAGGTACTAGGTCCCAAACTTCATTGCGCTCAAATTGAGCTAATTCTTCTTGCATAGCTATGACCCAGTCTGGGTCAAGTAGAGATTCAGCTACAGTTTTGGGTTCAATGTTTGAGATTAACGAGATTTGACTTAGGTTTCTGAAAGATGACCTAGTTTGGACCCTCAGGTCTGGGTCACCAATTATTTGATTAGTAGGATGGTTTGGGTTGACTCTTATGGTTCTAGGAGGTTGACTTTCTTGTAGTTGTTCTTCTTCTTCATGATTTTGGGTTTGGTTTGTTCCCTCAGAATTGATATGTTCGTGAACAGAGTCAACTGGTTGAGGTTGGGCTTGTTCTAGGTTTTGATTGGATTCTTTGAATTTTACATTGGTGGTTTCCTCAATTCTTAAAGTGACTTTATTATAAATTCTGTAGCCTCTGCTATTCAGAGAGTAACCTAGAAAAATTCCATTTTCTATTTTGGAAGTGAATTTGCCTAAGTGTTCTCTAGTATTTAGGATAAAGGCTGGGCAACCAAATACCTTAAAGTATTTTATATTAGGTTGTTTGTTGTAATATATTTCAAAAAATGTTTTATTGTGTTTTTTGTTTAGTGTTGTTCGATTTTGTACATAGCAGCTTCTGCCCAAAAATATTTAGGTAAGTTGTATTCATTTAGCATAGTTCTCGATGCTTCAAGTAAGGTTCTATTTTTCCTTTCTACAATTCCATTTTGTTGGGGAGTTTTAGGGCAAGAAAATTCGTGATGGTAGCCATTTTCAAGGCAAAATTTTTCAAAATTATGATTTTTAAATTCTCCTCCATTATCACTTCTGATTCTTTTAATTTTTATGCTTTTTTCATTTTCAATTTGTTTGCAGAAATTTGTAAAAATTTCAAAGGTTTCATCTTTATTTTTTAAGAATTTGACCCAAGTGAACCTAGAATAGTCATCTATTATAACTAAACAGTATAGACTTCCATTTATTGATTTAACTCCATGGGAGTCAAATAGGTCTAAGTGTAAAAGTTCTAGGACTGAATTGGTTTGGGATTCATTAATTGGTTTGTGGGTAGATTTTGTTTGTTTGCCTTGTTGACAAGCATTACATATTGTTAAATCTAAGTTAGGTAATTTTGGTAAGCCTCTAACTAGACCATTTAATTTACTTATGTTTCTGAAATGTGTGTGTGACATTCTTCTATGCCATAGCCAGGTTTCTTCTTTTTGTGTTAAATAACACTTGACTGAAGAAGTGGTTAAGTTAATGACATAGATATTGTCTTTTCTAAAGCCTTTTAGGCTTATAGTTGGATTATCTAGATGTTTGATCAAACATTCTGTGGATAGAAATTTTACCTTATACCTAGTGTCACATAATTGACTTATGCTCAGGAGATTGTATTTAAAATTTTCAACAAGTAGAACATTTGTAATTATGAAATCTATTTTTAATTCAATATTACCTATACCAATTACCTTGAGTTTACCGTTGTTTCCAAAGGCAACTGTTCCTAGGCTTTTGTAGGTTAATTGAGTGAACTTGGTGTGATCTCCAGTCATATGTTTGGAGCAACCACTGTCCAAAATCCACTTGGTTTCCTACAACAAGTAGGATTTTTATGTTAGTCTTAGTTTATCAATTTTTAATCAATCATTATTTAAGTAAAAAAATCTTAATTTTAAAATTTTGAAATTAATTTAAGTTTTAAAATTAATTTTTGAATTTTGACAATAATTTGAGTTTAAAATTAATTTAGGTTTAAAATTAAAATTTTTTCTAAGTTTAAAATTAAATTTTGAAATTAATTTAAGTTTTAAAATTGAAATTTTGAAATTAATTTTTAAGTTTAAAATTGAAATTAATTTAAGTTTTAATTTTGAAATTAATTTAAGTTTTAAAATTAAAATTTTGAAATTAATTTAAGTTTTACAATTGAAATTTTGAAATTAATTTTTAAGTTTAAAGTTGAAATTAATTTAAGTTTTAAAATTAAAATTTTGAAATTAATTTAAGTTTTAAAATTGAAATTTTGAAATTAATTTAAGTTTTACAATTTTAAAATTTTGAAATTAATTTTTAAGTTTAAAATTGAAATTAATTTAAGTTTTAAAATTGAAATTTTGAAGCTAATTTAAGTTTTAAAATTTTGAAATTAATTTAAGTTTTAAAATTAAGATTTTAAGTTCAAAATTGAAATTTTGAAATTTAAGTTTTAAAATTAAAATTTTGAAATTAGTTTAAGTTTTAAAATTAAAATTTTGAAATTAATTTAAGTTTTAAAATTAAAATTTTGAAATTAATTTAAGTTTTAAAATTGAAAATTTGAAATTAGTTTAAGTTTTAAAATTAAAATTTTGAAATTAATTTAAGTTTTACAATTGAAATTTTGAAATTAATTTTTAGTTTAAAATTAAAATTTTGAAATTAATTTAAGTTTTAAAATTGAAAATTTGAAATTAATTTAAGTTTTACAATTGAAATTTTGAAATTAATTTAAGTTTTACAATTGAAATTTTGAAATTAATTTTTAGTTTAAAATTAAAATTTTGAAATTAATTTAAGTTTTAAAATTGAAATTTTGAAATTAGTTTAAGTTTTAAAATTAAAATTTTGAAATTAATTTAAGTTTTACAATTGAAATTTTGAAATTAATTTTTAGTTTAAAATTAAAATTTTGAAATTAATTTAAGTTTTACAATTGAAATTTTGAAATTAATTTAAGTTTTAAAATTGAAATTAATTTAAGTTTTACAATTTTGAAATTAATTTAAGTTTTAAAATTAAAATTTTGAAATTAATTTAAGTTTAAAATTAAAATTAATTTAAGTTTTAAAATTGAAATTTTGAAATTAATTTAAGTTTTATTCATCTCACCCGATTTATATTATCAATCAAGGAATCCAATGATTTTGTGAGATGAAATTAGTTTGATTACAGAGTTTTGTTTTAACTTGTGTTAGATTCAGACTTAGCTTTGGTTTCCACAAATAGGCATTCTTCGGATAAACTTCTAAGCTTGGTGAGTCACAAGGACATCATTAGAAGTAACCAACCTTTCGAAGTTTTCCGAATAGTCCTATCCACGGAACTTAGTACTAAATCTTGGTCTAACTGGTTAGGATTCGTTTAAGGGTAGCTTCGGTCAGTTCCACTTGGCCAAATGCACCAGATCGAAGCCATATCTTTCTAGACATGTGATGCCCAAGCTTCCCTAACGTACTATCATCCAAAAACTTCACCAGTACCATGAGTCAAGTTAAACTTGGTCTCTCTTTAACTAATCCTAATTACCCTGCCGGGTTAGTTTGTTTTGGGTTACCCTGTCGGGTAGGTTAGTTTTGGAGGTGCCAGCTATTCTGGAGCCTCCCCCTGAATTATTGGCCATTAATTTAGATTTTGGGTTTGTGTCGATTCTTTTTATAGTTGTAATCAACTTGGTGATAATCTAAATTTTGTTGAGTTTTGAATTTTAATTTTAATTTAGATTTATATTTTAGTTTTTGATCTGATTTATTCAAGTTTATATAATGTATTTTATCTTTAGGTATATAGAATTGATTAAATCCTACTTGCGTGGTTAAGCACGCTTTCGGGACCCAAGCTTGTTTAGTTGCTTTGTGTTGGATTAATAATGATTTAAAGGTTTTGTTTGAGTTTGACTTATATCCAAGTCCGGTTTTATTATAGCATGCCTTTTGGTTATTTAGAATTAAATCTAAATTTTTAGATCTTGTTGTGAATTTTTCCAACAATTCTTTCAACTTATTAATTTCATCTTTTAATGATAAATTCTCCTCCTCAAGTGTTCGATCTTGAGTTGGATTCGAATTTTTTAATTGTTCCTTGAGGTTTTGATTTTCCTCAAGAAGCGATTTATTTTTATTTTCCAATTTAACTAATTTTTTATTTAAACACGAGATAATTCTAAAGAATTTACGATTTAAGTTTAGGTATACCTCTTGGAACCTTCGGAAGCGAGTGCGGACTCGTGGCTCGATTCGGTTTCGGACCCGTCTTCCGATTCCTCTTCCGATTCTGCTTCACGAGTCATCAGCGCGAGATGACTTTGGTGCTTTTGCCTTTCTCCCTCCGATTCGTCTGAGGAGGAATCGTCCCATGTTGCTTTGAGGGCTTTCTTCTTTGTTGACTTTGGTTTGTCAAGTTTCAATCTTGGGCATTCGTTCTTGTAGTGCCCCTTTTTGTTACATCCGAAACATGTGACATTTCTTGAGTCGGTTGGTGAACTGATCTTGAAGATCCTTCTTGCTGAAGCTTCTTTTCTCCTGGTGAACATTTTCCTTACCAGGTGTTCTTCGTCTTGAGTTTTGATCGGAATCTTCTTGATTCGGGCTTGTTCTTCTTTTCTTTAGAGGAACCTGCAAATAAAGCTACACATTTCTCGATCCCGGCGTTAGTTTGCTCATGCAGTTCTAATTCACAAAAGAGTTCATCCAATTTTAATTTAGATAAATTTTTTGAAATTTTGTAGGCATCTACGATTGATGCCCACAAATTGTTTCGCGGAAAAGCATTTAACGCGTACCTGATTAAGTCTCGGTTCTCCATTTGGTGGCCAATCGCGTGGAGACCGTTGAGGATATCTTTGACCCTCGCGTGGAGCTGACTTGCCGTTTCTCCTTCCTGCATTTTTATATTAAAAATTTTATTTAACAGCAAATCTCTTTTTGTTACCTTCGCGTCGCTTGTTCCTTCGTGCAGCTCGATCAGTTTATCCCAAAGCTCCTTAGCGTTTTGATGCGGTCCGACTCGGTTCAGTTCTTCTCGTGTTAGTCCGCAGTGTAGAGTATTGATGGCTTTGTTTTCAATTGATGCCTTTTTCTTTATATCATTTGTCCAGTCTTCAGGGTCTACTATGTTCCCGGAGTTGTCTACTGGAATTTTGTAAGCCCTTGTGACGCTCATCCATTGGTCGTAGTCTGTCTTCATGTAGACCTCCATTCTTCTTTTCCAGTATGAAAAGTCATCCCCGTTGAATAGGGGAGGACGTACTGTGCTGAAGCCTTCTTGTTGAGACATCTTATCCTGCACACACTAAATTAACTGGAAAAAATCCCAAGACTTCGTCTTGGATTAGCAGTGCGGGAGAAAATAGAAACTCTAAGTTGGTGTTGTACCAATTTAGATTTTAAATGCAACGGGAAAAAATCTTCCAAAAAGATAATAATATCAGTTTGGAATTGTTAAAAAAAAATTATTTCACCCCCTGTCTGATTGGTGGTTGCACCAAATCAGAGCGGTACCCGCTCTGATACCACTTGTAAGACCGTTGGATTCGATAGAGGGGGGGGGGGTGAATATCGATTCGAAAATCTCGAGTTAAAACGCAGCGGAAAAGTAAGGAAGTAAAGAAATGAACACGGTTGATTTTTACTTCGTTCGGAGCCTGTGACGACTCCTACTCGAAGGCCCGTACTCCTTGAGTACCTTCGTTGGGCAATTCACTAGCAATTCGGATAATTACAATTTACGTACAAATATTGCTAATGAAAAGAAAGAAAACAAAGCTAACCGACAAACAATGAATTAAAAGGAGAGCCGGAGTGAGTCGTCGGAGCTTTGTGAACGTTGTTGGAGCGCAGAGCAGCAGAGTGATTGGACTCAGAGTTCTCAGAAGACTGATGTGTTGAAGCTCCTGCCTGGGGCTTCTTTTATATGCTGCTCCGGGCGCCTGGATCCCTTCCGGGCGCCTGGAGTGTGACGTAACACTCCCAACCAGCATGCTCCAAGTGTCAACGTCGTCCTGGGATAAAATTTGCCTCCGGGCGCCCGGAGCCATTCCGGGCGCCCGGACCCTCACTGTTCCCTACCTGCAAAACAGTGTTAGTCCGAGGCAAATAAATCCTGCAGCACAGTTTGTTAGCACATTTTTACAGATACGCTAAGTAATAAAAATTAGCATCAAGAGTATGACTTAGATTCCGTCTTTCCGAGACCGGAATCTAATCACGATCTCGACTTAGATATCCGAAATGGATCTAAGCCGGATCGACGCCTAATGTTCCCTTCCCGGGAACGCGTCCTCGCAGTCACTCCCCTCCAGTGACTCACCTTACTTACCTGCCAGACGTCCGGTCATCCCGTCGACCCGTCTGGACTTCTTGCCAAGCATCCGGTCAGCCCGTCGACCCGCTTGGACTTCTCGCCAGCTATCCGGTCAGCCCGTCGACCTAGCTGGACTTCTCACCAAGCGTCCGGTCAGCCCGTCGACCCGCTTGGACTTCTCGCCAGCTATCCGGTCAGCCCGTCGACCTAGCTGGACTTTTCCTGCACACTTGATCAAAGTGTCAGACAACAACACAACTAACTTAACCTATTTGTCATTCATCAAAACCTGGGTTAGACCGTTAGTGCTACCCGCACCAACAACTGCGACCAGCCTCCATCCGACTCAGCTTTCGGACGGGATCAGGTCGAATCCCAATCGATCGGCCAATCGATTGGGACATTCTGAATCGATCCACCGATCGATTCAGATGCTTTCTGTGTTCTTGCGATCGCACGAGAACTCCCAGCTCCAATCGATCGACCGATCGATTGGAGATTCCCAATCGATTACTCGATCGATTGGGAAGGTCTCTGTGCTCGCGACTCATGCTCCCAATCGATTGATCAATCGATTAGGCCATTTCTTCCTTCGCAATACACTCCAATCGATCAGCCGATCGATTGACCATCTTGGACTTGACTTTATTTCAAGTCCAAAGTCTCCAACCCACTCCCGGTCAATCGCGACCTGTTGGGTCTTCATGCCTAGCATTTGGCCACACCCAACCAACCTCGAACTAGCCTTCTAGCCTCCTCCATCAGCCTCGCGTCCCTCGGATATCTCTCCATCCTTCATGCCTTGCCTTCAGGAGCTTCCTACGACCTCATCCTAATTGTCGGGTTCTCCTTGCCAAGTTACACTAGATCTTATCTTGCCAAGACCACATGCTTGGACTTACACCCTTTGCCAAGATCACACTTGGACTTTTCAATTGCCTGGCTCCTCACCAGGACTTTCTCCTTTGCCAAGATCACACTTGGAATTTCCAACTGCCTGACTCCTCACTAGGACTTTCCAATTGCCTGGCACCTCACCAGGACTTTCTCCTGCCTAGCTCCTCACTAGGGCTTTCCCGTTGCCTGACTCCTCACAAGGACTTTCTCGTTGCCTGGCTCCTGTCAATCCTGACCTATTTAACTTATATTCTCATCAACCTGGTCAATCCTTTGACAATCTCCACAACCAGACGATTGCTTCAGCAATCTCCTTATATTGTCAAATATCAAAACTTAAATCCTGACTCAAGCTTGACTCAACTCAAGCTTAGTCAAACTGGTCAACCTTGACCTAGGGAAATTGCCCAACAATATCTACCTCAGCATCATGTGTAGAGGAGGACTTGGATGATGACGATGATATTGAGGGAATGGCTCAAGAAATCGAGGGAGCTCCAGAAGAAGTCGTGGCAAACGAAGAAATACAGCTACTAAACAGGAACCAACATTACCTGAGATTGCACCACCTCAAGTGGAGTTAAAATCTCTGCCGCCTAACCTTAAATATGCATTCCTTGGTCCAGATTCCACCTTCCCAGTAATAATTAATGCAAATTTGACTGAGATGGAGACATAGAGATTGATCAAGGAGCTGAGAACACACAGAAAAGCAATCAGATACACCATTGATGACATAAAAGGGATCAGCCCTTCAATCTGCATGCACAGAATTCTGCTTGAAGAAGGATATAAAAATTCAATTGAGCATTAAAGAAGGTTAAATCCAAATTTGAAAGAGGTGGTGAAGAATGAAGTATTGAAACTTCTTGATGCTGGGATCATTTATCCTATATCGGATAGTCAATGGGTGAGTCCAGTCCATGTGGTCCCCAAGAGAGGAGGAATGACTGTGGTTAGAAATGAAAATAACGAATTGATTCTGACAAGAACAGTCACAGGATGACAGATGTGTATTGATTACAAGAAGCTAAACAAGGAGACTAGGAAACATCATTTTCCCCTACCATTCATCGATGAAATGCTGGAAAGATTGACAAAGCATTCCTATTTTTGTTATCTGGATGGGTATTCTATTTTTTTTTTTCAAATTCCAATACATCCCTTAGATCAAGAAAAGACCACCTTCACATGCCCTTTTGGTACCTATGCTTATCGACGAATACCGTTTGGACTCTGCAACGCAATAGCTACATTTCAGAGATGTATGATGGCAATATTCGCAGATTTCACGGAAAAGATTATGGAAATATTCATGGATGATTTCTCAATTTATGGGAATGACTTCGATTCTTGTCTTCTGAACCTTTCCAAAGTTCTTCAGAGATGTGAAGATATGAATTTAGTTCTGAACTGGGAGAAATGCCACTTCATGGTCAAAGAGGGAATTATTTTAGGACACAAGATTTCAAAACGAGGAATTGAGGTAGATAAAGCCAAAATAGAGACAATTGAGAAACTACCTCCACCTCTTAACGTAAAAGGAGTTAGGAGCTTTTTAGGGCACGCTGGATTTTATAAACGTTTCATCAAGGACTTCTCAAAAATTTCCAAGCCACTAATCAACTTGTTGATTAAAGATGCTGAATTCTGTTTTGACGATGACTGCAATGAGGCTTTTAAGAAAATCAAGAGTGCTCTCATCTCAGTTCCCGTAATTCAAGCTCCAGACTAGGAACTCCCATTCAAAATCATGTGCGACGCTAGTAATTTTGCAGTGGGTGCGGTTTTAGGACAAAGAAAGGATAAAGTACTGCACGCAATCCACTATGCGAGCAAGACATTGGATGCAGCCTAAATGAATTATTCTACCACCAAAAAGGAATTGTTGGCCATAGTATTTGCAATCGACAAGTTCAGGTCTTATCTAGTAGGCTCAAAAGTGATAGTGTATTCTGATCATGCTGCCATAAGATATCTGCTTAATAAGAAAGATGTCAAACCCCGGTTGATCAGGTGGATCTTGCTTCTTCAAGAATTTAATCTGGAAATTAGAGACAAAAAGGGGCTGAGAATATTGTGGCAGATCATCTATCCCGAGTATGGCCGAATGGGTAAAAAAGACGTAGATTTTGATCTGCCCATAAATGATGTTTTCCCTTACGAGCATTTGTTGGCAGTAAATTCTGAGAGAGTTCCTTGGTATGCGGATTTTGTTAATTACCTTGCAAGTGGAGTACTTCTCCCAAAATTCACTTGGCAGTAGAGGAAAAAGTTTTTCTCAGACGTCAAACACTACATATGAGACGAACCACTACTTTTTAGGAAATGAGGAGATACAATTTACCGAAGATATGTACCGGAAGATGAAATCAAGGACATTTTATTTCACTGTCACTCATCATCTTACAACAAACATTTGGGCGTGTCAAGAATAGCTACAAAAATTTTACAAGAAGGATTTTTTTGGCCAAGACTATTTAAAGACATGAAGAATTTTGTGCAGTCCTGCGACCAATGTCAGAAGACCGGGAACATCACTCGAAGAAATGAGATACCACTGAATTGTATCCTCGAAGTAGAACTGTTCGATGTATGGGGAGTAGATTTTATGGGACTCTTTCCTTCATCATGTGGAAACAATTATATCTTGGTGGTGGTGGGCAATGTGTCGAAATGGGTGGAAGCCATAACTTCTCCTACTAGTGGTGCCAATGAAGTAATTAAACTGTTTAAATAGGTGATTTTTCCAGGATTCGGTGTACCTAGGGCAGTTATTAGCGACGGGGGTTCGCACTTCATTGAAAGAGTTTGAAAATTTGCTAAAGAAATATGGATTTAGCCACAAAGTAGCTACACCCTACCATCCCGAGACCAATGGACAAGCAGAGATTTCCAACCGGGAGATAAAAGTAATATTAGAAAAGACAGTGTCCAATTCCTGAAAAGACTGGTCATTGAAGTTGGATGATGCTTTATGGGCATACCGTATTGCTTTCAAGACTCCAATTGGTATGACCCCATTCCGACTTGTATACGGAAACCCATGTCATCTTCCAGTAGAATTAGAACACAAGACTTACTGGGCAATAAAGCAGCTTAACATGGACCTAAAGCTAGCAGGAGACAGAAGGAAACTCAAATTAAATGAGCTTGATGAATTGAGGATGGATGCCTACGAACATGCCAAATCATCCTACAAAGAGATGGCATGATCAATATATCATGCGGAGAGAATTCGAGGAAGGGGACTCAGTGCTGCTGTTTAATTCAAGATTGAAACTTTTTTCCTGGGAAGTTAAAATTGAGATGGACAGGACCATTCCAAGTCAAAAAGGTCTACCCGTTTGGAGCTGTTGACATTTGGAGCAAGGAGCATGGGGAATTTAAAGTAAACGGGCAGCATTTAAAAAAATACCTCCAAGATGTGTCGGCAAAGGAAGATATGCTGATAGACTTCTGAGATCCACGCCCACCTGAATGAGTTAAAATGGGGTCGAGCTAAAGACCTAAAACAAGCGCTTCTTGGAAGGCAACCCAAGGATTTTCTTTAATTTTAGTTCATCATTCCTTTTGTCGTTTTATTTCTCTAGTGAGATTAAGTCGAACATTTTTATTATTTCTTTATTTCTCGGTATTCGCTTTCAGGATGTGCTGAGCCTCCATGAGCTGGCCGTGAGCATTTCGACATCGGAGGAATCGAAAGAGCGAAAGGCGAGTCACCGTGAGCCTAAAGGAGTCGGCGGTGTGATCCCACAAGACCATGCGAAGCCAACAGAAGGATGAAGGCCATGGGCCGTGCAGAGAGAGGAAGGACACAGGCTGTGCTAATTGGCACGACCGTGCGAGACTGCCAGAGAAGGAGAAAGCTCAGGCCGTGCCAATTGGCACAGTCGTGAGACAAGATCAGAGAAGGGGAAGGACTGGGCCGTGCCATTTGGCATGACCGTGCAACTTCGGCCGAGTGGAGAAAAGAGGGGGTCTTGCCAATTGGCATGGTTGTTCCATGGAGGGGTTGTGCAACCCTACACGGCCCGACCCACACCCCTGTTTTATTAGAGCACCGGTGTGCGGAGGCTTGCACGCCCATGCCGCCGTTTTCACCTTCTTCCCCACACCTCCCTTCTCTCCTCTCTTCCTCCAACTTCCCAAGGTGTTACCACTCCTCCCCCATGTTCATCTCATTCCAATCGATCATCCATGATGTCGGACTTCGCAAAAAGGAACTATCGTCAAAGGAAAGGAAAAGAAGTGTTGGTCGTCTCAAACGAGGAGAATGCACGCTTCGAAGGTATATCGAACAACTTTGGTATTACTTTCTCTAATGGTGATCAATTGCATCGTTTTCATTCTTTATCTAAACGTCCCATTCTAAGCATTAGATTTATGGACCGAGAGACCTTAGAAGCATTGGGGGTTGGAAATGATATTGATTGGTTGCTTGATAGAATAGGTTGGTCTAGCATAATGGCCCTAAGGTACCCAACTTACCCTCGTATTGTCTTGGAAATTTTAAGCTCCATTTCTATTGATCATGTTCAAGGAGGAGGGAAACTAAAATTTCATTTATTTAATGATGACTATGAATGGAGTCTTGAAAATTTTAATATATGCTATGATTTGCCTAGGGACAGAGCCTACATAATCCTGTCTGCTTTTGAAAAATCAAATTTGTGGGAGCAAATTGGTGGAGAGTCTGGGTTTAATCCGCATGTTTCTAATGGTAGTAGTATAGTTAACCCAATCTTTCGATATGCCCATATGATGATGAGAAACACGATATTTGGAAGGGGTGGTAAGGATGGAATTGTAAGGCTTTCGGACTTGTATTGTTTATGGGGAATGGTAGAAAATGTATCTATTAATTCAGGATATTTCTTTTTGAAGCACTTGGTAAAATTAGGGAAAACTTCCTCTCCTACCCCCATTGTTTTAGGTGGATTGCTTACTCACATTGCAGTAGTATTGGGCTATGACTTGAGTGGTCTTGAAATGATTGAAGATATTTCTCGAATGGATCTAAATTTTTGTTTAACCACTCGTTTGATTTGCCAAGAGGAATTTGGGTATAGTCTTGTGATTAAGGATAGTTTTCCCCTTAGATTGCCCAACCCGGCTTTGACTACGATTCATGTTAAGGAGAATTGGTGTTTGACGTTAGCAAGGCAATAGATTAAGCCACCTCCAAACTCCCTTCGTGGAGATGTGCCTTCGGTTAGTCGGGATGTTTTGCGATTTGATTTTCAAGAGTTTAGCCCTATCATTGACTCTCTTCATCATGATCTTGAACAAAATAATGGATTGCTTACTAGGAATTTTTACATGGAGGGCAAGCAGTTTAAACAACTACAAGACTATTTTAAGAGTGAGAGAGAGTTATGCACACGAATGCTTGAATTTATGGAGGCTCATAGAAAGAGAATGGTTTGGAATGAAGATTTTAGGTGGTATATGAGGAACTTTCAGAGTAATATCAATGATTTGTTTGCATATCATAAACAGGTAAGGGATCTGAGATGGGTGGTTAAGACTTATCCTGAGCTTTCAGATCTCCCTGACATTCGGCCTCATCGACCATTTTGATTTCATCGGGACGATGAAAAGTCTAAGTCTGAGGGTGTTGTGTCTATCTGCACAACCTGAGTCTAGTTTTTGAGTTTTCTTTTTTTTTTTTTTTGCATTTTCTTTCTGCTTTGCATATTTTTATTTTTAGTCTATTTTGGTTATCTGCATTTTTCTAGTTTCATGTTTTTATTTGCATCTCATTTGCACTTTGCTTTGTTTATTCACATTTCTAGTTTTGAGGCATATTTGAGAACATTAAACCTTCTACTTTTTCTGCTACTTATCCGATAGCAAAATGACTAGCATTTTCTTAGTTTATGAGTTGTCAAGATAGGGTTAGTATGTTTTGTGTATCTCCTTTCTCTATCTCTAGTAGCATGAAATAAGCTAAGTATTGTACGGAGTTTGGTATAAGTTTTTGGCCTAACCTTAAGGATCTTATTTACACTACATCTAAGTACTTAAGCTTGAATAGTAGAAATATTTTTGGAATAGTTATGATTCATCCAAATTATTTAGTGCTGTTATTCCCATGGGAATTTCTTATTTACATTTTGGTTACTGGATGACCTCGAATCATGGAAGCTCATTTGGAAAAATATAAATCCCAACATATGCATCCCGCATGTCTGATTAGGCTACACAGCACCAAAAAAAATAATAATAAGGGATAAAAAATAGTTGTTGTGAGTGGAAACTAATAATTCACCCCTTTGAGACCGAGTTAGGTTACTGGGGAAATGAATGTTATGTTTCTCTTGATTCCGAGTAGTATCCTTTGAGATCTTGTGTAATTTAAGAAAAATGAACCAAGTGTGTGGCAGGTAAGTGCTTATCACCGGGAACATTAGGAACTCAATTGTATGACGACTTAACTAAGACAAAGGATGAAAACTTGAAGAGTTTGAGCTACTTATTGCACTGAGCATAAAGGACTTATGCTTAGGCCATACTTAGGTAACTCCACAATCATGCTTATCAATGAAACTAGTTGATACAGTTAGGCGAATGCACTAGGGATTATGAAACTCTGTCATGCGCTCATGAACATAGTTTGTAGCGTTTTGCTTGAGGACAAGCAAAGGTTCAAGTCTGGGGGTGTGATGTGCGTAAATGTTATGATGGTTTATGCATGTTTTTACGCACATTCACTTGCTTTATACATACGTATTCTTTGTATGATTGCCTCTTTTATCATGTATTCATCATATATACTCTTTTGTACGGATATCTGCTCTTTGTTTAGTTTTGTATTGACAGGGATAACTTTTGAAGCGAAAATAGCATTTGTCGATGCATCGGAGCGAGCCAGAGAACATGGTCATACAAACCTTGCACGGTTGTGTGGCCAAACAGAAGAGAAGAAGTGCACGGTCGTGCAACAACCTAGCAATGTTCTGCCTTTGGAAATGTCACACGATCGTGTAGATCCACATGGTCGTGTTCTAGATTAGCTTCAAAAGTGACACGACCGTGTGGCTCTCACACGGTCGTGCCATTCTCCTTCTCTGCTGAAGCTACACGGCCAGCCAGCTTCACACGGCCAAGTTCATTTTCCTTTGGTGTGGTCGTGTGGCACTCATGGCTAGTGTCTTCATCCTCCATTTGATTGTTGAATTGACCACGAACATCAATTCTTCTCTAAATTTGACCCCTGTAGATAGAAAACACACAAGAGCAGCTCTCCAAATAAAAAAGAGTAAATATACTAAAAGTAAGCAAGGAGCATGAAAATGCATAGATAAAGCATGCATAAAATATAGTAATGTGAGTCAAAACATGCTAAATAAGTGTATACAATCTACGCACATCAACCACCACCAGCCGCCAAGAGTCCACCTTTGCTGTTGCCAGAGAAGAAACGACCGATTAGGGTAAACCTTGATTTAATCCGTTTAGAATTTTAATTGAGGTAATTTAATTAATCTGAGTTTAACTGATTAATCTCTATTAATCAAGATTATGTTAGAATGTTGAATCTGATAGAGTTGTTTGATTGAATTAACTAAGTTTGATTTAGTGATTCATTGGTAGATTAATAGAATGATTAATATTGATTAGGTTAAGTTGATTAACGAATCTGATAGAGTTTCTCTCCTGCACGCTGCTCGATAGACAACTCTATGATGCCCAAATGCTGCTCCGACAACAACTACGCTCATCTCTTCCTCTAAGTCATTGGTATTTCTTTTATTGTTCAAGTTACTTGTACATAAATTCAATTATATATGTAACTTTCCGATTGATTAATGATTGTCAAACGAGACTACTCTCATGTATGGGCTTTAGAGTAGGAGTCATCACAGACTCTGAACCAAGTAAAACTTGGTGTTGTGTTAGTGTTGTTTATTTTCCTTTGCTTTTAATTGCGTTGAGTTTACTCGATCATTTTCTGAAAAACATCAAAATCCACAAGCTCTATTCAACCTCCTCTAGCGCAACGATCCTACAGTTAGTATCAAAGTGGGAGCACTGTGAATTGGTATAACTACCATTCGAGCAATCTTTTTTCTTGTTTTTTCATTTGATTTTTGGTAAAATATTCTTATGTATTTTTTTCTATTTTTAAAATTTCTCCATAAGTTAGAATTAGTCTAGTGTCAGACCAAAAGCCAAATGACCTTTGATATTCCTTGGATGAGTACAAAAGGTTTGTCTCATTCATTTTCATTAAGAGAATTGGTCTTCTTCTCCTTCTTCCTCCTCTTCTTCCTCTTGGCCAATCCTTCCTCATGGCTGAATCACCTTGTGTGGCTAGCACCACAAAGTTGGTTCTTCTCTAGATCGAGAGTTCGTGAGACGAACGGAACATGTTCGCGCGGATACCATAGAGGCATGGACGCTTGATTGCACTGAGATATATATCTAAAGAAAAGTTGCTGTCAGGATTGCGAAGGACACGCTACAAATGTATACCTCTCATGTGAAACTTAGTATATGTAATTTTATCCTTTGCATGGATCTTCTGGGAGAGGATCTAGTTAATTTTTCTGCTGTGCTTTCTGCGTGTTTAGCGCACTAGGTCCCTACACTAATAACCTCTCCTAACAATTTTGTTAATTTTTCAAAGTTTCTCAAAATTGGTGCATCACCACTCGAGCGATATTTTTTGCCTTTTTTACTTCCGCACTACTAATCCAAAGACCAAGTCTTAGAACTAGTTTCATTGGTTTTTTGTGAGATTTTCACTAAATGACCCATCAAGAAGGCTACAGTATCACACGCCTACTCCTCTTCTTCAGCAAGGATTTTGAGTAATAAAAAAATTAGATAGAGTACCACCTAAGGACCCAGGAGAAAATATGGTCCATAATCCAAATTAGATTCATGCTCCCCACCAAAGATGGAGTACTACTTGCCTACGACAAATCCGATTGTGTTGATCGAGTTTTGTAAGTAGGATACTTTTGTAATGCCCTCTTTCACTGCATTCAAAACATTACTATGTGGTTTGACCAAAGAAGAATTTAATCGGGTCAGACCTTTCAAGAGTGTCAAAGAGATTTGGAAGAAACTGATCGAGCTACATGAAGTGACTTCCAAAGCTAAGGCTTTGAAAGTGACGCGGTTAGAACCTTCGAAAGAGTCGGATGAAGAAGAACAAGCTCGAGTAAACTACCTTGCACTATCAGCACAAGCACAAGCGGCTGAGACTGAGTCTGAACCCGAATTCAAAGCTAAGCCCAAATCCAAGATGGCAATAATCAAGGGGGAGAATCCTAACAAGGATTCAAAATGTAACCTTGTAAGTTTAAAATTTAAAAATCATATAATATGTTTTGAATGCAGTGAAAGAGGGCATTACAAAAGTAAGTATCCTACTTACAAAACTCGATCCACACAACCAGAGGTAAAGGAGAAACCAGCACCAAAAGTTTGGAAAGGGAAGGAACATATTAAGTGCTTCGAGTACCAGAAGTTCAAACATTACAAAAGTTAATGTCCAGAAATAGGACCCAAGGATCCAAGGAAAGCAAACAAGGTTAGTAAGTTTATATTACATGAAAATCCTATCTTTACTACACATGCTAGTAACTTAGTTAATCATTATTGGTCTAGCTTTGATTTTCTTGAAAAATTAGATATGCATGCTCAATTAATTAATTCAAGTAATTCAATTAATCAAGTTTGTTCAAGGTTTAAAAATTCAAAGTCAAGTTTTATAAAATTAGAAAAGTAAAATAATATTTTAAAAAATAAAATTGATAAATTAGAAAAGTTAATTAATAATTTTATCAACTCACAAAATCTAGACTTGGGTTACAAGTCTAAGTTAAATTTGAATAACAAACTTAAACCCCATAAACCAAGTTATAATCAAGTATCCTTCAATTATGAAACTAATCAATAAAATTAAAACTTAAATCTTAAAACCAACTATATTGATAAATGTCATGTCATTCATGAACAAATTGCTTAACTTGGCTGGTCCATGCATAATTGCCATGAACATGCATATGCTTAATTAATCTATATTGATAAATGTCATGTCATTCATGTTTACTAATTGCTTAATCTAGAATGGTTAGATAAGGACTTAGGCTTAAATGACACCTGATTAGTTAGACCAAGGATTCTCAGAAAGAAAGTTAAATATTCAATTTCCTTAAAAGACTTTGTCTAGAAGTGGTTGTTGCTCCAATACCCAAGAAGGTCTCGTGGCTCACCATAATTTGGAAGCCAATTATTGAAATAAATACATAACCAACTAACTATTAAACCTAAGATGTAAATCAATCCTAAGATTTTAAATTAAATTAAAAAAAAATTAACCAAATCACAAAATCCATAAGGTTTCGTGTTTACAAATCTAGAAAAGGGTGAGACAAATTTAGTTTAAAATTGAGAATTAATTTAATCAATCTTAAATTAGACTTAACTCAACCCTGATCAAACTCAAATCGAACTAGATCAAACATAAATGAAACCAGATCAAGCTCAAATCAAATCAGATCAAACGTAATCAAATTTGATCAAGCTCAAATCAAACCAGATCAAACTTATATAAAATCTGATCAAGATTAAATCAAACCAGATCAAACTTAAATCAAATTGGATCAAGCTCAAATAAAACTAGATCAAACTAAAATTAAACTAGATCTAACTTAAATCAAATATGATCAAACTTAAATCAAATCTGATCGAACTTAAATCAAATTTAATCAAACTTAAATCGAACTAGATGAATCTTAAATCAACTCAAATCAAATTCAAATAAATTGTTCAAATTTAAATCAACTTTAATATAATTCAAACTTAACAATTCTTTAAAATTCAAACATGATTATGTTCCACAAATTTAGAGATAATATTCTCAAACTTAAAATCATCTTTAAAATTAAGATTAACTTAACTCCATCTCACACCAACTCATAAGTTTAACATGTTTCATGTCATTCCGAGCTCACTATGTACCTCATAGGAACTCATAAAATTTGTGACGAATTTCAAAATTCATTGCAGATTATGTGATGAATTTTGAAATTTGTTACAGATTGTATTTTTTTAAAATAAACTTTCCAGAACCGGTTGAAGTACCTAGAGAGCTCGGAATGAGATGGAACCAATTCTTATGGGTTAAAATAAATCCCCTAATCATATAAATACCCTCAAATATCAAATTTACCTAATACATTGAGATCATTGATTTTATGAATGTGATTAATATTTTTTAGACACCTTCACTGTAAAAAAATCACCGGTTTAGTAGAATTAGTGATTGAGGAGATTTATAAAATCATAGGATTTATAAGAACCCATAGGAACTAGTTTCATATCATTCCGATTTCTCTAGGTACCTCAACCAAACTTGAAAATTTTAAATTTATATATAAAAAAATCTCAAATCTATGATGAATTTTGAAATTTATCATAGATTCTGCAATGAATTTCAAAATTCATCGTAGATTGTTATTTTTATTTTTTAAAAAATAAATTTTTCAAAGATGGTTGACGTACCTAGAGAGCTAGGATGACATGAAACAAGTTTATATGGGTTCCTATAAACTCCCTGATTATAAAAATGCCCTTAAAAATAATTTGACCAACTTTTTTTTCTTAAATTGCTAAATCCATTACCTGCATATAAAACTTAGTTAAATTTCTATAAGAAGTTGTAATTTAATAGGTCACACTTATTTTAAAGTATCTAAAGATGGTCAAAGTACCTAGAGAGTATGAAATGAGATGAAATCAGTTTCTATGAGTTCATATAAATCTCTTGATTATATAGGTGCCCTCAAATATTAATTTTACCCAATATATTAAGATCATTGATTTCATGAAGGTGATTAACATTTTTCAACCACAATCGTAGCAAAAAAATCACTGGTTGGGTAAAATTAGTGGTTGATGAGATTTATAAAATTAGAGGATTTATAGGAATCAATTTCATATCATTCTGAGCTCTATAGGTACCTTAACCGACCTCAAAAAGTTTAAATTTATATATATATAAAATATCAAATATGCGATGAATTTTAAATTTCATCACAGATCTGTAACAAAATTTGAAATTTGTTGCAGATTTTGAGATGAATTTTGAAATTTATTGCAGATTCTGCGACAAATTTGAAATTTATTGCAGATTCTGTGATAAATTTTGAAATTTGTTGCAGATTGTAATTTTTTTTTAAAAAATAAAATTTCCAATGCTAGATGAGGTACCTAGAGTGCTTAGAATGAGATGAAATCAGTTCCTATAGGTTCTTATAAATCGCTTGATCATATAGATGTCCTCAAATATCAATTTTAACTAATATATTGACATCATTGATTTTATGAAGGCGATTAATTTTTTTCGAACATCTTCATAGTAAAAGAATCACCAGTTGTGTAAAATTAGTGGTTGATTACATTTATAAAATTAGGGTACTTATAGAAACCCATAGGAATTAGTTTTATATCATTCTGAGTCCTCTGGGTAACTCAACCGGCCTTCAAAAATTTAAATTTATATATAAAAAATATCTCAAATCTACGAGGAATTTTGAAATTCATCACAGATTGATATTTTTAATTTCTTAAAAATAAACTTTTTGAAGTCAGTTGACGTACCTAGAGGTTTTGAATGACGTGAAACAAGTTCATATGGGTTCCTATAAACCCCCTGATCATTAAAATGTCCTTAAAAAAATAGTTTAACTAACTACATTTTTTCTTAAATTACTAACTCAGTTACGTGCATGTAAGACTTAGTTAAATTTCTATAAATCCCTTGCTAAACCCACGTTACAATCACTTTCTTGTCCATTAGCTGGCTTGCAACTCCCTAAACTGCCACCGAACATATAACCAACGCTAGTTTTCTTAGCAACCCTCTCCATTCTCCATCGTAATCCTTTCCACTCCATTGTCTATTCTTTAGCACTGTACATTAATTTTTAGTCCTGATAGATCCTACAACACACAAGCCCTGGCTGCTTTCTTACCAGCTTTTTTCTTATGTAATTTGTAGGGAAATTGTCAAACATCAATTCCCACATTGAATAAATAAATGGTAATTCGTTTCATTTTAAGTTGTATATTAGAAGGAAGGAAGGATTCATGCTACAATGTACAAGGTTGACGCCTGCTACAAATGCTTGTAGTGGCACCTTTGCTTAGCTGTTTCACGTTGAAGCAGCTACTTCGATAGTTAACTGCTACACCTTGTAGTAGCTAACTATCTATTTTAGCTATTTCATTTTAAGTTGTAATGCCCTCTATTCCTATTATATATTGTTTATACGTGATTTCTCTTTATTGGATGTCTCGGATGTTAAATTGTTAATTAATTCCATAGCTAGTTGCTACAACATTGTAGCAGTTACTTGGAAGGTTAGCTGCTATAACGCTGTAGTAGTTACTTGGAATGTTAGCTGCTACAACATTGTAATAGCTAATTCGACAGTTAGCTGCTATAATGTTATAGCAGTTACTTGGAACGTTAGCTGCTAAAATGCTGTAGCAGCTAATTCAACGGTTAGTTGCTACAACATTATAGAAGTTCCTTGGAATGTTAGTTGCTACAAACTATAGCAGCTAATTCATCGGCATTGTAGCAACTACTTGGAATGATAACTGCTACAACGCTATAGCAGCTACTTGGAATGATAGCTGCTACAACACTGTAGCAGCTAATTCGTTGGTCAGCTGCTACAATATTGTAGCAGTTACTTGAAATGTTAGTTGCTACAATGCTATAGTAGCTAATTTGACGGTTAGCTGCTACAACATTGTAGTAGTTCCTTGGAATGTTAGCTGCTACAATACTTTAGAAGCTAATTCATTGGTTAGTTGCTACAACATTGTAGCAGCTACTTGGAATATTAGCTGATGTATGCCCAAGGGCTGAAGATAGGAGAGATTAGTTATCACTTCCGGAAGGCCCAATTACAAGACTACGGGCAAAGCGTTTCAAGGAAGCACTAAATGGGCTAATCAAAAAACATTGGGAGGACTATGAGCAAGGAGAAACCAAGATAATCGCAACTGCTAGTCGTGGCCTAATCCACATAATCGGGCATAACCATCCATGACTGGCTACGCTTAACGGAAGAACGCTAATAAGCATGCGAAGCATGGGAACTCGTTCATGCATGAAGACTTAAGTATTTTAGATTATTTAAAGCATGCGACTTGGGACTCTAATTGTGCATGCATTTATTTTGTTTTGGGTTTATAGATAGCTTGCATGAGGCATGCAACATTGGGACTCTAATTGTGCATGTACTTATCTTGTATTTTTCCTTATTCACACCCATTATATAAGGGAAGGACATCTTAGCATGAAGCAACTTAGTTTTTGGTGAGATTGTGTGCTCTCTTAGTTCTTGAAAGAACTTGCTGAACTTATCGAGCCTACTCTCATGGCGTTCAACCCATCGAAACTTATCACCCCCTAGGTGTGGCGTTTCTTTCCTTCGTAGGCTTGGTTCGTGCCAATTCTTGGTTACGGGTCAAGGCTCACACTCTTGTCGTTTAGTTCTTGGGATTCTATCCACCTTTGTTTCGGGTTCCATCACATTGATTGGTGGGGTTCGTATCTTTAGCTACTACAATGCTGTAGTAGCTACTTTGAATGATAGCTGCTTCAACACTATAACAACTAATTCATTGGTTAGATGCTACAACATTGTAGTAGCTACTTGGAATAATAGCTACTACAATGTTGTAGTAGCTACTTGGAATGATAGCTACTACAATGTTGCAGCAGTTAATTCGATGGTTAGCTACTGCAACATTGTAACAACTACTTGGAATGTTAGCTGCTACAACATAGTAATAATTACTTGGAATATAGGTGCTACAATGTTGTTGCAGCTAATTCGACGATTAGCTGCTATAATGTTGTAACAGTTATTTGGAATGTTAGCTGCTACAACGTTGTAGCAGCTAATTCATCGGTTAGCTACTATAACGTTGTAGCATCTACTTGGAATTATAGCTGTTATAATGCTGTAGCAGCTACTTGAAATGATAGCTGCTACAACATTACAATAGCTACTTGGAATAATAGTTGCTACAACATTATAATAGCTACTTGGAATGATAGCTGCTATAACATTGTATCAGCTAACCGTCGAATTAGCTGCTACAACATTGTATTAGCTACCTTGACACTCCAAACCTCCAATTCTTACAATTTTTTTTGTTATAAAACTTGCAAGAAACTTACCAAACATCATTTTCCATAAATCATTTGATGGTCATTTCAATGTAGCTACTTTGATGATACTATACTAAGTAGGCAGTAGACATTTATATTTGTATTATTTTAATTTTTTATGATTTAAGTTGTAACTGCTACAACATGTATCAGCTTTCAATTGGGTAACTGTAACACCTTATATAAGCTATCCGACAGTAGCTTCTGCACAATATAGCAGCCAGCCTACATTAGCTACTCCATGTTATAGCAGCTACCCTACAATAGCTACTCCATGTTATAGCAGCTATCATACAATAACTACTACATGTTGTAGCAACTACTTTGACACTCCAAACAAACTTGTCTTACAATTTTTTTTATGTAGTTTGTAGGAAACTTGGCAAGCATGATTTCCCACAAACCATTCGATGGTAAGTTTTTTCAATATAAGTTGTAATTCCCTCTAATCTTAATAGATATTATCTTGCACGGGCGGAGAAAGAGGAAATATATTGTACAATTACCTTTTTACCCTCATCGGACAAAGTTTTAACCCCTAAACTTGCCGTGTGACAAATATTTTGAAAGAATTTCATTGATAGTAGATCGGTGCCCCACAGTATCTTAGTCAACCAACCTCACTGCGACAACTTATTTTTCATCCAAAGCTTCGTCTCCATCATAAGTATTATGTTATGCTTTAAAGTTTTGATTATTCTCGTTTTATTTAGGGGTTCAAATTTTTAGGGTTTTAATTCATCTCCTAGCTGCTACAATGGTGGTTAATGATTATAGGTCTTTGGATTGAATATTTACTTAGAGCGAATAGAGGGTAAAAAAGGTTTATCTTTGTTGTAGCAGGTAAGTGACAATAACGTAGTTAAACTCTAATGATTGATACAACGTGGTTAAACTCTACAGTCCCTATTGGCTTCGCATTATTATAGCAGCTACTTGACTCTAACTGCTACAACATGATCAGTAGCTATGTTATAACAACTACTAATCACGTTGTAGTACATAGGAGAAATTATAGACATTGTATATGTATCATATTATGGTTAAAAAATAATAGTGTAATGTAACATATTATGAGTGAAAACTAACTACATTATAATGAAGCCAAATGATTATCACTAAGATCTTATGTATTTGTTTGATAGAATTCAATGGCAAGCTAGAGAACTTCTGCTTCCCATGCAAATCATAAGAAAGTGCATTAAAAAAGTAATTATCCTCACTTTAAGGGGTTTTTTTTATTATCACTACACATAAACGACTGACAGATAGAGTTGATAAATGGAAGCTCATTTGCTTGGGCCATAGCAATGCCTAAAATTGCAAATATCCAAAGCCTTATACAAAATATGTTTGACAATTGGAACGTTGAAGCAAGATGTTTCATCTTTCATAATAAGAAAATTAGATTCACAAGGCAAGATGTTTCACTGATTCTAGGACTCCTCAACCAAGGCAAGGAAGTAAATTTACAGCAACATGAAGTCACCACTCCACTATTTCTTCAACACTTTAGTAATATGGAGTGTACACAAATGGAACTAGAGAACAAGATGATCAACCTTAAAAAACAACCTTCATCTACAGAATCTGATACTCTCTTTTGCCAATTTTTAATATTATATTTCTTTGTTTGTATTTTATTTACTACTACTAGCAGTATATCTAGACTACCAGTACAATAACTGTTGGTGCAACCTTAGGTCAAGGTTGACCTGGTAGACCAGACTCGAGTTGACTTGACTCGAGTTGTGTTTTGATGTTTGATGAGTTATGTTTGACAATGTTTGACGTGAACAGAAAAGTTGTATCTTGATGTTTTATAAGGATACAAGCTTGGGAGATTGTGGGTGCAACCCGTGGTCAAGGTTGACCTGGTTGACCCGAGGTGAGTTGACCTGACTCGGAAAAGTCCAAGCAGGGAGCTTGGCACGGGAAAAGTCCAAGCAGGGAGCTTGGCATGGGAAAAGTCCAAGCAGGGAGTTTGGCATGGTGAAAAGTCCAAGCAGGGAGTTTGGCACGGGAAAAGTCCAAGTCCAAGTATGGAGACTTGGCACGGAGAAGTCCAAGTATGGAAGCTTGGCACATGGGAAGTCAGAGAGGGCTCGGTAGCTCGTTCTCTGGACTGTGGTCAGAGATGGCTCGGGAGCTCGTTCTCTGGACCGGATGGAAGTCGGAGAGGGCTCGGTAGCTCGTTCTCCGAACTGTGGTCAGAGAGGGCTCGGTAGCTCGTTCTCTGGACCGGATGTGGAAAGTCCTGGTGAGTGAAGCCAGGCAGACGGATAAGTCCTGGTGAGTGAAGCCAGGCAGTTGTGAAAACCCTAGTGAGTGAAGCTAGGTGAAAGTCCTGGTGAGTGAAGCCAGGGTGTGGGAAAGTCCTGGTGAGTGAAGCCAAGTGAAAATCCTAGTGAGTGAAGCTAGGTGAAAGTCCTGGTAAATGAAGCCCGGGCAAGGGAAAATCCAGATGGATCAAGGGTGATCGGACATCTGGTGTTGAGAAGGTGAAAACCCTAGTGAGTGAAGCTAGGTGAAAGTCCTGGTGAGTGAAGCCGGGCAAGGGAAAATCCAGATGGATCAAGGGTGATCGGACATCTGGTGTTGAGAAGGTCAAGTAGGTCAAGGGAGTGACCGAATACTTGACACGAAGAGAAAAGTCCAAGTGGGTCAAAGGGATTGACCGGACACTTGGTGGGGAGTCTTAGCAGGTCAAGGGAGTGACTGGATGCTAAGCATGATGTACCAAGAGGTCAATGTTGACCGGATATTGGTTTGGACTTGGTTTGGGCAAAAACCAAGACCTGGATCGGTCTGGTGACCGATCCACTGATACTGTGGTTTCCTGATCGGTCTGGAGACCGATCAGAAAGCGATCAGTGTGCCTCTGTGAGCTTACTGATCGGTTTGGGGACCGATCAGCAGGAAGCCTGATCGGTCCCCGGGACCGATCAGGGTACGCACAGAGAGTTGGACAACTCTCTGTGAAAGCATTCTGATCGGTCTGGGGACCGATCAGCATAGAGCCTAATCGGTCTCCATGACCGATCAGAAGAACCCTGGACCGATCAGGGTGGAGCCTGATCGGTCTAGGACTAGCCATTGTGACTCAACGGCTAGGTTATTTTGGGCTTCTATGTTCTGGCCTTTTTGCTTGCAGGTTCGCAGGTTGGCTCAGGATATCAGAGGTTATAAAAGGAGATCGAGGGCTGCTACAGTTATTATCTTCTTCTTCTTTTCCGAAGCTTCTGCTTCTTCTTGATCTTCTTCTTGCTTCTGCAAGTTATTGCTTCTGCTGTTCTAGAGCTTTGTTAAGCTCGCTTCCGAAGCTTCGCGTGAGCTTCCTCGACTTCTTCGATTGGTTTCAGCTGCTGCTGTGATTCTGTGAAGTTGGTGCTTCATCTACAGATTTCAGTCGACGACGAGAAGGCAAGCAAGAGTTGTTACATTCATCTTTATATTTGTATCTTGCTGTGCTTCTTGTACTTGTACTCTGATCTTGCTGTTGCAAGAGTTTGTGGTGAGGTTTCTCCACCCAGAAGGAGTTCTTATTAGCCGATTTTCCGGGAACTCATCCACCGACGGATTGATAGGCTTCGTCCACCTTACGGACACGCCGAGGAGTAGGAGTTTCATCTCCGAACCTCGTTACATCGTCGAGTTCGAGTTTGAGGTTTGATCTTTCCTTTTTTGCATTTCTATTTAGTTATTTCCGCTGCGCTAACCCTAATCGTAGGAAGAAACGAGCAATTTGGGGTCGGCTATTCACCCCCCCCCCCTCTCTAGCCGAGTACGACGATCCTAACAAGTGGTATCAGAGCGAGGTCGCTCTTCGTTGGATCAACACCCGGGGGAGCACGAGCTTGAGAATGGATCTATTTGGAGAAGATGTCACGATTCCACCCTTCTACGATCAAGACAACTTCGCGTTTTGGAAGGTAAGAATTAAGTACTTTCTTATGACTAACCTTGAAAATTGGAGTTGTGTTCAATTAGGTTTCAAGCCTCCGATGGACAAGAAAGGAGAAACCCTAGAGAAGAAGGAGTGGACCAAGGAACAAGTCCACCAATCCCTAGTCAACGATGAGGTATTGAAAATTTTTGAATTTTCTTTACCTAATGATGTTTTGTGTAGGATAGGTGGATATAACGATGCCAAGGAGTTGTGGAACAACTTGGCAAAGTTCCATGAGGAGAACTCCACTTCAAGTCATGAAGAGGAGTCAAGTGAGCCAAGTAGCTCACTTCATGGAGGAATGGATTTAGAAGTTGAGGGCCACTCAACATCTAAAGAAGAAGAGGAGGAGAGTTCTTCTTCAAGTTCGGAGCAAGAAGAAGAAGCTTCTACCTCCGGAAGGGATGAAGAAGAGAGCGTTCATCCATCCTCAACTCTAGGTAACTCAAGCCATTTAGTTTCTAGCAAATTACACATAATGTGCTTTGAGTGTAGGGAATTTAGACATTACAAGAGTAAATGTCCAAAGAGGGTTAGAAAGACTCCACCGGCGCCAAAGGTCAAGGAAGCCGGAGTCCCAACACGCAAGGGCAAGGAGCACGTGGTGTGCTTCCAATGCAAGCGAAGGGGACACTATAGGAGTCAATGTCCGAGGGGGAGGCAACCTCACAAGGACAAAAGACCGAGCACGTCAATAGGGGGAGCGAAGGCAAACCCTAAGGTAACATTTAAGTCTCACTCTTGCAATAAGACACATGCTAGTAGTTTTGTTGCAATTGTTAATAATGATAAGCATGTTAACTTTAGGAACCAATATATGTGCTTAGGTGCTAAACATGTTAGCCTAGGTAAGGACAACACTAGAAATGTCAATCCTAGGATTAACTCATCTAAGGTTAGGGAGAACCTAGGTAGAAATCCCAAATCAACTAGACACATGCCTAGGAATACCTCAAAGAAAAAGGATAAATTAAAGCTTGAGGTATTAGAGAAAGAAAATCTAGTCTTGAGGTCAAGACTTGACTCTCTAGAAAAGGCTCTTAAGGATTTGACTCTAGGGTCTAGGGGTCAAAAACCCAAGTCCAAGGACAAGAAAGGTTTGGGTCACAAACCTAAGTCCCAAGTAGTCAAGCCCAATTATCATAATGTTCCATTCGATTATGGAACAAAACCTAGGGCTAGGAAGAACAACACCAAAGTCACAAGGGGAGTCACCCCTAGAGTTGATCTTGATGAGTCCCAAATGACCAAGGCTTCAAAGCCTAGGAGGGTCATTAGGAGGGTTGCTAGGGAAGTCATCCCTAGTGAATATTTAGTGAACCCAATGAGCTCCAATAGGTATTGGGTTCCTAGGAGCGTGATTTCATCACGCTAGATTAGTTAGGGTGTGCCAACCTTACTTGAATAGGTAGTTAACCTAATCATGGCAAAAGGTGGCACTTTAGGATTTTTCAAGGTATAATCAAGCCTTGAAAATGAAATTAAGAATTATTCCTAAGGTGATTAGAATGTGCCAATCAAATTTGAGGAGTTTTCTAGAGTCAATCTAATTGGCACATAGTGATCTAAAAATCTTTGGTATAAGATGCTAGGTCTATTACACTTAGGAATATAGAACCTATGGCAAAATGATCAAAACTATCAAAAATGGCAATTAAGGCTAGAATTAGGTATCTTCTATACCTTTACATGTTATTTGCCATATATTGTTTGCCATATGCCATGTCATGACATCATATTTAATTTATTATCATTTGAAATGTCATGATAATGCTTAGGTTAGTTAAATGTCATGCTCTATTTAAGTTTCATACTTTATGCCATGACATCATGACATTGGCACATGTTTTTACTTATGATATTATTATATGCCATGTCATTATCTTTTGCATTTATAATCAATTAATTTGATTTAAGGACAAAAACACAATTTGAAATGGAGATCAAATTGTTGTTTAGAAAATGCATGAGAACTTAGCCTAAGATGACCTAAACCCATATCTCACATCAAAATTGACTTGGATGTGTTTGATACACCTTAGATGTGTGTGAGATATTAGGATCATGAGTTAGGATCAAGGTGCATAGTTCTTGTACCTAGATAAGCCTAATTCGAAATTGGGGATCATAGGGAAAGCTTGTGTACAAGTCATGTACATTTAGCCCTAAGATTGTGGTCCCAAATTAAAGGGTTTAAAATCATTTCAAAATTGATTTGAAAAACCTTGATGAAGCTTTTCTAGTGATAGCATTCATCATTGAACAAGGTGATACAAAGATGAGTTAACTTTGAGCTATTTCAAAGACTTGTGAACTTTGTATCAAGATTGAAAAATGGAAGCTATTTTCATAGAAAATTATTTTTCCATGATAGTATATGTTATGAGGAATGTATCCTCAAAATTTTACAATTTTTGAAATTTTTTGTGATTTTCTAGAAGTTTCTGAATTTCGGGAGAAGAAAAATTCAGAAATCAGAAATCAGAGGTCGTGGACCGATCAAGAGGTTCCCTGATCGGTCCAGGTCCTGGACCTATCCAGAGGGAGCCTGATCGGTCTGGTGACCGATCAGGGCGTGCCAAATTGCTGAAATTCGACTGGTTGTCTGAAATTTCAGCTCGGGAGTTGGTATTTTGAAGGTTTAAAACTCTCCAAGACATTGTTGGTGCAATGGTCAAGGGGGAGTTGACCTTTAGGGGGAATTTTACCTATTAGTCAAGGGGAGTTGACTTTTAGGGGGAGTTTTTACTCCTAAAGACTTGAGTGATATGGGATTATCACTAAGTTAATTGTTGACCTTAGTATCAAGGGGGAAATTAAGGGTTTTAATGAAAGGTATGGGACCTTCATTAGAAAGAAACTCTTGACCTTGATTCACTCTTTTTGATGTGTGTCAAAAAGGGGGAGAGTGTAGTTTGGGGAGAATGTTCAAGGAAGAACATTAGAAAACCTAAGTTAGGTTATCGGGTTAACCTAACTTGATTATGAGTTTTGTCAAACATCAAAAAGGGGGAGATTGTTGGTGCAACCTTAGGTCAAGGTTGACCTGGTTGACCAGACTCGAGTTGACTTGACTCGAGTTGTGTTTTGATGTTTGACGAGTTATGTTTGACAATGTTTGACGTGAACAGAAAAGTTATATCTTGATGTTTTACAAGGATACAAGCTTGGGAGATTGTGGGTGCAACCCGTGGTCAAGGTTGACCTGGTTGACCCGAGGTGAGTTGACCTGACTCGGAAAAGTCCAAGCAGGGAGCTTGGCACGGGAAAAGTCCAAGCAGGGAGCTTGGCATGGGAAAAGTCCAAGCAGGGAGTTTGGCATGGTGAAAAGTCCAAGCAGGGAGTTTGGCATGGTGAAAAGTCCAAGCAGGGAGCTTGGCACGGGAAAAGTCCAAGTCCAAGTATTGAGACTTGGCACGGAGAAGTCCAAGTATGGAAGCTTGGCACATGGGAAGTCGGAGAGGGCTCGGTAGCTCGTTCTCCGGACTGTGGTCAGAGAGGGCTCGGGAGCTCGTTCTCTGGACCGGATGGAAGTCGGAGAGGGCTCGGTAGCTCGTTCTCCGAACTGTGGTCAGAGAGGGCTCGGTAGCTCGTTCTCTGGACCGGATGTGGAAAGTCCTGGTGAGTGAAGACAGGCAGACGGATAAGTCCTGGTGAGTGAAGCCAGGCAGTTGTGAAAACCTTAGTGAGTGAAGCTAGGTGAAAGTCCTGGTGAGTGAAGCCAGGCAGTGGAAAAGTCCTGGTGAGTGAAGCCAGGCAGTGGGAAAGTCCTGGTGAGTGAAGCCAGGCAGTTGTGAAAACCCTAGTGAGTGAAGCTAGGTGAAAGTCCTAGTGAGTGAAGCCAGGCAGTGGGAAAGTCCTGGTGAGTGAAGCCAGGCAGTTGGAAAGTCCTGGTGAGTGAAGCCGGGCAGATTAGAAATCCTGGTGAGTGAAGCCAGGTGAAAACCCTAGTGAGTGAAGCTAGGTGAAAGTCCTGGTGAGTGAAGCCGGGCAAGGGAAAATCCAGATGGATCAAGGGTGATCGGACATCTGGTGTTGAGAAGGTCAAGTAGGTCAAGGGAGTGACCGGATACTTGACACGAAGAGAAAAGTCCAAGTGGGTCAAAGGGATTGACCGGACACTTGGTGGGGAGTCTTAGCAGGTCAAGGGAGTGACCGGATGCTAACCATGATGTACCAAGAGGTCAAGGTTGACCGGATATTGGTTTGGACTTGGTTTGGGCAAAAACCAAGACCTGGATCGGTCTGGTGACCGATCCACTGATACTGTGGTTTCCTGATCGGTTTAGAGACCGATCAGAAAGAGATCAGTGTGCCTCTGTGAGCTTACTGATCGGTCTGGGGACCAATCAGCAGGAAGCCTGATCGGTCCCCGGGACCGATCAGGGTACGCACAGAGAGTTGGGCAACTCTCTGTGAAAGCATTCTGATCGGTCTGGGGACCAATCAGCATAGAGCCTGATCGGTCTCCATGACCGATCAGAAGAACCCTGGACCGATCAGGGTGGAGCCTGATCGGTCCAGGACTAGCCGTTGTGACTCAACGGCTAGGTTATTTCGGGCTTCTGTGTTCTGGCCTTTTTGCTTGCAGGTTCGCAGGTTGGCTCAAGATATCAGAGGTTATAAAAGGAGATCGAGGGCTGCTACAGTTATTATCTTCTTCTTCTTCTCCGAAGCTTCTGCTTCTTCTTGATCTTCTTCATTCTTCTGCAAGTTATTGCTTCTGCTGTTCTAGAGCTTTGTTAAGCTCGCTTCCGAAGCTTCGCGTGAGCTTCCTTGACTGGTTTCAGCTGCTGCTGTGATTCTGTGAAGTTGGTGCTTCATCTACATATTTCAGTCGACGACGAGAAGGCAAGCAAGAGTTGTTACATTCATCTTTATATTTTTATCTTGCTATGCTTCTTGTACTTGTACTCTGATCTTGCTGTTGCAAGAGTTTGTGGTGAGGTTTCTCCACCCAGAAGGAGTTCTTATTAGCCGGTTTTTCGGGGACTCATCCACCGACGGATTGATAGGCTTCGTCCACCTTACGGACACGCCGAGGAGTAGGAGTTTCATCTCCTAACCTCATTACATCGTCGAGTTCGAGTTTGAGGTTTGATACTTCTTTTTTGCGTTTCTATTTAGTTATTTCCGCTGCGCTAACCCTAATCGTAGGAAGAAACGAGCAATTTGGGGTCGGCTATTCACACCCCCCTCTCTAGCCGAGTACGACGATCCTAACAATAACTGTTAGTATTAACCCTAGTACCAATTATGAAATGATTGTAAAGTGCTTATTTTGTATAATATTTCATTATTAATAAAAGGCAAAGTTGGTTATTATATTTATTTCAGTTCATTGCCGATTGGATAAGTATAATAATGTCCTTGGGTAGTAGGTTATTATTTACAACATATCAATTAATTGAATTGATAGTGAAATATTGTAGATATACATGAAACACTACTCTTAACTATTCCTAGTAAAACATTAATATATAAGGACAATATTAATGCGTTGAGACTAGCATGTAGGTCAACGGATGACTTGATCTCACAAGTCATGGATATGAGATATCAGGTTGACTATGGGTATATATTAGAGAATATATACTGAATGACCTACCATGAGAATGTTTCATGGATCATTATATGAGTGACATAAACATTCTCATGTGACTCTTGGTATGAATAGTCCTTAGATCTGAAATCACTACGGTTCCTTACATAAGGAGTTGTGTACTTTGGTATCGATAAACGTCACCTGTAACAAGATGGACAATAAAGTAGATCACTGGGTATGCAATGAATTATGTGGAGGGATGTGAGTGATGTAGATGGGATCTATCCTTTCCAGATGACGGAAGTAATATTTGTGGGCCCCTTGATTAGTAGGACATAAGAAAGCATGACCATGTGCAAATAAGTCAATATGAGATATTGAGCTTATTTGATTGAGTGTGATTACTTAGAGATCAAGAAACACAAAAGGTTGATAAGAGGATGACATGATCTATGCCTCATTGATCAATCTAGATATCAAGGATAGAGGGACCAAGTCATACAATATAATAGCCATAGACAGGTTAGGTCGGATCTCGACTTTCTCGTCACTTGGGTAGCAATGATGCCTTGTCGATCATTTAAGCCAGTGTTAAAAATACCTCCTGCTGAATATGTCTCGGTCGGTCATTCAAGCTGGCTGTATATACTGTTAAGAATACCTCCTGCTAATTATGTCTCAGTCGATCGTTCAAGTCGGCCGAATACTGTTAAGACTACCTCCTGTTAAATATGTTTCGGCCATCATTCAAGCTGGTCGTATATGTCTCGACTGGTTGTTTAAGTCGGTCGTATATGCTATTAAGACTACCTTATGTTAAAACTGTCTTTACGCTCGGGCGGGCTTTGTCCAGCCGAGCATATATGAGCATGTGGGTACTTGCTTGGCCTGCAATCAACCAGTTATATGCTGAGAGTTTTATATAAGGATAAATGCCTTTATGCTCGGGCGGCCTTTGCCTGATTGAGCATATACGAGCACGTGGTTGCTCGCTCGGCCTGCAGTTGGCCGACAAGATATTGAAAATATTATATAAGGCTAAATGCCTCTGTGCTCGAGCGGGCTTTGCTCGGTCGAGCATATATGAGCAAGGGAGCGCACACTCGGCCTGCGGTCGGCTGATAATATACTGAGAATATTATATAAGGCTAAATGTCTTTATGCTCGAGCAGGCTTTGTCCGACCGAGCATATATGAGCATGTGGGTGCTCGCTCGACTTGCGATCGACCGATAAGATACTGAAAATATTATATAAGGCTAAATATCTTTATGCTTAGGCGGGCTCTTGCCCGGTCGAGCATATATTGTAACACCCATAGGATCCCTAGCAATTTTATGAATTATTTTCCCATGATTAAAATAGGTTTTATGTAGATTTTTTGAAAATAAAAAGGAAATAGAACCCAAAAGAGGCATAATCAAGGTTTGAACCTTGGACCTCTTGTTAGATGCATATATGTGATAACCAGTAGCCCCAGCAGGGGGTGTGCTGTTAGAAAAAGAAGGGAGATTGTAATTAAGGTGAAGGTCCTTTCACTTAGAAGGAGACATAGAAGGAGAAGTTTAAGTTTTCTTCTTCCTTCCCAATGAGAAGATGGTTTTACCTTCTTCCTTCATTTTGGCATAAATAAGAGAAAGGAAGGAAAATTTTCATTTTGTCTTCTCTCTTCCTCCTCCTTCCTTCCTCCACCGAACCCTAAAGCTCTCCTTTTCATTTTGCCAAATCCAAGCTAAGGGCTTTCTCTTTAGGAAAACTTCACAAGCAAGGTCCCTTCTCTTAGTGAAGCAAGCGAGAGGATGTAAATATTCCTTCACCTGCAGTATAAGTAGTTCTCGTATGCTTTATGTTTAAAGGTTGTTTGAAAAACTTAGGGATTTCCTTGCAAGTTTCGGCCAAGATAAGGATTTGTGGTCACTTATGGTTGTCAAGTTTTCAATTTATGCTTCATGTAGTATTAAAAAGTCTAGAATCTCACCCGTGAGTTTTCGGCCAAGATTGAATATAAGGCTTGGAGCAAAGTTTTGAAATCTAACCATGCTTATTTATGCTTCTTCATGATGTATGATCTCTTATATGTGATTAGTTTAAATTTTCATACTACATGTGGTATAAAAAGCTTAGAACCTTACCTTTAGGTTTCGGCCAAGGATGGATACAAGGTTTAGGGATAAGTTTTAAACCCTAATCATGCTTGTTATGCTTCTTCATGATGTATGATCTCTTATATGTTATTAGTTTAAGTTTTCATGCTACATGTTGTACCAAAAAGTTTAGAACCCTACCTTTAGGTTTCGGCCAAGATGGAATATAAGGCTTAGAGCTAAGTTTTGAAATCTAATCATACTTGTTTATGCTCCTTCATGATGTATGATCTCTTATATGTTGTTAGTTTAAGTTTTCATGCTACATGTTGTACCAAAAAGTTTAGAACCCTACCTTTAGGTTTCGGCCAAGATGGAATATAAGGCTTAGAGCAAAGTTTTGAAATCTAATCATGCTTGTTTATGCTCCTTCATGATGTATGATCTCTTATATGTTGTTAGTTTAAGTTTTCATGCTACATGTTGTATATATAAATAAAAAACTTAGAACCTTACCTTTAGGTTTCGGCCAAGATTGAATATAAGGCTTAGAGCAAGGTCTTGAAATCTAATTATGCTTGTTTATGCTTCCTCATGATGTACGATCCTTTAATATGGTTAGTTTAAGTTTTCATGCTTCTTGTTGTATTAAAAGTTTGAGAACCTTACCCTTAGGGTTCGGCCAAGATTGAATGAAAGGTTTAGGGAAAAGTTTTAAAACCTAACTATGCTTGTTTATGTTTCCTCATGATGTATGATTCTTGATATACGGTTAGTTTAAGTTTCCATGCTTCATGTTGGGTTAAAAACCTAGAATCCTACCTCTAGGTTTCGGCTAAGTTATGATTTAGGTTTTGTAGGAAGATCAAAACCCTAACCATGCATGATAATGACTTCTTATGATGTGATATGGATTTTAGGTCACCATGTTATATGTTATGTACACTTGTGCCATCATGTTATGTTTTCTCTATGATATGCTAAATGTTATGTGCACTTATGCCATCATGTATGTTTTCTCTAGGAAATGGTATATGTTATGTGTACTTTATGTCATTATGTTATGTAAGGATTATGTATAATGAAAAGCCTAAGAGATGCTTCCCTTAAGTTGGGACTAAGAGCACTCTTCATGATATGACAAGAATATGACATGCCATGATATGACAAGAACATGATATGCTATGATATGATATGAAACATGATATGTTATTTTACTTTGTATGGCTTGTATTGGGGATGGGCTCCTAAGTTGCCCCTAGGTCGATGGTCAAAGAAACGGGCTTAGTAAGGGATGGTCTCCTAAGTGCCCCTAGGTCGATGGTCAAGGAAACAGGCCTAGTTCCTAATAGGTTCGGGATTAGCTACCTCGGATCTATTTAGGATGCACGCAAATTCATGTATGTGGTATAAGTCGGGCCCTCATGATGAGATTATGTTCAAGTATTTATATGATATATATGTTTTCAAAGGACATCTTGCATATACTCATTTCATGATACATGTTTTCAAAGGACATCTTGCATATGCTTATTCATGCTAAATGTTTTCTTTATGTTTTAATAAGATGTTTATTTTTTGAAAACTATGTCTATGATGCCAAGATGATCATGCTACTACTTTATGTATGAGCTCTCACATGCTATGTTATGATTTGCTTACATGAGTATGACTCTACTTTATGCTAGCATGCAAATTTATATCTAGATGTTGGTTAAATGAACATGTCACCACTTTATGTTTAGATGCATGATTTATGTTTTGTGAGTAGGAAAGAATCTTACTAAGCCTATGCGCTTATAGTTTAATTTCCCTTGTACTGTAGACAAAGGAAAGGAATGGTTGAACTAAAAGGGAGCAACAGGAAGGGCAAGAATGTGTGTGGCAGTGGCATGGTGGAATAGATCTGCTTATTGCTTCTATGTTCTAAAACTTTACGTGTGATCTTATTTTGCTACATAACGTTTGATGGATGATATTTATTGGTGTTTACTCACTATGAATTT
This sequence comes from Zingiber officinale, assembly GCF_018446385.1. NCBI lineage: Eukaryota > Viridiplantae > Streptophyta > Magnoliopsida > Zingiberales > Zingiberaceae > Zingiber > Zingiber officinale. Next base: position 62,239,937 of record NC_055988.1, on the reverse strand, counting down.
ATGTTTTCATGTTCCCTGATAGTATGCTTTATTCAAGTAAAATGTCATGCATCATATGAATGTTAGATCAAGTTATGAATGTTAATACATGGTTCACATGATATGTTTGGATATATGCTCTATGATAATGAACATGCTTTTATGATAACATGATCATATGCTTTAGTTAGTTTAATTTGTTTCAAAGGAAAGAAAAAAAAAATTATTTACTTCCGCTGCCTTATATGCATGTATGTATGTTTCAAGTAACCCCGTCCTTTCCCCCTTTCTGAGTGGTGGAAAGGGCGGGTATTACAGTTTGGTTTCAGAGCTGGTCTGCCTTTCCACTAGACACACATCAAGCCTCCATCCTGCCGCTCCAAGTAAGAATCTCTATGTCTACCCTATTTCTTTTAATTATGATAATGCTTTAGTATAAGTATGCATGCTCACTTTCTTCTTTAATTATGATAAGAAATACTTTAGTCTAAGTATGCATGGATATAGGTTAGAATGGTGACCTTATTCTAGCCTTGTTGTTGTTGATGAAGATAAGGAATGGCTAGAAGACGCAATACCACAATTGATGAGACAATACCCCCACCTGATTTGATGCATGTAGTTACCGAGCTCCAGCGTCAGGTTACAGAACAACAGCAGGTGATTAATGCTCTGACGAATCAGCAGGGGAACCCTGCTACCCCACAAGGAAATCAGAATACGATGACAGTCGTACCTATGGCTGTGCCAGTACCACCAGTACCAATACCACCCGTGGGCCCTGCTCCAGTGGTTAGACAGGAGACGTACCTGATTCAGTAGCAGAGACTGAAGCCGGAAGCCTTCTCTGGTAATTGTGAACCATGGGACGCTCAAGCCTGGTTCAAGACTGTAGAAAGTATAGTAGAGCTATTGGACTGGCCTGAACACGAGAAAGTCAAGTATGCATCGTTCTACCTTACGGTAGATGCCAGAATGTGGTGGGACAGAGTTAAAGCAAAACGACAAGTGAATCAAATGCGATGGACAGACTTTGAAACAGAGTTTTTCGAAGAATTCTTCCACATGCGTGTGACAAACAAGCACTACGATGAGTTCACCAAGTTCCGACAAGGTGACCTATCAGTCAATGAAGCTATGAAGAGGTTTAACCGATTAGCGCGCCTATGCCCAGAGCTGGTCAGTACAGAAAGAGAAAGGGTCAGACTTATTCTGAAGATGCTCAGACTCGAGATAGCTCTGAATGTGGTTGGCGAAGTTAATAGACCGCAGACCGCCGAAGAGCTAATCAGCAGTGCCCTAATCACCGAACACTATTTGAAGGCGCTGAACGAGGGCAAGAGTCAAGCCCAATCGGGAGGATAGAAATCTCAAAGCACCAGAGCCAGCTGGAAAGGAAACCACAGTGGCAAGAGAAAGCAATGGAACGACACCAAGAGTGGGCCAGTGAACAAGCAACTGATGTACCCTCAGTGTACTATATGTGGAAAGAAGCATCCTGGAGTATGTCGTATGGGCACAAATAGGTGCTACAATTGTGGACTGGAAGGGCATAGAGCCAGAGACTATCCTACTCGGGTTCAGACACCTCCCCAGTAGTACGTCCAGAACAAGGGTGTTCCTCCACAGCTACATCAGATGCAAGCTGTGATAGAAGGCCCTCAGAAAAGCCAAGGGAGATTGGAAGCCCCACTAGTTACAACGAAGCTAGGATTTTCTCCCTCACCAAGGAAGACATGGCGAATGCTTCTACGGCTATCACAGGTCAGATATTTATTTTCAGTCAGCATGCTACTGTATTATTTGATACTGGGGCAACACACTTGTTCGTCTCTACACCTTTCACAAGGAAGATAGACATGCCACCGCAAGTTTTAAATTGCAAGTTCTTAACAACCCTACCTTCGGGAGAAGTGATGCCTTCTACTCATGTGCTGCGAGCCACACCTATCAGAATTGCAGACAGAGAACTCTATGGTGATCTGATAGTGCTCGATATGCAGGATTATGACGTGATATTGGGCATGGATTTCCTGAGCAAATACGATGCTTCGACCGAGTGGCGTAAAAGAAAAGTGATTTTTCAGCCCGAAGCAGAACCGACATTTGAGTTTATGGGAGAGCCAAGGAAGGAGACTCAGGTATTCTTGTTAGCCTTAAAAGTGTAAAAGATGTTAGACCGTGGATGCATTGGATTTCTACCACATGTAGTCGATACTGTTAGTTAGAGCCCTAGAGCCAATCATTTGATGATTGTATTATGGACTTGTTGTATCATATTCTTATATATAAATAAAGGCAATTATTGTTTTGGTTATTATACTTACTTGTATTGGTGCCAAATAAACTACGTATAATAGCGTCCTTGAGTAGATGGTTCTCACCTATATCAATCGGTTAGTAGAACCAATAGTGAGATGATATAGGGAACACTACTCTTAATCATTCCTAGTCGAGTATTAACATTCAGGGACAATGTTAATGCAATAAGACTAGCATGTAGGTCAACTCGATGACTTGATCTCACAAGTCATGGATATAGAGATGTCAAGTTGACACATGGGTATGCATTGGAGAATGTATACTGAATGACCCGCCATGAGAAAGTATCATGGATCGTTATATGAGAGTCATATACTTTCTCATGTGACTATTTGTATGACTACTAGTCCTTAGACCTAAAGTCACCATGGTTCCCTACATAAGGAGTTATGTACTTTGGTTTCGTCAAACGTCACCCGTAACTGGGTGGACTATAAAGGTGATTACTGGGTAAGTAACAAATTATACAAAGGGATGTGAGTGATGTAGATAGGATCTATCCCTCCTATATGACGGGAGAGACATCGATATTCTTGATAGAGTGAGACCACGAAGTGTATGGCCATGCCCAAATGAGTCAATATGAGATATTGAGCTCATTTGATTTAGTGAGTCTACTTGGAGTTCAAGATTTAGATTGATTAGAGGATGACACGGTCTATGCCTCACATTGATTAATCTAGATGTCTAGGATAGAAGGACACTTGTCATATATTGTGAGGAGTCTCAATTAGTAGTCACAAGGTGATGTTGGATCTCAACATTCTTGTAACTTGGGTAGTAATGATGTGTTGCTAGACACCACTTATTACTTATGCTTATAAATGGGTTTAGGAGCATTGCCAACGTTACAAGAACCTATAGGGTCACACACAAAGGGAAATTAGATGGAGATTAGGTTCATTTGATGAACATAAAGGATTAGGTTCATGTGATGAACCAAATTGGATTAAGAGTAATCCAAAGTAGGCTAATTGAGTTGGACTCAATTTGGTTCATGTATTAGATGAGTCTAATTTTGACTTAGGCTCATTGAATTAATTTAATTCAATGAATTGAGATTCATTAAATTAAAATTGACTTGAACCAATGGTTAGATTTGATCAACCATGGGAGAGAAGTGGTCAAGTTTGACTTGACTTGAGAGGAAGAGAAGGGTCAATTTTGACTTGACCATTTGCCACCTCATTGGTGAGTTGGCAATGAATGGGCCAATGATGATGCTCCACATCACCATGGTTACTTAGTTGGATGCCACCTCATGGGAGTTACCAAGAGTTGTGACTCTTGGTATCCCATGGAGGTTAAAACATCTCTTAATGTGGCCGGCCACATTCAACTCTTGTGAAGTTTCATTTTTGTTTTTGAAACTCCCATCTTCTTCCTCTCTAGAGTTTCCTTCTTGCTCTCCCTCTCCTCCATTACTAATCTCTAAGGTTGCTAGCACATCCTTAGAGGTTCTTCTCCATCTCTTGCTTGTGTGGATACACATAGAGAAGTGTCTACTTTGACACTTTCGAGATCCGGCAAACTGAGGACAAGCGGGATTGCGAAGGGCTTCACATCAAGGGTATATTCCTTCTCCTTTGTAGATCTACTATAGATCGAGGTTTAGAAACTCATACTCGTAGTTTTTCGAAAGTTTTATTCTTCGCACGGATCCGGTGGTAGGGTTTCGGGGTTTCCGCGACGCGAAAAAGTAATTTTCGTGGCCCGAAAAACCCAACAGTGGTATCAGAGCCACGTGCAAAGACTTGTACGAGTTTATTTTTGTTTTTATGAAAAATATAGCTTCTGTGATTTTCTGTAAATTTAGGTTTTTTATGGTTTTTATGGGTAGTTTTCTCGTAGAAGCGAGTGTTTCGGCACTTGTAGGCTTCGGCTACCGAGAAGATTTTTCCAAAACGGCTTGATTTCGCCCCAAAACTTTTTGGGACAATGGGCTAAGGTGCTATAGGATCGCTAAGGAACCCTCGCAATGGTTAGATCGCGGGTAGGGGCGCTGCCCCTGGCCCTGCAAGGGGATTCGTTCCGTGATTGCACTCGAAAACCGCTAAACGGGACCGCTGGGAATTTTTACTCGTAAAAATTCTAAAAATTGGTATTAAAATTGCAGAAAATTATAGAAAATACATAATTTAGAATTATGTATAATTTGTGATAGTCATGGCCCAAAAGACCCAATTGGATTGGAATAAATGTGTTGTAATTCATAATACGGCCTGCGTGTCGTGATGTGATGTGCGTGTTGTATTTCATTTTTCCGTGACCAGCGCGTCGTGCCTTTCTCTTTTATTCTTGTTGTAAATTAGTTTAGACTCGAATGTAACTCGAGTTTCAAAATTGTAATGTACAAAATTAGAGCTGTGGAAGGTCCACACGAGACGGAGTTACGAGGAGGGCGCGAGCAACACGAGGTGGTCAAAGGAAAAAAGCTTGAGAAGCTGTTGACCTTAGGTTGACCATCCGATCTTCTCATTGGCTTGAGAAGATCGTAGTAGGGCCATGACTAAATCACAAATTAATTTAATTAATTGCTTGTGTATATGTGATGCATGATTAAGTAATTAATTAGTGCCTAACGATTAGATTAGATCTAAGTCGTGCACATGATGCACCCCACGATTAGATTAGATCTATATCGAGTATATGATACGCATCATCGTTTAGATTAGATCTAAATCACTTCAACTCTAATGCCTACCGTGCCGTGATACCTATCACTACCTCGATCACATGTGTTGTTGAATCTGCCAAAGCAGAGCAATACATATTATCTTGGTAGGGTACGGAGGGACAATCTTGGTTCCGCTTATCAACGCACGGGCGAATACAAACTCAATTAGATTGAGTATTCCTAGTTAACTCGGTTGGATCGAGTATAACTATAGACATTCTTCCAATGGTTGGAAAGATAGGACATAAATCACATTTATATTAATTCTTGGGCATATTAGCCAAAGCTAACTCAAGTTTTAATATAACTGCGGATAATGATCCTATAAACAAGAGTTGCATAGAGATGTAATTGGTAAATCATTACCTACCGATCATACTAAGTCTTGGGCGTATTAGCCAAAGCTAACTCAAGAGTTAGTATGATGTGGATCTTGTCCCACATGAATTATAGAATTCATTGGGAGCATCATTTAGTTAAAGGCCTAATTAAATGATTTTAAAAATATGATATTTATTTTCTGCATTTTTCTATTGTAGATAAACCATGACGTCGAATACGAACACCTTCTCTCTGCATTCTGTCCTTGAGAAGGACAAGCTCAACGAAGCAAATTTCCTGGACTGGTACAGGAACTTGAGAATAGTTCTCACTCAGGAACGTAAACTGTACATTCTGGAGCAGCCCATTCCGGAGGCTCCTTCTGCCAATGCCCCGCGAGCTGACAAAGATGCTTACAAGAAGCATCAAGATGACACATTAGATGTGTCCTGTCTAATGCTCGCGACCATGAACTCTGAGCTTTAGAAGCAACACGAGTTAATGGGAGCTTACGATATGGTTGAACATCTTTGTCAACTGTATCAAGGACAAGCGAGGCATGAGAGATTTAAGATCTCAAGGGCACTGTTTCAGTGCAAGATGTCAGATGGGGCTCTCGTAGGCCCATATGTACTCATAATGATTGGGTACATAGAAAACCTACAGAGATTGGGATTCCCGCTTAGCCAAGAGCTGGCCACTGACCTGATCTTGCAATCCTTGCCAGATAGCTATAGTCAGTTCGTTCTAAACTACAATATGAACGAAATTGACAAGCCACTACCCGAGCTGCTTAGCATGTTAAGAACTGCTGAGCTGAACCTTAAGAAGGCAAAGCCCCACTTTGTTCTAATGGTTCAGAAACACAAGGGCAAGGGCAAGCCCAAAGGCAAGGGAAAGTCCCAAGCTAAGGACAAAGGCAAGGCACTGAAGACGAAAGGAGGAGTCTCCAAGGATGCTACCTGCTTCCACTGCGGTCAGACCGGGCACTGGAAGAGGAACTGCAAGGTGTACCTGGAAGATCTTAAGAAGAAGCGAAGTGAGACTTCCACTTCAGGTATATATGTTATAGAAGTCAATCTATCTATTTCTTCATCATGGGTATTAGATACCGGATGTGCATCTCACATTTGTACTAATGTGCAGGCGCTGAGAAATAGCAGGACATTGGTGAAGGGCGAGGTGGACCAACGCGTAGGCAATGGAGCACGGGTTGCTGCTGTTGCTATAGGGACTTATTTTCTCTCTCTGCCCTCTGGGCTTGTATTAGAGTTGGATGATTGTTGTTATGTGCCTGCATTAACTAAGAACATAATTTCAGTTTCTTGTTTGGACAAGAAAGGTTTCTCTTTTATTATAAAGGATAAATGTTGTTCTGTTTATTTAAAAGATATGTTCTATTGTAGTGCACCTCAGATGAACGGACTCTACATTCTAGATCTTGAAAGCCCTATCTATAACATAAATACTAAGAGGTTCAAGTCAAATGACCTAAACCAAACCTATCTCTAGCACTGTCGCTTAGGTCATATAAATGACAAGCGCTTATCCCAGCTCCATAAGGATGGTTTGCTGGACTCATTTGATTTTGAATCTTATGAGACGTGTGAGTCATGCCTACTAGGCAAGATGACCAAGACTCCCTTTAGTGGGCACAATGAAAGAGTGACTGATTTGTTAGGACTCATACATAGTGATGTATGTGGCCATTTCAATGTCGCTGCTAGAGGCGGTTATAGGTACTTCATTACATTTACTGATGACTTCAGTAGATATGGTTATGTGTACTTGATGACACATAAGTCAGAATCCTTTGAAAAGTTCAAAGAATTCAAGAATGAAGTACAGAACCAGCTTGGCAAGAGTATTAAGATACTTCGATCAGATCGAGGTGGAGAATACCTTAGCCATGAGTTTCGTGACTACCTAGCTGAGTGTGGGATTCTATCCCAACTCACTCCTCCTGGAACACCACAGTGGAATGGTGTATCCAAAAGGAGGAATCGTACCTTATTAGATATGGTACGATCTATGATGAGTCACACAAATCTTCCGACATTCCTTTGGGGCTATGCTCTAGACACGACAGCTTTTATACTCAACCGAGTTCCATCCATGGCCGTGATAAAGACACCACATAGGATATGGACTTGGAGAGATGCCCAGGTGTCTTTCATGAGGATTTGGGGCTGTGAGGCTTACGTTCAACGTCAAGTCACGGACAAGTTAGGACCCAAATCCGACAAGTGCTACTTTATTGGATATCCCAAGGAAGCTAAGGGATATTACTTCTACATTCCCAGTCAGCACAAGGTAGTTGTGGCAAAGACTGGGGTCTTTCTAGAAAGGGACTTTGTTTCTAGAAAGACTAGTGGGAGCACGTTCGATCTTGAAGAAGTTCAAGATGCAAACAATAGCACTGAAGCCTCGATGGAATTTGAATAGGAACCATAAAGTGTTGTGGATGATGTTGTTCCACAAAGAGTTGAGGAACAACAACCAGTTCAAGTAGACATACCTCTTCGCAGGTCTGATAGGTTACGTCGTCAGCCTGAGAGATACTCATTTCTCTTGTCTGACCATGATGACGTTGTGCTCATAGAGGATGAGCCTACCACCTATCAGGAAGCTGTGATGAGACCAGATTCCGAGAAATGGCTAGAGGCCATGAGATCCGAGATGGAATCCATGTACACCAACCAAGTATGGACTTTGGTTGATCCACCTGAAGGGGTAAAACCCATTGGGTGTAAGTGGGTCTTTAAGAGAAAGACTGACATGGATGGACTTATCTATAAGGGTCGCTTGGTAGCTAAAGGTTTCAAGCAGATTCATGGTTTTGACTATGATGAAACCTTTTCTCCAGTAGCGATGTTTAAGTCCATTCGGATCATGCTTGCTATTGCAACTTACCATTACTATGAGATATAGCAGATGGATGTCTAAACCGCGTTTCTGAATGGAAATCTACTCGAGGATGTGTACATGACACAACCTGAGGGTTTTGTAGATCCACAGCATACTAGCAGAGTATGCAAGCTGCATAGGTCCATTTATGGACTAAAGCAAGCTTCTCGGAGCTGGAATCTTCGATTCGATGATGCAATCAAATAGTTTGGTTTCATCAAGAACAAAGATGAGCCTTGTGTCTACAAGAAGATTGTAGGGGATATAATTGTCTTCCTCATATTGTATGTGGATGACATACTGCTCATTGGGAAGAACATCCCTATGCTTCAGTCTGTCAAGACCTGGCTAGGGAGTTGCTTCTCAATGAAGGACTTAGGTGAGGCATCCCGCATTCTAAGGATACAGATCTATAGAGATAGATCTAAGAGATTGCTTGGCCTAAGTCAGACTACATATATTGACAAGGTACTCCTTTGGTTTGCCATGCAGAACTCCAAGAAGGGATTTCTACCGATGTCACATGGCGTGAGTCTTTTGAAGACTCAAGGTCCCACTTCTAGAGAGGAGAGAGGCCGCATGGATCAGATCTCTTATGCCTTAGCCATAGGGTCTATCATGTACGCCATGCTATGTACTCGACCTGATGTCTCGTATGCTTTGAGCATGACGAGTAGATACCAGTCAGATCCAGGTAAAAGTCACTGGATAGCGGTCAAGAATATTCTTAAGTACTTAAGAAGGACTAAAGAATATTTCTTGATATATGGAGGCAATGATAAGCTAGCTATAAAGGGTTACAGTGATGCTAACTTCCAGACTAACCAGGATGATTATCGATCGCAGTCAGGGTTCGTATTTTGCATTAATGGTGGTGCTGTGAGCTGGAAGAGTTCGAAGCAGGACACAGTAGAGGACATTGCTGAATTAAAGGCAGTAAAGGAGGCAGTTTGGATCCGCAAGTTCATCACTGAACTTGGGTTGGTTCCCAGTATCGCTGACCCTATTGAGCTCTATTGTGACAACAATGGAGCTATAGCACAGGCGAAGGAACCTTGCTCACACTAGCGGACAAAACACATACTACGGCGCTTCCATCTCATTCGAGAGATTATCGTGAGAGGAGATGTGAAGATATGCAGAGTACCTACAGAGACTAACATCGCAGATCTCTTGACCAAGGCTTTGGCACAGAGGAAGCATGATGGTCTCACTAGGTCATTTGGGCTTAGAGCCTACACTGATTGGCACTAGTGCTAGAGGGAGATTGTTAGTTAGAGCCCTAGAGCCAATCATTTGATGATTGTATTATGGACTTGTTATATCATATTCTTATATATAAATAAAGGCATTTATTATTTTGGTTATTATACTTACTTGTATTGGTGCCAAATAAACTACGTATAATAGCGTCCTTGAGTAGAAGGTTCTCACCTATATCAATCGGTTAGTTAAACCGATAGTGAGATGATATAGGGAACACTACTCTTAATCATTCCTAGTCGAGTATTAACATTCAGGGACAATGTTAATGCTATAAGACTAGCATGTAGGTCAACTCGATGACTTGATCTCACAAGTCATGGATATAGAGATGTCAAGTTGACACATGGGTATGCATTGGAGAATGTATACTGAATGACCCGCCATGAGAAAGTATCATGGATCGTTATATGAGTGTCATATACTTTCTCATGTGACTATTAGTATGACTACTAGTCCTTAGACCTGAAGTCACCATGGTTCCCTACATAAGGAGTTATGTACTTTGGTTTCGTCAAATATCACCCGTAACTGGGTGGACTATAAAGGCGATTACTGGTTATGTAACGAATTATGTAAAGGGATGTGAGTGATGTAGATGGGATCTATCCCTCCTATATGACAGGAGAGACATCGATATTCTTGATAGAGTGAGACCACGAAGTGCATGGCCATGCCCAAATGAGTTAATATGAGATATTGAACTCATTTGATTTAGTGAGTCTACTTGGAGTTCAAGATTTAAATTGATTAGAGGATGACACGGTCTATGCCTCACATTGATCAATCTAGATGTCTAGTATAGAAGGACACTTGTCATATATTGTGAGGAGTCACAATTAGTAGTCACAAGGTGATGTTGGATCTCAACATTCTTGTAACTTGGGTAGTAATGATGTGTTGCTAGACACCGCTCATTACTTATGCTTCTAAATGGGTTTAGGAGCATTACCAACGTTACAAAAACCTAAAGGGTCACACACAAAGGGCAATTAGATGGAGATTAGGTTCATTTGATGAACCTAAAGGATTAGGTTCATGTGATGAACTAAATTGGATTAAGAGTAATCCAAAGTAGGCTAATTGAGTTGGACTCAATTTGGTTCATGTATTAGATGAGTCTAATTTGGACTTAGGCTCATTGAATTAATTTAATTCAATGAATAGAGATTCATTAAATTAAAATTGACTTGAACCAATGGTTAGATTTGATCAACCATGGGAGAGAAGTGGTCAAATTTGACTTGACTTGAGAGGAAGATGAAGGGTCAGTTTTGACTTGACCATTTGCCACCTCATTGGTGAGTTGGCAATGAATGGGCCAATGATGATGCTCCACATCACCATGGTTATTTAAGTAGGATGCCACCTCATGGGAGTTACCAAGAGTTGTGACTCTTGGTATCCCATGGAGGTTAAAACATCTCTTAATGTGGCCAGCCACATTCAACTCTTGTGAAGTTTCATTTTTGTTTTTGAAACTCCCATCTTCTTCCTCTCTAGAGTTTTCTTCTTGCTCTCCCTCTCCTCCATTACTAATCTCTAAGGTTTCTAGCACATCCTTAGAGGTTCTTCTCCATCTCTTGCTTGTGTGGATACATATAGAGAAGTGTCTACTTTGACTCTTTCGAGATCCGGCGAACCGAGGACAAGCGGGATTGCGAAGGGCTTCGCATCAAGGGTATATTTCTTCTCCTTTGTAGATCTACTGTAGATCGAGGTTTAGAAACTCGTATTCGTAGTTTTTCAAAAGTTTTATTCTTCGCATGGATCCGGTGGCGGGGTTTCGGGGTTTCCGCGACTCGAAAAAGCGGTTTTCGCGGTCTGAAAAACCCAACAGATACCAGTCAAGCAGAGGACCAAAAGCGGGAAGATGTCAGAGTTGTATGCGACTACCCAGAGGTATTCCCCAAGGAACTACCAGGGTTAGCCCCCGATAGAGAAGTTGAATTTGAGATCGAACTGATTCCTGATACTAAACCGATCTCTAAAGCACCTTACCGTATGGCGCCAGCTGAATTGAAGGAACTTCAGGAATAGCTACGGGAGTTGCTCAACAAGGGACTTATACGCCCTAGTTACTCTCCATGGGGAGCTCCTGTTGGGTTTTTCGGACCGCGAAAACCACTTTTTCGCCTCGCGGAAACCCCGAATCACCCTAGCCAACGGATCTCGTGCGAAGAAAAATTTGAAAACATATGAGTACGAGTTACAAAACTTCTAGATCTACATGATGAAGATCTTTACCCTTGTTGCGTGCCCTTTTGTGTATCCCGCTCGTCCTCGTTACGCCGGATCTCGAAGTTGTCAATGTAGACAACTCTCTACACGTATCCACACGAACACACTAGGTGGAAGTGACCAAAAACCAAGGTGTGCTAGCACCTATGTGGTTCGGCCAAGGAAGGAGGAGAGGGAGAGCTTGAGAGGAAGAAGGAAGAAAAATGCACACTTGAATGAAAAATTGAATTCTCATTCAAACAAAAGTGGCCGGTCACTCTCCATTGTGTAACTCCCAAAATTGCATTAAGTGCAATTAATGTGAAGCTATTAAAGAAAATGGCTTTGTAACTTCCATGAGGTGGCACCTATGATGATGTGGAGTAACATCATTGGTCTACATCAATGCCAACTCACCAATGAGGTGGCATAAAGTCAAGTCAAACTTGACTTTTAATCTTCCTCTCAAGTCAAGTCAAACTTAACCAAATCTCTTCTATGGTTGATCGAATCCAACCATTTGATTCAATCCAACTTAATATAATGAATCTAATTCATTTAATTAAATTGATTCAATGAGTCAAAATCTAAATTTGACTCATTGAACACATGAATCAACTTGAGTCGAACTCAAGTTAGCCCAATTAGGATTACTCTTAATCCAATTTGATTCATCAAATGAATCTAATCCTCGTGGTTCATCATATGAACCTAATCTCCATCTAATTGTCCTAAGTGTGTGACCATATAGGTTCTTGTAACGTTGGCAATGCCCTAAACCCATTTAGGAGCATAAGTAATGAGCGGTATCTAGCAACACATCATTACTACCCAAGTTACAAGAAATATCGAGATACAACATCACCTTGTGACTACTAATTGTGACTCCTCACAATATATGACAAGTGTCCTTCTATCCTAGACATCTAGATTAGTCAATGTGAGGCATAGACCGTGTCATCCTCTGACCAATCTAAATCTTGAACTCCAAGTAGACTCACTAAATCAAATGAGCTCAATATCCTATATTGACTCATTTGGGCATGGCCATGCACTTCGTGGTCTCACTCTATCAAGAATACCGATGTCTCTCCCGTCATATAGGAGGGATAGATCCCATCTACATCACTCACATCCCTCTGCATAATTTGTTATATACCCAGTAATCGCCTTTATAGTCCACCCAGTTACGGGTGACGTTTGACGAAACCAAAGTACATAACTCCTTATGTAGGGATCTATGGTGACTTCATGTCTAAGGACTAGTAGTCATACTAATAGCCACATGAGAAAGTATATGACACTCATATAACGATCCATGATACTTTCTCATGGCGGATCATTCAGTATACATTCTCTAATGTATACCCATGTGTCAACTTGATATCTCTATATCCATGACTTGTGAGATCAAGTCATCGAGTTGACCTACATGCTAGTCTTATTGCATTAACATTGTCCCTGAATATTAATACTCGACTAGGAATGATTAAGAGTAGTGTTCCCTATATCATCTCACTATCGGTTCAACTAACCGATTGATATAGGTGAGAACCGTCTACTCAAGGACATTATTATACTTAGTTTATTTGACACCAATACAAGTAAGTATAATAACCAAAAATCCAAATGCCTTTATTTATATAGAATATTATACAATAAGTCCAAAATACAATCATCAAATGATTGGCTCTAGGGCTCTAGCTAACAGCTCCGGTACTGTTTGTAAAGAAGAAAGATGGGTCTATGCGAATGTGCAAAGACTACCGAGCGCTAAATAAAGTGATGATCAAGAACATGTACCCGCTACCACGGATCGACGACCTGTTTAACCAGTTAAAAGGTGCCACCGTCTTCTCTAAGATTGACCTGAGGTTTGGATATCATCAAGTAAAAGTGAAACAGGATGATATATCGAAGACGGCTTTCCGAACAAGATATGGACAATATGAGTTCGTAGTTATGCCCTTCGGAGTGACGAATGCTCCTGCTTTGTTTATGGATCTGATGAATCAGGTATTCTCGGCATTCCTCGACAAATTCATAATCGTCTTTATTGACGATATCCTTATCTATTCGAGAAACCAAGACGAGCACGCCGAGCACCTGAATATGGTATTACAGATTCTTCGGGAGAAGCATCTGTATGCGAAATTCTCCAAATGCGAGTTCTGGCTCGATGGAGTATCATTCTTGGGCAATATTATCTCCAAGGATGGAGTAATGATGGGCCCAATAGAGATCGAAGTTGTGAGTAACTGGAACAGGCCAAAGAATGCCAGTGAAGTCAGAAGTTTTCTTTGGTTAGCAGGCTATTACAGGAAGTTTGTGGAGGGTTTCTCTAGAATTGTAGCCCCAGTGACCGTTCTCACCAGGAAGAACAAGAAGTATGAATGGACCGACGACTGCGAGAAGAGTTTCACGGAGTTGAAACGGAGACTGACCAGTGCTCCAATTCTCACTCTTTCAGAAAGTAACAAAAGCTTCGATATGTACAGTGACGCTTCCAGATTAGGACTCGGAGCTATACTCATGCAGGATGGCAAGGTCATTGCCTATGCCTGTAGGCAACTCAAAGAACATGAAAAAGATTATCCCACCTACGATCTAGAGCTAGCTGTCGTGGTCTTCGCTCGTAAAATATGGAGACATTACCTATATGGGGTTCAGTGTAAGATTTATACAGATCACCAAAGTTTGAAATACTTCTTCACATAGAAAGACCTGAACATGAGACAGCGCAGATGGATCGAACTGGTCAAGGACTATGACTGCGAAATCTTCTACCATCCGGGAAAAACCAACAAAGTGACCGATGCGCTCAGCAGGAAGTCATGTGCCGCTTTAATATCACTATAGGTATTATCCCAACCCAAAAGTACCCGGAGTTATTTTAAGTTTGAGGATAAACTTTTATAAGGTAAGGGGGATTGTAACACTCATAGGATCCCTAGCAATTTTATGAATTATTTTCCCATGATTAAAATAGGCTTTATGTAGATTTTTCGAAAATAAAAAGGAAATAGAACAAAAAGAACCTTCGACCTCTTGTTAGATGCATGTATGAGATAACCAGTAGCCCCAGCAGGGGTGTGCTGTTAGGAAAAGAAGGGAGATTGTAATTGTAACACCCACTAAGCTTTTAAGAATAAATATGGGAATGATGAATTTGCCTTAGAAAAATAATAAGAAGTGAGTTGAAGTAAAAAGAAATAAAATGAAATAAAAAGAAGTGATGGTCAAGGATTGAACCTTGAACCTCTTATATTATAATTCATAGAATTAATTAGTAGAAACCAATTGGGATAGAGAGAAGATATTGATAGCAAAGGAGGGAAACTCATGATAAAGGTGAGAATAAAAGATAGCCAAAAGAAAACAAAGAAAAGAGCAAGAGAAAGGCAACTTGCCTTCCTCCCTTTCTCTCCCTCTTCCTCTTTGATCTTGACGAAATTTTAAAGAGGAGTTAAGGGGATTCATTCCCCCTTATTTTATCATGAATGGTGAGAATAAATGGAAAATAAGATAAATAAAATAAAAATAGAGAAAAAGGCTAAGGGAGAAGGAAAGCAAAAATCAAGTTTGCTACCTCTTCCCCCTTAACATAAAAGGGAGCAAGAAAAGAGAAAATTATTTTTTTCTCTCATTTTCTTTCACTCATCCTCTCCCTCACCGAGAACACCGCAGTCCCCTCTCCCCTATCTTCGGCCCCAAAGTCAAGTTTTCCCTAAGAAAGCCTAAGATACAAGGAGGACTTAGCAAAGGAATCAAGGGAAAGGAACTAGAAGAAGAGGCCACTTCTTCTTCACCATACCTTAGATCCACAAGCGAAAAGGATGTAAGATTCCCCTCACCTATGGTACAAGGTGTTTTATGTACTTTTCAGATTTTATGAGGATTTTAAAACCTAGAAACAAGTTTGAGAAAATTCGGCCAAGAAGAGCTTTCAAAATCTAATGATGTTTAACTAGTCTTCACTATATGATAGATTTTTCTATGATATGTAGAGGGGTTTTTCTTCATACTTTTATACCTATATGATGCTTGATCAGAGGAGTACTGAACCCTAGAATTTCGGCCAAAAAAATATTCTTAAGAGGCTAGGGAAATTTATTGTTTTACCCAACTAGTACAAGGTTCTCCCTATGAAATATTAAGGATTATGTATTGGTTTTTCTTCCTTAGAAGATATTTGAAACTAAAAGAAAACCCACTCATATGTTTCGGCCAAGGAAGGGTTTAGGATTAGGAAGACCTTTAAATTTAAATAACCATGCACATGCTATAGAATACAAAGATCTTAAAGGATTTGTATGCTTGAATATTGCTAGAATTTCATGAACTCCTTAGGGTTTTTCGGCCATGATGAGATGGATAGCTTAGAAAGCTTAAACAAAATTTTAAAATGCTCAAGACCTCTGTGCTGTTTAGATATGAAAGTTGTTTAATGCCCTCATGCTTAATTAGGGTGTAGAAAAATTAGTAGCATAACATATAACATGTATGACCACAAGGGGTCCTAGTTTACTCATGAACCAATTTGTATATATGTTTCTTAGTAACTTTTGCCATGAAAATTACTTAGATTTTTCATGCTTTAGGCCACTTAAAAACCTAGCTAAAGAATGGTAGGTTTCGGCCATGGGAAAAAAAAATAATAAAAGAAAAAGAGAAAAAGAAACCTAGAAAGCCTAAGACACAATTCATATGTATACTCGTTATGATTGTCTTTACACATGCTATGAAACTCGTATGACTTCACATGTTTTTTTTATGTTATTGAAGCAAGTTTAAACACTGATGAGTTTCGGCCAAGTAGGGTTTAAATGACCTAGAGGCCTTAGAATTTAAACCAAAGGTGTTAAAATGCTTCTTATGAAAATATGATAACCTATTGATTGTGTCACATGCTTGTATAATTTTTCCATGATCTAAAAGGACTATTGTAAGTCTCGGCCATGGAGGGTTAGACGCCCTAGGGACGCTAGGACTTAAATTATATATGCTCATGTCACCCTACATGAAATATGATAAGTAGAAAGCCAAGGTTCAATTGCTATATGTTGTTTTATGACCTAAAATGATGCTAGGGTATGTTTCGGCCATAACTATTGTATGATGCTTTGTATGAATTTATACATAATGTTAGTCCAAGTTCACATGCTTGTATGCTTGTTTGTAGCCCTAATGAGAACTTGTTAAATTTCGGCCATGACATATGTTAAGGGCTTAAAGAACTTAGGAACTAATTCAAATATGTCAAATGTGTTTACCTTATTTCTTGGTAAAAATGTTATAAATATGATTTCAAGTTGTCTATGTTTTTATGTCATATGGAACCTTGTTTCACACCTTAAGGTTTCGGCCACATGAAATTAGGGACTTGAAGAACTTAGAAACTAAGTTAATCATGTTTATAATGCTTCCTATGAAAATGTTATGATGATAATTTAGGTACCACATGCTTGGATGTTGTGTTTAGCCTAAATTGAGCTCTAAAGGGGTTTCGGCCACAAGGGTTTAGGAAGCTTAGAACCAAGATAAATATGATACCATGTTTCCTATGATAGGATAATCACAAGATACACCCTTATGCTTAATATGTATGCTTGTGATTTATGACTTATGATATGATATGCTTTGTGCTTAAAATATGCATGCTTTTATGATAAGCTATGTGGATAAAATATGCATGCTTGATGATATGCTTTATGCTTAAGATATGCATGTTTTTATGATCTATGCCTAAGTGATGCATATTGTTATGACATGATGTATGCCTAAGTGATGCATACCTTTATGATATGATGTATGCCTAAGTGATGCATACACTTATGACATGATGTATGCCTAAGTGATGCATACCTTTATGATATGATGTATGCCTAAGTGATGCATACTTTTATGACATGATGTATGCCTAAGTGATGCATACTTTTATGATGTGTGCCTAAGTGATGCATGATTTTATGATACATGATATGTATGACATGTACTTTACTTTATGTGTGAGTGGCTTGTACCAAGGGTGAGCTCCATAAGGGCCCCGGGGACTAAGGACCTCGTTAGGGATGGGCTCCTAAGTGCCCCTAGGACTAAGGGCCTAGTATGTTTGCCTCGTAGGGTTCAAGACTTGCTACCTTGGACCTACAAGGTTGCGCGCAATATGTAAGTGGTACATAGCCGGGATCCCCCTTATGTTGAGATTATTTTCAAGTATATATACATATAAAAGAGAATGGTTTTAAAGATCATGAGACATACACATGTTTTTCGGATACATGTTTTCCAAAATCATATTGCATACACCTTTTGATTATGCTATGTTTCATGCTATGCTCTTGATTATGATATGTCATGATAAGGTATGTTTATGTTATGTTCATGCTATACCTTATAGACATGTTTCGGCCATGGATATGCTGATGCTTGATATATATAGATTTCGGCCATGGATTTGATGATGCCTTGATGTACATATTCGGCCATAGTTATGATGCTTTGATATACATGTTTCGGCCATGCTTTGATATACCATGATACCTGTTTGTTATGCTATGTCTAGCTATGTTTTATGCAATGCACTATGTATATGTTTCGGCCATGATGATGTTGATATGCCATGACTAGTTGTGATTATATTATGATGCATGATATGCTTGAATAGAATGCTATGTTATGCCATGATTAGCTGAGATTATGACTTGTTGATACATTCTTGATTATGTGCTGATTGTTGGCTTAGTGAGTAGGAAAGGAACTTACTGAGCCATGAGTGCTCATAGCTTACTTTCCTTGTACCACAGATAAAGGAAAAAGCTGGATGAGTTAAAGGAGCAGCAGGAGGGGCAACAAAGATGTGTGTGGCGGTGGCTAGGCAACTTAATTAAGAACCTGCTTTAAAACCTTTAAGAACTATGCTTTGGTTTTGTGAAATGTAGTACAATATGAGTGACTTGATGCTAAGTTTTTATTTATTTCGTTATCATGTTATGAAACCATGTTAGTGTAGTTCGGTTTTAATTAAGTTAAGAAAAATAATTTTAAGTCTTCCGCTGTAGTACGTACGTAGAGTATCGTAGCCCCGTCCCTTAGGGTTAGCAGGGAGGGCGGGCGTTACAGTAATTAAGGTGAAAGCCCTTTCACTTAGAAGGAGACTTAGAAGGAGAAGTTTGAGTTTTCTTCTTCCTTCCCAATCAGAAGATGGTTTTACCTTATTCCTTCATTTTGGCATAAATAAGAGAAAGGAAGGAAAATTTTCATTTTGTCTTCTCTCTTCCTCCTCCTTCCTTCCTCCACTGAACCCTAAAGCTATCCTTTTCATTTTTCCGAATCCAATCTAAGGGCTTTCTCTTTAGGAAAACTTTACAAGAAAGGTCCCTTCTCTTAGTGAATCAAGCGAGAGGATGTAAGTATTCCCTCACCTGCAGTACAAGTAGTTCTCGTATGCTTTATGTTTAAAGGTTGTTTGAAAAACTTAGGGATTTCCTTGCAAGTTTCGGCTAAGATAAGGATTTGTGGTCACTTATGGTTATCAAGTTTTCAATTTATGCTTCATGTAGTATTAAAAAATCTAGAATCTCACCCTTGAGTTTTTGGCCAAGATTCAATATAAGGCTTGGAGCAAAGTTTTGAAATCTAACCATGCTTGTTTATGCTTCTTCATGATGTATGATCTCTTATATGTGATTAGTTTAAATTTTCATACTACATGTGGTATAAAAAGCTTAGAACCTTACCTTTAGGTTTCGGCCAAGGATGGATACAAGGTTTATGGATAAGTTTTAAAACCTAATCATGCTTGTTATGCTTCTTCATGATGCATGATCTCTTATATGTTGTTAGTTTAAGTTTTCATGCTACATGTTGTACCAAAAATTTTAGAACCCTACCTCTAGGTTTCGGCAAAGATGGAATATAAGGCTTAGAGCAAAGTTTTGAAATCTAATCATGCTTGTTTATGCTCCTTCATGATGTCTGATCTGTTATATGTTGTTAGTTTAAGTTTTCATGCTACATGTTGTACCAAAGAGTTTAGAACCCTACCTTTAGGTTTCGGCCAAGATGGAATATAAGGCATAGAGCAAAGTTTTGAAATCTAATCATGCTTGTTTATGCTCCTTCATGATGTATGATCTCTTATATGTTGTTAGTTTAAGTTTTCATGCTACATGTTGTACCCAAAAGTTTAGAACCCTACCTTTAGGTTTTGGCCAAGATGGAATATAAGACTTAGAGCAAAGTTTTGAAATCTAATCATGCTTGTTTATGCTTCTTCATGATGTATGATCTCTTATATGTTGTTAGTTTAAGTTTTCATGCTACATGTTGTATTAAAAAATGTAGAACCCTACCTTTAGCTTTCGGCCAAGATAGAATATAAGGCTTAGAGCAAAGGTTTGAAATCTAATCATACTTGTTTATGCTTCTTCATGATATATGATCTCTTATATGTTATTAGTTAAAGTTTTCATGCTACATGTTGTATAAAAAAAAAAAAACTTAGAACCTTACCTTTAGGTTTCGGCCAAGATTGAATATAAGGATTAGAGCAAGGTCTTGAAATCAAACCATGCTTGTTTATGCTTCCTCACGATGTACGATCATTTAATATGGTTAGTTTAAGTTTTCATGCTTCTTGTTGTATTAAAAGTTTGAGAACCTTACCCTTAGGGTTCGGTCAAGATTGAATGAAAGGTTTAGGGAAAACTTTTAAAACCTAACTATGCTTGTTTATGTTTCCTCATGATGTATGATTCTTGATATATGGTTAGTTTAAGTTTCTATGCTTCATGTTGGGTTAAAAACCTAGAATCCTACCTCTAGGTTTCGGCTAAGTTATGATTTAGATTTTGTAGGAAGATCAAAACCCTAACCATGCATGATAATGACTTCTTATGATGTGATATGGATTTTATGTCACCATGTTATATGTTATGTACACTTGTGTCATCATGTTATGTTTTCTCTATGATATGCTAAATGTTATGTGCACTTATGCCATCATGTATGTTTTCTCTAAGAAATGCTATATGTTATGTGCACTTTATGTCATTATGTTATGTAAGGCTTATGTATGATGAAAAGCCTAAGAGATGCTTCCCTTAAGTTGGGACTAAGAGCACTCTTCATGATATGACAAGAATATGACATACTAGAATATGACAAAAATATGATATGATATGAAACATGATATGTTATTTTACTTTGTATGGCTTGTACTGGGGATGGGCTCCTAAGTTGCCCCTAGGTCTATGGTCAAAGAAATGGGCCTAGTAAGGGATGGGCTCCTAAGTGCCTTTAGGTCGATGGTCAAGGAAACGGGCCTAGTTCCTAATACGTTCGGGATTAGCTACCTCGGATCTATTTAGGATGCACATAAATTCATGTAAGTGGTACAAAGTCGGGCCCTCATGATGAGATTATGTTCAAGTATTTATATGATATATATATGTTTTCAAAGGACATCTTGCATATACTCATTTTATGATACATGTTTTCAAAGGACATCTTGCAAATGCTTATTCATGCTATATGTTTTCTTTATGTTTTAGTAAGATGTTTATTTTTGAAAAATATGTCTATGATGCCTAGATGATTATGCTACTACTTTATGTATGAGCTCACATGCTATGTTATGATTTGCTTACATGAGTATGACTCTACTTTATGCTAGCATGCAAATTTATATCTAGATGTTGGTTAAATGAACATGTCACTACTTTATGTTTAGATGCATGATTTATGTTTTGTGAGTAGGAAAGAATCTTACTAAGCCTATGTGCTTATAGTTTAATTTCCCTTGTACTACAGACAAAGGAAAGGAATGGTTCAACTAAAAGGGAGCAGCAGGAAGGGCAAGAATGTGTACGACAGTGGCATGGTGGAATAGATCTACTTATTGCTTCTATGCTCTAAAACTTTACGTGTAATCTTATTTTGCTACATAACGTTTGATGGATGATATTTATTGGTGTTTACTCATTATGAATTTATGTTTTCATGTTCCCTGATAGTATGCTTTATTCAAGTAAAATGTCATGCATCACGTAGCAAGTAGTAGATATTAAATCAAGTTATGAATGTTAATACATGGTTCACATGATATGTTTGGATATATGCTCTATGATAATGAACATGATTCTATGATAACATGATCATATGCTTTAGTTAGTTTAATTTGTTTCAAAGGAAAGAAAAAAAAATTTATTTACTTCCACTGCCTTATATGCATGTATTGATGTATGCCCAAGGGCTGAAGATAGGAGAGATCAGTTATCACTTCAAGAAGGCCCAATTACAAGACTAGGGCAAAGCGTTTCAAGGAAGCACTAAATGGACTAATCAAAAAACATTGGGAGGACTATGAGCAAGGAGAAACCAAGATAATCGCAACTGCTAGTCGTGGCCTAATCCACGTAATCGGGCATAACTGGTCGCGCTTAACGAAAGAACGCTAATAAGCATGCAAAACATGGGAATTCGTTCATGCATGAAGACTTAAGTATTTTAGATTGTTTAATGAAGCATGCAACTTGGGACTCTAATTGTGCATGCATTTATTTTGTTTTGGGTTTCTAGATAGCTTGCATGAGACATGCAACATTGGGACTCTAATTGTGCATGTACTTATCTTGTATTTTTCCTTGTTCACTCCCATTATAAAAGGGAGGGACATCTTAGTATGAAGCAACTTAGTTTTTGGTGAGATTGTGTGCTCTCTTAGTTCTTGAAAGAACTTGCTGAACTTATCGAGTCTACTCTCGTGGCGTTCAACCCATCGAAACTTATCACCCCTAGGTGTGGCGTTTCTTTCTTCATAGGCTTGGTTCATGCCAATTCTTGGTTACGGGTCAAGACTCACACTCTTGTCGTTTAGTTCTTGGGGTTCTATCTACCTTTGTTTCGGGTTCCATCATATTTATTGGTGGGGTTAATATCATCTGGTATCAGAGCTTCGGTTCAAAGGCAAGTGCAAATTTATCTTTACTTGTTGTTCAACCAAAAGAAAAAAAAATCGTGGAAAAAAAAAAGAAAAAAAAAAGAGCGCATCGAAAAGGCAAAAAAAAAAGAAGAAGAAGAAGAAGAAAGCGCAAAAAAAAAACTGCTTGTGTGAATCGAAGTAAATTGTCTTCAACAATTCTTTTCTTGTTTTCCTTATTCTCAAACTTCTACTCTTTCATTTTCTCTTAAAATTCTGCCTTCATAAGTTTCGGTGGTATCTTTTGAATTGCTACGTGATATTCTGATTTGTTCTAGAGTTTGATCAAGAACTGAGAGATATTATCAATTGAGAGCTACCACCCAAACGTGAGTTGAGTGCTTGTGAGGTTTTCTTTCATTTTGCAGTCATGTCCAACAACCAGGAGGATGGAGCAAATGAGGGGGCTAGGCCACTTCCGAACCTGCAATTACAAGCATTGATGGGGGAGATGCAGCGGATGATGAGGGCGGAATTAGAATCTATCCATGAGAGGTTGGATCGGGTGGAGGATGGGACACCAAGAAGACATCAACAAGACCGTATTACTAGACCACAACGAAGACATGCCCAAGGGATTGATGTTGAAGAAGATGAAGAGGTTATTGTGGAAGACTTTGATGAGCAAAACTACAATCGAGGCAGGATTGGACATTGAGGAGATAGAAATGGAACTAGAAGAAATAATGATTTAGGAGGGATTAACATGAAGATTCCAACCTTCCAAGGGAGAAATGACCCAGAAGCTTACTTGGAATGGGAAACTAAGATGGAAATGGTGTTTGACTGTCATGAATTCTCAGAGTTTAAAAAGGTGAAGTTAGCTGCCATTGAATTCTCTGATTATGCTATTGTTTGGTCGGATCAAGTGGTGATGACTCGGAGAAGAAACAGAGAGCAACCTGTGTCCACTTGGGAGGAGATGAAAGTGCTCATGAGAAGGAGGTTTGTACCCAACCATTATTATAGAAGCTTATATCAGCGGCTTCAAAGGTTATCTCAAGGCTCCAAAAGTGTGGATGAATATTTCAAGGAGATGGAGTTGTCCATGATCCGAGCTAATGTCAATGAAGATCGGGAAGCCACTATGGCCAGGTTTTTACATGGTTTAAACCCAGAAATTGCTGATATTGTTGAATTGCAGCATTATGTTGAGCTGTCGGACATGGTCCACCAAGCACAAAAAGTGGAAGAACAATTCAAGAGGAGAGGATTGGCTAGGAAGGGACAACCAATGACTACTCACGGCACATGACAGACAGCTCCAAGAAAGGAGGAACAACCTCAAAATAAGCCAAAGTTTGAACCCTTCAAGAAGCCCAAACCTACACCATCTACTACTCAACGTAATCACGAGCCCATTTCCTCCAAAACTCGTGATATCAAGTGTTTTAAATGTCAAGGGCATGGTCATATGGCTAGTCAATGTGTGAACAAAAGGGTTATGGTAATAAACGCTCAACGTGAACTTGAGTCGGAAGATGAGGATGAAATACTTGAAGAAGTGCCACAAAAAGAGGACAGTGATGATGAACAACATGCTGTTATTGGAGACTTATTGGTGGCCCGACGAGTTCTCAATCTACAAGCTAAGGAGGAAGAAGGTAATCAAAGGGAGAATTTGTTTCATACCCGTTGCTTTGTCAATAACAAGGTTTGCAGTGTTATTATTGATGGGGGAAGTTGCACCAATGTGGCAAGTACTGATTTGGTGGAGAAATTATCACTACCAACTCGGAAACATTCACGACCTTATCGACTCCAGTGGTTAAACGATTGTGGAGAAATTAAGGTAACAAAACAAGTCTTGGTAGCAATCTCCATTGGCAAATATGAAGATGAGCTGTTGTGTGACGTGGTCCCCATGCATGCATGCCATCTATTGTTGGGAAGACCTTGGCAATTCAATCGAAAGGTAACACATGATGGCCTCACAAATAAGTATAGTTTTACTTTGAAAGGGCAACCTATTATTCTTGTACCATTGACTCCAAGACAAGTTATGGAGGACCAGTTGAGATTACAAAAAGCAAATGAAAAGAAGAAAGAAAAAGAAATTGAGAGAAAAAAAATTGAGAAAAAAGAAGAAGAGGGAAAGAAAAATGAGAGGAAAGAAGATGAGAGGAAAGAGACAAAAGGAGTGGGCAAGGAAAAAAAAGGAGAGAGAAAGATAAATATTTTTTATGCAAAAAAAAGTGAGATTAAACGAGCTTTGTTTTCAAATCAGCTGCCCCTTATCCTTTTGTATAAGGAGACACTCTTGAGCACTAACGACTTTAACAATTCTTTGCCTAGTGTTATTGTTTCTCTCTTACAGGAATTCGAGGAGGTCTTTCCTGAAGAGGTTCCACATGGTTTACCTCCTCCCATTAGAGGAATTGAGCACCAAATTGACTTCATACCTGGTGCCTCCATTCTGAATCGACCTGCCTATAGAAGCAATCCGGAGGAAGCAAAGGAACTTCAGAGGCAAGTTAATGAATTATTAGAAAAGGGGTATGTTCGAGAAAGCATGAGTCCTTGCGTCGTGCCTGTGTTACTAGTTCCCAAGAAGGACGGAACATGGAGGATGTGTGTGGATTGTCGAGCCATCAACAACATCATGGTAAAGTATCGCCATCCAATTCCTAGGATTGATGATATACTTGATGAATTGCATGGTTCTTGTGTGTTCACAAAAATTGATCTTAGGAGTGGATTTCATCAGATTAGGATGAAGGAAGGTGATGAATGAAAAACTAGTTTTAAAACCAAACATGGCTTATATGAATGGTTAGTAATGCCTTTTGGCTTAACTAATGCTCCTAGCACTTTTATGCGTTTGATGAACCATGTGTTTGCGTGCTTTATTAGGAAAATTTTTAGTTGTGTATTTTGATGATATTTTGATTTATAGCAGAAGCTTAGAAGAGCATGTTACACATTTAAGGTTAGTTTTGAGTGTGCTAAAAGAAGAAAAGCTTTTTGCTAACCTCGTTAAATGCTCCTTTTGTATAGAGAAAGTTGTGTTTCTTGGTTTTGTTGTTAGTACTAAAGGCATTGAGATGGATGAGGAAAAGGTGAAAGCAATCCAAGAGTGGCCAACACCGACAACAATTAGCCAAGTGAGGAGTTTCCATGGTTTGGCCAGCTTCTATCGATGGTTTGTTCGTGATTTTAGCAATATTGCAGCTCCTCTTACTAAAGTCATCAAGAAAAATGAGTCATTCAAGTGGGGAGAGGAGCAAGAGAGGGCCTTCAACACTTTGAAAGAAAAGCTAAGTTCTGCTCCTTTACTAATCCTACCAGATTTTTCTAAAACTTTTGAAATTGAATGTGATGCTTCTGGTGTTGGTATAGGTATTGTGCTTATGCAGGAAATGAGACTCATTGCTTATTTCAGTGAGAAGTTGAGTGGAGCCACTCTCAACTATCCCACATATGACAAGGAAATGTATGCATTGGTGAGAGCATTGGAGACATGGCAACATTACCTATGGCCAAAAGAATTCGTGATTCACACAGATCATCAATCTCTAAAGCATTTGAAGAGCCAACATAAGTTGAACCGACGCCATGCTAAATGGGTAGAATTCATTGAGACATTTCCTTATGTGATTAAATACAAGCAAGGAAAGGAGAACATAGTTGCTGATGCACTATCTCGAAGGTATGCTTTACTGTCCACTTTAGATACGAAGTTACTTGGATTTGAATATATCAAGGATTTATATACTAACGATACTAATTTCTCCGAGGTGTTCAAAGAATGCGATAAGGTTGCATTTGGTAAGTTCTATAGGCATGATGGGTTTTTATTTCGTGAAAATAGATTGTGTGTGCCTATGTGTTCGTTACGAGAATTATTCACTAGGGAAGCCCATGGTGGTGGATTGATGGGGTCATTTTGGCGTTACTAAGACTTTAGGGGTTTCATAGGATCATTTCTTTTGGCCTCATATGAAACGCGACGTGGAAAGAATTTGTGAGAAGTGTATCACTTGCAAACAAGCTAAATCTAAATTGAAACCCCATGGCTTGTATACTCCTTTGCCTATACCTAGTGAACCTTGGACTGATATTTCAATGGACTTTGTTTTGGGATTACCCCGGACCAAGAGGGGGAGAGATTCAATTTTTGTTGTGGTAGACAGATTCTCTAAAATGGCGCATTTCATTCCATGTCATAAAACCGAAGATGCATCGCATATAGCTGAATTGTTCTTTAAAGAGGTTGTTAGGTTGCATGGCATGCCTAGGACCATTGTCTCTGATAGAGATGCAAAATTTTTGAGTTATTTTTGGAAGACTTTGTGGGGGAAATTAGGAACTAAATTGTTGTTCTCTACTACTTATCACACCCAAACTGATGGGCAAACTGAAGTGGTCAATTGAACCATGTCCTTTTTACTTCGTGCGGTCATTAACAAAAATTTGAGAATATGGGAAGATTGTCTACCTCATGTTGAATTTGCTTACAATAGGAGCATACATTCTGCGACTAAATTTTCTCCATTTGAAATTGTTTATGGTTTCAATCCCTTGACACCATTAGATTTGATTCCTTTAGCTGTAAGTGAGCATATAAACTTAGATGGTAAGCAGAAGGCCGAATTCGTAAAGAAGATTCATGAACAAGCACGACTGAATATTGAGAAAAGAACTCAGCAATACATGCAATAAGCTAACAAGGGGCGCAAGAAAATTGTGTTTGAACCAGGAGAATGGGTTTGGTTGCACCTCTGAAAGGAGCGATTTTCGGACAAACGTCGTTCTAAACTTCTACCTCGACGGGATGACCCATTTCAAGTATTAGAGCGCATCAATGATAATGCCTACAAACTTGAACTACCAGGTGAGTATGGCGTACATTCTACTTTTAATGTTGCTGACTTATCCCCGTTTGATGCAGGTGATGATTTGAGGATAAATCCTTTTCAAGAAGGGGAGAATGATGTATGCCCAAGGGCTGAAGATAGGAGAGATCAGTTATCACTTCCAGAAGGCCCAATTACAAGACTACGGGCAAAGCGTTTCAAGGAAGCACTAAATGGACTAATCAAAAAACATTGGGAGGACTATGAGCAAGGAGAAACCAATATAATCGCAACTGCTAGTCATGGCCTAATCCACATAATTGGACATAACCTTCCATGACTGGGCGCGCTTAACGGAAGAACGCTAATAAGCATGTAAAGCATGGGAATTCGTTCATGCATGAAGACTTAAGTATTTTAGATTGTTTAATGAAGCATGCAACTTGGGACTCTAATTGTACATGCATTTATTTTGTTTTGGGTTTCTTGCTAGCTTGCATGAGACATGCAACATTGGGACTCTAATTGTGCATGTACTTATCTTGTATTTTTCTTTGTTCACTCCCATTATAAAAGGGAGGGACATCTTAGTATGAAGCAACTTAGTTTTTGGTGAGATTGTGTGCTCTCTTAGTTCTTGAAAGAACTTGCTGAACTTATCGAGTCTACTCTCGTGGCGTTCAACCCATCGAAACTTATCACCCCTAGGTGTGGCGTTTCTTTCCTTCGTAGGCTTGGTTCGTGTCAATTCTTAGTTACAGGTCAAGGCTCACACTCTTGTCGTTTAGTTCTTAGGGTTCTATCCACCTTTTTTTCGGGTTCCATCATATTTATTGGTGGGGTTCATATCTGTTAGTTAGAGCCCTAGAGCTAATCATTTGATGATTGTATGGACTCATTGTATCATATTCTTGTATATTAATAAAGACATTTGTTTGGTTATTATACTTATTTGTATTAGTGCCAAATAGACTAAGTATAATAGTGTCCTTGAGTAGAAGGTTCATACCTATATCAATCGATTAGTTGAATCGATAGTGAGATGATATAGGGAACACTACTCTAAATCATTCCTAGTCGAGTATTAACATTCAGGGACAATGTTAATACAATAAGACTAGCATGTAGGTCAGCTCGATAACTTGATCTCACAAGTCATGGATATAGAGATATCAAGCTGACACATGGGTATGCATTAGAGAATGTATACTGAATGACCCGCCATGAGAAAGTATCATGGATCGTTATATGAGTGTCATATACTTTCTCATGTGGCTATTAGTATGACTATTTGTCCTTAGACCTGAAGTCACCATGGATCCCTACGTAAGGAGTTATGTACTTTGGTTTCGTCAAACGTCACCCGTAACTGGGTGGACTATAAAGGCGATTACTGGGTATGTAACGAATTATGCAGATGGATGTGAGTGATGTAGATGGGATTTATCCCTCCCATATGACGGAAGCGACATCGATATTCTTGATAGAGTAAGACCAGGAAGTGTATGGCCATACCCAAATGAGTCAATATGAGATATTGAGCTCATTTGATTGAGTGAGTCTACTTGGAGTTCAAGATTTAGATTGGTCAGAGGATGACACGGTCTATGCCTCACATTGATCAATCTAGATGTCTAGGATAGAAGGACACTTGTCATATATTGTGAGGAGTCACAATTAGTAGTCACAAGGTGATGTTGGATCTCAACATTTCTTGTAACTTGGGTAGCAATGATGTATTGCTAGATACCGCTCATTGCTTATGTTTATAAAGGAGTTTAGAAACATTGCCAACGTTACAAGAACCTATTGGGTCACACACAAAGAACAAGTGGATGGAGATTGGGTTCATATGATGAACCAATTGGATTAAGTTCATATGATGAACCAAGATGATTAGATTCATTTGATGAATCAAATTGGATTAAGAGTAATCCAAATTGGGCTAATTGAGTTGGACTCAAGTTGATTCATGTATTCAATGAGTCTAATTTAGATTATGACTCATTAAATCAACTTAATTTAATGAATTAGATTCATTATATTAAGTTGGCTTGAATCAAATGGTTAGATTAGATCAACCATGGAAGAGATTTGGTTAAGTTTGACTTGACTTGAGAGGGAGAGGAAGAGTCAAGTTTGACTTGACTAATTTCCACATCATTAGTGAGATGGTATGCCACATCATGGAGGTTACAAGCCTCCATTCTCATTAATGTGGCCGGCCACATTAAATGAGTAGGAGTTACTCATGTGGCCGGCCACACAAGTGAATCAATGGGAATGAATTTTGATTCATTGCTCTCATTCATTTCATCTCCTTCCTCTAGCCATTCTCTTCTCCTTTTCCTTCTTCTTGGCCGAGAGTTTCAAGCAAGGTGAAGAGGAATGTGTTAAGGTCCAAAGAAAAGGGTGAAGTGAAGGTCACAAAGGAGGATACCTAGAGGAGTATGTGAGATTCCTTTCCTTTCTCTCCTTTTCTCCCTTTTTAAATCCTACCCGAGAGCTCTAGAAAGTGCTAGCACACTTGGGGCTCTCTTCTCCATCCTTTGAGTGTGAGAGACACTCCTTGTTCGTGTGGATATCATTAGAGGAGTGTCTACGTTGATACTTTGGAGATCCGACACGTACCTTGGACAAGCGGGATTTGCGAGGGCACGCACCAAAGGTATAAAGTGTTTTCCTTTGTAGATCTACTGTAGATCATTGTTTATAACTCGTACTTGTGTTTTCAATATTTTTCTTTGCACGGATCCTACGACTTTGGGTGATTCGGGGTTTCCGCGACGCGAAAAGCGGTTTTCGCGGCCCGAAAAACCCAACAATATCATGTATGTATGTTTCAAGTAACCCCATCCTTTCCCCCTTTCTAAGTGGTGGAAAGGGCGGGTGTTACATATATGAGCGCGGGGACGCTCACTCGACCTACGGTTGGCCGATAAGATACTGAGAATATTATATAAGGCTGAATGTCTTTATGCTCGGGCGGGCTCTTGCCTGGTCGAGCACATATGAGTGCAGGGGAACTCACTCGGCCTGTGGTCAGCCGGTAATATATTGAGAGTTATGTATAAGGCTAAATATCTTTATGCTCGGGCGGACTCTTTGTTGACCGATCATATACGAATACGTGGGTGCTCGCTCGGCCTTCGGTCGGCCGACAATATGCTAAAAATCTTATATAAGGCTAAATGCCTTTATGCTCGGGCGGGCTTTGCTCGGCTGAACATATATGAGCACGGAGGCACTCACTCGACCTTTATTCGACCGACGATATACCTTTCCTATTTTTCTGGACTTAAACCCCTACTTCACTCCCTCGGTCGATTTATCATAACCCGTATTACTAGCCTCTCCTTCAAGTCTAGTCGAAGGAGGTGTAGCCGACTGACTAGACCTAAGTCTATTTCTGCCCTTTTGCTATTTTCTGTAGTGATCCTATGACAACCTCTATAGTGATCCCATGACACCTCCTACAATGATCCCGTGACACCTTCAACAAGTTAAATAGAGATGTGATCCTTTTACACCATCAACCTTTGTTCTTTCTTGCTTTACTTTCCTCTAAAGATTCCATTGGAAGTTATGGCTTTAGATCTTCCCCTCCGGGATCAACTATTGTTCGAGAAGGAGAAGTCCCCAGCTAAGGCTATGCAAGCTTTAGATCTACATCATTCACAGCAAAGAGAGCTAGAGGTACGTTTGTTAGCAGCTCAGTCTCAAGTTTGATTGGAAGTGGCTTTGAGGGACAAAACTTATTTGGATTTGAAGCAAAAGACTGAGGAGTTGGATGATCTGAAAGTTCAACACGCTTCGGAGATAAATGTTTTAACCAAGAAGGTTCATGTAGATGGTTTGTTGATATCACAACAACAACAAGACCGGACTTTGGAGTTCTCTTCTGCACACACGGTCGGTCGGGATTACAATCAATTAGGGTAACTTCCTTATTTACAAGTTTTGTTTATTCGTCTATATTTTAAGATTCACGCGATTTTTCCCAGTGGTCTTATTGGTAATTGGTCCTTCAACATAAAGAGAATATTCGAAGATATGGCGGTTCAGTGTATGATTCGATTTATTCTGTCTATCATAAATGTCTCTTCCGGAGCGAGCGCCATGTATCCTTTTCTCTCCTTTTTCCTAGTAATCCCGGTACATTTTTCGTTCATGTCTTATCACACATTCTCCTTGGCAAATCAATGGCTCTTCTTTACTGAATCATTTTATTTCAACGGCGATCCTTATATTGCCCTAAAACCCTAAACCTTTTTTTTTTTTAACTTTTTCACTCTTCGTCTTCCTCCAGTTATTCCTTGGCGATTTTCTTCCACAACCTTTCTCCACAACTCACACTTCTTCATCTTCTCCAATCTTCTTCCCCCTTAGGATTCAGTAAATCATTCGCTATTTAAGTGTTTCAGTTTCTTGACATGGCTGAAGAATCTCTATTCCCTTGGTATGCTCATATTTTTTCCTCCTTCACCGCCGCCGATCTAACTTCCATTCACTCTCGGTATGATGTGAGCCAAGAAGAGGCATTGAAGGGAATTGGGGGGCCCATGACAAGGTCCAAGACTAAGAGAATGAAGCAAGCTTTGGAAGGCTTAATAATGAGGCTCAAGGAAAAGGAGGATCAATGCACAATGGAGGCAACAACTAAGTGGATCACATTCCTTCAATTTGAAAGTGAAATTGAACCAACATAAGGACCATTTTCGTGTGCATGCATGGGGGGGGGGGGGGGGGTTTCTAAAGTGACTTTTGATGTCCTTTGTGGGTTTTTAATGCATTTTTTAGAGTTCCTAAGCTAGTATAACAAATACCATGTATGCATGGTTGCATTAAGCTAGTATTAGGGATTAGTGGTTGCATTAGTGGATAATAAAACCCATGCATGCAAGCATGATATTTATTGCATAATTAGTGCATAGTGGATCTTAAGGGATGTTAAATAGGAGAACTCTTGTATGACAAATCATGTAAGTTTGAATGAAAATTTGAGTTGCTCTTTTGTGAGAGCTTCCTTCTTGTTCTTAGGCAAAGAACTAATTTTGATCTTATCAAGGCAACTTGTGGCGATCAAAACTCCATGACTTATCACTCACCTTCTCATCTTGCTTGAGTGTGGCGTCAATACCCTTCCCCAAGCTAAATTTCAAGGTGATCCATTTACAAGGTTTATTTATCATTTGGTATTAGAGCCTTGGCTCCTTGATTTTCAAGTTTGTATTTTGTTTTCATCTTTGTTCTTGTCCATCTTTGTTGATCTCTCCATCCCTATCTGTCACATATTTCTATTCACTATTTGGGTCCTCAACTTAAAAAAAAAGGAAAATTCGAAAAAAAAAAGAAAAAAAAGGAATCATTAGTCATTGGTTTCTGATTGAAAAAAAAATAAAAATAATATATAAAAAAAAAGAGGAGGATTTGTGAATTGAAAGGACTCAATATTCTTTCTTTGTGAAATCTGAATTCAAAAGATATTCCTTTCATTGCTCTTGATCGTTGCTGAATTTCTCATTTTATCCGTTTATTTCTCTTGTTCTACTCATATTTCTCTTGTTGGTTTCTTGTTCACTTGATTGTCTATTTGCTGTCTTGAGAAAGACATTGATAAGGTTTTTTCCTTAAGAGCTTATAAAGGAAGCTGAGTGGATAAATCTGAGTGCAACCACGTGAGTAGAGTGGTGAGGTACGTTTAACATTTCTTTTGTAATTTTCCTTGTCATCTTCTTTTGTTGCAAGCATGAGTGGGGAAAAATCACCTAATTCCCCTAGGCGAGATCTTAATAGGCTTCAAATGGAGGCACTTACTCAACAATTTGAGAGAATACTTCAAAGACAACTTGAAGAAATACACGAAAGGATGGACCGACTTGAAGGAGAAAAAGTTTCGAACCGTGGGGGCAATTCTAATCATGAAGAATTTCGTCAAAGTGAACCATTCTATGATTCACCAAGAGAAAGAAGGAGGCATGAAGGGGGAAGGAGACGTGAAAGAAGAGGTAGAGACCATAGACGAGAAGATGATCTAGGAGGTGTGAAAGTCCAGATACCTTCCTTCCAAGGGAGGAATGATCCTGAAACATATCTTGCATGGGAGATGAAAATAGAACAAATTTTCTCATGCCACAATTACAATGATGCAAAGAAAGTAAAGGTGGCTGCCCTTGAGTTCATCGATTATGCCTTAATTTGGTGGGATCAATTGCAAAAGGAGAGAAGAAGGTATGGAGAGCATCCTATCAACACTTGGGACGAAATGAAGACTTTGATGAGAAGGAGATTTGTGCCTTCCCACTACCATAGGGAATTGCACAACAAATTGCAAAGACTCACCCAAGGGAGTAGGAGTGTGGATGATTACTACAAGGAGATGGAGGTGGCTTTGATTAGGGCCAATATTGTGGAGGATAGGGAAGCTACCATGGCTCAGTTTCTCCATGGCCTAAACCGAGACATTGGAGACATTGTGGAGTTACAACATTATGTGGAGCTTGACGACTTAGTGCATCAAGCAATGAAAATAGAGCAACAATTAAAGAGAAAGGGCGTTATGAAGAAAACATCTTCTCCAAACTACTCTTCAAGTTGGAAGGACAAGCCAAAGAAGGAGGGTTCTTCTTCAAATTCTAAGGAGGAAGCAAGCATTAAGAAGCCTATTCCTACTACCTCTTCTTCCACTTCTAAGAGTAGGGATATCAAGTGTTTTAGGTGTTTGGGAAAAGGTCATATTGCATCCGAATGCCCGAATAAGAAGACTATGGTGGTGAGGGATAATGGGAGTATCTCTAGTGAAGAAATTTCTTCTCATTCCTCTTCCTCAAGCGATGAAGAAAATGATGGAGCAGCCTATGCGCAAGCTGGAGATCTCTTGGTGGTTAGGAGATTATTGGGAAGTCAAGCCAAGGAGCATGAGGAGGACCAAAGAGAAAATATTTTTCATACCCGCTACCTTATTCAAAGAAAGACATGCTCTATGATCATTGATGGTGGAAGTTGCACCAATGTGGCAAGCACTAGGTTGGTCACCAAACTCAACCTCAAGACTACACCACATGCAAGACCATATAAACTCCAATGCCTAAGTAATAGTGGTGAATTGGTAATGAACCAGCAAGTGTTGATTAATTTCTCCATTGGCAAATATGAAGATCAAGTTCTATGTGATATTGTGCCTATGGAGGCAAGCCACATTCTTCTTGGAAGACCTTGGCAGTTTGATAGGCGAGCTCACCATGATAGATTCTTCAACAAGTTCTCTTTTGTCCACAATTCTCGCAAAGTTACACTTGTACCATTATCACCTAGGGAGGTTTGTGAGGATCAAATAAAAATGAGAGAGAAAGGAGAAAAATAAGAGCGAGAGCATAAGAAAAAGAAAGAGTGTGTGCAAAAGAAAATACTTGATTTTGAGGACAAAATTCAAAAGAAAAGAAAGAATGAGGAAAAGAAAGAGAGAAAAATAGAAAATTTGTTTACAAGAGTAAGTGAGGTGAAGAAAGCTTATTTGACAAGGCAACCAATATTTCTTCTTTTGTGCAAGGAAACTTGCTTGGAATCTAATACTAACTCTTTGCCTAGTGAAGTTGTTGTTATTTTGTAGGATTTTGAAGATGTGTTTCCCAAGGAAGTACCTCACGATTGCCACCAATGAGGGGAATTGAACACCAAATAGACCTTATTCCTGGCGCTTCTCTGCCCAATAGGCCAGCTTATAGGAGCAACCCTCAAGAAACAAAGGAGATACAAAATCAAGTGGAGGAGTTATTGCAAAAAGGATGGGTTAGAGAAAGTTTAAGTCCTTGTGCTGTACCCGTAATTTTGGTGCCTAAAAAGGATGGAACATGGAGGATGTGCACTGACTGTAGAGCCATCAACAACATCACATGTAACACCCACAAAAAAATTATAAGATAAGTATATGGGTGTTATTTGCTTTAGAACATAAAAGAAGAAGAATCAAAGAAAAAGAAATAAGAGAAATAAAAAGAAGAGGTGAAGGTTTGAACCTTGAACCTCCCACCAAGGATAGAAATAAAATTATGTATGTTAACCACTAGGATAATGAATAATATGTGAAAAGGAAATGATGGGAATTGTAGTTGAAAGTAAAGCTAAAATTTAGTGAAGGAACAAAGGGAAAATCAAGTGGCTTTCTTCCCTTGTTTACCTCTTGGTTAAGAAAGAAAAGTAGCAAAAGACAAGTTGTCTTTCTCCCTTTCCTTCTCTATTTTCGTGGGGTTTAAGAGGGAAGTAAAGAGATGAATTTAGGGAAAGGAATGAAGACATATTCTCATTAAGAAAATACATGCATGAATTAAGGAGGAAGGGAAGCAAAGTTCATTTTGGTAACTTCCACCTACTTAGCATAAAAGGGAAAGGAACTAAAGGATTTCATTTTTTTTTCCCTTCTCCCTCACCCTTGCCGAGACTAGAATCCTCCTCCCTCATCTCCACAAGCCAAGTTTAGGTTTCTCCCTAAGAGAAAACTAAACTACAAGAAGGAGCCTTCAAGGTGTGCCTTTCCAAGCAAGAGAAATCGAAAGGAGTGCTAGAAGAAGAGGCTCCCTACTTCCTCTTCACCAAGGGTACCATTTCTTAAAGATTAACAAGTGATTTCTAGGTAAGCTTCCCCTCACCTGTGGTACAATAGTTTGTATGGTTTTTCATGGAGTTAGATCGCTTAAGAACCTAGGACTTGCCTTAAGAAAATTCGGCCAAAAGAAGAAGAAGAGTTTAAGAAAATTTTAACTAGATATGCTTACTATTTTTCTTGTGATATGTATTTTATGTAAAAGGTTAATCTAAGGTTTCCATGCTAGAATAAATGATGAAAACTTAGATCCATAAGCTTTAAACTTTCAGCCAAGCATGAACAAGAAGATTAGGTAAGTTTAAGACTCAAACTAAGCATGTTTCCTTATTCTTGAATTATGTAACCTATGATAATGATGTTGTTAACTTTTTCTCTTACTTGTATATTGTTAAAACTCCATTTTCATGACTATTCGGCCATGTAAGAAGAAAAGGCTTAAGAGAGTTTTAAATTTAGGGCTAAGCATGCTAAGATTTTTCCTAAGACAAGGTATGAAGTTTTATGCCATGATTGTATGTTAGTTATAAGTCTTACTTCATGCTTATAAGGATTCGGTTATGATGAGATTTGAAGTCTAGGAAAATTTAAACTAAGGCTAGGAAGCTCATGACTTTCTTGATAAAATAATATGAAACTAGTGGATGTTTTTATGGTTGTTTGTTGCATAGAATTTTGAGTACATGTAACTTTCGGCCACACTAAGTTTTAAATCTAGTATGTGTAGATTTTTAACTAAATTTATTCATGTTGCTCCTTGTTATGATGTCATAAAAATTGTGTAAGGTTTTCCATGCTTTTAGGCCATATGAAAAACAAAAAAACTAACTCACATGTTTCGGCCACCTTGGAATTAAAGGACTAGGAAAACTTAGAACCTAACTTATATATGTTCATGATGCTTCTTGTGGTAAGTACTATGATATATAGTTATGGTTCCATGCTCTTATGCCACTAGAAATGTAGTACATGTTTATTAGGGTTCGGCCAATAATAGTACAAAGGCCTAGAGAAAAATGTGAAACCAACTTACAAATGTTCATGATGTTTTTTGTGATAAGTACCATGAAATGTAGTTGTGATTCCTATGCTCTTATGTCACTAAAAATCTAGTTCTATGATTTATATGTTTCGGCCACTACAAGTTTAAAAGCCTAGAGAAAACTTAGAACCCAACTTATATATGCTTATGATGCCTTGTGATATATGCTATGAAATGTAGTTGTGGTTACCATGCTCTTATGCCATTATAAACCTAATTCCATGAGTTGTAAGTTTCGGCCACCTTGAGTTAAGGGGTCTAGGAAGCTTGGAATCTAAAACTAATAGGCTTATGTTGTTTCTCATGAAAAATGTATAAGATATTGGCTTAAGGTTCAACACTTCCATGCTACTTGTAACCTAGAAGGAGACATGTTAGGGTTCGGCCATGATAGGTTTGGGAGCTTAAGGAACTTAGAAACCAAACTAAATATGCTTAAGTGGTTCCTTATGAAATATGATATGATATGAGTTTAGGGTTTACATGTTTGCATGTTACTTAGAACTTGTTTGCTCTACATGTAAGGTTTCGACCATAAAGAAATAGAAACCTAGGAGGGCTTAAAAATTTAGGTTAACATGCTTATGACCTTTCTTATGCTAGTATGTGAAGATATCATGAGATTTTTATATTTGTATGTTGTTTAGAGATCATGCCTCTATTTATGACTTTCGGCCATATAGGTTTAGTGACCTAGATGTACCTCACATGCTATGAATGAATTATGAGATGGTATTTAACGATTCCATGAATGGTTATGTCTTTTTATGATAAGTGATATGCTCCTTTATGTATGCTTATGATCCATGTATGTGCTATGTGCTCAATCATGCATACTTTAGTATATGATAAAAATGATATGTTCATTATGCAAGCTTATGATTCATGCATGTACTGTGTGCCCAAATATGCATGCTTTATGATATGCTAAGTGATATGTTCATGATGTATGCTATGATTCATGCATGTGCTGTGTGCCCAAAAAAAATGCATGTTTTATGATATGTCAAGAAACATGATATGCATGTAAGAATAAGAACTACGATATGTATGACATGCTACTTTACTTTATGTATGGCTTGTACCAAGGGTGGGCTCCATAAGCGCCCCGGGGTCGATGGACTAAGAAACGGGCCTCGTTAGGGATGGGCTCCTAAGTGCCCCTAGGTCGATGGACTAAGAAACGGGTCTAGTATGTATGCCTTGTAGGGTTCAAGACTTGCTACCTTGGACCTACATAGGACGCGCGCATTTATGTATGTGGTACAAGCCGGGATCCCAATCATGTTGAGATTATGTTTAAGTATGTATTGTATAAGTTTTCAAAGACATGTTGCATATGTTGCATGATATATGTTTAGGACTTTACCTTGCTTATGCTTTATGATTATGCCATGATTTTTATGATGATGTTATGCTATGACAGGATACACTTGATGATCATGTTTATTATGCCATGATACTTTATGTTATGTATGATATGCCATGATATGCTGCTTGACATGTTGAAATTGTCTTTATACCTTATGACTTGTGATCATATATGCTTTACGGTTTTTGTGAGTAGGAAAGGAACTTACTGAGCCATGAGTGCTCATAGCTTACTTTCTTGTACCACAGATAAAGGCAAGGAATGGATGTACTAGGGGAGTAGCAGGAGGGGCTAGAAGGATGTGTGTGCGTAGTGTTGGGTTTTTCGGGCTGCGAAAACCGCTTTTCGCGTCGCGGAAACCCCGAATCGCCCAAGCCACGGATCTCGTGCAAGGTAAAACTTTCGAAAAATACGAGTACGAGCTTAAAACACGATCGACTCTTAGATCTACAAGGGAAAAACATTTACCCTTGATGCGTGCCCTTCGTAATCCCGCAACGTCCAAAAAGTAGCCGGATCTCGAGACCGTCAAGCGAACGTTCCTCTAGCGGTATCCACACGAACAAGGAGTGGTCTTCTACCACTCAAAGATGGAGAGGAGAACCCACAAGTGTGCTAGCACTTTCTAGGGCTCTCGGATTGGATCTAAAAGGTGAGAAAGGAGAGAAGGGAAAAAGGAACTCATACACTCCTCTAGGTACTCTCCTTTTGTGACCTTCACACCACCTAGTTGCTTGGAATCAACTCTCACTTCTTCTCCACCATGAAGCCACGACCAAAAGCAAGCTTGAGAGAGGGAGAAGCACCCAAGGAAGAAGAAGCATTGAACACCATTCAATTGCCACCAAATGAAACCTTCTCCTCACTTAGTGTGGCCGGCCACACTAGTGTAACTCCCACATTAATGTGGCCGGCCACATTAATGCATTTGGTGTGTAACCTCCATGAGGTGGCACACCATTAAATGAGGAGATGATGTGGCTAATGATGTGGCTAGATTGGTCATACCAAGTAGGATGAGTCAACCTTCATGATGATGTGGCAAGACATCAAGTCAAACTTGATGTTTCAACTTCCATTTGGTCAAGTCAAACATGACCAATTTTCTTCCTTGTTGAGTTAAATCCAACCTTTGATTCAAGTCAATTTTAATTTAATGAATCTTAATTCATTAATATAAATTGACTCATTATCAAATTTAAATTAGACTAATTCAACAATTGAATCTAATTGAGTCTAACTCAATAAGTCTAATTTGAATCCAATCTTTGATTCATCATATGAATCTAATCCTATTGGTTCATCATATGAACCTAATCTCCATGCACATGTTCTTTGTGTGTGACCCAATAGGTTCTTGTAACGTTGGCAATGTTATAAACTCTTTTAGAAATATAAGCAATGAGCGGCATATAGCAATACATCATTGCTACCCAAGTTACAAGAAATGTTGAGATCCAACATCACCTTGTGACTACTAATTGTGACTCCTCACAATATGTGACAAGTGTCCTTCTATCATAGACATCTAGATTGATCAATGTGAGGCATAGACCGTGTCATCCTCTGACCAATCTAAATCTTGAACTCCGAGTAGACTCACTCAATCAAATGAGCTCAATATCTCATATTGACTCATTTGGGTATGGCCATACACTTCGTGGTCTCACTCTATCAAGAATATCGATGTCTCTCCCGTCATATAGGAGGGATAGATCCCATCTACATCACTCACATCCCTCTGCATAATTTGTTATATACCCAGTAATCGCCTTTATAGTCCACCCAGTTACGGGTGACGTTTGACGAAACTAAAGTACATAACTCCTTATGTAGGGATCCATAGTGACTTCAGGTCTAAGGACTAATAGTCATACTAATAGCCACATGAGAAAGTATATGACACTCATATAACGATCCATGATACTTTCTCATGGCGGGTCATTCAGTATACATTCTCTAATGCATACCCATGTGTCAGCTTGATATCTCTATATCCATGACTTGTGAGATCAAGTCATCGAGTTGACCTACATGCTAGTCTTATTGTATTAACATTGTCCCTGAATGTTAATACTCGACTAGGAATGATTTAGAGTAGTGTTCCCTATATCATCTCACTATCGATTCAACTAATCGATTGATATAGGTATGAACGTTCTACTCAAGGACGTTACTATACTTATTTTATCTGACACTAATACAAATAAGCATAATAACAAAAAATCAATGCCTTTATTAATATACAAAAATATGATATACATGAGTCCATACAATCATCAAATGATTGGCTCTAGGGCTCTAACTAACAATCTCCCACTAGCACTAGTGCCAATCAGTATAGGCTCTAAGGCCTAATGACCTAGTGTGACCATCATGCTTTCTCTGTGCCAAAGCCTTGGTCAAGGGATCTGCGATGTTAGCCTCTGTAGGTACTCTGCAAATCTTCACATCTCCTCTATCGATAATCTCTCGAAGGAGATGGAAGCGTCGTAGTATATGCTTGGTCCGCTGGTGTGAGCGAGGTTCCTTCGCCTGTGCTATAGCTCCATTGTTGTCACAATAGAGCTCAACTGGGTCAGCGATGCTAGGAACCACCCCAAGTTCAGCGATGAACTTGCGGATCCAAACTGCCTCCTTTGCTGCCTCAGATGCAGCAATATACTCGGCCTCTGTTGTAGAATCAGCTACTGTGTCCTACTTCGAACTCTTCCAGCTCACAGCACCACCATTTAAGCAAAACACGAACCCCGACTGCGATCTATAGTCATTCTGGTCGGTCTGGAAGCTAGCATCACTGTAACCCTTTACAGCTAGCTCATCATTGCCTCCATATATCAAGAAATATTCTTTAGTCCTTCTTAAGTACTTAAGAATATTCTTGACCGCTATCTAGTGACTTTCACCTGGATCTGACTGGTATCTGCTCGTCATGCTCAAAGCATACGAGACATCAGGTCGAGTACATAGCATGGCGTAAATGATCGATCCTATGGCTGAGGCATAAGGGATCTGATCCATGCGGTCTCTCTCCTCTCTAGAAGAGGGACTTTGAGTCTTTGAGTCTTCGAAAGACTCACGCCATGTGACATCGGCAGAAATCCCTTCTTGGAGTTCTGCATGGCAAACCGAAGGAGTACCTTATCAATGTATGTACTCTGACTTAGGCCAAGCAATCTCTTAGATCTATCTCTATAGATCTGAATCCCTAGAATGCGGGATGCCTCACCTAAGTCCTTCATTGAGAAGCAACTCCCTAGCCAGGTCTTGACAGACTGAAGCATAGGGATGTCCTTCCCAATGAGTAGTATGTCATCCACATACAATATGAGGAAGACAACTATGTCCCCTACAACCTTCTTGTAGACACAAGGCTCATCTTCGTTCTTGATGAAACCAAACTGTTTGATCGCATCATCGAATCGAAGATTCCAGCTCCGAGAAGCTTGCTTTAATCCATAAATGGACCTATGCAGCTTGCATACTCTACTAGTATGCTGTGGATCTACAAAACCCTCAGGTTGTGTCATGTACACATCCTCGAGTAGGTTTCTATTCAGAAACGCGGTTTTGACATCCATCTGCCATATCTCATAGTCATGGTAAGCTGCAATAGCAAGCATGATCCGAATGGACTTAAACATCGCTACTGGAGAAAAAGTTTCATCATAGTCAATACCATGAATCTGCTTGAAACCTTTAGCTACTAAGCGACCCTTATAGATAAGTCCATCCATGTCAATCTTTCTCTTAAAGACCCACTTACACCCAATGGGTTTTACCCCTTCAGGTGGATCAACCAAAGTCCATACTTGGTTGGTGTACATGGATTCCATTTTGGATCTCATGGCCTCTAGCCATTTCTCGGAGTCTGGTCTCATCACAACTTCCTGATAGGTGGTAGGCTCATCCTCTATGAGCATAACGTCATCATGGTCAGAAAAGAGAAATGAGTATCTCTCAGGCTGACGACGCACCCTATCAGACCTGCGAAGAGGAATGTCTACTTGAACTGGTTGTTGTTCCTCAACTCCTTGTGGAACATCATCCACAACACTTTGTGGTTCCAGTTCAATTTCCATCGAGGCATCAGTGCTATTGTTCGCATCTTGAACTTCTTCAAGATCGAACCCGCTCCCACTAGTCTTTCTAGAAACAAAGTCCCTTTCTAGAAAGACCCCAGTCTTTGCCACAACTACCTTGTGCTGACTGGGAATGTAGAAGTAATATCCCTTAGTTTCCTTGGGATATCCAATGAAATAGCACTTGTCGGATTTGGGTCCTAATTTGTCTGAGACTTGACGTCTAACGTAAGCCTCACAACCCCAAATCCTCGTGAAAGACACCTGGGCATCTCTCCCAGCCCATATCCTATATGGTGTCTTTATCACGGCCTTTGATGGAATTCGATTGAGTATGAAAGCTGCCGTGTCTAGAGCATATCCCCATAGATATGTTGGAAGATCTGTGTGACTCATCATAGATCGTACCATATCTAATAAGGTACGATTCCTCCGTTCGGATACACCATTCCACTGTGGTGTTCCAGGAGGAGTGAGTTGGGATAGAATCCCACACTCAGCTAGATAGTCACGGAACTCATGGCTAAGGTATTGTCCACCTCGATCGGATCGAAGTATCTTAATACTCTTGCCAAGCTGGTTCTGTACTTCATTCTTGAATTCTTTGAACTTTTCAAAGGATTCAGACTTATGTGTCATCAAATACACATAACCATATCTACTGAAGTCATCAGTAAACGTGATGAAGTACCTATAACCGCCTCTAGCAGCAACATTGAAAGGGCCACATACATCACTATGTATGAGTCCTAACAAATCAGTTGCTCTCTCGCTGTGCCCACTAAAGGGAGTCTTGGTCATCTTGCCTCGTAGGCATGACTCGCATATCTCATATGATTCAAAATCAAATGAGTCCAGCAAACCATCCTTATGGAGCTGGGATAAGCGCTTGTCATTTATATGACCTAAGCGACAGTGCCAGAGGTATGTTTGGTTCATGT
Organism: Zingiber officinale; assembly: GCF_018446385.1. Classification (NCBI taxonomy): domain Eukaryota; kingdom Viridiplantae; phylum Streptophyta; class Magnoliopsida; order Zingiberales; family Zingiberaceae; genus Zingiber; species Zingiber officinale. The sequence goes on along the minus strand of NC_055988.1, from coordinate 62,196,435 downwards.
CATTTGACTTGAACCTCTTAGTATTTACGTTATAGATAGGGCTCTCTAGATCTAGAATATAGAGTCCGTTCATCAGAGGTGCACTACAATAGAACATATCGTTTAAATAGACGGAACAACATTTGTTCTTTATTATAAACGAAAATCCTTTCTTGTCCAAACAAGAAACGGAAATTATGTTCTTAGTCAAGGCAGGCACATAACAACAATCATCTAATTCTAGTACAAGCCCAGAGGGAAGAGATAGATGATAAGTTCCTACAGCAATAGCAGCAACTCGTGCTCCATTGCCTACTCGTAGGTCTATCTCACCCTTCGTCAATGCCCTGCTATTCCTCAGCGCTTGTACATTAGTACAAATGTGCGAAGCACATCCAGTATCTAATACCCACGATGAAGAAATAGAGAGGTTGACTTCTATAACATTTATACCTGAAGTAGAAATCTGATTTCTCTTCTTCTTAAGATCTTCCTGGTATTCTTTGGAGTTCCTCTTCCAGTGCCTTGCTTGTCCTTGATATAGGTGACAAAGATGTTCAACCATATCGTAAGCGCTCATCAACTCATGTTGCTTCTGAAGCTCAGAGTTCATGGTTGCGAGCATAAGACAAGACACATCTAATGCGTCATCTTGATGCTTCTTGTAAGCATCTCGGTCTGCTCGCGTGGCAGTGGCAGGAAGAGCCTCCGGAATGGGCTGCTCCAGAATGTACAGTTTACGTTCTTGGGTGAGAACTATTCTTAGGTTCCTGTACCAGTCCAGGAAATTTGCTCCGTTGAGCTTGTCCTTCTCAAGGACAGATCGCAGAGAGAAAATGTTCGTATTTGACGTCATGGTTATCTACAACAGAAAATTTGCAGAAATAAATATCATATTCTTAGAATCATTTAATTAGGCCTTTAATTAAATGATGCTCCCACTGAATTCTATAATTCTTGTGGGACAAGATCCACATCATACTAACCCTTGAGTTAGTTTTGGCTAATACGCCCAAGGCTTAGTATGATCGGAAGGTAACGATTACCAATTACATCTCTATGCAACTCTTGTTTATAAAATCAATATCCGCATTTATATTAAAACTCGAGTTAGCTTTGGCTAATACGCCCGAGAGTTAATATAGATGTGATTTTGACCTATCTTTTCCAACCGTTGGAAGAATGCCTATAGTTGACTCGATCCAACCGAGTAACTAGGAATACTCAATCTAATTGAGTTTGTATTCACCCATGCGTTGATAGGCGGGACCAAGATTGTCCCTCCGTACCCTACCAAGATAATATGTATTGCTCTGCTTTGGCAGATTCAACAATACATGTGATCGAGGTAGTGATAGGTATCACGGCACGGTTAGGCATTTAGAGTTGGTTCGATCGAGATCTAATCTAATCGAGAAGGATGCATCTTGTGCACGACTTAGATCTAATCTAATCGCAAGGGTGCATCATGTGCACGACTTAGATCTAATCTAATCGTTAAGGCACTAATTAATTAATTAATTATTAAACATGCATCAGATACATAACAATTAATTAATTAATCTATTTGTGATTTAGTCATGGCCCTACTACGATCTTCTCAAGCCAATGAGAAGATCGACTGGTCAACCTAGGGTCAACAGCTTCTCCAAGCTCCTCCCTTTGACCACCTTGTGTTGCTCGTGCCCGCCTCGGAACTCCGTCTCGTGTGGACCCTCTACCGCTCCAATTTGTACATTACAATTTGAAACTCGAGTTACATTCGAGTCTAAATCTAATTTACAACAAGAATATAAGAGAAAGGCACGACGCGCAGGTCGCGGAAAAATAAAAACATACATAACGGAACGCAGGCCGTATTATGAATTACAACACAATCCAATCATATTGGGTTTTTGGGCCATGACTATCACAAAATTAATATATAATTCAAAATTATATATTTTCATAATTTTCTATAATTTTAAAATAATTTTTTACAATTTTACGAGTAAAATTTCCCGGCGGTCCCGTTTAGCGGTTTCGGGCGCAATCGCGGAACGGATCCTCTTGCGGGGCCCAGGGGCAGCGCCCCTACCCGCGATCTAACCATCGCGAGGGTTCGTTTGCGATCCAACAGCGCCTAAACCCGCTGTCCCAAAACGATTTGGGCCGAGACATTGCCGTTTCGGAAAAATCTTCCCGGCGGGTTCGTTTTAAGCGATTTCGGGTGCGATCGCGGAGCAAATCCCCTTGCGGGGTTAGGGGCAGTACCCCTACCCATGATCTAACCATCGTGAGTTGCTCCTTTGCGATCTAATGGCACCCAAGCCCGCTGTCCCAAACGGATTTGGAGTGAAACGAAGCCGGTTTTGAAAGATCTTTCCGGTAGCCGAAGCCTACAAGTGCCGAGACACTTGTGCTTCGCTTCTACGGAAAAATTATCCATAAAATCATAAAAAAAACTAATTTTTACAGAAAATCACAGAAGGGTTTTATTTTTCATAAAAATAAAAACAAACTCGTACAAGCCTTGCACGTGGCTCTGATACCACTGTTGGGTTCATCGCGGAAACCCCGAATCGCCCAAGCCACGGATCTCGTGCAAGGTAAAACTTTCGAAAAATACGAGTACGAGCTTAAAACACGATCGACTCTTAGATCTACGAGGGAAAAACATTTACCCTTGATGCGTGCCCTTCGTAATCCCGCAACGTCCAAAAAGTAGCCGGATCTCGAGACCGTCAAGCGAACGGTCCTCTAGCGGTATCCACACGAACAAGGAGTGGTCTTCTACCACTCAAAGATGGAGAGGAGAACCCACAAGTGTGCTAGTACTTTCTAGGGCTCTCGGATTGGATCTAAAAGGTGAGAAAGGAGAGAAGGGAAAAAGGAACTCATACACTCCTCTAGGTACTCTCCTTTTGTGACCTTCACATCACCTAGTTGCTTGGAATCAACTCTCACTTCTTCTCCACCATGAAGCCACGACCAAAAGCAAGCTTGAGAGAGGGAGAAGCACCCAAGGAAGAAGAAGCATTGAACACCATTCAATTGCCACCAAATGAAACCTTCTCCTCACTTAGTGTGGCCGGCCACACTAGTGTAACTCCCACATTAATGTGGCCGGCCACATTAATGCATTTGGTGTGTAACCTCCATGAGGTGGCACACCATTAAATGAGGAGATGATGTGGCTAATGATGTGGCTAGATTGGTCATACCAAGTAGGATGAGTCAACCTTCATGATGATGTGGCAAGACATCAAGTCAAACTTGATGTTTCAACTTCCATTTGGTCAAGTCAAACATGACCAATTTTCTTCCTTGTTGATTTAAATCCAACCTTTGATTCAAGTCAATTTTAATTTAATGAATCTTAATTCATTAATATAAATTGACTCATGAATCAAATTTAAATTAGACTAATTCAACAATTGAATCTAATTGAGTCTAACTCAATAAGTCTAATTTGAATCCAATCTTTGATTCATCATATGAATCTAATCCTATTGGTTCATCATATGAACCTAATCTCCATGCACATGTTCTTTGTGTATGACCCAATAGGTTCTTGTAACGTTGGCAATGTTATAAACTCTTTTAGAAACATAAGCAATGAGCGGCATCAAGCAATACATCATTGCTACCCAAGTTACAAGAAATGTTGAGATCCAACATCACCTTGTGACTACTAATTGTGACTTCTCACAATATGTGACAAGTGTCCTTCTATCCTAGACATCTAGATTGATCAATGTGAGGCATAGACCGTGTCATCCTCTGACCAATCTAAACTTGAACTCCGAGTAGACTCACTCAATCAAATGAGCTCAATATCTCATATTGACTCATTTGGGTATGGCCATACACTTCGTGGTCTCACTCTATCAAGAATATCGATGTCTCTCCCGTCATATAGGAGGGATAGATCCCATCTACATCACTCACATCCCTCTGCATAATTTGTTATATACCCAGTAATCGCCTTTATAGTCCACCTAGTTACGGGTGACGTTTGACGAAACTAAAGTACATAACTCCTTATGTAGGAATCCATAGTGACTTCAGGTCTAAGGACTAATAGTCATACTAATAGCCACATGAGAAAGTATATGACACTCATATAACGATCCATGATACTTTCTCATGGCGGGTCATTCAGTATACATTCTCTAATGCATACCCATGTGTCAGCTTGATATCTCTATATCCATGACTTGTGAGATCAAGTCATCGAGCTGACCTACAAGCAAGTCTTATTGTATTAACATTGTCCCTGAATGTTAATACTCGACTAGGAATGATTTAGAGTTGTGTTCCCTATATCATCTCACTATCGATTCAACTAATCGATTGATATAGGTATGAACGTTCTACTCAAGGACGTTACTATACTTATTTTATCTGACACTAATACAAATAAGCATAATAACCAAAAACCAATGTCTTTATTAATATACAAAAATATGATATACATGAGTCCATACAATCATCAAATGATTGGCTCTAGGGCTCTAACTAACACGTAGTGGACTGGCTAAAGGAAAAGACCTGCTTTAGTTTAATAAGAAATTTGCTATGTTGATGTTTTACTTTATTACTCCATGACCTTAAGTATGTGTTGAGTATCAAGACTTAAAAATTATGATAGGCATGCTACGTGGTTTTTGTTTATGTCTATGGTGATTATTAGTTTTAAGTAAGAAAAGGTTTTTTTTTTCATTCTCTAAGCAAGACTTCCACTGTGTTAAGTATGTATGTGTCACAAGTAACCCCCGTCGCCTTAGCAGGAGGGGCGGGGCGTTACATCACAATTCGGTATAGACATCCAATCCCTAGACTTGATGATTTGCTTGATGAATTGCATGGTGCTTGCTTCTTTTCTAAAATTGATTTAAAAAGTGGGTACCATCAAATTAGGATAAGGGAAGGGGATGAATGGAAAACAGCTTTCAAAACCAAATATGGATTGTATGAATGGTTGGTAATGCCTTTTGGGTTAACTAATGCACCAAGTACTTTTATGAGGCTTATGAACCATGTCTTACGAGAATTTCTTGGAAAATTTGTGGTAGTATACTTCGATGATATTTTGGTATATTCCAAGAGTTTTGTTGAGCATATTGCACATCTCCAATATGTCTTGCATGTCCTTAGAAAGGAAAAACTATATGCTAACTTAGAAAAGTGTTCTTTTTGCACTAATCATGTGGTTTTTCTTGGTTTTGTCATAAGTTCTAAAGGAGTGCAGGTTGATGAAGGGAAAGTTAAGGCCATTAGAGATTGGCCAACTCTTAAAACTGTGAGTGAGGTTAGGAGCTTCCATGGGTTGGCAAGTTTCTATAGGAGGTTTGTGAAGGATTTCAGCACAGTGGCAGCACCCCTAAATGAAATTGTTAAGAAAAATATGGGTTTTAGATGGGGAAAGAATCAAGAAAATGCATTTCAAACACTTAAGGATAAACTCACACATGCACCCTTTCTTGCTTTACCTGATTTTTTCAAATCATTTGAAATTGAATGTGATGCATCTCATGTGGGTATTGGGGCTGTTTTACTTCAAGATGGTCATCCCATTGCATATTTTAGTGAGAAATTAAGTGGTGTCACCCTCAACTATTCCACTTTTGACATTGAATTGTATTCCCTTGTTAGAGCATTGCAAACATGGCAGCATTATCTTTTGCCTAAAGAATTTATCATTCATAGTGTTCATGAATCTTTGAAGTATTTGAAAGGGCAAGGGAAGCTCAACAAAAGGCATGCCAAATGGGTCGAATTTCTTGAACAATTTCCTTATGTGATTAAGCATAAGCAAGGAAAGGTAAATGTTGTAGCATATGCACTTTCAAGAAGGTATAATTTGTTAGCTACACTTGAAACTAAATTGCTTGGCTTTGAACATATTAAGGAATTGTATGTACATGATAATGAGTTTTCCCAATTATATGCTGCATGTGAAAAGAAATCACAAAATGGGTTTGTTAGGCATGACAACTACTTGTTTAAGAATAACAGACTTTGTGTGCCTAGAGGATCGATGCGTAAATTGCTTGTTAGGGAAGCACATGAGGGGGGTTTAATGGGACACTTTGGGGTTCAAAAGACCTTAGAAATGCTGCTTGAACATTTTCATTAGCCACACATGAAACACGATGTGCAGAAATTTTGTGCACGGTGCATTGTGTGTAGAAAAGCAAAATCTAAGACATTACCTCATGGACTTTACACGCCTTTGCCTATTCCTAATTTTCCTTGGACTGACTTGTCTATGGATTTTGTTTTAGGGCTACCACGTACTCAAAAAGGTAAGGACTCCATTTTTGTGGTAGTTGATAGATTCTCCAAGATGGCACACTTTATACCTTGCCACAAGATGGATGATGCAACTCATGTGGCAGATTTGTTTTTCAAAGAGGTGGTAAGACTTCATGGCATGCCTAGGAGCATTGTTTCAGATCGTAACACCAAATTTTTAAACCATTTTTGGAGGACCTTATGGAACAAGCTGGGAACAAAGCTTCTTTTCTCCACCACATGCCACCCACAAACTGACGGCCAGACTGAGGTGGTAAATAGGACACTTTCTACTCTTCTTAGAGCAATTATTAAGAAGAACATTAAGTCTTGGGAAGAATATTTACCTCATGTTGAATTTGCTTATAATAGGGCGGTCCATTCTACTACTCAATTTTCTCCTTTTGAGATTGTTTATGGGTTCAATCCACTAACACCTCTTGATTTGCTTCCTTTACCTAACACTTCTTCTTTAGTTCACAAGGATGGCAAAACAAAGGCAGAATATGTGAAGAAGCTTCATGAGCAAGTTAAAGCTCAAATTGAGAAGAAAATGGAGCAATATGCAAATCGAGCTAATAAAGGGAGAAAAAGAGTGGTCCTTGAACCCGGTGATTGGGTGTGGGTTCATATGAGGAAGGAACAGTTTCCTACTCAAAGGAAATCAAAGCTTCAACCAGGAGGAGATGGACCATTCCAAGTGTTGGAAAGAATTAATGACAATGCTTACAAAATTGATTTGCCCGGTGAATATGGTGTTAGTGCAACATTTAATGTGGCTGATTTGAGTCCTTTTCATGTAGGAGATGAAGACCTAAATTCGAGGACGAATTCACCTAAAGAAGGAGGGAATGATGTGAGCCAAGAAGAGGCATTGAAGGGAATTGGGGGACCCATGACAAGGTCCAAGACTAAGAGAATGAAGCAAGCTTTGGAAGGCTTAATAATGAGGCTCAAGGAAAAGGAGGATCAATGCACAATGGAGGCAACAACTAAGTGGATCACATTCCTTCAATTTGAAAGTGAAATTGGACCAACATGAGGACCATTTTTGTATGCATTTTTAAAGTGACTTTTGATGTCCTTTGTGGGTTTTTAATGCTTTTTTAGAGTTCCTAAGCTAGTATAACAAATACCATGCATGCATGGTTGCATTAAGCTAGTATTAGGGATTAGTGGTTGCATTAGTGGATAATAAAACCCATGCATGCAAGCATGATATTTATTGTATAATTAGTGCATAGTGGATCTTAAGGGATGTTAAATAGGAGAACTCTTGTATGACGAATCATGTAAGTTTGAATGAAAATTTGAGTTTCTCTTTTGTGAGAGCTTCCTTCTTGTTCTTAGGCAAAGAACTAATTTCGATCTTATCAAGGCAACTTGTGGCGATCAAAACTCCATGACTTATCACTCACCTTCTCATCTTGCTTGAGTGTGGCGTCAATACCCTTCCCGAAGCTGAATTTCAAGGCGATCCATTTACAAGGTTTCTTTATCACGGTATGAAATCCCTACAGAATACCTTATTAGGGTTTCGTCACCTGAAGCTCATCCTTGTCTTCTTCCTGACAATTATGTTACCTTTTTTAAAGACCAACTAGCCACAGGCTTATGCTTTCCTATCCCTACCTTTTTAATAGACATAAGTCAATATTTTGGTATTGTTCTTCAACAATTTACCCCAAATGCCTTTAGATTCCTATGTGGATTGTACATGGTGCTCCGCCTTTTCAGTATACATCGTACTGCTCAAAACTTTTTTATATTTTCTTGTCCCAAGAAATCGAAACCAGGGGTTTTCCTCTTCCAATCTCGCCCGAAAATGGTATTCTTTGAAGAAATGCCTTCTTCTATCAAGGGTTGGAAATCTCATTTTTTCTTTGTCAAATTTTCCGGTCATGTTGGGTTGTCTTATAAATGGCAATCTTTTTTCCCCCTCTCCTTGATGTAAGGGTTTAGGGAAACGCGATGACCTCTTATATCTTTTTGGTTTAAGCCCTGTTCAAAAGAGCCTGCAATACTCTTTTGGTAAGCTTCAAAATTCTTAATTATCCCTCTTTTACTAACTAAAATACTTTTTTGTTTATTGTAGTGGATACTCTATTAAGAGCTTTTGTTGATGATGCAATCCTCCTAGAGGATGAGGAAGTGCTAGCTAAGGAGCGAGAACTTAGAGCGTAACTTGATGCTGCAGCTCAAGAATCTAATGCTCCTCTACCTGAGTCCTCCAGTTAAACAACTCTCGTTCCTAGCTCTTCAACTACTCTTGAGGAAGCATCTACCATCATACCTCTAGAAGATATCCCTCAAGAGACACAAGAACAGGAACCTGGGGCTGCTCCTACAAGAAAACGCCCCGGGCGTCACTTGACATTAGCACCTCGACCCAAAAAACGGGATGTTTATACCTCTGAGGAGATACCTATAGGGGATATTCCGATTCCTTCTCCAGAGCCTACTCTCTCTTCTTTATATCCTATACTTGCTTCTTCCACTTCTCAATTGCCAGAAGCTTCACCACTTCCGAGTGTTAAACCCAATCTTGCGTTTATGATGATTTTTTCTGAAACAGTTTTCATTGAAACTTAGTTTAGTTTTTTATTTAACTTAACTTCTATTATTCCTCCCCCTTTGACATATATCAAAAACAATCTTAGAGAATTTTTTTTTATCTCCCCCTTAATGCCAAAATTTTAAGTGAATGCTTTTAAGTTTGAGGGGGAAGTTCTTGTCTCGTATCCTAGAGTCCAAGCATGTAAAGTAAAAGTATTTTTTAAAAGAAAACTTTAAAACACTCATCTACTTTCCTTAGAATAAATGTCTAACTTTTAGTTACTAGCTATTTACCATAAGGTAGTTAAGTTAAGTATTTGATCCAGTTAGTTTTGACTATAAAGGATTACTCAACTTGATCAGTTTGAATTAGTATTTATTGCCCAGACTTATATTAATGCACAAACATAAGCATTCTGAAGTCCAAGTAGTACCCTATTCATCTCACACTATTCTAAGTAGTTTTCATACACAAGCAAGGTATTCCTAGTGTATTTGTGAGATGCTTTGGCTGAAACCTGACACTTGGCAGGGAAGCTGATAGGTTTAGAGGACCGAAGATTGAGGGAAAGTCCTAGTGAGCCGATTGGATGCTAAGCTGTAAAGTCCAAACATGTCTGGAGGATAAACGTTTGGTAGGTAGTTTAAGGTAAGTAAACTGGAGAGGAGCAACAGTGAGGTCGTGTTCTGGGAAGAAACAAATCCTATGTTGCTAATCTAACTGAAGAAATTAGGAAGGTTTCCAAGTTGAGATCAAGACAGTGTTACTGTCACTTAGTACTCATGCATCATACTATACTGTGCTAACCTTTATTTTGTAGGGTAATATTGTATTTAACTCTATTTAGTAGGAACCGACCTGATCCATCGACCAAACCCAAGGATCAGTCAACGAAACTAGATCCACTAATACCAAAATTCAGATTAGAGCAGAATAGAGTTTGATCAAAGGCTGATTAGTCAACTAAACTAGACGATTAATTGACTGAACCATGATGATATGGAAGACATCAAATCAAGCTGAAGCAAAGAAGGAAACCAAGCTGATTAATCGATCGAATACAGGCATCGGTCAACCGAAAGATAACTTCATTAATGCAGAATTAAGTGTGAATCTCGGTGAGCAGGGAAGTTCACTATTCAGTCAACTGAACAAGGTGATCGGTCGATCGAACCATTAAAGCTCATTAAAAGGAGAACTCGAGGTCCAAGGAAGATCATCAGTTTTCAGTTCACCTCTGTACTAAATCTCTGTTTGTGCTACTACTCTGTCTTTCATCTTAAAGCAAGCTATGCACCATCCAGAAGTAATGACCAAGCTCAATCTACTACATATTGTCGGTATATTTTTTAAGCTTGTATTATTTTAATTTCCAAAAAAATAGTAGTGTCTTACTACCTTATGTTGGCGAAGCGGGACCGACAAGAGGGGGTTGAATCGCCTGGGTGATTGCAGCCAACCAAAATAGTATTAGGATGTATACTAAAAGCCTAGCTTTTCATATAAACATTTATTTTGAAATAAGAATCACATTGGTCAAATGTCTGCATTTATGCTAAATGTAGTTGCTCATTTAATTTATATTGTATTTGTGACAACAATATAAATTAAAGTAAATATTTATATTGTTGCCACAAATGCAATATAAATTAAATGGAGATAACATGGTGTGTGATGTCACATAGAAGATCATGTTATCAGTTCCTTATAAATTATAAATAGTAGCTCACGACCAAGATGGATAGGGACAAACCATTGGAATGGTCGTAGTATAATTTGGTATTAGTTTATCTTGGCTATAAAATTACACTAGTAAACTATGAGTGTATTGAGCAGGACCATTTGAGGTTGTTCTCTTTATACTGACTGCATAAAAGAACAAGACCTCTATTATTATGGAAGTGTGTGCTCTTAATCCCGATATAATAACAAGCACATATACTTAATATTTATTTCTTTAATTTATCAATGGGTGAGATTTTCCTTCCTACCCAAGTGAAGGGACGACCACATCCTTGCTTGGTGCCCAAGCAAGGGGCCGACTAAGCCTTGCTTGGTGCCCAAGATGTGGGCCGGCCAAGCCATGCTTAGTGCCCAAGCATGGGGCCGGCCATAATAGAAAAGAAAAGGAAGTTTTTATTTAAAACAAAATTTTGTTAAAATATTTCCTTTTATAGCTTTCTACAAAGGATTAAAAGAGAGATTTTAATTTTGTTAAAATCTTTCCTTTTTTGTAGATATCTACAATGGTTTAAAAGAAAGATTTTAATTTTGTTAAAATCTTTCCTTTTTTAACCAACCATTATATGAATAAAAGGAAATTTTGTTTAAAACAAAGTTTTGTTATAATCTTTTCTTTTATAGATATTTACAGTGGTTTAAAAGAGAGATTTTAATCTTTCCTTTTTTAACCATCTACAATAGAAAATAAAAGGAAAATTTTATTTAAAACTTTCCTTTTTTGCCGCTAGCAAAGAATATAAAAGAGGAGGGTGGTGCCCAAAGATAACCTAAGTTCTCTCTCTTTTATTCTCTTTGGTGGTCAGCCTCTTCTTCTGTCTCTTTCTCTTTAAGCCGATGCCACACTTCTTCCCTTTCTTCCCTTTAGGGCCGGTGCCCATCTCACTTTGGTGGTCACGGCTTGAAGGAGAAGAAGAAGAAGAGAAGAAGCACTTGGTGGCCGGCGGTGCTTGGAGGAGAAGAAGAAGAAGAAGGAGGCGCCTCTTCACTTTATATTCTTTGGTGCCGAAAGTTTGGAAAGGAAGGAGAAGGTCGAGTGTCTTTGTCTTGGTAGATCGTCGCCCACACGACGTCCAAGAGGAGGAGAGGAATACAGCAGAAGATCAAGAGATCTTTGTCTACGTAGTGAAACTAGTTTAGTTTTTTTTCTTTGTATGGATCCTAAAATACCAACACAAGAGGCAATCGATTTTGTCCTTCAATTGAGTTCTCTATAGTTAGACTTAGGGTTTACTGTAAGGAATTTAAATATTCAATTTCTTTGAAAAGTTTTATCTAGGATGTGGTGGACGATCCCATAACCAAGAAGGCCGAGTGTCTCGCCAACGACCTGGAAGTCAATCCTTGAAATAGATATTTAATCAACTTTTGTAATATGGTTTAACTTCTAAAGAACACATGAGTTGAACTTGGATTAGTAATGTTAAGTTTCGTTTGCAATCCAAGTTTAACTTTTGAAAAACACATGGGTTACTAGGAAAAGTTTTGTACTTGTACAAATTTTTGTACAGGGGAAACAAAACGAAATTCCAAGTAGCATCCAACATGAAGATGAATTTTGTGTCCACAAAGGGATTAGTGGGAGCATAGCCATCTTTCTCATATTGTTTGTAGATGACATATTTCTCATTGGAAATGATATCTCTACTCTTCAGTCAGTGAAAACTTAGCTTGGAAATTGTTTCACAATGAAAGACTTAGGTGAAGCAACCTATATTTTAGGCAACAAGATCTATAGAGATAGATCCAGGAGATTGCTTGGTCTTAGTAAGTGTACATATATTGACGAGATGTTTAATCATTTTTCCATGTAGAATTCCAGAAAGGTAATTTTGCCAATGTCATATGGTTTGAGTCTTTCAAAGACTCAACCCCCTCTTCTAAGGAAGAAAGAGTCCGTATGGATCAAATTCCTTATGCATCTGCTATAAGGATAGATGTCATATGACAAGATGTATGCCATGCTTTGTACTCACCCAGATGACTCTTATGTGCTAAGCATGATGAGTAAATACTAGTTAGATACAGGTGAAGGTCAATGGATAGCAGTCGAGAATATACTAAACTATTTGAGAAGAACTCAAGATTATTTCTTGATTTTTGGAGATGATGAAGAGCTTGTTGTAAAGGGTTACACTGATGCTAGCTTTCAAACTGACAAGTATGATTCCCGATTAGTGAATCACAGATGTGTGATTCCAATAAGTCGAGATGTATGATTCTCGATTGGAGAAGACCGGATATGTGATTCTAGCAAGTCAGGATATACGATTCCTGATGGATGAAGACTGGATGTTCGATTATGGTAAGTTGAGATGTGCGTGTTGGTGCAGGGTGCACCAGAATCAAATCTAAGTTTTGATGTTATCAAAGGTTCAAGTTAAGTCTTGTTGTGATATAACAAGTTGACTAAGTGTGCAGGTTATTTACTCAACCGGAAAAGCCCTAGTCGTGACTAGACGGGAAAGACATTGCAGATCATGAAAGCCAGGTGGAAAGACCAAGTGGGTTGAGAGGACTCGACACTTAGCAGGGAAGTTCAATAGGTTTGGAGGACCAAAGATCGAGGAAAAGTCATGGTTGGATAATCCGATGGTAAGTAGCAAAGTCCAAACAGGTCTGAAGGATCAAGGTTTGGCAGGTAGGTTGAGGTAAGCAACTGGAGGAGCGATAGTGAGGTCATGTTCCGAGAAGGAACAAACCCTAGGTCGCTGATCCAATTGAATAAATTAGGAAGGTTTCCAAGGTGAGATCAAGATAATGTTACTGTCTTTTACTACTCATGCATCTCAGTATATTACTAGGCTAACCTTTATTTTGTAAGAAATTGTCTAACTTTATTTTACAGGGAATGACCTAATCAGCCAACCAAATTAGAGGATCAGTCAACCAAACAAGGCTAACTCAGACTAGAAACTAGTTCAGACCAAACTAGAGCACAATTTGATCAAAGCTTGATTTATCGACTGAACTAGAGGATCGGTCGACCGAACCTTCATGATGTGAAAAGATCAGACTGAGCTAAAGTAAAGAAGGAAATATGGTTGATTGGTAGATTGAACTGGAGGATTGGGCAACCAAAAGATCTCTCATTAATATAGAATTAAGTGCGAATCTATGCGAATAGGGAAGGTTCAATGTTTGATGAACTGAACATGGTGATCGGTGGACCAAACCATTAAACATTATTAATGCTCGAAGATCGAATCTCAGTGAAGAAGGAAGGGAGCAGGTTCAGTCGACGAAACGGTGATGATTCTTATAAAAAGGAGCTCGAGGTTCGAGGCAGGTAATCAATTCTTTAGTTCATCTCTATGCAAAGCTGCTCGTGCTACTACTTTGCGCTTCATCTTCAAGCAAGCTGCTGCTTCGTTCAAGTGTTGACCGAGCTTCATCTTCTATTTTTGTCAGTATATTTATTTAAGCTTGCATTGTACTTAACTTGAATTTGTATGCATTTTATCTTCTTCTTGCATTTCTATGCATTGCTTCTTTCTGAAGATTTTGGAAAGAAGAATCATAGTGGATTGCCCAACGGTATGGTCAAGGATTGCGGGTCTTTGATTGTTTTACGATACGAAAAGAAAGAGTTTTTTTATGAGCGATATTCACCCCTCCCCCCCTCTATCGCATTCTTCGATCCTTCAATTGGTATCAAAGCCTGGTAGCTCTGAAAATACTTAATCATTTTGTAAGCAATTTTAAAAAACTTTCTCCTTTCTTCTTAAAAAGATTTCTTTTTTTGTTCTTATTTTTTTTTATTCTGCACTACTAATCCCAAGACGCGAATCTTCGAAATCTTCTTTTCCTTATTTCTTTGATAGCAAAAATGTCAAACACCTACCAAGAAGGGTACAACACCATCCACTCTCCATTGTTCAAAGGAGAGAACTTCAGCTATTGGAAGAACATAATAGAGTGCTACCTCAAATTCGACATCGAGCACTAGTTCACCATACTCAAAGGATACAGTCTCCCAATGATAGATGGAAAGCCAGTAGAACCAGAAGAGTGGACCCCTCTAATGATCAAGAAGGCGCAACTAAACTACAAAACAATCAACACCATTCAATGCAGTCTAATGATGGAAGAACTGAATCGAGTCGGGCCCTACGAAAATGCAAAAGAACTCTGGGACCATCTGGTAAAGCTGCACGAAGGAACTGATGAATTTAAGGTAAATAAAAGAGATTTGTTATTAAATAATTTGTTTAATATTAAAATACTTCTTGGAGAGATGGCCACACAACTACACGCTCAACTGAAAAGACATTCTCAACTGCCTACATCTAATCAGACACACCTAGAGAATCATGACATGATAAGGTACGCACTAAACGCCTTCCCAAGAAACTCCTTGTGGGCATTAATGGTAGATACATACAGTTTTAAGGGATCTTTCCATTCTTAAGTTAGATGAATTTTATTATAAATTAGAATTACATGAATAGTCTAACCTGAGTCAAGTTGAGAAATGTATTGCTTTGTATGAAGGATCAAGCAAAGAAACCAAGACTAGAGCCAAAAAGGAACCAAAAAGTGAGTCTAACTCAGACTCAACCAATGAAGAGGAGCTAGTTAACATGCTTTGAAAACTACTAACAAGGAAGAAGTTTAAAAGGATGACCAACAAGACACCAATCAACCAGATGCAAAACAAATCAGAAATAATCTATTATGGATGCAACAAAAAGGGACAACTCAAAAAAGAATGCCCTAACCGGAGGGAGGAAAATTAAAAATTAACAAGAAGAAAGAAGACCTTCAAAGCAATGTGAGACGAGTCATCCTCTGAGGAGTTTGATGTAGAAGAACCGAAACACTCAAGTCATCCTCTGAATATTTCGAGTACGAGGAAGAGTACAAGCCGAGACCGACATCGAGTCCGAGAGAAACCACAGATCCGTCTCTAGTTTCGAAGGTCTCAATATGGTAACTTTTTATTCTAAGTCAAATTTACTTAAAGAAGTTAAATATCTATGTAAAAAATTAGCAAAAATAAAAAAATAAAATAACTTACTACTTAAGGAAATTGACCACCTTAAGGAGCAAGTTAACTTGAGTAACTCGACTAACCAAGTTCAAGTTGGAGCTTAAACTCAAGTTGCAAAACTTGAGGAAGAAAATTCAAAGTTGAAAGGTCAAATCGAGCGACTCAAGAAAATGTTGAAAAATTTTGAGCTGGGATCCAAGTGTCTAAATATGGTACTTGAGTTGCAACAAGTTGTTTACAATAAATTGAGACTTGGCTATAAATCAAACAAAATCAACAAATCATATTTATCTCTAGTTAGTCAAAATATTAGAAATCAAGTCCAAGCATGGGTCCCTAAAAACTTTTTAACCAAACCAATCAAACCAAATCACTATTTGATCCCTAAGAGTCAAATTCATTACTTAGATAGACCAAATCTAAGCTATGACTCAAGGGGAGCAAATAGAAAGAATGTTCAACCAACTTGATTAACCAACTTTGCACACTTAGGATTAAGTTTACTTTTTGTTTAATTTAGAATGGTTAGTTAAAAAGATTTACCAAACTCTGATAACATAGCATCGTAACAGATTGGGATGATAGTACGTCATGGAAGATTTATCAAAGGCATGTCTAGGCTAAATCTTGGGTATTCTACCTGGTGCACTGGACTTAGTGGATTTGACCGAAGCTACCCTAGTCAAACATAGGTTAGTTAGATCAAAACTTAGTATTAAGTTTTTTGGGCAGGACTATTTTGAAAAGTATACAGCAAGTGGTCCACCGTTGATACACAAGAATGTCATATGCCTCGCCACTGAACTGAAAACTTATCCTTAGAAAGCTTGATTGATTAACCCAAAACTAAGTTTGAATCTAACATGTGTTGAACAACCTTTTTTATATTTTAATATAAATCGAATCAACTTTAACTTAACCTTAAAATCAAAATTCTAAACTTAATTAAAAATTATTGTAAAACTTAATTAAAAATTATTTTTAAAACTTAATTAAAATTATTTTAAAATTTTAATTAAAATTATTTTAAAAACTTAATTAAAAATTATTTTAAAAACTTAGTTAAAATTATTTTTAAAACTTAATTAAAAATTATTGTAAAACTTAATTAAAAATTATTTTTAAAACTTAATTAAAATTATTTTAAAATTTTAATTAAAATTATTTTAAAAACTTAATTAAAAATTATTTTAAAAACTTAGTTAAAATTATTTTTAAAACTTAATTAAAAATTATTTTAAATCTTAATTAAAAATATTTTAAAACTTAATTAATTTTTTTTAAAACTTAACTTTAAAACTTAATCAAAACATAACTTAATTCCTATAATCTTAACTATTAAACTAATAAACTTAACTTAAAATTAAAATTATTAATTCAAACTTAAATTAAAATTAATCAACATTATTCAAATAAACAAATTAATATTAAATATTTAATTAAAAACTTAATTAATTATTAAACATAAATCTAATTAAAACTTAATAATTAAACTAAATTTAAAAAATTTAATTAAACTTAAACTATAATTTAATTAATAATTAAACTTAATTTAAAAATGTAATTAAACTTAATCAATTATTAATAAATTACTAAAATTAAAGATTAACTAACAACTTAAAATTTCTATTAAACCAAACTTTGGTGTAACTCCTACATTTTATAGGAATCTAAAGATCTAGACAAATGGATTTTGGGTAGCGGCTACTCTAGACACATGACTGGGTGATCCTGTCTGAGATCTGCAAAGATGAACAATGGCTTTGATGAATGACGATGACCTCCGATGAAGACAAACTCTAAAGATCTGAAAGAACTCCTCAACGCTCCTGCACACAGTGAGACAAGGTAACAAAGCGTTAGTGACCTAAGACCGAGGTGGGAATCGCTGGCTAGGCCCTCCAATGATCAAGTCAGTTCCTCTCACAAATGGAAGAAGAAGAAGAACAACAACAACAGTGAAACAGAGTTTAGATGCTAGAATTTACGTATCGTGTCAACGGAGAAGACCCCCCTTTTTATATCATCTCACGTGACCTCCGTAGTCGTGAGATGGTCCCCGGTTCATTAGAGTTTGTTAGGAGATGAAGTCATCCTCAATTTTTTATGCAATAATCCTTTAAGGAATCTTTTTTGTACCCCAGATGTAACCATTTTGTCGTTTATAAGCTTATATTTATAATGGGGACACGCCATCATAATTGAAGAAGCTTTTAGAAGATATTTCCCACCAAATATTCTGTTAAGCATGTCTCGACCTGTTTTTCATGCCAGTTGCATATACTGTCAAGAATACCTCCTGCTGAATATGTCTCGGTCGATCGTTCAAGCCGACCGTATATACTGTTTAAACTACCTCCTGTTGAATATATCTCGGCCGATCATCAAGTCGGTCGTATATACTATTGAAAATGCTTTCTGTTAAATATATCTCAGTCGGTCGTTCAAGTCGACCATATATAATGTTTAGACTACCTCCTGTTGAATATGTTTCGGCCATCATTCTAGTCAGCCGTATTTATTGTTAAGAATGCTTTCTGTTGAACCTATCTTTTATGCTCGGGCGGGTTTTGCAGTCCGGTCAAGCTTATATGAGCCTGTGGATGCTCGCTCGACCTGCGCTCGGCAGTCAATATGCTAAGAATCATATATAAGGCTAAATTTCTTTATGTTTGGGCGGGCTTTGTAGCCTGGTCGAACTTATATGAGCACGTGGATACTACCCCATTGACTTTTTTAGCCCGAGTCTTCCGTTCCGGCTCCGTTCACCTCAGACTGAGTCTTCCACTCGCTTGGGTGATCTCTGCCATCTGGAATAGGGCTCACCCGAACCCAACTTCCGTTCTTCTCGAGCAGGCCTCCGCTCCAGCTTCTCGTCCCTCGGAATCACCGCATGCTTACTTCTCATCCTTCAGCAAACTCATCCATAGTGTTCATCCCTCGGTCGCACCCCGTGCTGACTTTCTCGCTAGCTGCATCTCTTGCTTCTCGAGCAGTCTTCCCCTCTGACTTCTCGTCCCTCAGAACCACTGTACGCTTCCTTCTCGTCCGTCGGTGTACTCTTCCGTAGCGCCTCGTCCCTCTGACGCACCGTGTGCCATCCTTCATGCTAGCTGCGTCTTCCGCTCGACTACCTGTGCTCCTAAGCTCCAGCACACTTAGACACAAGGTTAAAAACACACAGAACCTAACTTAACTTGTTGATCACACCAACATAACCTTGGGGTTCCAACACATCCTTATGGAGTTGGGATATGCGACTCTCATTTATGTGACCCAAGCGACAATGCCAGAGATATGTTTGGTTCAAATCATTGGACTTGAACCGTTTGATATTTATGTTATAGATTGGGTTGTCAAAGTCTAGAACATAGAGTCCATTCACAAGATGTGTACTACAATAGAACATTTCATTGAAATAAACGGAACAACATTTGTCCTTTATTACAAATGAGAATCCTTTCTTGTCCAAACAAGAAACAAAGATGATGTTCTTAGTTAAGGCAGGCACATAACAACACTCTTCAAGTTCTAAAACAAGTCTAGTGGCCAAAGATAAGGAATATGTTCCTATAGCTATAGCAACAACTCTCGCATCATTGCCTACTCGTAGGTCCACTTCGCCCTTTGTCAATATTCTACTATTTCTCAAGCCCTGAACATTAGTACAAATGTGAGATGCACATCCAGTACCTAATACCCATGAAGAAGAAATAGATAGATTGATTTCTATAACATGTATACCTAAGGCATAAGTTTCACTTCTCTTCCTTTTCACTTCCTCTAGGTATAATTTGCAGTTCCTCCTCCAATGTCCGGTCTCACCACAGTGGAAGCAGGTTCCTTCCTTAGCCACCCCACCTTTGGGTTTAAATGCATGAGCTTTGCCCTTGCCATTGGCTTGGGCCTTACCTTTGGGCTTCCATTTGTCTTTGCCCTTTGGCACCATTAAAATGGTGCTAGGCTTTGCCTTCTTAAGGTTGAGTTTAGCAGTTCTCAACATGCTCAACATCTCAGGCAATGGTTTGTCAATTTCATTCATGTTATAGTTCATGATAAATTGACTATAGCTTTTAGGCAATGATTGCAGAATTAGATTAGTGGCCTATTCTTGGCCTAGTGGAAATCCCAGTCTTTGTAGGTTCTCTACATACCTGATCATTTTGAGCACATAAGACCCTACGGGACTTCCTTCTTGCATTCTGCATTGAAATAAAGCTTTAGAGATCTCAAATCTCTCATGCCTTGCTTGTCCTTAATATAGTTGTCTAAGGTGTTCAACCATATCATAAGCATCCATATTCTCATGTTGCTTTTGAAGCTCAGAGTTCATGGTAGTGAGCATACGACATGATACATCTAATGCATCATCTTGATGCTTCTTATAATCATCCTTATCAGCTCTAGTGTCAATAGTGGGGTGCTTCAGGAATGGGCTGCTGTAGGACGTACAGTTTTCTTTCTTGCTTGAGAACTATTCTTAAGTTTCTGTACCAGTCTAGGAAGTTAGCTCCATTGAGCTTGACCTTATCAAGGACAGATTGCAGAGAGAGAGCATTTGACGTATTTGATGACATGGTGATCTACAACAATAAAATGTAGAAATAAGTATCATATTTTGACCATTTAACTAGGCCATTAAGTAAATGATTCTCCCACTAAATTGTAAAGCTTTGGTAGAAGCAAGTCATGGATGTGGTTTTACCCACACTACTAGCTCCAAATCCAATCGCAATAACATTTATGTGGGACAAGATTCGTATTATACCGCATCTTGAGTTAGCTTTGGCTAATCGCCCAAGACTTAGTATAATTTAGGTAGGCAACAGTTACCAATTACATCATATGTAACTCTTGTATCATTGTGTGAATAAGATTATTTGTTCATTTGCCCTCTTATGAAATCCACATTATAACACATCTTGAGTTAGCTTTGGCTGATTCCAAGACTAGTATAATTGAATTACATCTTATGGGATATGCCTCTAAGTTCTCAACTTAGTTAAGTCACACCCAAAGTTTTAGTAGTCGGACATCACAATTGTCCTTCGCACTCTAGCAAGATAAATCGAGTCACTTTGCTTTGGCAAAACCTGACTACAATTGATCGAGCTAGAAGTGAGTACCAAACTTTGGTATGCATATTTGAAAGACCTAATCATGATTAAACTGCATACACATCGCATTCAATCATAGCATATCATGGCATGCATCACATATATGCATAAAAGATATCGTGACATGGTTATGGCCCCATTATCTATGATCCTCCCAAGCCAATGAGAAGATCGAAAAGTCAATCTAGGCAAAAGCATCTTCTCCAAGTGCTTCCTTGGTCGCCATGTGTTGTTGTCCTTCTCCCTTTCTCACCGTCGTCAAGTAGACTTATTCTTCTCTAATTTGTACATTACAAAATTTAAAGAAAACTCGAGTTACATTCGAGTGTAGACTTTGGATTGCACATGTTCGGATCGAGGATTTATTTGATCAGCTCAGAGGTACATCGGTGTATTCTAAGATTGATCTGCGGTTCGAATATCATCAGCTGAGAGTCAAAGAATCTGATATTCAGAAGACAGTATTCCGTACTAGATATGACATTTGGTAATGTCATTTGGGCTTATCAATGCTCCAGCGATATTTATGGATTTGATGAACAGCGTCTTCCTGGAGTATCTTGATCAGTTTGTTATCATTTTCATCGATGACATATTGGTCTATTCACGTTTCGAGGAGGAACATACGCACCAAATTCGCATAGTCTTGGAGACTCTTCGATGACATCAGCTATATGTGAAGTTCAGCAAGTGTGCCTTCTGGCTATCTTCAGTTGGTTTTCTGGGTCATGTGGTCTCTAGCCGAGGTATTTCAGTAGACCCTCAGAAGATCGAGGCTGTCACCAGCTAGGAGTAGTCGAAATCAGTACAGGAGATCTGCAGTTTCTTGGGACTCGCAGGATATTACAGATGTTTTGTCGAGGGTTTCTCCGCATAGCTATGCCACCGACACGCCTGACCAGGAAAAGCGTGAAGTTCACATGGTCCGAGGAGAAACTGTGCCATTGTGGAGATATCTAAATTCTTTTCGATCCTACAGTTTCCCCTACTTGACGTCCGCGAGCCTTTTTTCGTACTCCTCTAGAGCAAGGAGGACGAAGACCAGTGCCCCAGGAGTCTTCTAGTGAGGCACCGGTAAAAGAAAAGCATAAGGGAAAGATGGTTACTAGTGATAGCTCCCTTGAGAGAATCATTACCCCTTTCTCTTAGAGGGTGCTTGATGATCCGTTGCCAAAACACTATCAAAATTTAACATTGGGGAGTATTTTTGAACTACTGATCTAGAAGATCATCTTATTAAGTTTGAGAATGCTGCTCTGCTTCAACAATTTACCGACGGTGTGAAATGTAGAATGTTCCTCACTACGTTTGGAGGTGCAACCCAAAGATAGTTCAAGAGACTACTAGATAATTCTATCAGACACTTCAAGGATTTTCGTAAAGTATTCCTTCATCATTTCTCCAGCAATAGAATGTATCATAAGACTCCTTGGAGTCTTTTCTCTATTAAATAAGGAGCTAAGGAGAGTATTAGAGCATACATTAAAAGATTTAATCAGGTAGCTATTGATGTTTCCAATGCTACTACTGAAATTCTGATGAGTGCTTTCTCTCAAGGACTCAATGACAATGATTTCTTCAAGGATCTAGTGCGAAATCCTCCAACGAATTTTGATTTGTTAATTGAGCAAGCTACTGAATTTATTAATGCTGAAGAAGCTCAAGCTGCTCACAAGAAGGACAACTGATGTGAGCCAAGAAGAGGCATTGAAGGGAATTGGGGGACCCATGACAAGGTCCAAGACTAAGAGAATGAAGCAAGCTTTGGAAGGCTTAATAATGAGGCTCAAGGAAAAGGAGGATCAATGCACAATGGAGGCAACAACTAAGTGGATCACATTCCTTCAATTGGAAAGTGAAATTGGTCCAACATGAGGACCATTTTCGTGTGCATGCATGGGGGTGGTTTCTAAAGTGACTTTTGATGTCCTTTGTGGGTTTTTAATGCATTTTTGAAAGTTCCTAAGCTAGTATAACAAATACCATGCATGAATGGTTGCATTAAGCTAGTATTAGGGATTAGTGGTTGCATTAGTGGATAATAAAACCCATGCATGCAAGCATGATATTTATTGCATAATTAGTGCATAGTGGATCTTAAGGGATGTTAAATAGGAGAACTCTTGTATGACAAATCATGTAAGTTTGAATGAAAATTTGAGTTTCTCTTTTGTGAGAGCTTCCTTCTTGTTCTTAGGCAAAGAACTAATTTCGATCTTATCAAGGCAACTTGTGGCGATCAAAACTCCATGACTTATCACTCACCTTCTCATCTTGCTTGAGTGTGGCGTCAATACCCTTCCCCAAGCTGAATTTCAAGGCGATCTATTTACAAGGTTTCTTTATCATTTGGTATCAGAGCCTTGGCTCCTTGATTTTCAGGTTTGTGTCTTGTTTTCATCTTTGTTCTTGTCCATTTTTGTTGATCTCTTCGTCCCTATCTATCATAAATTTTTATTCGCTATTTGGGTCCTCAACTCAAAAAAAAAAAAAGAAGGAAAATTCGAAAAAAAAAATCATTAGAGTCATTGATTTCTGATTGAAAAAAAAAGAAAAAAAAAAAGGAGGAGGATTTGTGAATTGAAAGGACTCAATATTCCTTCTTTGTGAAATCTGAATTCAAAGATATATTCCTTCCATTGCTCTTGGTCATTGCTGAATTTCTCGTTTTATCCGTTTATTTCTCTTGTTCTACTCATATTTCTTTTGTTGGTTTCTTATTCACTTGATTGTCTACTTGTTGTCTTGAGAAAGATATTGATAAGGTTCTTGCCTTAAGAACTTATAAAGGAAGCTGAGTGGATAAATTTGAGTGCAACCACGTGAGTAGAGTGGTGAGGTCCGTCTAACATTTCTTTTGTAATTTTCCTTGTCATCTTCTATTTTTTTGTTGCAAGCATGAGTGGGGAAAAATCACCTAATTCCCCTAGGCGAGATCTTAATAGGCTTCAAATGGAGGCACTTACTCAACAATTTGAGAGAATACTTCAAAGACAACTTGAAGAAATACACGAAAGGATGGACCGACTTGAAGGAGAAAAAGTTTCGAACCGTGGGGGCAATTCTAATCATGAAGAATTTCGTCAAAGTGAACCATTCTATGATTCACCAAGAGAAAGAAGGAGGCATGAAGGGGGAAGAAGACATGAAAGAGGAGGTAGAGACCATAGACGAGAAGATGATCTAGGAGGTGTGAAAGTCCAGATACCTTCCTTCCAAGGGAGGAATGATCCTGAAACATATCTTGCATGGGAGATGAAAATAGAACAAATTTTCTCATGCCACAATTACAATGATGCAAAGAAAGTAAAGGTGGCTCCCTTGAGTTCACCGATTATGCCTTAATTTGGTGGGATCAATTGCAAAAGGAGAGAAGAAGGTATGGAGAGCATCCTATCAACACTTGGGATGAAATGAAGACTTTGATGAGAAGGAGATTTTTGCCTTCCCACTACCATAGGGAATTGCACAACAAATTGCAAAGACTCACCCAAGGGAGTAGGAGTGTGGATGATTACTACAAGGAGATGGAGGTGGCTTTGATTAGGGCCAATATTGTGGAGGATAGGGAAGCTACCATGGCTCGGTTTCTCCATGGCCTAAACCGAGACATTGGAGACATTGTGGAGTTACAACATTATGTGGAGCTTGACGACTTAGTGCATCAAGCAATGAAAATAGAGCAACAATTAAAGAGAAAGGGTGTTATGAAGAAATCATCTTCTCCAAACTACTCTTCAAGTTGGAAGGACAAGCCAAAGAAAGAGGGTTCTTCTTCAAATTCTAAGGAGGCAGCAAGCACTAAGAAGCCTATTCCTACTACCTCTTCTTCCACTTCTAAGAGTAGGGATATCAAGTGTTTTAGGTGTTTGGGAAAAGGTCATATTGCATCCAAATGCCCGAATAGACTATGGTGGTGAGAGATAATGGGAGTATCTCTAGTGAAGAAATTACTTCTCATTCCTCTTCCTCTAGCGATGAGGAAAATGATGGAGCAGCCTATGCGCAAGCTGGAGATCTCTTGGTGGTTAGGAGATTATTGGGAAGCCAAGCCAAGGAGCATGAGGAGGACCAAAGAGAAAATATTTTTCATACCCTCTGCCTTATTCAAGGAAAGACATGCTCTATGATCATTGATGGTGGAAGTTGCACCAATGTGGCAAGCACTAGGTTGGTCACCAAACTCAACCTCAAGACTACACCATATGCAAGACCATATAAACTCCAATGGCTAAGTAATAGTGGTGAATTAGTAGTGAACCAGCAAGTGTTGATTAATTTCTCCATTGGCAAATATGAAGATCAAGTTCTATGTGATATTGTGCCTATGGAGGCAAGCCACATTCATCTTGGAAGACCTTGGCAGTTTGATAGGCGAGCTCACCATGATGGATTCTCCAACAAGTTCTCTTTTGTCCACAATTCTCGTAAAGTTACACTTGTACCATTATCACCTAGGGAGGTTTGTGAGGATCAAATAAAAATGAGAGAGAAAGGAGAAAAAGAAAGAGTGTGTGAAAAAGAAAATACTTGATTTTGAGGATAAAATTCAAAAGAAAAGAAAGAATGAGGAAAAGAAAGAGAGAAAAATAGAAAATTTGTTTACAAGAGTGAGGTGAAGAAAGCTTATTTGACAAGGCAACCTATATTTCTTCTTTTGAGCAAGGAAACTTGCTTGGAATCTAACCCTAACTCCTTGCCTAGTGATGTTGTTGTTATTTTACAGGATTTTGAGGATGTGTTTCCCAAGGAAGTACCTCACAGTTTGCCACCAATGAGGGGGATTGAACACCAAATAGACCTTATTCCTGGCGCTTCTCTGCCCAATAGGCCAGCTTATAGGAGCAATCCTCAAGAAACAAAGGAGATACAAAATCAAGTGGAGGAGTTATTGCAAAAAGGATGGGTTAGAGAAAGTTTAAGTCCTTGTGCTGTACCCGTAATTTTGGTGCCTAAAAAGGATGGATCATGGAGGATGTGCACTGATTGTAGAGCAATCAACAACATCACAATTCGGTATAGACATCCTATCCCTAGACTTGATGATTTGCTTGATGAATTGCATGGTGCTTGCTTCTTTTTTAAAATTGATTTGAAAAGTGGGTACCATCAAATTAGGATAAGGGAAGGGGATGAATGGAAAACAGCTTTCAAAACCAAATATGGATTGTATGAATGGTTGGTAATGCCTTTTGGGTTAACTAATGTACCAAGTACTTTTATGAGGCTTATGAACCATGTCTTACGAGAATTTCTTGGAAAATTTGTGGTAGTATACTTTGATGATATTTTGGTATATTCCAAGAGTTTTGTTGATCATCTTGCACATCTCCAATCAGTCTTGCATGTCCTTAGAAAGGAAAAACTATATGCTAACTTGGAAAAATGTTCTTTTTGCACTACTCATGTAGTTTTTCTTGGTTTTGTAATAAGTTCTAAAGGAGTGCAGGTTGATGAAGGGAAAGTTAAGGCCATTAGAGATTGGCCAACTCCTAAAACTGTGAGTGAGGTTAGGAGCTTCCATGGGTTGGCAAGTTTCTATAGGAGGTTTGTGAAGGACTTCAGCACAGTGGTAGCACCTCTAAATGAAATTGTTAAGAAAAACATGGGTTTTAGATGGGGAGAGAATCAAGAAAAGGCATTTCAAACACTTAAGGATAAACTCACACATGCACCCATTCTTGCTTTACATGATTTTTCCAAATCTTTTGAAATTGAATGTGATGCATCTCATGTGGGTATTGGGGCTGTTTTACTTCAAGATGGTCATCCCATTGCATATTTTAGTGAGAAACTATGTGGAGCCACTCTCAACTATTCCACTTATGATATAGAATTGTATGCACTTGTTAGAGCATTACAAACATGGCAGCATTATCTTTTGTCTAAAGAATTTTTCATTCATAGTGATCATGAATCTTTGAAGTATTTGAAAGGGAAAGGGAAGCTCAACAAAAGGCATGCCAAATGGGTCGAATTTCTTGAACAATTTCCTTATGTGATTAAGCATAAGCAACGAAAGGTAAACGTTGTAGCAGATGCACTTTTAAGAAGATATAACTTGTTAGCTACACTTGAAACTAAATTGCTTGGCTTTGAACATATTAAGGAATTGTATATACATGATAATGAGTTTTCCCAATTATATGCTGCGTGTGAAAAGAAATCACAAAATGGGTTTGCTAGGCATGACAACTACTTGTTTAAGAATAACAGACTTTGTGTGCCTAGAGGATCCATGCGTGAATTACTAGTTAGGGAAGCACATGAGGGGGGTTTAATGGGACACTTTGGGGTTCAAAAGACCTTAGAAATGCTTCTTGAACATTTTTATTGGCCACACATGATACACGATGTGCAGAAATTTTGTGCACAGTGCATTGTGTGTAGAAAAGGAAAATCTAAGACATTACCTCATGGACTTTACACGCCTTTGCCTATTCCTAATTTTCCTTGGACTGACTTGTCTATGGATTTTGTTTTAGGGCTACCACGTACTCAAAATGGTAAGGACTCCATTTTTGTGGTAGTTGATAGATTCTCCAAGATGGCACATTTCATACCTTGCCACAAAGTGGATGATGCAACTCATGTGGCAGATTTGTTTTTCAAAGAGGTGGTAAGACTTCATGGCATTCCTAGGAGCATTGTTTCAGATCGTGACACCAAATTTTTAAGCCATTTTTGGAGGACCTTATGGAACAAGCTGGGAACAAAGCTTCTTTTCTCCACCACATGCCACCCACAAACTGACGGCCAAACTGAGGTGGTAAATAGGACACTTTCTACTCTTCTTAGAGCAATTATTAAGAAGAACATTAAGTCTTGGGAAGAATGTTTACCTCATGTTGAATTTGCTTATAATAGGGCGGTACATTCTACTACTCAACTTTCTCCTTTTGAGATTGTTTATGGGTTCAATCCACTAACACCTCTTGATTTGCTTCCTTTACCTAACACTTCTTCTTTAGTTCACAAGGATGGCAAAACAAAGGCAGAATATGTGAAGAAGCTTCATGAGCAAGTTAAAGCTCAAATTGAGAAGAAAATGGAGCAATATGCAAATCGAGCCAATAAAGGGAGAAAAAGAGTGGTCCTTGAACCCGGTGATTGGGTGTGGGTTCATATGAGGAAGAAACGGTTTCCTACCCAAAGGAAATCAAAGCTTCAACCAAGAGGAGATGGACCATTCCAAGTGTTGGAAAGAATTAATGACAATGCTTACAAAATTGATTTGCCCGGTGAGTATGGTGTTAGTGCAACATTTAATGTGGCTGATTTGACTCCTTTTGATGTAGGAGATGAAGACCTAAATTCGAGGACGAATTCACCTAAAGAAGGAGGGAATGATGTGAGCTAAGAAGAGGCATTGAAGGGAATTGGGGGACCCATGACAAGGTCCAAGACTAAGAGAATGAAGCAAGCTTTGGAAGGCTTAATAATGAGGCTCAAGGAAAAGGAGGATCAATGCACAATGGAGGCAACAACTAAGTGGATCACATTCCTTCAATTTGAAAGTGAAATTGGTCCAACATGAGGACCATTTTCGTGTGCATGCATGGGGGGGTTTTTCTAAAGTGACTTTTGATGTCCTTTGTGGGTTTTTAATGCATTTTTGAAAGTTCCTAAGCTAGTATAACAAATACCATGCATGCATGGTTGCATTAAGCTAGTATTAGGGTTTAGTGGTTGCATTAGTGGATAATAAAACCCATGCATGCAAGCATGATATTTATTGCATAATTAGTGCATAGGGGATCTTAAGGGATGTTAAATAGGAGACTCTTGTATGACAAATCATGTAAGTTTGAATGAAAATTTGAGTTTCTCTTTTGTGAGAGCTTCCTTCTTGTTCTTAGGCAAAGAACTAATTTCGATCTTATCAAGGCAACTTGTGGCGATCAAAACTCCATGACTTATCACTCACCTTCTCATCTTGCTTGAGTGTGGCGTCAATACCCTTCCCCAAGCAGAATTTCAAGGCGATCTATTTACAAGGTTTCTTTATCAACAACGTTGTACCTGCCCCAATACCTATTAATGAACGACCCACAGCCCCTGTTCAACCACCAAGGGGACCGCGGGTAGTTCCTCCTACACACCATCAACCTGAGCCTAGACCCCAAGTAGTGGAACATGTGGAAGGCCCATAGGAAGTTCCAAGAAGATGGTGTACGTATCATATGCCAGGTACTCATTATATGGAAAATTATTCCACTCTGAAGAACTAGCAGGTGAATAATACTCGATATCGTCGACGATCTCCCAACCGGCAATCATACCCGAGGCCAAAGAGTCCACTCAAACTGGAATATTGAGCGACCGAATCACAACAAGGAGCATTACGATCACCGGTCGGACCCGTACGAGCATCCGAGCAAACATCACTAGAGTTAACAACTGCTCAACAAGAGGAGAATCGCAGCAATGCCGCCCGAGGTAATATCAATATGATAACGGGCGGGCCTATTGATGGTGATTCAAATCGGGCAAGGAAATCACATGCTCGACGATTACAGATCCATGCGGTTGGATGCAACAAGGAAAGGGTAGAAGGACCGGAGATTAGTTTTGGGCCCAAAGATCTGGAGGGGGTAAAAGTATCCCATGATGATGCGTTAATAATCAAAGATGTTATAGCTAATTATAATATTTCCCGGTCCTTTATTGATACTGGTAGTTTTGTTAACATTATCTTCAAAAGAGACTTCGATCAATAGCAGATAGATCCAGGTGAGCTTCAGGCCATAGTGGCCTCTCTCTATGGTTTCATGGGTAATGAAGTACAGCCGCTCAGGCAAATAAAGTTGGCTATATCCTTAGGAGAGGAGCCCCCCATGAAAACTAGGAGATCCTATTTCATGGTGGTGGAAGCACCTTCTGTGTATAATGTCATACTGGGTCAGCCAACTCTGAATGAATTTCGGGCGGTCATTTCACTTTCTGTCAGAAGGTGAAGTTCCCCGTTGATGACCAAATGGGAGAAGTTCTTGGAGATCAGTTATTGGTGAGGAAATGTTATGTGGAGATCATCAAAACAGAAGCCAACATTGCTCACAAAATTCAAAGAATGGAGGTTAATACTATTCAGGAAAGCCACCCGTTCTAATATATGAAGAAAAAGAAGAAATACAAATTGTAATACCCCTAGAAAGCCTAGATAAGAAAGTAAGGATAATGAGAGTTTAAAGGTAGTGAAAAGAAGGTGTAAATATTCTAAGTTGAATATTAAGATGGGAAGGATTTAGATGATTAAAACTTTATGAAAGAAAATAAAGTTGAGAATATAAATCATCTATATTTATAATACATGGAATTAATGTAAACAAAAGGAAGGAATATGAGATAATATATATATGTGTATGAAATATTTATGCATATTGCATAATATGGTGATATATGAATTGTTATGTACAAAAGAATATCAATAATATGTTAGAAGAGAAATAGGATTGAACCTTGGACCTCTTGTAAGGAACATGTATAGGATATCAAAGGGGATAGGAGAATTTATTGATAAGGAGAGAAAGGACTAAGTAGTTAAGAATAAGAAAGGATTCTTTTTACTTAAAAGGAAAAGGAAGTAAAAAAAGAAGTAAAAATATACATAACCAAGTTTTGATCCTTGGTTCTCTTGTGGATGTATGCATATGTTAACCAAGTGTGATAGGAGAGGATATTGTAAGAGGAGAGATAGGAATTTTAATTAAAGGAAAGAAAAGAGAAAAATTAAAGGAAAGAAAAGAGAGAACTCAAGAAGCATTTCTCTAGAATATTCTTATCATTAAAGAGGAGAAATAAATAAGGAGGATGAATCAAGTCAAGTTTTCCTTCCCTCATTTTAGTATAAATAGGCATGGAGGGGTGGCTTCATCCTCAACTCACTCTCCTCCTCTTCTCCTAGAGGTGCCGAGACACTCCCTCTTTTCTTTCTTTCTTTTGTTGCCGAGCAACATAAGAGGAAGAAGCCTCCTCTTCTTCCTCCTCCTCTCCACCAAAAGACCTAGCCACTTCTTCCTCCATTAGGTGCCGAGCAAAGCAAGCAAGGAAGAAAGGTCCACAAGCAAGTTCTCAACTCTAGGAAACTTAAGCAAAGAAGGTAAGCTTCCCCTCACCTGTGGTACAAGGCTTTTATGTGATTTTCGGATTTATAAGGATTAGAAAACCTAGGAAAGAATTTGAGAAATTCGGCTAAAGAAAAGGTTTTCAAATCTAGGATGATTTAAACAAGACCTCATTTCATGATAAGATTTTCTATGCTATGTAGAAGGATTCTTTTCCATGATTTTATACTGATATGATGTATGATCAGAGGAGTATCTAACCCTAGGATTTAACCAAAAATATTTTAAAGAGGCTAGGAAGATTATTGTCTAACCAAACTAGTGCAAGGTTCCTTCTATGAAATGCTAAGGACCTTTCTATGGTTTTCTTGCTTGGAAATTAATTGGAACCAAAAGAAAACTCACTTGTATGCTTCGGACCAGAAAGGTTAAGGGTTAGAAAGACCTTCAAAAATTTAAATAAACATGCTCCTATGATAGGATATAAAGTTTCTTAAAGGGTGTTCACATTGCTAGAAACTCATGAACTCTTTTTAGGGTTTTTCGGCCATGATAAAAGGGATAGCTTAGATTAGCCTAAACAAAAATATTAATATGCTCAAGACCTCTGTGATATTATGATATGAAAGTTGATTAATGCTCTCATGTTTAATTGGAATGTAGAAAATTAGTTACATGATATAAGACATGTAAGATCACAAGAGTCCTAGCTTGTTTATGATCCAATTTTGTGTATGATGTTCTAGTAACTTTTGCCATGATATTTACTTAGGCTTTCCATGCTTTAGGTCACTTAAGAAACCTAGCTTAAGGACTGGTAGGTTTCGGCCATGAAGGAAAATAAAAGAAAAAGGGAAAGAAACCTAGGAAATGCTATACATAATGAGAAGAAATGAAATTATGTTATGTAATATGCCATGATATGTTATAGCATAGGAAATGCTATACATAATGAGAAGAAATGAAATTATGTTATGTAATATGCCATGATATGTTATAGCATAGGAAATGCTATACATAATGAGAAAAAATGAAATTATGTTATG
The DNA here is from genome assembly GCF_018446385.1 of Zingiber officinale. Lineage (NCBI taxonomy): Eukaryota > Viridiplantae > Streptophyta > Magnoliopsida > Zingiberales > Zingiberaceae > Zingiber > Zingiber officinale. Next base: position 62,164,660 of record NC_055988.1, on the reverse strand, counting down.
TAATATGCTATGATATGTTATAGCATAGGAAATGCTATACATAATGAGAAGGAATGAAATTATGTTACGTAATATGTCATGATATGTTATAGCATAGGAAATGCTATACATAATGAGAAGAAATGAAATTATGTTACGTAATATGCCATGATATGTTATAGCATAGGAAATGCTATACATAATGAGAAGAAATGAAATTATGTTACGTAATATGCCATGATATGTTATAGCATAGGAAATGCTATACATAATGAGAAGAAATGAAATTATGTTACGTAATGATATGTTATAGCATAGGAAATGCTATACATAATGAAAAGAAATGAAAAAGGAAATGCATGAAAGATTGTTAGGGACATGATATGATAGTTATGCATGATAAGTTATTTTTGTATGGTTTGTACCAAGGGTGGGCTCTGTAAACGCCCCGGGGTCGATGGAGTAAGACTCGGGCCTCGTCAGTAATGGGCCTCTGAATGCCCTAGGTCGATGGAGTAAGACTCGGGCCTAGTATGTATGCATGGTAGGGTTCAATACTTGATACCTTGGACCTACCTATGAAGCGCGCGCATTATGTATGTGGTACAAACCGGGATCCCCTCTAATGATGATATTAATTTCAAGTACTTATAAGTATAAGTTTTCAAATTCATGATGCATTGCCTACATATGTGCTTGAATTATCTTATGATTAGATATAATGTCATGTTATGATATGAATATGAATATGATACCCTTGTATGTCGTATGCTTATGATACCTCGCATGATATTGATATGCAATGATATGAATTCGGTTTTAGTGAGTAGGAAAGGAACTTACTGAGCCATGAGTGCTCATAGCTTACTTTCCTTGTACCGCATATATGGGGGACGGATATTCCGAACGACGGAGCAGCAGGAGGAGCAGATAGTGATGTGTGTGGTGGTGGCTCGGCAAGAACGATTCGGACAAATTAATATTTTTAGTTATATGATCAATATATGCACATTCGAACTAATCAGAATATGTGATATCATGCTTATTTAAATAAAAGGAATGATTTAAAATTTTCCGCTGTTATAGTATAACTAAAGCATGTACGTAAGTAGTATAAGATCGTAGCGCCGCCCTTGGGTAAGAAGGGTGGGCGTTACACAAATACAGGCTGGGTGACCAGAAGCCATGACTTATGTAGCGGCTGCTCTGGATCCTCCACTTAAAGCTGAGCTGGCGCAATGCCTGATATGAAATAATGATGTGTTTGCATTGACGCCCAAGGAGGTTATAGGTATTTCCCCCTAGTTATGGAGCACTCATTACACGTATACCCAGATGCCCAGCCTGTCAAACCAAAGAAGAGAGAATTTGGAGTTGAGCAGAACCAGATCATCAAGGAGGAGGTGGACAAATTAATAGAGGCAGGTTATATTCGGGAGCTACAATTCCCTAGTTGACAGGCGAACGTTGTCTTGGTCTCTAAACGGGGAAACAAATGGCAAGTGTGTATCGATTTCAGGGATCTTAGTAAAACTTGCCCGAAAGATTACTATCCCTTGCCTCACATTAATCAAGTGGTGGATTCGACCGCCGGTTGTGAATATATTTGCATGCTGGATGCCTATCAAGACTGTCAACAGGTTCCTTTAGCCAAGGATGATCAAGAAAAGGTTAGTTTTATAACAGTCGAAGGTGTTAGTTAGAGCCCTAGAGCCAATCATTTGATGATTATATGGACTCATTGTATCATATTCTTGTATATTAATAAAGGCATTTGTTTGGTTATTATACTTATTTGTATTAGTGCCAAATAGACTAAGTATAATAGCGTCCTTGAGTAGAAGGTTCATACCTATATCAATCGATTAGTTGAATCGATAGTGAGATGATATAGGAACACTACTCTAAATCATTCCTAGTCGAGTATTAACATTCAGGGACAATGTTAATGCAATAAGACTAGCATGTAGGTCAGCTCGATGACTTGATCTCACAAGTCATGGATATAGAGATATCATGCTGACACATGGGTATACATTGGAGAATGTATACTGAATGACCCGCCATGAGAAAGTATCATGGATCATTATATGAGTGTCATATACTTTCTCATGTGGCTATTAGTATGACTATTAGTCCTTAGACCTGAAGTCACCATGGATCCCTACATTAGGAGTTATGTACTTTAGTTTCGTCAAACGTCACCCGTAACTGGGTGGACTATAAAGGCGATTACTGGTTATGTAACGAATTATGCAGAGGGATGTGAGTGATGTAGATGGGATCTATCCCTCCCATATGACGGGAGCGACATCGCTATTCTTGATAGAGTGAGACCACGAAGTGCATGGCCATGCCCAAATGAGTCAACATTAGATGTTGAGCTCATTTGATCGAGTGAGTCTACTTGGATTTCAAGATTTAGATTGATTAGAGGATGACACGGTCTATGCCTCACATTAATCAATCTAGATGTCTAGGATAGAAGGACACTTGTCACATATTGTGAGGAGTCACAATTAGTAGTCACAAGGTGATGTTGGATCTCAACATTCTTGTAACTTGGGTAGCAATGATGTATTGCTAGATGCGCTCATTGCTTATGTTTCTAAAGGAGTTTAGAAACATTGCCAACGTTACAAGAACCTATTGGGTCACACACAAAGAACAAGTGGATGGAGATTAGGTTCATATGATGAACCAATTGGATTAGGTTCATGTGATGAACCAAATTGGATTAAGAGTAATCCAAATTGGGCTAATTGAGTTAGACTCAAGTTGATTCATGTGTTCAATGAGTCTAATTTGGATTATGACTCATTGAATCAATTTAATTAAATGAATTAGATTCATTATATTAAGTTGGCTTGAATCAAATGGTTAGATTAGATCAACCATGAGAGAGATTTGGTCAAGTTTGACTTGATTTGAGAAGGAAGATCAAAGGTCAATTTTGAATTAACCATTTGCCACCTCATTTGTGAGTTGGCATAAGGTGGACCATTGATGATGCTCCACATCATCATGGTTGCACATGTGTGTGACACCTCATGGAGGTTACAAATCCCCTCTTTAATGGCCACATTAAATGGGAAGGGGGTTACACACACATGAAGGAGAGTGAATGCAATTCATTCTCATTCATTCCATCTTCTTCCTCCTTAGCTCTCTCTTGCTTTTTCCTCTCTTTTGGTCGTGGGTTCCATGAAGGGAGAGAAGGTGGTTGAGTTGTATTCCAAGAGAAGAAAGAAAGGGTGAAGGTCACAAAAGAGGAGACTACTTCTTGAGTGTAAGAGTTTCCTTTCTTCTTTCTTTTTCCCTCCATTTAAATCCTATCCGAGAGCTCTAGAAAGTGCTAGCACACTTGGGGCTCTCTTCTCCATTATTTGAGTGTGAGAGACACTCCTTGTTCATGTGGATATCATTAGAGAAGTATCTACCTTGATACTTTGGAGATCCGACAAGTACCTTGGACGAGCGGGATTTTGCAAGGGCACGCATCGAAGGTAAAATGTTTTTTCCTTTGTAGATCTACTGTAGATCGTAGTATAAAACTCGTATTTGTGTTTTCGAAATTTTTCCTTCCACGGATCTACGGCTTTGGGTGATTCGGGGTTTCCGCGACGCGAAAAGCGGTTTTCGCGGCCCGAAAAACCCAACAGAAGGTACTTATTGTTATAATGTCATGCCTTTTGGATTAAAGAATGCAGGGGTAACCTACCAAAGGCTTATGAATAAAGTCTTCTGAGAACAGATGGGAAGAAACATGAAAGTATATGTAGACGACATATTAATTAAATCTCTTCAGGCAAAAGACTTATGCAAGGATGTAGAAGAAACATGCAAGATCTTACGGCAATATGGACTCAAGCTTTTAACCCTTGCAAATGTTTATTTGGGGCTAAAGGTGGTAAGTTCCTTGGCTATATGGTTACAGAATGGGGTATAGAAGCGAATCCCAGCAAAGTTCGAGCAATCCAAGACATGGGCCCCCACGCAACATGAAAGAAGCCCAAAGGTTGACCGGCCGAATTACGGCTTTATCTCGCTTCATTTCTCGGTCAGCCGACCAAAGTTTTCATTTCTTCAAGATACTCCAGAAAGCTACTAAATTCTAGTGGGATGAAGAATGTGATAAGACATTTCAAGAGTTAAAAGATTATTTGTCAACCCTCCCTGTCTTAGCTAAACCTGTAGTATGAGAGACTTTATGGATCTATCTTTCAGCAAATGAGCATGCTGTAGGCTCGATGCTGGTGAGGCAAGAGGGTGAAGAGCAATAGCTAGTGTACTTCTCAAGCCATTTATTAAAGGGAGCCATGTGTAGATATACTACGCTCGAGATATTAGCTTATGCATTAGTGTTAAAAGCAAGGAGGTTATGTCCTTACTTTTTGTCACATGTGATTATAGTACTAACTAATAGCACTCTCGGTCGAGTGCTTCTCAATCTAGAAGCATTCGGACGGTTAATTAAATGGACAACCGAACTCAGTGAATATAATATACAGTACCAACCCTGTTCGACCATCAAAGCACAAGATCTAGCAGACTTCATAGTAGAAGTACAAGGTCCAGAAGAGGAAGGAACTTGGAAAATCTATGTAGATGGGTCTTCAACTAGACAGGGCAGCGGAATTGGAATCCTCCTTATATCTCTAAGAGAGGAACAGGTTCAGCTTTGCAGGGCCACTAATAACGAAGCAAAGTATGAAGCACTGATAGCTGGTTGGTAAGCTGCTCGGAATATGGGGGCCGCTCGAGTATGGATTTATTCTAACTCCCAGTTGGTAGCACAATAGTTAGCAGGCAACTTTGAGATTAGCAATGACCAACTCAAGCTATATGCAGAAGCATTCGATAAATTGAAGGTTGGATTTCAAGAAGTGAATATACAAAAGATACCTCGATCGGAAAACCAAGTGGCTGATGAGTTAGTTAAACTAGCTTCAACAATAATACCTTGAAACCTGGATCAGCCTGTGGAACAAATAGTGCTGGTATCTTGTATCGAGAGACAAGCTGATATAGAAATATAGAGTGACTGGAGAACACTCATTATACTATTCTTACAACAAGGAATTCTACCAGCCGAAGAAGAGCAAGCGAGAGTCTTCAAGAAAAGGGCTTCTCGGTACACGCTGGTGGGTGATCACCTTTATAAGAGGGCTTTCTCTAGCCCTTTGCTTAAATGTATTAGACCAGAAGACATACAATATACTCTACAAGAAGCTCATCAAGGTTCATGTGGGAGCCATATCGGAGGGAGATCCTTAGCTCGTAAAATATTATTGGCTGGATATTTTTGACCTACTCTATAAGAAGACGCAGCACAACTCGTAAGAACATACATATCTTGTTAAAAAGATCAGAATCTGTCACATTATCCTACTCAGTTATTGAAAACTTCTATAGTTTCATGCCCTTTTGATCAATGGGGCATGGATATAGTAGGTCCATTTCCCTTAGAGACTATACAGAGAAGGTTCTTATTGATAGCTATAGATTATTTCTCAAAATGGGTGGAAGCCGAGTCATTGACAAAAATAACTAAAAATGCAGCCATTAAATTCTTATGGCAGCATATCATTTGCAGATTCAGAATTCCACATAAACTGGTTTCTGATAATGGAAGATAATTTCAAGGACAAAGAATCAAAGAATGGTGTGCAGGTATGGTATTACACAAGCATTCACTTCTGTAGCATATCCACAAAGCAATAGGCAAGTAGAAGTAACTACTAGGGAGATTATCAGAGGGCTTAATACTAAATTAGATCATATTGGTGGTAGCTGGGTTGATGAATTACCTAGTGTGTTATGGGCATATCGTACTACTCCTAGAGAAGCTACAGGAATAACACCATTTCAGCTAGTATACGGAGGTAAGGCAGTAGTTCCCATCGAGATTGAGGTTGAATCTGATCGAAGACAACTATATGATGAGGGTAATACAGCTTGGCGAATTATGGAGCTTGATCTAATAGAAGAAGTCCAGGACAAAGTAGCAACTTGCCTTATATCATATCAACAATGCATGAGACAAAACTACAACAAAAGGGTTATCCCCTGATTTTTTCAGGTAGGGGACCTTGTATGGAGGCGCATCAAGCTCATAGGGGATGTCAGTAAATTAGCACCACAATGGGGAGGACTATACAAAGTCATACAGAAGCTTGCTTCGGGCTCTAATTATCTCTAGGACGCAGAAGGGAGAAATCTCGAGCGACCTTAGAGTGCAAATCATTTGCAACTATACATGGCTTTACAAGTACGCCTGTAATCTATCCGTGTATTTCATTTAATTTTTTAATACATTAGGACAATGCAGACATATATCCTTCAAACACGTATATTTTCTTGGACGAATAAACTCACCCCCCTCTTTTGAGCGTGTTTCTTCCACTCAGCAATAGTCGATCGGGGACCTTAAGGAATGACCGGCCTAGCTCCCTTAAAGGAGGAACCGAAGACTTTAAACCCTTAACAGTCGAGCAGCGACTATAAACTTCTAAGCATATTTCTTCCACTCATCACTAGTCGATCGGGGACCTTAAGGAGTGATCGGCTTGGCTTCCTTAAGGGGAACCGGAGACTTTAAACCCTTAACAGTCAAGCAGTGACTATAAACTTCCGACCGTGTTTCTTCCGCTCAGCACTAGTCGATCGGGGACCTTAAGGAGTGACCGGTCTGGCTTCCTTAAGGGGAACCGGAGAATCTAAACCCTTAACAGTCGAGCAGCGACAATAAACTTCTGAGCGTGTTTCTTCCACTCAGCACTAGTCGATCGGGGGCCATAAGGAGTGACCAGTCTAGCTTCCTTTAGGGGAACCGTAGACTCTAAACCCTTAACAGTCGAGCAGCAACAAAAAACTTCCGAGCGTGTTCGATCAGCGAGCTTAAGGAGTGATCGGCCTGGCTTCCTTAAGGGGAACCAAAGACTTTAAACCCTTAACAGTCGACCAGCGACTATAAACTTCTGAGCGTGTTTCTTCCGCTCAGCACTAGTTGATCGGGGACCTTAAGGAGTGACCGGCCTTGCTTCCTTAAGGGGAACCGGAGACTTTAAACCCTTAATAGTCGAGCAGCGACTATAAACTTCCGAGCGTGTTTCTTCTACTCAGCACTAGTCGATCGGGGACCTTAAGGAGTGACCGGACTAGCTTCCTTAAGGGGAACCGGAGACTCTAATGTTGGGTTCTTCGGGCCGCGAAAACCGCTTTTTCGCGTCGCGGAAACCCCGAGTCACCCAAAGCCATGGATCTCGTGCAAAGATTCGTAAACAAAATTTTCGAAAAACCTTTTCTTGTACGAGTTTGTAAAAACTTTAGACCTACACTAAAGTTAAGATCATTACCCTTGTAGTGAAGCCCTTCGCGTTCCCGCTTGTCCAAGATGTCGCCGGATCTCTAGTTGTCAAAGTAGACAACCTCTATATGTATCCACACGGACACAAGTAGAAGGAGATGACCAAAACACAAGGTGTGCTAGCACCAATGGAGTGTTCGGCCAAGGAATGGGAGAAGGAGAAGAGAGAGCACCCAAGGGAGAAGAAGAGTGAATGAATCAATGAGAGGAAAATCAAAAAACCCCTTAGCCATCAAGTGGCCGGCCACTCTAGGAGGTGTAACTCCCCCACATTAATTCCAATTAATGTGGAGACCATTAAGAGTTGTAACCCCCATGAGGTGGCACTCTAGGATGATGTGGATCAACACTATTGGTCCACATCTTGCCACCTCACTAAATGACATGGCAACAAGTGTAACCTCCTCATTTAATGTGGGCCGGCCACATTAAATGCTATGCAGGCTTGTAACCTCCATGAGGTGGCACACATTGATGATGTGGAGCAATCCTATTGGTCCACATCTTGCCAACTCACTAGTGATGTGGCAAAAAGTCAAGTCAAACATGACTTTTTCTCTTCCTCTCAAATCAAGTCAAACTTGATCAAATCTCTCTCATGGTTGATCTAATCCAACCATATAATTCAAGCCAACTTAATATAATGAATCTAATTCATTAAATTAAGTTGATTTAATGAGTCATAATCTAAATTAGACTCATTGAATACATGAATCAACTTGAGTCCAACTCAATTAGCCCAATTTGGATTACTCTTAATCCAATATGATTCATCAAATGAATCTAATCCTCTTGGTTCATCATATGAACCAAATCTCCATCTAATTGTCCTTAGTGTGTGACCCTATAGGTTCTTGTAACGTTGGCAATGCCCTAAACCCATTTAGGAGCATAAGTAATGAGTGGTATCTAGCAACACATCATTACTACCCAAGTTACAAGAATGTCGAGATCCGACATCACCTTGTGACTACTAATTGTGACTCCTCACAATATGTGACATTGTCCTTCTATCCTAGACATCTAGATTGATCAATGTGAGGCATAGACCGTGTCATCCTCTAATCAATCTAAATCTTGAACTCCAAGTAGACTCACTCGATCAAATGAGCTCAACATCTAATGTTGACTCATTTGGGCATGGCCATGCACTTCGTGGTCTAACTCTATCAAGAATATTAATGTCGCTCCCGTCATATGGGAGGGATAGATCCCATCTACATCACTCACATCCCTCTGCATAATTCATTACATACCCAGTAATCGCCTTTATAGTCCACCCAGTTACGGGTGACGTTTGACGAAACTAAAGTACATAACTCCTTATGTAGGGATCCATGGTGACTTCAGGTCAAAGGACTAATAGTCATACTAATAGCCACATGAGAAAGTATATGACACTCATATAACGATCCATGATACTTTCTCATGGCGGGTCATTCAGTATACATTCTCCAATGCATACCCATGTGTCAACTTGATATCTCCATATCCATGACTTGTGAGATCAAGTCATCGAGTTGACCTACATGCTAGTCTTATTGCATTAACATTGTCCCTGAATGTTAATACTCGACTAGGAATGATTTAGAGTAGTGTTCCCTATATCATCTCACTATCAGTTTAACTAACCGATTGATATAGGTGAGAACCTTCTACTCAAGGACGCTATTATACTTAGTTTATTTGGCACCAATATAAGTAAGTATAATAACCAATATCAAATGCCTTTATAAAAATACAAGAATATGATATACATGAGTCCATACAATCATCAAATGATTGGCTCTAGGGCTCTAACTAACAATCTCCCACTAGCACTAGTGCCAATCAGTATAGGCTCTAAAGCCTAAAGACCTAGTGTGACCATCATGCTTTCTCTGTGCCAAAGCCTTGGTCAAGGGATCTGCAATGTTAGCCTCTGTATGTACTCTGCAAATCTTCACATCTCCTCTATTGATAATCTCTCGAATGAGATGGAAACGTTGTAGAACTGCTGTGAACTCTGCCAGCTCATAGCACTACCATTCAAGCAAAACATGAACCTCGACTGCGATTTTTAATCATCCTGGTCGGTCTGGAAGCTAGCATCACTGTAACCCTTTACAGCTAGCTCATCATCGCCTCCATATATCAAGAAATATTCTTTAGTCCTTCTTAAGTACTTAAGAATATTCTTGACTGCTATCCAGTGACTTTCACCTGGATCTGACTGGTATCTGCTTGTCATGCTCAAAGCATACGAGACATTAGGTCGAGTACATAACATGGCATACATGATAGATCCTATGGCTGTGGAACTACAAAAATCCTCAGGTTGTGTCATGTACACATCCTCGAGTATGTTTCCATTCAGAAACGCGGTTTTTGACATCCATCCGCCATATCTCGGAATCTGGTCTCATCACAGCTTCCTGATAGGTGTTAGGCTCATCCTCTATGAGCACAACGTCATCATGGTCAGACATGAGAAATGAATATCTCTCAGGCTGACGACGTACCCTATCAGACCTGCGAAGAGGTATGTCAACTTGAACTGGTTGTTGTTCCTCAACTCCTTGTGGAACAACATCATCCACAACACTTTGTAGTTCCAGTTCAACTTCCATCGAGGCTCCAGTGCTATCGTTCACATCTTGAACTTCTTCAAGATCAAAGGTACTCCCACTAGTCTTTCTAGAAACAAAGTCCCTTTCTAGAAAGACCCCAGTCTTTGCCACAACTACCTTGTGCTGACTGAGAATGTAGAAGTAATATCCCTTAGTTTCCTTGGGATATCCAATGAAATAGCACTTGTCGGATTTGGGTCCTAACTTGTCTGAGACTTGACGTCGTACGTAAGCCTCACAACCCCAAATCCTCATGAAAGACACCTGGGCATCTCTCCCAGTCCATATCCTATATGGTGTCTTTATCACGGCCTTGGATGGAACTCGGTTGAGAATGAAAGCTGCCGTGTCTAGAGCATAACCCCATAGATATGTTGGAAGATCTGTGTGACTCATCATAGATCGTACCATATCTAATAGGGTGCGATTCCTCCTTTTCGGATACACCATTCCACTGTGGTGTTCCAGGAGGAGTGAGTTGGGAAAGGATCCCACACTCAGCTAGATAGTCACGAAACTCATGGCTTAAGTATTCACCACCTCGATCTGATCGAAGTATTTTAATACTCTTGCCAAGCTGGTTCTGTACTTCATTCTTGAATTCTTTGAACTTTTCAAAGGATTCAGATTTATGTGTCATCAGGTACACATAACCGTATCTACTGAAGTCATCAGTAAATGTGATGAAGTATCTATAACCGCCTCTAGCAGCGACATTGAAAGGGCCACATACATCACTATGTATGAGTCCTAACAAATCAGTCGCTCTCTCGCTGTGCCCACTAAAGGGAGTCTTAGTCATCTTGCCTCGTAGGCATGACTCGCATATCTCATATGATTCAAAATCAAATGAGTCCAGCAAACCATCTTTATGGAGCTGGGATAAGCGCTTGTCATTTATATGACCTAAGCGACAGTGCCAGAGATAGGTTTGGTTCAAGTCAGTCGACTTGATCTTCTTGGTATTTATGTTATAGATAGGGCTCTCAAGGTCTAGAATGTAGAGTCCATTTATCAGAGGTGCACTACAATAGAACATATCTTTTAAATAAACAGAACAACATTTGTCTTTTATTATAAAAGAGTATCCTTTCTTGTCTAAACAAGAAACTGAAACTATGTTCTTAGTTAATGCAGGCACATAACAACAATCGACTAACTCTAGTACAAGCCCAGAGGGCAGAGATAGAAAGTAAATCCCTGCAGCAACAGCAGCAACCCGTGCTCCATTGCCTACTCGTAGGTCCACCTCGCCCTTTGTCAATGCCCTGCTATTTCTCAGCGCCTGCACATCAATACAAATGTGAGAAGCACATCCAGTATCTAATACCCAAGATGTAGAAATAGATAGATTGACTTCTATAACATATATACCTGAAGTGGAAGTCTCACTTCGCTTCTTCTTAAGATCCTCCAAGTATACCTTGTAGTTCCTCTTCCAGTGCCCGGTCTGACCGCAGTGGAAGCAGGTAGCATCCTTGGCAACCCCTCCTTCAGGCTTCAATGCCTTGCTTTTGCCCTTGGTTTGGGACTTTCCCTTGCCCTTGTGCTTCTGGACCATCAGAATGGGCTTAACCTTCTTAAGGTTAATCTCAGCAGTTCGTAACATACTAAGTAGCTCGGGCAGTGGCTTGTCAATCTCGTTCATGTTATAGTTCAGAACGAATTGACTATAGCTATCTGGCAAGGACTGCAAGATCAAGTCAGTGACCAGCTCTTGGCCAAGTGGGAACCCCAGTCTTTGTAGGTTCTCTATGTACCCAATCATCTTGAGTACATAAGGACCTACGGGAGCCCCGTCTGACATCTTGCACTGAAACAGTGCCTTTGAGATCTCAAATCTCTCATGCCTCGCTTGTCCCTGATATAGTTGACGCAGATGTTCAACCATATCATAAGCACCCATCAACTCATGTTGCTTCTGAAGCTCTGAGTTCATGGTCGCGAGCATTAGACAGGACACATCTAATGCGTCGTCTTGATGCTTCTTAAAAGCATCTTTGTCAGCTCGCGGGGCATTGGCAGGAGGAGCCTCCGGAATGGGCTGCTTCAGAACGTACAGCTTACGCTCCTGGGTGAGAACTATTCTCAAGTTCCTGTACCAGTCCAGGAAATTCGCTCCGTTGAGCTTGTCCTTCTCAAGGATAGATCACAGGGAGAAGGAATTCGTGTTCGACGTCATGGTTATCTACAACAGAAAATTTACAGAAATAAATATCATATTCTTTTAAAATCATTTAATTAGGCCTTTAACTAAATGATGCTCCCACTGAATACTATAATTCAAGTGGGACAAGATCCACATCATACTAACCCTTGAGTTAGCTTTGTCTAATACGCCCAAGGCTTACTATGATCGGTAGGTAACGATTACCAATTACATCTCTATGCAACTCTTGTTTATAAAATCAATATCCGCATTTATATTAAAACTCGAGTTAGCTTTGGCTAATACGCCCGAGAGTTAATATAGATGTGATTTTGACCTATCTTTTCCAACCGTTGGAAGAATGCCTATAGTTGACTCGATCCAACCGAGTAACTAGGAATACTCAATCTAATTGAGTTTGTATTCACCCATGCGTTGATAGGCGGGACCAAGATTGTCCCTCCGTACCCTACCAAGATAATATGTATTGCTCTGCTTTGGCAGATTCAACAATACATGTGATCGAGGTAGTGATAGGTATCACGGCACGGTTAGGCATTTAGAGTTGGTTCGATCTAGATCTAATCTAATCGAGAAGGATGCATCTTGTGCACGACTTAGATCTAATCTAATCGCAAGGGTGCATCATGTGCACGACTTAGATCTAATCTAATCGTTAAGGCACTAATTAATTAATTAATTATTAAACATGCATCAGATACATAACAATTAATTAATTAATCTATTTGTGATTTAGTCATGGCCCTACTACGATCTTCTCAAGCCAATGAGAAGATCGAATGGTCAACCTAGGGTCAACAGCTTCTCCAAGCTCCTCCCTTTGACCACCTTGTGTTGCTCGTGCCCGCCTCGGAACTCCGTCTCGTGTGGACCCTCCACCGCTCCAATTTGTACATTACAATTTGAAACTCGAGTTACATTCGAGTCTAAATCTAATTTACAACCAGAATAAGAGAAAGGCACGACGCGCAGGCCGTGGGAAAAAAATAAAAATACAGCACACACAATCATATGACGGCACGCAGGCCGTATTATGAATTACAACACAAATCCAATCTTATTGGGTATTTTGGGCCATGACTATCACAAATTAATATATAATTCAAAATTATATATTTTTCATAATTTTTTTGTAATTTTAAAAATAATTTTTACAATTTTTATGAGTAAAATTTCCCGGCGGTCCCGTTTAGCGGTTTCGGGCGCAATCGCGGACCGGATCCCCTTGCAGGGCCCAGGGGCAGCGCCCCTACCCGTGATCTAACCATCACGAGGGTTCCTTTGCGATCCAACAGCACCTAAACCCGCTGTCCCAAAACAATTTGGGTCGAGACATTGCCGTTTCGGAAAAATCTTCCCGGCGGGTTCGTTTTTAGCGATTTCGGGTGCAATCGCGGAGCAAATTCCCTTGCGGGGTTAGGGGAAATGCCCCTACCCACGATCTAACCATCGTGAGTTGCTCCTTTGCGATCTAATGGCACCTGACCCCGCTGTCCCAAACGGATTTGGGGCAAAACGAAGCCGTTTAAAAGAAAACTTTCCGGTAGCCGAAGCCTACAAGTGCCGAGACACTTGTGCTTCGCTTCTACGGAAAAATTACTCATAAAAACTCTAAAAACTCAATTTTTACAGAAAATCACAGAAGGTATATTTTTCATAAAAATACAAACAAACTCGTACAAGTCTTTGCACGTGGCTCTGATACCACTGTTGGGTTCTTCAGGCCGCGAAAACCCCGAGTCACCCAAAGCCATGGATCTCGTGCAAAGATTCGTAAACAAAATTTTCGAAAAACCTTTTCTTGTACGAGTTTGTAAAAACTTTAGATCTACACTAAAGTTAAGATCATTACCCTTGTAGCGAAGCCCTTCGCGTTCCCGCTTGTCCAAGATGTCGCCGGATCTCTAGTTGTCAAAGTAGACAACCTCTATATTTATCCACACGGACACAAGTAGAAGGAGATGACCAAAACACAAGGTGTGCTAGCACCAATGGAGTGTTCGGCCAAGGAATGGGAGAAGGAGAAGAGAGAGCACCCAAGGGAGAAGAAGAGTGAATGAATCAATGAGAGGAAAATCAAAAAACCCCTTAGCCATCAAGTGGCCGGCCACTCTAGGAGGTGTAACTCCCCCACATTAATTCCAATTAATGTGGAAACCATTAAGAGTTGTAACCCCCATGAGGTGGCACTCTAGGATGATGTGGATCAACACTATTGGTCCACATCTTGCCACCTCACTAAATGACATGGCAACAAGTGTAACCTCTTCATTTAATGTGGGCCGACCACATTAAATGCTATGGAGGCTTGTAACCTCCATGAGGTGGCACACATTAATGATGTGGAGCAATCCTATTGGTCCACATCTTGCCAACTCACTAGTGATGTGGCAAAAAGTCAAGTCAAACATGACTTTTTCTCTTCCTCTCAAATCAAGTCAAACTTGATCAAATCTCTCTCATGTTTGATCTAATCCAACCATATGATTCAAGCCAACTTAATATAATGAATCTAATTCATTAAATTAAGTTGATTTAAAGAGTCATAATCTAAATTAGACTCATTGAATACATGAATCAACTTGAGTCCAACTCAATTAGCCCAATTTGGATTACTCTTAATCCAATATGATTCATCAAATGAATCTAATCCTCTTGGTTCATCATATGAACCAAATCTCCATCTAATTGTCCTTAGTGTGTGACCCTATAGGTTCTTGTAACGTTGACAATGCCCTAAACCCATTTAACAGCATAAGTAATGAGCAGTATCTAGCAACACATCATTACTACCCAAGTTACAAGAATGTCGAGATCCGACATCACCTTGTGACTACTAATTGTGACTCCTCACAATATGTGACATTGTCCTTCTATCCTAGACATCTAGATTGATCAATGTGAGGCATAGACCGTGTCATCCTCTAATCAATCTAAATCTTGAACTCCAAGTAGACTCACTCGATCAAATGAGCTCAACATCTAATGTTGACTCATTTGGGCATGGTCATGCACTTCGTGGTCTAACTCCATCAAGAATATTAATGTCGCTCCCGTCATATGGGAGGGATAGATCCCATATACATCACTCACATCCCTCTGCATAATTCATTACATACCCAGTAATCGCCTTTATAGTCCACCCAGTTACGGGTGACGTTTGACGAAACTAAAGTACATAACTCCTTATGTAGGGATCCATGGTGACTTCAGGTCAAAGGACTAATAGTCATACTAATAGCCACATGAGAAAGTATATGACACTCATATAACGATCCATGATACTTTCTCATGGCGGGTCATTCAGTATACATTCTCCAATGCATACCCATGTGTCAACTTGATATCTCCATATCCATGACTTGTGAGATCAAGTCATCGAGTTGACCTACATGCTAGTCTTATTGCATTAACATTGTCCCTGAATGTTAATACTCGACTAGAAATGATTTAGAGTAGTGTTCCCTATATCATCTCACTATCAGTTCAACTAACCGATTGATATAGGTGAGAACCTTCTACTCAAGGACGCTATTATACTTAGTTTATTTGGCACCAATACAAGTAAGTATAATAACCAAAATCAAATGCCTTTATAAATATACAAGAATATGATATACATGAGTCCATACAATCATCAAATGATTGGCTCTAGGGCTCTAACTAACATCTAAACCCTTAACCGTCGAGCAGTGACAATAAACTTCCGAGCATGTTTCTTCTAGTCTGCACTTGTCGATCGGCGAGCTTAAGGAGTGACCGGCCTGGCTTCCTTAATGGGAACCAGAGACTTTAAACCCTTAACAGTCGAGCAGTGACTATAAACATCCGAGCGTGTTTCTTCCGCTCAGCAATAGTAGATCAGGGACCTTAAGAAGTGACCGGCCTGACTTCCTTAGGGGGAATCAGAGACTTTAAACTCTTAACAGTCGAGCAGCAACTATAAAATTCTGAGCGTGTTTCTTCCGCTCAGCACTAGTCGATCGGGGACCTTAAGGAGTGATCGACCTAGCTTCCTTAAGGGGAACCGAAGACTTTAAACCGCTTAATAGTCGAGCAGCGATTATAAATCTCCTAGCGCGTTCCATCCTCTCAGCACTCACCGATCGAAGGCCTTAAGAAGTGACCGGCCTGGCTTCCTTAATGAGAGCCAGAGACGTCAAGCCTCGAATTGATAAGTGACAATTTCAAACTTCTTAATATGCTCCTAGCACAAATTAACTTGCCCAGAGGTTCAAATCCGACCAAAATATGCTACGTATTGGGGTTTTCACTCATCTGTTCAGAGTCGGTCGGGAGTGAGACCCCGACCAAAATATAACAGCACTTGAATATTCATTCATCCACTCAAATCTGCCCGGCAGTTCAATATGATCGAGATACAAGAACATGCTACAACTTATGGATCTTCTCAGTCCACTTAGAATATGAAGCTAAGCCAAGACATGAGAATGGGTAAAGTTCTTCATATCAAGGTAACCTGTCTAAAAAACTTCCAAAGCGATATGATCTGCAAAAGACAAGTACCGATTTTTACAAGTATATTATTAGTTTTAGCAAGCAAGAAGTACATATATTTGGTTATTTACCTATTCAAGATTAGGTTATTCCATAACTGCTCCACATAACTGCTTATTCACTATATTTGTTATAAGTGTAGCAGGAATAGCTCTGAAGATATACAGATACCGGAAAGCGATAAACAGGTAAGTATTGAATATTTGTTTACAATGCAAGGATAAAATACATACATGTAACTACCTATTTTATATGCTTGTTCCTAGTATCATGATTATAGTGTGCTCGTTTTAAATACTCATTGGCAAGTTCACTTAGAATAATTTGGGAAACATGTAAATGCTAGTCAACAAAATAGCAGTATCTCTTATGAATACAAGTTTAAGAGAATAAGTACGATTGGTCTAACCCCTGGTCAGCCCATCCACCAAATGTTCACTTAAAACTACAAAGAAATTTCTTGGGTAACTCTTTGTTAAGCCGCCGACGATCTATAAATCAAGGCGGAGGCTCTTGAGGTAAATACCCTCCTTCTCGCAGTTGTTTAAGGACTCCATCAGCTAAATGAGTTAAAGCCCCTATGATGTGTTCAGCAAATTCATTCACAAATTCAGGGGAGTCTAAATATTGTCGATGTCGGCTCTCCCAACACTCTTCTTCACCCGCCCTATAAGACGGTAGCTCTGATTCTAATTGGTCCACTTTTCCTTTGAAATCATGTCGTTCTGTTTTAGCCTGCTCCAGATCCTTGGTAAGGAAATCTACCTAAGAGTCTTGAACTTTTAACCGCTTTTGTAGTTATAATAAATCAAAATCTCAGGAGGCTAGTTCTTGAGCTACGTCAGGAGATTTGGAATAAGAAGTTTGAAAATCTTTCAGAAGAGAAGATCTAAGAGTGACATCTACGATAGCCTTATCCTTTAGGCCTGCTTCAATATTCAATCTAGAATTCAAATCCCTTATCTATAATTCCAGTGCCCTCTTCTCCCCTTCGCGAACTTGTAGTAGTTGTCGATGATTTTGAAGATCTTTCTTCAAGAGGGTTATATTTTGAGCTTGAGAACCTAGCTTCTCTCGTATTTGAATGATCTCGTTGCTAGGAGGAGGGGGGTCCTCAAAACTATTATCTGATTCTTCAAATTATTGTTTTCTCTCTCTAATTCTATGGCCAAGTGACCCATATGTAAGCTTGCGGCAAAAAACTGAATGTGATAATAACACCTTTATAATCTAAAACCACAAGCTAATAGAATTAATAGAACTAGAAAACCCATTCCAAATACTTACAGCGACGGCTTGGTGATTATGCTCATTTGCTCGATCAATAATGTTCTTTCCTCTCATAAAAGTTTGGCGTTGTAACCAAGACTCAGCTAAGGAACCTTTCAATTGGAGAAGCCTATAAGAAACGAGAATGGGATCTGGTTGCCCCAATAAAGAAGGTAACCCTTGAGCTTGTTTAAAATGGATTTGAGGAGGAACAAAGGTGGAAGGCCTCATAGAAGGGGTAGACAAAGATTCAAGAATAGGAAGTGAAGTCCTAACACTAGAAGTAGTAGGAAGATTATATACAGGAGCATGAATTGGAGATGGTACAATAGGAGGTAAGGAGTCAGGGTTTGACTCAGTGGAAATACCTTGAGAAGTAGGGCCAGAGGTCCTCTTACAGGGGGTTCTCTTGGCTCTCGCTCTAGGTGGGGAAGAAGAAGAAATTGGCTGAGGTTGGAAAATATAGGCATGCTCGAATCCATCCCAGGAGTTGGGATAACTGGGAGAACATTAGAAATAAATAAGCCTGGTCATATCATATTAAGGGATAATTTATAACAAATACGAGTATAAGGCATAGGCTCCTTACCTCTCTCATAAGAAATTTTAGAAGGGACAATGGCGATTTGTTCAAGCGTGGGGATAGTAAGCCCAAGAGGAGTGTGTTTATCAATATTTGGTCTTTTCCACTGGGCGATGAAGGGACAGTCTTCCTCAGAAGATTCAGACTTCTCCACAGACACTTCATTAGGAGGAAGCAATCTGAGGGTAGAAGAGGGATTAAGGCGACGATCTTTTAATAAATCCTCCCCGAACTTAGTTAAAAATGATCTAGACAATGCTGCATTCTTGTTTGTACATAAGAGAGCTGGGAGGATGGCGTCAGCTGAAGGAAACAAAAAATCAATTTAAGCAAGACGTTTAACTCACCAAAAGGGACATCCAATTCTATATCAACAAAACTTATGCCAAAGGCAAATAGCAGGCCTTCAGCAATTAGCACCAGCAAACTGAATTTGACATCCTTTAGTTTTGAAAGTGAAGAATGGAAGGCCGAATCAGTAGATATATCTTTTGGATTAGGGAGGATAGGAAGATTCTACTGCTAAGTTATAGGATACAGAGGAGGAGAAGGAAGGCGTAAAAAGAAGAATTTATTCCTCCAGTCTTCTTGTGTTGGGATTCTATTAAACAAAATGGCTTTAGGACGATTCTGAAATTTGAAAAGGCTATCCTCCACTTGACGAGGGACGAAAAAGTGGTGGAATAAGCGAGGAGATAAAGGAAAGTTGAGCAATCGAGAAACAACAATGAAACCAGCTAAAATAGAGAAAGATTGAGGGATAAGCTGATTTAGTGGTATGTTGAAATACACACTAACCTCAACAATGAAAGAGTGGAGAGGGAACCAAAAGCCAGACAAAGCTTGTTCCCAGAAGATAGCAACGCCCCTTGAGGGTGGAGGATGAGGAAGATCCTCAGGGGTAGGAAGAGTCAGATATGAAGGGAAGCCATAGTTTACTTAGAGTTCATACGCTTCTAGTTCTTTAAAATCATAAGAGCAATAGGTGAACCATTCGGCAGTAGAGAAAGAAGCCATTGTGAGGAGAGGGGTTGACAGAAGGAATCGCGAATCGAACAGGGAGGAGAAAAATCTCTAAGAATAAGAAGACGATAAAGTAAAACCCCTATTCACCCCTTTTTCCCCTTTTTCAAAACCCTTGCATGATTATCGAGGTAGATAGCATAGAAGATGACGTTCCCAAGGGGGGCGTTATGTTTGAAAAAGGCGAGGAATCCCAAAAAGAAGGATCATCCTAAATCCTCAATAAGACCCGGTCAGCCGAATCTGGCTAATCGAATTTATCAAGTAAAGAGGGTGCACGGGTATCAGTGAGCACACTCGGGCATTAGAAACCAAGCGAGTACCTAGCGTAAAGGAATTCCGCTCGTCTTTATAGACCGGACAGATGTACATATAAAAGAAACATATTAGGTCATTTACTATCAGGGGGATATATTCAAACGACCATTAGGGGCTAAATGAATACCTAGCTCATAAAATGATACAGAGAATTCTCATGTGACTAAGGATCGAGCAAACGTTCAACCCAGCTCGACTCTTATAACTCGAGAGGATATTTTAGGATTAGATGCCTAGACCCGAACGATCAATATTAACCAATCAAGTACATGATCGACTCGTACAGTCCAGTCAGGGCGGGTGAACAATCACTTCTGATCTACATAAGTAAGTCGACCAAAAGAAGAAGAGAACTAAAATACCTAGGCAAGCCAAGTTGTCCAACCATCACAGATTGAATAAACACTCACATTGTATAAAGGTGGGCAAAGTAACCAATCGATCATTGTAAACCAAATAGGTAACCTAAACTATGTGAAGATCTATAATAGTTCATTCAGTCTTATAAATAGGATACATGTGTATAGAAAAAGAAAGAAAACATATATATATATATATATATATATATATATATGTGAGCAAATTCACTTGATTATCTTGAAGTAAACCCTTACCGGATACAAGCAAAAGTATAAAGTAGAGTTACCTATCTTTTATAGACCGATCGAGTAATTAGAGCTAACATAATATATATATTGATCCGGCGGTAAGAACAGGGGACCCCCATTTTGAGGAGTCAACGCCACGTGGAAGTCAAAGGGCTAGGGGGTCCATCGGAAAAGGATGGACTGACCGGACGCTCGAGAGAAGGTCGGACTGATCGGCCGACCGGACGCTTGAGATAAGGTCGGACCGATCGACCGACCGGAGAAGGGTGGCTGACCGACCGGATGGCCGACCGGTGTTTAGCTGACGGCCAAAGGGCGCCCCGATGGGAGTCGGAATTCCGGTGCTCGATTGAGCAGGAATGAAGGGCCGAGCGAAAGTCACGCTCGGCCGAAGACACAAAGTAACATACTGCTAACAGTCTCCGCAAAGCACATTACCGAGAATCTCCCAAGTAGACCATTATATATGTCCGGCCGGACGTAAGGCGGGGGTTGGCCAGCCGGACGCCCGGCAGGGAGTAAGGGGAAAAGGACAAGGGACATCTTTTTCTGACAGCAGGCATGTTCTGCGTTCAGGCCATACTCAAAATCCTACGACAGAAGGATCCGCTGTCCCATCAGAGACGTGCTCAAACTGTAGCAGTATGGGGTCAGGTAAGCTCCTCTGACAAGCCCACACTACGGTATGGGAAAGGACACGTGTACACCTCGGTATGTGTGTACTCGCTTCTCCACGGCCCTATATAAAGTCCCTCACCCTTCACCGGAGGTACGCGTTCTACAATTTTTGGAGCCACTTCGTTGTTCGCTTGCCTGACTTGAGCGTCGGAGAGTCGCCGCCGGGAACCCCTTCCCGGCCCGACTTCTGTGCAGGTTCGCCGGAGGTTCGTACGACCAGTCGTAGATCTACGTCAGCGACTCGGAGAGCGCCACATGCCCAGCGTCCATTGATTCAACATTCGGCAAGGATCAATTTGGCGCCGTCTGTGGGAACGCTCCTGCATCCGAACGGAAGCAATGGACGAGGCTGGACGAAAGCACACGGTGACGCTTTCCACGGAGGAACTCGACGCTCTGATCGAGTTGAGGGCCGCTAAGCTTATGGACCAAAAACAGAAGGCACCAGCCGAGCAGCCTGAGCAGCAAGCCACATCAGCATCAGGTGGCCGAGCGGAAGCACCACAGGCCTCGGTTCCATTCCATCGAGCTCTCTTCCGCACTCCTCCTGAAGCTGTAGCAGCTAATCGTGATAGAGGTTCTTCGTCAGATGAAGTACCAATGCGGGATAACAGAAAAGGTAAAGCCCCCCGAGCGAATGCCTCGCCCGAGCGGGCCAATCGTCAATTCTCAGAGGCCAGCTTGAGGGACCCTCTGCCAAAGCACTACGTGCCCCCGGCGATCGGTGAATACAAGGGGACCACTGATCCAGATGATCATTTGGGTAAATTCGACAACACTGCTACCCTTCACCAATACACAGACGGGGTTAAGTGTCGAGTTTTTCTTACCACCCTCTCGGGATCGGCTCAACGGTGATTTCGGAGATTGCCGGACGGATCCATCACAAGCTTCAAAGACTTCCGTACGGCCTTCCTCCACCACTTTGCCAGCAGTCGGCGTTATCAGAAGACGAGTGTCAGCTTGTTCGCCATCAAGCAAGAGCCAAGAGAGCCGCTCAGAGCTTATATCCAGCGGTTCAACCAGGTGGCCATGGACATTCCAACAGCCACCTCAGAGACAATGATGAACGCATTTACACAAGGCCTCGTGGACGGGGACTTCTTCCGCTCGCTCGTTCGGAAGCCGCCCCGAGACTATGATCATATGCTGCATCGGGCCAACGAATACATCAATGTGGAGGAAGCCCAAGCTGCCCGAAGAAAGGAAACTCCAACCGAGCGGGCTCCTCCGGCCGAGCAGAAGCCGCATACAGCTAATCAGCCGCCCAGAGGACCGCGGGCCGAAGCAATTCGTTCTCATCATCCAAGACCTCATGTCCAAGAAGTAACAGCCGAGCGGCCCAAGCCAAAGAAGAAATGGACTACCATGTTCTGCTCGTTCCACCGCACGGACACGCATAACACCAGGGATTGTCGTAGTCTTTGCTTGATTGCTCATCCCTTTCCTCGGAGTGGAGGCCGTAGATCACCATCGTCCGACAAACAACAGAGGCCTCATGAGGCCGAGCGGACAATACCAGACAGGCGGCAAAGGCAGACTCCCGAGCGGCAGCATACACCGAGACGTGAAGACAATCCCCAGATGTCCAGGGAGCGACCTAGACCGTCCGCCCGGGAGGAAGATAATAGAAACAACACTTCCCGGGGCGAGATCAACATCATAGCTGGTGGGCCGACCAGAGGTGACTCTAACCGAGCAAGGAAGGCGAGCGTCCGACAGCTCCAGATCCATGCAGTAGGCTGCAGCCAAGAGCGGGCAAGTGGACCCGAAATTAGTTTCGAGCCCGGGGACTTGGAAGGAGTCGAAGTGCCGCATGACGACGCTCTCCTCATCAAAGCGGTAATAGCCAATTACACTATCCACCACATTTTTATTGACACAGGGAGCTCGGTCAATATCATATTCAAAAAAGCCTTCGACCAACTACAAATTGATCGAGCCGAGCTGCTGCCCATGACGACCCCCCTCTACGGGTTTACGGGCAATGAAGTTCAGCCGGTTGGATAGATCCGACTGGCTATCTCGCTGGGAGAAGAGCCGCTCAGGAGGACACGGACAGCAAACTTCGTGGTGGTCGACTCTCCCTCGTCATATAACGTCATTTTGGGACGACCGGCGCTCAGCGAGTTCCGAGCGGCCGTCTCCACCTTCCACCAGAAGATCAAGTTCCCCGTCGAGGACAAAGTGGGAGAAGTACAGGGAGATCAACTAGCAGCTCGGCGATGCTACGTCGAGATTGTCCGAGCAGAAGCCAATTCCGCTCGGAAGTCGCCACGGATCGAGGTGAACGCTATAACTGAAAAGCCTCCCTCTTTAGTTTATGAAGAAAAAGAGGAAGTGCAAATTCACCCGACCTGATCGGAGGCCACAACGTTCGTTGCGGCCGATCAGGAGGAAAGCCAGAAACAGGAAGTGATCAAATGCCTCCAGAGAAACTGTGATGTCTTCGTATGGTCGACGCACGAGCTGCCCGAAATTTCGCCGAGCATAGCGCAGCACGAGCTACATGTCCGACCGGACGCTCGGCCGGTGAAGCAGAGAAAAAGGGATTTCAACACTGAACAGAATGCCATCATCCGGGCGGAGGTTGAGAAGCTTCTGGAGGCCGGCCATATACGCGAGGTTCAGTTCCCGAGCTGGCTAGCAAACGTAGTATTGGTCTCCAAGCCAGGCAACAAGTGGAGAGTATGCATAGATTTTCGGGATCTCAACAAAGCTTGCCCGAAAGACTTTTATCCTCTGCCTCGGATCGATCAATTGGTGGACTCCACAGCTGGCTGCGAGTTGATATGTATGCTCGACGCTTACCAAGGCTATCATCAAGTGCCGCTCGCCCCAGAAGATCAAGAAAAAGTCAGCTTTGTTACAGCCGACGGCACCTACTGCTATAATGTAATGTCGTTCGGACTGAAGAACGCGGGAGCCACTTATCAACACTTGATGAACAAAGTATTCAAAGAGCAGATCGGGCGAAATCTGGAAGTATACGTGGACGACATTCTCATCAAGTCCGTCCGAGCGGCCGACCTCTTCGAAGACATGGAGGAAACTTTCCGAATGCTACGAAAATATGGAGTCAAGCTAAACCCTCAGAAGTGCCTGTTCGGAGCAAAAGGAGGATGTTTCTTGGGTTACATAGTGACCAAGCGCGGTATCGAAGCAAATCCCAGCAAGGTGAAAGCTCTACAAGATATGCCGCCTCCAAGAAATCTGAGGGAGGTGCAGTGCTTGACCGGTCGGATAACTGCTCTGTCCAGGTTCATCTCCAAAATCGCCGACCGGAGCCTACCTTTCTTCAAAATCTTGCGCAAAGCCACTAGGTTTCACTGGGATGAAGAATGCGATCGGGCTTTCGAAGATCTGAAGACATATTTGAACTCTCTCCCGGTACTAGCCAAGCCAGCTGCGGCCGAGCCACTTTGTATCTACTTGTCTTCAACCGAGCAAGCAGTCGGCTCGGCACTAGTGAGAGCGAGTGGAGAAGAACCTGTATATTTTCTGAGCCATATTTTAAAAGATGCTGAATCTCGCTACACCGGGCTCGAGAAGCTGGCTTTTGCTTTGGTCCTCGCCGCTCAGCGCCTCCGTCCCTATTTCTTGGCTCATACCATCATCGTCCGGACGAATAGTCCACTGGGAAGAGCGCTGTTGAATCCAGAAGCGTCCGGACGACTCATAAAATTGACTACAAGTTGAGCGAATTCGACATTCAATACCAGCCCCGTTCGGCGATAAAAGCGTAGTCCTTGGCGGATTTTGTCACCGAAGTACAAAGGCTAGAGCCCGAAGCCATGTGGAAGATATTTGTGGATGGATCATCCACTCGGCTCGGGAGCGGTATTGGTGTATTATTGCTGTCTCCCCAAGAAGAGAAGATGCATCTATCCGTCCGGCTTGATTATAGAGCTACAAATAATGAGGCAGAGTATGAAGCCCTTATAGCCGGCTTACAGGCCGCCCGACATGTAGGGGTTGGACGGGTGATGCTGCATTCAGACTCTCAGTTGGCCGCTCAGCAGCTCTCAGGTACCTTTGAGATTAACAACGCTCGGCTCAAACTCTATGCCGAAGCCTTTGAAAAACTCAAGGCCGACTTCAGAGAGGTTATTATCCAAAAGATACCCCGAGCAGAAAATCAAGCGGCCGATGAGTTAGCCAAACTCGCGAGCTCAATAATGTCGGTCGCCATCCAGCAGCCAATTGAACAAGTATCTTTGGTGGCGCACGTCGACCGGATGGAGGGCCTCACATTTCCGAACGACTGGAGGGCACCCATCATGGAGTTTTTGCGCTCGGGCGCCACACCGTCCGATCGGAATGAAGCCCAGCTGTTAAGGAGGAGAGCCGGCCGGTTCACACTCATTGGAGATCAATTATACAAGAAGGCCTTCTCTCGCCCGCTGTTGAAATGCGTGAGCTCGGAAGACTCGGCGTACATCCTCCAAGAAGTACATCAAGGATCATGTGGAGGGCATCCGGGCGGACGATCGCTGGCTAAGAAGATCCTGCTGGCCGGATACTTCTGGCCAACCTTACAAGCAGACGCCGCTCGGACCGTGTCGACGTGCCTTTCTTGCCAAAGGTATCATAACTTCTCACACCGACCGGCGGAAGAAATGAGAGCAGCTACTGTGTCCTGTTCGTTCGACCAGTGGGGAATGGATATTGTGGGTCCGTTTCCTATGGCGACCGGGCAGCGAAAATTTTTACTTGTGGCAGTTGATTACTTTTCCAAATGGGTGGAGGTAGAGCCGCTAGCCAAGATCACCGAGGAGATGGTCAAGAAATTTATCTGGCAGCACATTATCTGTCGGTTCGGCATCCCTCGCCGACTTGTTTCCGACAACGGACGACAATTCACTAGAAAGTTGCTCGAAGATTGGTGCAAAAGTTATGGCATTGAGCAACACTTCACGTCCGTGGCATACCCCCAAAGCAATGGTCCAGCTGAAGTAGCCAATCGGGAAATTCTGCTCATCCTGCGTGCTCGGCTCGACCATTTGGGAGGAAGTTGGGTGGATGAAGTGCCGGGCGTCCTATGAGCCATCTGAACGACTCCAAAGGAAGGAACGGGCGTCACGCCTTTCCATCTCGTATATGGCGATGAAGCGGTGATTCCTGTCGAAGTCGGCGTCGAGTCCGTCCGGATCCAGAATTATGATGAGGGCAACGCCGAGCGGAGGAACATAGAGTTGGATTTGGTTGATGAGCGAGCCAAGGCGTCCATCCGGCTGATGGTGTATCGTCAACGGATAAAGCAAAACTACAACCGGCGCGTAATCCCCAGATCATTCCAGGTCGGCGACCTTGTCTAGAAGAAAATCAAGCCGGTCGGCGATGTCGGCAAGCTGGAAGCTCCTTGGGCGGGCCCCTTCAAGGTTATCGAAAAGCTCCGCTCGGGCGCTTATTATTTGGAGGATGAAGACGGGCGCCAGTTGGACCGACCGTGGAGCACGAATAATCTCCAGCCTTATCGAGTTAGGTGAAAGGTGCACTGATGTAACTCATTTTTGTGTATATTCTGGTCGCCCATGTCCTTGTAATGCAGGAAGCAAAAATGATTTAAAGGATGGCTAATGTGTTCGCCGAGCGGAAGACCGTCGAGCTCCGACGTTAAAAATCGAGAGATGAGCCGGCGTCTATAAACCCGTCGAGCGGAAGACCGTCGAGCTCCGACGTTAAAAATCGAGAGACGAGCCGGCGTCTATAAACCCGCCGAGCGGAAGGCCGTCAAGCTCCGACGTTAAAAATCGAGAGACGAGCCGGCGTCTATAAACCCGCCGAGCGGAAGGCCGTTGAGCTCCGACGTTAAAAATCGAGAGACGAGCCGGCGTCTATAAACCCTCCGAGCGGAAGGTCGTCGAGCTCCGACGTTAAAAATCGAGAGACGAGCCGGCGTCTATAAACCCGCCGAGCGGAAGACCGTCGAGCTCCGACGTTAAAAATCGAGAGACGAGCCGGCGTCTATAAACCCGCCGAGCGGAAGACCGTCGAGCTCCGACGTTAAAAATCGAGAGACGAGCCGGCGTCTATAAACCCTCCGAGCGGAAGGCCGTCAAGCTCTGACGTTAAAAATCGAGAGACGAGCCGGCATCTATAAACCCGCCGAGCGGAAGACCGTCGAGCTCCGACGTTAAAAATCGAGAGACGAGCCAGCGTCTATAGATCCTCCGAGAGGAAGGCCGTCGAGCTCTGACGTTAAAAATCGAGAGACGAGCCGGCGTATATAAACCCGCTGAGCGGAAGACCGTCGAGCTCCGACGTTAAAAATCGAGACACGAGTCGGCGTTTATAAACCCTCCGAGTGGAAGACCGTCGAGCTTCGACGTTAAAAATCGAGAGACGAGCCGGCGTCTATAAACCCGTCGAGCGGAAGACCGTCGAGCTCCGACGTTAAAAATCGAGAGACGAACCGGCGTCTATAAACCCGCCGAGCGGAAGGTCGTCAGGCGTTGACGGTAAAATTTGACGTTAAAAGGCGAGCAACCGGAGTCTATAAATCCTCCGGATGGATAACTTTCTACAAGGTCCTGCTTGGTTGTAAAGGCCGACCTCTGATCGAGCCTGCCGATGAGGCAAGAATAAAGAAAGCGTCGGGTCGAGCGGCTCCTTTATAAAACGCACTTAGCGCGGGAAAATTAGGACCAGCGCAAAAAGTTAAGGATTGGATGCTGGTCGAACAAACAAATAACAAAGAGAGAGAATTCATTTACACCAAACGGTGAATAGACAAAAGTGATAACAACAGTCTTCGCCCCGAACGGCAGGCATACAAAAAACAGCAGAAACTTGAAAGAAGTTTTACAAACCCTTCATTCACTATCACCAAAATTAAAGAGAGAATCGGGGATGGAGCCCATCATGACCGCCAGATCTTCGGGGGGAATCGCCAGCTCAGTTGGTATGTGGCCCTTGCTCTTCAGATATTCGACTGCCACTTTGATCGCCTCTTCAAAAGTTAAGGACAGCTTGTCACTGAACTTTTCACCAAATTCATCCGAGCGGACGAATGCTTTGCACGCTTCTGCCGCCCGACCGGGCTCCCCATCTTGATATTCTTTAAGAGTGGCTCCGGAAGCGTCAAGGGCCGCCTGGAGATCTTTCAAAGCCCCTTCCGCTTTAACCTGGTCGGCCGAGCGGCCCTCCCGTTCAGTCTTCAACAAGGCGTCTAATTCCTTCACTCGCTGCTCTAGCCCCCGGTTCTCTACCTTCATCATATCCATGTCGTCGATGGCTTGGCGCTTTCGGGTGGTCGCGGTCTTTATCTCCTTGTCCCGCTGCTTGACCAAAGCCTCGAGTCAAGCCACTTCGCTAGACAAGCCGGAGGACTTACCCCGTTCGGCTTCCAGCAGCTTTTTGGCCTTCTCCAGAGCGGTCGTTGACTGTCTGCTTTCTCCCGCGGCTTTGAGCTTTTTCAGCTCGTCCTCCAGTTCAGCTAGGCGATTGCTGATAGCAATTTGCTCAACCCAATTCTGCAAACGGATAGGAGCAAGTTAGAAACTAAATCCAAATAACTAATAAGGCAAAGAACATACCCCGGTCGCCTGTTGTAAATTGTTGTCGCCTAGCTGACCGGGAGTCATCATTGCAATTCAGAGCCGAGCATCCTCCCATACTTTGGCAAGAGGACCCGTAAGGGTGATCTGCTGCTCGGGAACCGCTAGCCGATCAGCAGCTACTAAATATTCCTCCGAAGGAAGGCGCAGGACAGTTTTTATCAACCTTGGGCCGCTCGGATCACCCTGGGGCGCAGCGGCCTTACCAGACGGCTCACCGGTGGAGGAAGAAGGGCGGTCGCCCAATCGCCTAAGACGCCGTAGGGTTCGGGGAGGACTGGAGGGCGGCACCTCAGAGGTAGCCCTTGGAGAGCCACGCGGCGTGGGGGTACTCTCTATAGAGACCGTCCCGGATAGCACTAGAGCTTCATCGTGTAACACCCACTAAGTTTTTAAGATAAATAAGAGAATGATGAATTTTGCCTTAGAAAAATAATAAGAAGTGAGTTGAAGCAAAAAGAAATAAAGTGAAATAAAAGGAAGGAGAGGTCAAGGATTGAACCTTGAACCTCTTATACTATAA
The DNA here is from genome assembly GCF_018446385.1 of Zingiber officinale. Taxonomy (NCBI): domain Eukaryota; kingdom Viridiplantae; phylum Streptophyta; class Magnoliopsida; order Zingiberales; family Zingiberaceae; genus Zingiber; species Zingiber officinale. The sequence continues at coordinate 62,135,454 of NC_055988.1, read as the reverse complement.
TAGATAGAATTAATTAGTAGAAACCAATTGGGATAGAGAGAAGATATTGATAGCAAGGAAAGGGAATGCATGATAAAGATAGGAGTAAAGATCTAAGAAGAGAAAGCAAGAAAAGAGCAAGAGAAAGGCAATTTGCCTTCCTCCCTTCCTCTCTCTTTTCCCTCTCTTGCCGTGACCTTAAATGAAGAATTAAGGGGATTCATTCCCCCTTGTTTCATCATGAATGATGAGAATAAATTATAAAATAAAATAAATAAAAGAAAATAGAAAAAAAAAAGGCTAAGGGAGAAGGAAAGCAAAAACCAAGTTTGCTATCTCTTCCCCCTTAACATAAAAGAGAATATGTAAAGGGAAAATTCTATTTTCTCTCATTTTTCTCATTCTCCCTCTCCCTCACCGAAACCTCAGTCCCCTCTCCTCCATCTTCGGCCCCAAGCCAAGGTTTTCTCCTAAGAAAGCCTAAGATATAAGGAGGACTTAGCAAGGGAATCAAGGGAAGGGAACAAGAAAAAGAGGCTACTTCTTCCATCATCACACCTTAGATCCACAAGCGAAAAGGATGTAAGCTTCCCCTCACCTGTGGTACAAGGCTTTTTATATGATTTTCGGAGTTTATGAGGATTAGAAAACCTAGAAAAGAATTTAAGAAAATTCGGCCAAAGAAGAGTTTTCCAAATCTTGGAAGGTTTAACAAGTCCTCACTTCATGATATTTTTCTATGCAATGTAGGAAGGTTTTTCCTTCATGTTTTTATACCTATATGATGCTTGATCAGAGGAGTACCTAACCCTAGAATTTCGGCCAAAAATATTTTCAAAAGGTTGGAGAAATCATTGTTTAACCAAACTAGTACAAGATTTCCCCCATGAACTACTAAGGGTCTTTTATTGGTTTTCTTGCTTGAAAGTTACTTGGAACCAAAAGAAATCCACTCATATGTTTCGGCCAAGAAAAGGTCTTAGGGGTAGGAAGACCTCTAAATTTAAGTAACCATGTTTGTATGATAGAATATAGAGTTCTCTTAAAGAATTTGCATGTTGAATATTGCTAGAAATTCATGAACTCTTATTTTAGATTTTCGGCCATGATAAGATGGATAGCTTAGAAAAGCTTAAACAAAATTTTAACATGCTCAAGACCTCTGTAATATTATGATATGGAAGTTGTTTGATGCTCTTATGCTTAATTAGAGTATAGAAAAATTTAGTTACATGATATATGACATGTAAGATCACAAGGGTCCTAGCTTGTTTATGAACCAACTTTGTATATGATGTTCTTAGTAATTTTTACCATGAAACTTACTTAGGTTTCCATGCTTTAGGCCACTTAAAACCTAATTTAGGGATTGGTAGGTTTCGGCCATGAGGAAAAATAAAAGAAAAAGGGAAAAAAACCTAGGAAGCCTAAGACACAATTCACATGTATGTTTATTATGCTTGTCTTTATATATGCTATGAAACTTGTAAGACTTCTTATGCTTTTAGGCTATTTGAAGCAAGTTTATACACTGATGAGTCTCAGCCAAGTAGGGTTTAAAAGACCTAGAAGCCTTAGAATTGAAACCAATGGTGTTAAAAATGCTTCTTATGGAAATATGATAATATGTTGATTGTGTCACATGCTTGTATAATTTTTCCATGACCTAAATGGACCATTGTATGTTTCGTCCATGAAGGGATAGATGCCCTAGAAACCCTAGAACAAAAATTAAATATGCTTATGTCACTCTACATGAAATATGATAAGTAGAAAACCAAAAGTTCTCATGTTATATGTTATTTAGTGACTTAAATGAGGTTAGGGTAAGTTTCAGCCATACCCATTGTATGATGTCTTATTATGAATTTATACATGATGTTAGTTCAAGTTCACATGCTTGTATACTTGTTTTTATCCCTAAGGAATACTTGTTAAAAGTTTGGCCATGACATATGTTAAGGGCTTGAAGAACTTAGTAACTAGCTCAAATGTGCTTACTATGTCACTTGGAAAAAAAATGCTATAAATATGGTTTAAGGTTTCCATGCTTTCATGACATTTGAGACCTTGTTTCACATCTGATAGGGTTCGGCCACATGAGTTTAGGGACTTGGAAAACTTAGAAACCAAGTTAATCATGCTTATAATGCTTCCTATGAAATTGATGTGATGATAATTTAGGTTCCACATGCTTGGAAGTTGTTTTTACCTAAATTGAGATCTAAGGGGGTTCGACCATGATAAGAACCCAAGGGATTAGGAAGCTTAGAACCCAAGTTAACTATGTTACCATGTTTCTTATGTTAGTATAATCACATGAAATATACATGCTTTGATGATATGTGATGTGCTTAGAATATGCATGCTTTCATGATATGCTATGTGGTTAAATTATGCATGCTTGATGATATGCTTTATGCTTAAGATATGCATGTTTTTATGATCTATGCCTAAGTGATGCATAATATTATGATATGATGTATGCCTAAGTGATGCATATCTTTATGACATGATGTATGCCTAAGTGATGCATACTTTTTATGATATGATGTATGCCTAAGTGATGCATACTTTTATGACATAATGTATGCCTAAGTGATGCATACTTCTATGATATGCTATGTGACTAAATGATGCATTTTTATACATGCTACTTTACTTTGTAAGGCTTGTACCAAGGGTGGACTCCTAATCAGTCCCTAGGCCTTGGCTGTGTTATCCGGGCTAGTAAAAATAAAGGGATGGGCTCCTTAGTACGCCCCTAGGCCTTGCTGTGTGATCCAGGCTAGTAAGGGATGGGCTCCTTAGTACGCCCCTAGGTCTATGGCTGTGTGATCCTGACCTAGTTCCTAGTATGATTCAAGACTTGCTACCTTGGATATACTTAGGATGCGCGCATCTATGTTATCTATGTATGGTACAAGCCGGGGCCCTGAATATGTTGATATTACGTTCAAGTATATATGTAAGAAGAAATGGTTTTAAAGATCATGAGACATACACATGTTTCTCGGATACATGTTTTCAAAATCATATTGCATATACCTTATGATCATGTTATGATGATGCTAGGATTTATGATATGCCATGATTAGATATGATTATGTTATATTTCATGCTATGCTTGATATGCCATGGTACCTTATGATGATGCAATGATATGCCATGATTAGATATGATTATGTTATGTATCATGCTATGCTTTAAGAGATGATGTGCCATGATTAGATATGATTTTGTTATGTTGCATGATATGCTTAAAGAGTATGATATGTTATGCCATAACTAGTTGAGATCATGTTATGTTGAGATGTTCTTTGATCATGTGATGATTTTCGATTTTAGTGAGTAGGAAAGGAACTTACTGAGCCATGAGTGCTCACAGCTTACTTTCCTTGTACCACAGATAAAGGAAAAAGCTGGATGTGCTAAAGGAGCAGCAGGAGAGGCAAGGAGATGTGTGTGGCTGTGGCTAGGCAACCAAATAAGAACCTGCTTTAAGAACTTTTAAGAATTACGCGTTGGTTTCATAAATTGTAGTACTAAATGGGTGACTTGATGTTATGTTTCTATTTATCTTGTTATCATGTTATGGAAATCATATTAGTGTAGTTCGGGTATGCAAACAAAAGAAAAGTTTTATTAATCTAAGAAAAATTATTTTAAGTCTTCCGCTGTAATATATACGTAGAGTATCGTAGCCCCGTCCCTTAGGGTTAGCAGGGAGGGCAGGCGTTACACATCGCCCTGCTCGGACTGCGGTTCATCAGATGGAGTTGGTTGAGAGGCTGGCTCTGGCCGTCTGCGCTTCCGAGTTGCCAGGGGGCTTCGTCAGCCGAGCGGCCCTCTACCCCGACTTGAGTAGAGGGCTCTATATCGCCCGCAGCCTCGCCGAGAGAGGCAGAAGCGTCTAAGGCTTCGGGGACACTCTGAGTCCCCTCACCCTCTTCACTGGGCGGACCAGCTGAGGCCAAGCTCCGCTCGGCGACCTCCCTATTCTTGGCCGCCTCGATCTCAGCGGCTCACAGTTTCAGCCGCTCGGTAGCCTTTGCGCGCCACATAACTTCGGCTGCAGAAGCAAAGAATAAATCAGTTAGAACAAAAGAAAGAGGATGATAAGAGAGCTTACTCATGCTCCAAGGCAGATCGGCGGGAATAGAAGACAAGCCGAATATATACAGTACTCCCGGAAGGAGCAGCTTGTCGATGTGGTAGCGCTGGCCGACCAGCCGGTCGGCTGCATGAAGATAGGTCGCATCGCCTCTAAACTTGCCGAGCTCCGGTTGTGCTGGCATCGCCGTCTGCCATTTGATGCGGAAAGTTGGTGGCTCGGGGAGACTCATGTAGAAAGAATGCTCCTTCCAGTGTTTGTTGGAGCTCGGCATATTATCAAAAAGGACAAAACCTATCCTAGATTGGAAAACGAAAGTACCCCACTCGGCTTGCTTAGGGTAGTAGAAGTAATGGAACACTTTGGGGTCCAATGGGATGTTGTTCAATTTAAAGAGAACAACCACCCCGCTCAGCAGCCTAATGGAGTTCGGAACTAGTTGGCCGAGCGGGATGCGAAAATAGTTGCACACTTGTAAGAAAAACTTATGTGGAGGAAAGCGTAGCCCGGCTAAAAATTGATCTCGAAAAAAGAGGACAGTGCCGGGCGGCGGTTCATGAGGCCGGTCGGCGGGGGTGGCTAATACTATGTGGTGGTTGGCAGGGATTTCATAGGTCTGAGCGAGGCGCAGCGCGTCCTCCTCATCAAACCGGCTCTCCATGGTCGTGTACCAAAGACCAGGAGCGCCGGCTGTCGACTGGGAAGTGCTAGTCATGGTCGAAACACAGTAAAGAATTCGAGACAAAAAGAAGGGTTCGAACAAGAAAGAAAAGGTGGCAGACTGAAGGGGACAGCTAACGGAAAAAAGAAGAGGGAGGGAGCGAGGAAAAGGAAGGCTTACAAGCAAAAGGGATGATCGAAAGGGGCCTCGGGGTCGTCGGGGAGCTGAGTCACGAGGTCGCCGGAGCAGAAAGAGCAGGGGGAAGTCGAAGGTCGACGAAGCGAGAATGCGGCGGAGAGAAGAAGTCGCGAGATTTATAGCGTTAGCCTCGAACGGCCTCAGCCGTCCGATTCAGGTCGTGAAGAACGAGGTGATTATCCAACCGCTCATTTCAAACGGCGGCTGTCCTATCGGAGGTAACGCCACCGCCATACGCTGACAAAAGCGAGATCGCCACGTGTCAGCAGGATACAGGTCGCATTTAATGAACGCCCCTTACTGCGCTCAGTGCGCGTGCTGGACAATAAAGGAAAAGATTCGGTATGGATTCCAAGGGAACACAAGGCACGGGCAAGACACCGCCGAACGGGTGCAACGAAGAGGGTGAACCGAGCGGATGAGCATCGCCAAGCCTGGCCGAGCAGACTAGTGTAGCGGTCGTTACTCAGTCAGATCGGCAGTCCAGTTAGTCGGACTTCACCTCCTTCGACTAGACTTGAGGGGGAGGCAAGTGATCCGGCGGTAAGAGCAGGGGACCCCCATTTTGAGGAGTCAACGGCACGTGGAAGTCAAAGGGCCAGGGGGTCCATCGGAAAAGGATGGACTGACCGGACGCTCGAGAGAAGGTCGGACTGATCGACCGACCGAACGCTTAAGAGAAGGTCGGACCGATCGGCCGACCGGAGAAGGGTGGCTGACCGACCAGATGGTCAACCGGTGTTTAGCTGACGGCCAAAGGGCGCCCCGATGGGAGTCGGAATTCCGGCGCTCGATTGAGCAGGAATGAAGGGCCGAGCGGAAGTCACGCTCGGCCGAAGACACAAAGTAACATACTGCTAACAGTCTCCGCAAAGCACATTACCGAGAATCTCCCAAGTAGACCATTATATATGTCCGGCCGGACGCCCGGTAGGGAGTAAGGGGAAAAGGACAAGGGACATCTTTTTCTGACAGCAGGCATGTTCTGCGTTCAGGCCATACTCAAAATCCTACGACAGAAAGATCCGCTGTCCCATCAGAGACGTACTCAAACTGTAGCAGTATGGGGTCAGGTAAGCTCCTCTGACAAGCCCACACTACGGTATGGGAAAGGACACGTGTACACCTCGGTATGTGTGTACTCGCTTCTCTACAGCCCTATATAAAGGCCCTCACCCTTCACCGGAGGTACGCGTTCTACAATTTTTGGAGCCACTTCGTTGTTCGCTTGCCTGACTTGAGCGTCGGAGGGTTGCCGCCGGGAACCCCTTCCCAGCCCGACTTCTATGCAAGTTCGCCGGAGGTTCGTACGACCAGTCGTAGATCTACGTCAGCGACTCGGAAAGCACCACGTGCCTAGCGTCTGTTGATTCAGCATTCGGACAGGATCATATATATATATATATAAGAAAAACTTAATTAATAGCAGGCTGAAGCATATAACATTGGGGAGGGATGAATATAAATTCATCACAAATAGTTACAATGATAACACCAAGCATGAAAAACATAGATTTACCCCAAATTATGGGGAAACACAAATAATCCTAACTCTTTTAGTTGTACCGCCCCATCATCAGCCCCATAGTTGAGAGCCCTTAAGAAAGAGTCCACCATAGGATTAATGAAAGCAGGAGATTCAAGGTATGCCTTTCTTCACTGCTCAAAATGGGCATCCTCGTTGGCCTTATAATCAGCCAGTTCTTCTTGAGAAGCTTTTAAAGTAGCCTCCTTATGATTCAGAGTGGATAGTTGGTTTACTAATTCAGCTACATGAGTATCTCTCAGTAATTATAATTGGGAAGACAATTGATCGATCTCAGAAGTTTGCTTCTCCAACTTAGACGATAACTCGTCATTGCGGGCAGTTGTCGATCGAAACTGAGATTGAAGGCTTTCTAGGTTGACCTTATGCTGATTTGATTTCTCCATCTCAGTTTATAGTGCTTGTCGAGCTTCTTGCAACTGAGAGGAAAGATTGTCTAGCTTCTCAGTGGCCTGGGCAGAGGATAATTTTGAGACTTGCCTCCTTAATACCCCCATTCTCTTGGATTAAATTATACAATAAATGAGCTACGTCCATATTATTTATCCAACGCTATAGAAATAACAAGGCATTAAGAAGACACTTAAGGGGAGGTAAGTATAAACATAAACGATTTTACCTTAGTTTCCTCAAGAGAAAAACTATCGGCCAGTTCAGAAGGATTAAGCCCCTTAATTAATTGGCAAACTTCCTCCCATGCTGTGGTAAAAGACACCCCCCCCCCCCCCCCGGCCACACACACACACAAATAATATAGGAAGGGTAGGAGCAGAGGAAGACATAGAGGATAGAGTGGTTTGGATTGAAGGGGGACAATAAATAAAAAAGGGCAAGTCCCGACCTTCTTCTCCTCGAGCGGGTAAGACCATTGGTTCAAAAAACATCATAACAAAAGCAAAAGGAGAGCTATCACTACAAGTAGGCAATTTCATAGAAGAAGAGGAAGTAAGGGTAGGATATAGAGTAGAAAGGGGAAGATCGGGAGAAGAAGGAGTAACATTTATAAGAGGAGTATCGGCAGAAAGGGAGACAAGTTTTTGCTTAGGGGATTGGACAAGAGTTAATTTGCGCCGTTTCTTAGTAGGGGCTTCCTCAGAAGATTTCTCCGAACCTCTTGGAGAGGGTAAGCTTGATGATTGGAGGAAGGTCGATAAAATTTCCTTCTAGGGTCGCCACATGGGAACTGGAAGCAACCCATGTAGAAATCGAAACCTCTACTAAAGAAGGCTCTCCCAATTCCGCACGAAGTTCTTTCTCCTTGGCACGGATTCCCTCCTCTTCCAAAAGCAGCTTTTCATCGACCGTGGCTTCGAACAGAGCATCCACTACATAAAATCAAAAGTGTTTTAGTTAGTAAAAAAGGATTTCTATGGATAAACTATAACTCGCCAAGAGAACCACGAAGCTCTATCTTAACAAGGCTCGAACCAAAGAGATAGAGAAGGTCATTGCGTATCTATTTATGGATAAACAGGTGACAACATGATAATCTTTCTAAATAGGTAGTAAAAGAAGAATCTCGATGTAGTTCTTTTACATCTGGAAGAGTAGGAAGGGAGGATTGCCAGGAAGAGGACCAAGAGATAGGTGTAGGAAATTTCACAAAAAAGAAACGCGATTTCCAACCCTTGATGGAAGAAGGCATTTCTTCAAAAAAGGTCATCTTAGGCCTGGATTGAAACAGGAAGACACCAGGGTCCGTCTTCTTAGGGTATGAAAACATGAAGAAATTTTGAGGAGTTGGGGGGATGCCAAAAAGATGAAATACCATGAAAAAACCACATAGGTAACAAAAGGCATTAGGAGCAAATGTTGCAAGGGAATATTGAAGTATCTGCTTATTTCTATCAGAAAAGGGGGAATGAGAAAGTGTAGGCCAGCAATTAGTTGATTTTTGAAAAAAGTAACATAACCCTCTGGAGAAAGATGGGGACAAGCATCAGAAGTAGGAATCGCAATGCCATATTCTTTAGAAATCTCATATTCCAAATGGATGGAAGTCCTATCGATCTTACGAAAGACGAAGGGTGTTTGAGTGCACCAAGCGGTAAAAGACTCTTCAGCCATAGAACAATACAAGAACACAAGAGAGACAACTTACTGAAGCCTTAGAAAGGATGAACGGAAAGAGGAAACTAGGAAAGAAGAGGGATTCGCAGAGGATGAAGAACGACAAGAAACAGCACCGGCAAAGAGCGCAAGGGAGAAGAGGAAAAAGGTAAGAAGATAACGGGTTTAGGGTTTTTTTCAAGAATATCATTGATAATGATAGCCGTTGGATATGAAGAACCCTTACAAAGGGATTCATTGATTTGTTAAGAGAAGAGTGCGATAGGATGTTACTGAGAAAGCGTGCGAACCATTACGTTAGAAAGAAGAAATAAGTGACATGCGTCACGAATCCATAAATGGACATTTATGATAGACATAACAGATTAAATCATGCTCGGGTTATTGTTGTAGTATCGTGTGCCTCCAACATTCTCTTTCCCTTGAAGAGCCAATCAACAATGAGAAAGGTGTTCGATTTCCTAGGTACAATAAAGGGAAGAATGAGAAGAAAATATAAACAATAAATTAGGGCGGGGTCTAACTCACACACAATGTCGACCGGTTTGATAGACAAAAAAACCTAATTAAAATTCAGACTTGCTCGAGCCTGTACATAAGTTCTTTTGTTCAATTACTCCTAGCATAGTTGATCACCTGATTTTATACACCCTCCTCAAACATAAACATAAAAATTCTAATATCACTATCAATAATTTTACAATCATAGCCCTTAAGCTTCCATAAACAAATACAACAAATTAATAAGCCTAGAAATACCATATTACTCTATCCCTCTCAAGTAAGAGGATATGATAGAACAATAGCCTAAATAAAATTTGAAATGAGAAGAATAGATAGGCCGACTCATTATCATGTTCTGTGGGACGAAAATAAATTTCACCCAGTGTTATTACCGATAGGAAAATTTGTCATCCAACAGAATCTAATGGAAACCTCCCAATTGCTCTCCCCATCCTAAGTGAGGGCGAGTAATAGAGTGGCAACCTGGGCAGAAGGGAGAGGCTTGTCCTATCCTTTGGTGCTGGTATGGTGCACCCTCCCAAACATGTGACTAAAATGTCCTCTCTGACCTGATTTGATCTAACCCGTCTTGTAAAAGATCCACCTTAGCTTTCTGCTGGTCCAAAACTTGTTGTTGTGGAGATATTAGTAAACTATTTACATAAATTTTTCTGGTTAGAACGGGCATCTCTGAAGTGTGTCGGGCTCTTATATCATCTAACTCCTTCGTCTTCAGCTTCAAAGCCAGATCAGCATTGTCTCGTAAAGTCCTTTCTGACTGGATTTCAGATTGAGCCGCTAATAGACATACCTCTTGTTCTCTTTCATGAGAACGATGTATATCCAACGCTCGCATTCCCTCAACTAAATATTTCCCTTCTCATGTAGAAATTGACCTTAAGGGGGAAGATCTAAAGCCCTGACTTCTAATGAAATCTTTAGAAAGACAGTAGAACAAGAAGGGGCTGTAACGCCCGCCCTTCCTGCTAGTGGGGCGGGGTTACTTTACTTACTTACAAGGGGAACATACATGCACATTATTATTTCTTTTTCTAAAGTAACACAGCGGAAGTACTTATTTATTTTTATATTCTTTTTAAACGAAGTCACGATGTCATATTCTATCATAAACATGAATAAGTATCATGAAATCATACGAAACATTAACATAATTAAATATAATCAAGTCTTTTATTTGTCTTAGCCGAGTCACCACCACACACATCTCTTTGTCTCTCCTGCGGCTCCCCTAGTTCATCCATTCTTTACCTTTATCTGTGGTACAAGTAAAGTAAGCTATAAGCACACAGGCTTAGTAAGATCCTTTCCTACTCATAAAAACGTATTTCATATCATAAGCATATAACAATGGAACCATAATCATCTAACATCATATCGCATAAACATAGCATCATAACATATCATCTCATAAAGAACATCATGCTAAATCATGTCATAACTCATAAGAGCATCATGTCATATAAATCATAAGAGCATATCATATCATAAAGAAATATCATGAGGTAACACATTATAAATAAAAGAGCATCATGTCATATAAATCATAAGAGCGTATCATATCATGAAGAACTATCATGCAAGATGTCTTTTAAAACATGTGTCATGTCATGTGTATGATGTCTTAAAACATATCATATAGTAATTGAACATAATATCATCATGAGGGCCCGTCTTGTACCACATACATACATAAATGCGCGCAATCCCTAGGATAGGGTAGCTAGCCCCGAACCTACTAGGGATCTAGGTCCGTACTACGACCGTCGACCTAGGGACGTACTAAGGAGCCCATCCCTTTTTACTAGACCCGTTCATAGTCCGTCGGCCTAGGGGCGCTTATGGAGCCCACCCTTGGTACAAGCTATACAAAGTAAAATAACATATCATGGTACATGTCATAACATAGCATATCATATCTTGTCATATCATGAAGAGTGCTCTTAGTCCCCAAGGGGAAGCAACTCTTAGGCCTTCACTTGTCATATCATAAAGAGTGTTCTTAATCCCAACAAAAAGGGAAGCAACTCTTAGGCCTTTGCTTGTCATATCATAAAGCATGCATACTTGAGCACATAACTCATCATAAGAGACATTATCATGCATGGATCATAAGCATACATAAATGAACACATCACTCATCATAGAAAAGCATAATCATGCATGGTATCATTAACTAACATCTTTTAATTCATAACGTAGACATGTGAGGTACATAATGATTCATAATTGGATCTCAATCACCCATTACTATAGGGAGGCCGAAAACATTCAAATTATTGTCCTAGGGTACAAGCAACATAAAAGCATATGAACCCTAAATCAATTTCATAGCATTTATCATAAAGAACATCATGAGCATATTTAGTTAGGTTCTAAGCTTCCTAGGTCTTTTAACCTAGTTGTGGCCGAAACATTGTAAGCATGAACCTAGGTTACAAGTGGCACAAAAGCATTTCAACCCTAAACCAATTTCATATCATATATTTTAAGGAACATCATGAGTATGTTTTGTTTAGGTTCCAAGCTTCCTAGGTATTTAATTCTTGTTCTTGGCCGAATAGTAAGGAGCATGAAACTAAGTTCTAAACAACATACAAGCATGAGAACATCATGTTAACTTCATATCATATCATAAGGAAAGTCATGAGCATGTTAAATCAACTTTTAAACTTTCCTAGGCTCCTAATCCCATCATGGCCGAAAGTTCAAAGAGTATGAACCTAAACTCTAAACAACATACAAGCATAGAATCTCATGTTAGCTTCATATCATATCATAAGGGAAGTCATAAGCATGTTAAGCCAATTTTTTAAGCTTCCCTAGGTCTTGAATTCTATCATGGCCGAAAGTTCATGAAGAGGGAATTTAAACTCTAAACAACATACAAGCATAGAATCTCATGTTAGCTTCATATCATATCATAAGGGAAGTCATAAACATGTTAAACCAATTTTTAAGCTTCCCTAGGTCTTGAACTCTATCATGGCCGAAAGTTCATGAAGAGGGAATTTAAACTCTAAATAACATACAAGCATAGAATCTCATGTTAGCTTCATATCATATCATAAGGGAAGTCATAAACATGTTAAACCAATTTTTAAGCTTCCCTAGGTCTTGAACTCTATCATGGCCGAAAGTTCATGAAGAGGGAATTCAAACTCTAAATAACATACAAGCATGAATATCAGGCTAACTTCATATCATATCATAAGGAGATCCATGAGCATGCTAGATTTAATTTTAAGCTTCCTTGAACCCTGAAATTGATCATGGCCGAAAGTTTCATGAAGAGGAAATTTAAACTCTAAACAACATACAAGCATGAATATCAAGCTAACTTCATATCATATCATAAGGGGATCCATGAGCATGCTAGATTTAATTTTAAGCTTCCTTGAACCCTAAAATTGATCATGGCCGAAAGTTTCATGAAGGGGGAAAATAAGCTCTAAACAACATACAAGCATGAATATCAAGCTAACTTCATATCATATCATAAGGGAATCCATGAGCATGCTAGATTTAATTTTAAGCTTCCTTGAACCCTAAAATTGATCATGGCCAAAAATTTCATGAAGAGGGAAAATAGCTCTAAACAACATACAAGCATGAAAACACCAATCTAATCTCTTATCATAGGGTGCATATCATAAAGACATAGTGAGCATGTTTAGTTTAGGTCTTAAACCTTCCTAATCCTTTATTCATACTTTGGCCGAGAGTTCATGAGCATGGATCTAAATTTTAGGTAAGAATACAAGCATAAGGAACATTCACTACTCCTATACTAGATTACCTATCATAAAAACATAGTGAACATGCTTGGTTAGTTCTTAAATTTATCTAAATTCTTTGTTCAAGTTTTGGCCGAAACTTCAAAGAAGTGATCCTAGGTTTTTAAGCATTCTAACCTCATGGAAAATATGTAAACAACTTGTACCACAGGTGAGGGGATACTTACAACTTGTTGCTTGTTTTTCCTAAGGAAGATGGTACCCTTGTGAAGAGGAAGAAGAAACTTCTCTTCTTAGTTCTCTCTTTTCTTCTCTTGCTTGTAAGGAGTAGATCTTGAGGACTCCTTCTTGTGAATTAGTTTTTTCTTAGTAAGAAAAACCTTAGCTTGGATTTTCGGAAATGAGAGAGGGAGAGGTTTAGGTTTCGGTGGAGAAGGGAGAAGGAGAAGGAAGGAGGAGGAAGAAGGAGGAAGAATTAATCAACTTTCTTTCCCTTTTCTTCTCTCATTCCTATTTATTCCCAATGTAAATGAAACATGTCCTCATTCATCCCCTTAACCTCTCTATCTCTTCACTCTCTTAATTCCCATGAAAAATAGAGAAAAAGAAGGAAGAAAGGCAACTTGGCTTTTGCTTGCTTCTTTTCTTAACCAAGAGAAAGAGGAGGTAAGCTACTTGATTTTCTCTTGTTCCCTTACTTAATCATACTCTCACTTTTAAGTACAATTCCCATTCTTTTCTATTCATATATTATTCATGACTCTAGTGGTTATCATACACCAATTTAACTCTATCATTTGTGGGAGGTTCAAAGTTCAAACCTTAACCTCTCTTTCTTTTTATTTCTTTTTGGTTTCTATTTCCATTTCTCTTTTTCTTTTATTCGAAAATAAAAATACCCATAAGTATAGCTTATCATTTTGTGGGTGTTACAGGGGCAAAGCTGGATGTTGTGTAAGGTAGGATCGCACACTTATTTAAACTGCTGGAGGTATCACGAGATCATTGTAGCAGGGTGTTAGCTAGAGCCCTAGAGCTAATCATTTGATGATTGTATTTTGGACTTATTGTATCATATTCTATATTAATAAAGGCATTTGGTTTTTGGTTATTATACTTACTTATATTGGTGCCAAATAAACTAAGTATAATAACGTCCTTGAGTAGAAGGTTCTTACCTATATCAATCGGTTAGCTGAACCGATAGTGAGATGATATAGGGAACACTACTCTTAATCATTCCTAGTCGAGTATTAACATTCAGGGACAATGTTAATGCAATAAGACTAGCATGTAGGTCAACTCGATGACTTGATCTCACAAGTCATGGATATAGAGATATCAAGTTGACACATGGGTATACATTAGAGAATGTATACTGAATGACCCGCCATGAGAAAGTATCATGGATCGTTATATGAGTGTCATATATTTTCTCATGTGACTATTAGTATGACTACTAGTCCTTAGACCTGAAGTCACCATGGTTCCCTACATAAGGAGTTATGTACTTTAGTTTCGTCAAACGTCACCCGTAACTGGGTGGACTATAAAGGCAACTACTGGGTATGTAACAAATTATGCGGAGGGATGTGAGTGATGTAGATGGGATCTATCCCTCCTATATGACGGGAGAGACATCGGTATTCTTGATAGAGTGAGACCACGAAGTGCATGGCCATGCCCAAATGATTCAATATGAGATATTTAGCTCATTTGATTTAGTGAGTCTATTTGGAGTTTAGGATTTAGATTGATCAGAGAATGACACAGTCTATGCCTCATATTGATCAATCTAGATGTCTAGGATAGAAGGACACTTGTCATATATTGTGAGGAGTCACAATTAATAGTCACAAGGTGATGTTGGATCTCAACATTTCTTGTAACTTAGGTAGCAATGATGTATTGCTAGATGTCGCTCATTGCTTATGTTTTTAAAGGAGTTTAGAAACATTGCCAACGTTACAAGAACCTATTGGGTCACACACAAAGAACAAGTGGATGGAGATTAGGTTCATATGATGAACCAATTGGATTAGGTTCATATGATGAACCAATTGGATTCGGATTGATTTAAATTAGACTTATTGAGTTAAACTCAATTAGATTCAATTGTTGAATGAGTCTAATTTAAATTTGATTTATTAAGTTAATTTATATTAACGAATTGAGATTCATTAGATTGAAATTGGCTTGAATCAAAGAATGAATTCAACTCAACATGGAAGAGATTTGGTCAATTTTGACTTGACCAAAATGGGAAGTTGAAACATCAAGTTTGACTTGATGAATTGCCACTTCATGGAGGATGACTCATCCTACATGGCAGCCACATCATCTCCTAGTTGTCAAGGAGGTTACAATCCTCCATTTAATGTGGTCGGCCACATTAAATGAGGGGGTTACCCATGTGTGGTCGGCCACATAATGAAAGGAGGTTTCATTTTTTTTGTTGCAATTGATTAGGTGGTAATTATTCCATCTTCTTCCTAGCTTCTTCCTCCTCCTTTGCTGTGGTTGCCGTGAGCTTTCATGGAGGGAGAAGGTGTATGAGTTGTGTTCCAAGAAAAGGGTGAAGTGAAGGTCACAAAGGAGGGTACCTAGAGGATTATGTGAGATCCCTTTTCTTTCCCTCCTTTCTCCCCTTTTTAAATCCTACCCGAGAGCCCTAGAGAGTGCTAGCACACTTGGGTGCTCTCTTCTCCATCCTTGAGTGTTAGAGAACACCTCTTGTTCGTGTGGATATTACTAGAGAGTTGTCTACGTTGACAACTTTGAGATCCGGCGTACCGTTGGACGAGCGGGATTTGCGAGGGCACGCTTCGAAGGTAAAATGTTTTTCCTTTGTAGATCTACTGTAGATCATAGTTTGAAACTCGTACTCGTGTTTTCGAAATTTTTCTTCACACGAGACCCAGTGGCATGGGTGATTCGGGGTTTCCGCGACGCGAAAAAGCGGTTTTCGCGGCCCGAAAAACCCAACACAGGGGTCACGGGATCATTATAGCAGGGGTCACAAGGTCATGGTATCAGGAATCACGGAATCACTGTCATAAATATGAAAGGTTCAGGAAATATTGGTATAAGGAGTAGGTCTAGTCAGTCGGACACACCTCCTTCGACTAGACTTGAAGGGAAGGCTAGTGATATAGGTTATAAGGAGTAGATCCCGTGTAACAATGTGAAAGGGGATATAAGGAGAAGAGGGAAGAAATAGGGAGGCCTGGATAAGATGAATGCACTCAGTAAGCAAACCCCGGTCGGAAACATAGGACTAGCCGGGATGAAACTAACGGAACACACAATACCAGTAGGTATATTCAGCAGACAAAGCTTGGCTGAGCATATAGTGTCGGAAGAACCCAAACGGGTAAAGTATTAGCAAATGCACCTACGCCCAACTGAGAAGCCTTGATCGATCATGATATACCGATCGAGAATATAAGTCCGGTCGAGAGTGTAAGCCCGACTGAACTAAAGCGCACAAAGGATTGGCGCATTCAGATACACTTGGTTGTAGACGTTCAACCGAGCATAAAGTATTGGCCAAGTTAAAATAACTGAGGATCAATGAACCTAGGAATGCTTAGCAAGTAAAGCCCCACTAAGTTTAAAGGCGTACATCCCTAAGCAATCGCTGTAATCGGTCAAGCGAAGACCAATTATGTATCACAAAGCCCAACATGACTCAGTAGGCAAAGCCCGAGTGGGCATAAACACAATATAAGCATATCGCGCTCGGTAATAGAATTTCGGTCGGGCATACAAATAACTTGTTCTGTAATATAATCCCGGGCGAGCGAGCAGATATACAAGCTAAGGTTGGTAGAAGATGATCGACTGGAAAATATCCGGTTGAGCATGAACATAACTCGCTCTGTAATGTAATCCCGGACGAGCAAGTAGACATACGAACCAAGGTTACCAGAAGGGACTCAGCTGGAAAATATCCAGTCAAAGCATACATATAACTCATTCGGTAATGCAATCTCGGGCGATTAAGCAGACATACGAACCAAGGTTGTCAGAAGAGGATCGGCTTGGAAATATCCTATCAGACATAGGTATAACACGCTCGGTGGTAGAAGCCTGGTCAAGCATACACATAACTCGTTCGGTAATGTAATCTTTGGCGATCAAGTAGACATACAAACCAAGGTTTTCAGAAGGGACTCGGCTTGGAAGTATCCGGTCAGACATAAGCACAATATGTTCGGTAATACAGTCCCAGGCGGGTATATCAACACACACTTTTATAAGGCTATTAGCATGAGATCGGACTGGAAAAAATCTGGCCCGGTATAAAGACACTCACATTTAGTAAATCTCATAAACATAGCCAATAAGTAGTATTATAACTAAATATATGTGATGTATGAGAATAATATATGATCATATGACAATTTGGTTAATTTAGCAAGAAATATCTTCTAGAAACTTCTGTAAGTGCGCTAGATGACAAAGAAGGTACATCTGGGATACATAAACGATTCCCTAAACCATTATTGCAGGTACTTACGTCATCTCATAACAAACTCTAACAAACCAGGGTTCACCTCATGATCGTGTGATAAAGAAACCTTGTAAATAGATCGCCTTGAAATTCAGCTTGGGGAAGGGTATTGACGCCACACTCAAGAAAGATGAGAAGGTGAGTGATAAGTCATGGAGTTTTGATCGCCACAAGTTGCCTTGATAAGATCGAAATTAGTTCTTTGCCTAAGAACAAGAAGGAAGCTCTCACAAAAGAGAAACTCAAATTTTCATTCAAACTTTCATCATTTGTCATACAAGAGTTCTTCTTCTATTTAACAGCCCTTAAGATCCCCTATGCACTAATTATGCAATAAATATCATGCTTGCATGCATGGGTTTTATTATCCACTAATGCAACCACTAATCCCTAATACTAGCTTAATGCAACCATGCATGCATGGTATTTGTTATACTAGCTTAGGAACTTTCAAAAATGCATTAAAAACCCACAAAGGACATCAAAAGTCACTTTAGAAAAACCCCCCCATGCATGCACACGAAAATGGTCCTCATGTTGGACCAATTTCACTTTCAAATTGAAGGAATGTGATCCACTTAGTTGTTGCCTCCATTGTGCATTGATCCTCCTTTTCCTTGAGCCTCATTATTAAGCCTTCCAAAGCTTGCTTCATTCTCTTAGTCTTGGACCTTGTCATGGGTCCCCCAATTCCCTTCAATGCCTCTTCTTGGCTCACATCATCGTGGAGGTTATATGATACGAACCTCGACGAACAATGCCGTGAGACCTAGCAACAAAAAGATTGGAACTCAGTTCCGGGATCGTCCAAAGGAGGTTTCGGAGGGATGGAATATTGACCCGTTGATTATAGAGAATCAAGAACCAATATTATGAGAACAATGGAGAATATCGACCCAAAGATTATAACAAAACCAAGAACCAATATTATAAAAGTGCTGAGAATTACAAGTGCTCACCCGTAATCCCTGCAGAGTTGCTGAAGAATAAAAAGGAGGGAAACTCTCTCAAATATAATGTTTTCTACCCCCTTTGATAATCTACTCAAGACATTATATAGAACTGAAAATGGTAGTTTCCAAGGCATGGAAAAAGAAGATAATGAATGCAAGTCTTCATGCACACTCCCTTTCCAACAAATGGTAGTTTCCAATGCATGGAAAGAGAAGATGATGAATGCAAGTCTTTATGCACACTCCCTCTAGCTGTCCTCCAACTTGGGAATTCATACAAAATGTAGGTGACATTAAATAGCACACCAATTCCAACCAGAATGGTGTGTTTTCCCACCATTCTAGTATGGTATTTGGCTAGGAACATGTTGCATCATGATATTCCATTCTTCCGCAGCTAATTGGCCCATTTTAGGGTCGACTTGTATGAAGTTGATCATTCGGCATGGCATCGACTGTAACTCTATAGCCTGCCCTTCCAAGGTACGAGATGTCAATGCTTGTATAGCATGTTGAACTTGCTTGACCTCTATTTTCATTATCAGCTCGGCTGGCACGTGCAAGTCCTCTTCATGCTCCTCGTGGTTCAGGATGTATATCTCGACTTGCAGTCCTTTCTCATTGACTTGGAGCTGATTCAGAGTTGTATCATCTCCCCCTTCCTCAAAAGGATTCGTCCTCGAATCTGAAACAACAAAAGGGGAAAGATCAGAAACATTAAAGGTTGAACTCACTTGGTACTCACCTGGAAGATCCAACTTGTATGCATTGTCGTTGATTTTCTCCAGTACTTGAAATGGTCCATCACCACGTGGGTTCAGCTTGGATTGCCTTTGTTTCGAAAATTGCTCCTTTCAAAAATGAACCCAGACCCACTCTCCAGGTTGAAAAGTAATCGGCTTTCGTCCCTTGTTGGCATGGGTTGCAATCTGCTCATTCCTCCTCAGCATGTGTTGCCTTGCCTTGTCATGGATCCTTTTCACCAAATCAACCTTCGCTTGACCTTCAAGGCTAGCAATCTCATCCACAGGTAATGGAATTAAATCTAATGGAGTTAATGGATTAAAACCATAGACAATCTCAAAAGGTGAATACTTAGTAGAAGAATACGTAACCCTATTGTATGCAAATTCAATGAATGGTATGCAATCTTCCCATGCTTTCAGATTCTTCCAAATGGCAGAACGCAACAAATTTCCCAAGGTTCGATTAACGACCTCGGTTTGCCCATCAGTCTGTGGGTGACAAGTGGTAGAGAATAACAACTTTGTCCCAAGTTTTCCCCACAAGACTCACCAAAAATGGCTGAGGAACTTCACATCTCGATCACTAACAATTGTTCGAGGGACCCCATGCAAACGGACCACCTCCCTAAAGAATAAATTTGCCACATGTGTAGCATCATCAGTTTTATGGCAAGGGATAAAGTGTGTCATTTTCAAAAATTGGTCCACAACCACAAGAATACTATCTCGGCCATTCCTAGTCCTAGGCAAACCTAACACAAAATCCATTGACACAGCAGTCCAAGGGTGGCTAGGCACAGGCAAAGGCATATAAAGTCCATGTGGTTGCACCTTAGACTTGGCTTTCTTACATGCAAGGCACCTAATGCAAATCCTTTCAACGTCTCTTTTCATATGAGGCCAGAAGAAATGTTCTTTAAAATTGTCCAAGGTTTTCACAGCTCCAAAATGCCCCATTAATCCACCCCCATATGACTCCCTAACAAGCAATTCACGCAAAGAACTTTGGGGAATGCAAAGTCTATTTTCTCGAAACAAGTAACCATCATGCATATAGAACTTATCAAATGCACCCTTTCCGCATGCTTTAAAGATATCAGCAAAGTCAGCATCATTCGCATACAATTCCTTCAGGTGCTCAAATCCAAGAAACTTTAACCCTAAGGTAGAGATAAGAGTGTACCTGCGTGACAAAGCATCTGCTACCACATTCTCTTTTCCTTGCTTGTATTGGATCACATAAGGAAACATTTCAATGAATTCAATCCAACGAGCATGTATACGATTCAATTTACCATGGCCTTTCAAATGCTTCAGTGACTCATGGTCCGTGTGAATAATGAACTCCTTGGACCACAAGTAATGTTGTCATGTCTCCAAAGCTCGCACCAATGCATAGAGCTCCTTGTCATATGTTGAGTAGTTCAACGATGCACCATTGAGCTTCTCACTGAAGTAGGCAATTGGCCTCTTTTCTTGCATAAGAACAGCACCTATGCCTATACCAGAAGCATCACATTCGATTTCAAAAACCTTAGAAAAATCTGGTAGAAGTAGTAAAGGAGCAGTACTTAGCTTTCTTTTAATGCGTTGAAGGCTTTCTCTTGTTCCTCTCCCAACTTAAATCCAATATTCTTCTTGATGATTTCCATTAAAGGGGCGGTGATGGTGCTGAAATTTGGCACAAACCTCCTATAGAACCCGGCTAAGCCATGAAAACTCCTTACTTCAGTGATGGTGCTAGGGGTAGGCCATTCCCTGATAGCATTCACCTTCTCCTCATCAACTTCCACGCCTCTGGAACTAACAACAAATCCAAGGAAAACAACCCTATCTACGCAAAAGCTGCATTTCTAAAGGTTAGCAAAAAATCTTTCACGCCTCAAAGCTTCAAGTACACATTTCAAATTATCAATATGGCCATGCAAACTCTTGCTATAGATCAGAATGTCATCAAAATAAACAACAACAAATTTTCCAATAAATGCACATAGCACATGGTTCATGAGACACATAAATGTGCTAGGAGCATTCGTCAATTCAAATGGCATCACTAACCATTCATATAGCCCCTGTTTTGTCTTAAAAGCTATTTTCCACTCATCCCCTTCCTTAATTCGAATATGATGATATCCACTCTTCAAATCAATCTTAGAAAATATAGTGGATCCATGTAATTCATCAAGCATGTCATCTAAGCGAGGAATAGGGTGACGATACTTTACCGTTATCTTGTTTACAGCTCGACAATCCACACACATCCTCCAAGTCCCGTCTTTCTTTGGAACTAGTAGCACCGACATAGCACAGGGACTCATGCTTTCACGAACATGTCCTTTGGTCATAAGTTCTTCGACTTGCCTTTGAAACTCTTTGGTCTCTTCTAGACTACTTCGATAAGCTGGTCGGGTTGGAATGGAAGCTCCCAGAATGAGATCAATCTGATGCTCGATTCCTCTTTTGGGTGGTAACCCAGGTGGCGTATCCTCGGAAAAGACATCCTTAAAATCCTGCAAAAGAGACATCACAGCACTATGCAATGAAACATTATGGTCAACCAAAGAAAGATAGGCCTCCTTGTATAGAAACAAGATCATCGGTCTATCGGAGTTAAAAACACTTTTGATCTCTCTTTCTTTTGCATAGAAGCTCATTTTTCTTTCTTCTTTCCTTTTCAAGTCCGAACTCTCAATCTTTTCTTTTTTTCCACTCTCTTTTTTTATTCTTAGTCCACCATCTTTTTTTTCATTTTCACTCATTTTCTTTTTTTATCTCAGCCACACCTTTTCCTCTTGCTGCAACGGACGTTTTGATCTAGAGTTGTTCCTCAAATACTTGACGAGGTGTCAAAGGTGCAAGTGTAATGTTCCTACCATCCTTGCTAAAGCTGTAGCGGTTCTTGTACCCATCATGTGTGGTCCGTCTGTCAAATTGCCACGGTCTTCCAAGAAGCAAACGGCTAGCTTGCATGGGTACAACATCACACAGAACCTCATCCGTGTACCTTCCAATTGTAAATGAAACAAGGACTTGCTTGGTTACCTTCATTTCTCCACTGTTATTGAGCCATTGGAGTTTTATACGGCTTTGGATGCTTCAAGGTAGGTAGTCCAAGCTTGTCCACCATTTACTTGCATGCCACATTAACATAGCTGCCACCATCAATAATCAAACCGCATACCCGATCTTTCACATGGCAACGGGTGTAGAAGATATTCTCCCTTTGCAGCCCATCATCGTCTTCTTTGGCTTGCATATGGAGAGCTCTTAGCACACCAAGAGCTTGGCCATCAACAGCAAGCTCAACATCACTAGTATCTTCAACTGATGGAGTGGACTCATTTCCTTCATCTTCCTCTTCAGTTTCGATCTCCCCATTATCCAACATGATCATTGATCGCTTGTTTGGGCATTGAGAAGCAATATGACCTAATCCTAAATAACGAAAGCATTTGATGTCACGATTTCTTTGAGGTTGGGAAGATGAGTTACCCTTATCTTTGTTACTAAGTCTTGGCCACATTCGTCTCTCCCTTTGATTTTGAAACTGCTTTCTCAGTTGGTTTTGATGATCCCCACATCTGCTTCCAAGGGGATGAACTCGCAGCCTCATACTTGGAAGATGATCGCACTCCTTTCTTGAGTTACCTTTCAACTTTCATTGCCATGTGTACCACATCGTCAAGCTCCACGTAGTGATGCAGCTCAACAATATTGGCAATCTCACAGTTCAGGCCACAAATGAACCGAGCCATGGTCGCCTCTCGGTCCTCCTCAATGTTAGCCCGAATCAAGGCTATCTCTATCTCCTTGTGGTAGTCTTCCACAGTCATGGACCCCTGCTTCAGACTTTGCAATTTCAAATGTAAGTCCCGATAATAGTGAGATGGAACAAACCTTCTTCTCATAATGACTTTCATGTCCTCCCAATTGTCGATGGGAAACTCACGATTCTGACGTCTACTCAGGGTCAGCTGATCCCACCATATAATGGAATAGTCGGTAAAAGCCACCGCAGCAAGCTTCACTTTATTCTCCTTCGAGTAATTGTGACAATCGAATGGACAGCTTGATATAAACATCAGGGTCATTTTTACCTTGAAATGGAGGAATGGACTGCTTGATGGTGCCCATGTTATGATCTACGGCTTCCCTTTCTGGTCTGATAGCCCTAGCCCTCCTCCAAGTAGAATTGGAGACCACTTCATTGCTCGCCCCATCATCATAGTCATCATCTGGGACATTTGGAGCAAAATGTGACCGCTGGTCGGGTCTCCGATGCCTAGGTAATGGCTCTTGCTGAAGTTGTTCGAGCCTATCCAACCGATCTCGAATCTCATTGAACACGACATTCATGCACTCAAATTGTTGCTGCATAGCCCGCATGATCGTAGTCTGATCTGTTGGGTTTTTCGGGCCGCGAAAACCGCTTTTCGCTTCGCGGAAACCCCAAATCACCCATGCCATTGGATCTCGTGCGAAGGATAGATTTCAAAAATATGAGTACGAGTTTCAAACTATGATCTACAGTAGATCTACAAAGGAAAAACATTTTATACCTTTGAAGCGTGCCCTCGCAAATCCCGCTCGTCCAACGGTACGCCGGATCTCGAAGTTGTCAATGTAGACAACTCTCTAGTGATATCCACACGAACAAGAAGTGTTCTCTAACACTCAAGGATGGAGAAGAGAGCACCACAAGTGTGCTAGCACTTCTTGGGCTCTCGGGTAGGATTTAAAAGAGAGAAAAGAGAGAAAGCAAAAAGGAATCTTATACACTCATTAGTAGTATCCTCCTTTGTGACCTTCACTTTCCCTTATTCTCTTGGAACACAACTCACACACCTTCTCCTTTCATGAAAGCTCACGGCAACAACAGCAAGGAGGAAGAAGCTAGGAAGAAGGAGAAGCAATTACCACACTTGATTGCAATGGAAAATGAAAAACCCCTATCACAAAATGTGGTCGGCCACACATGTAACTCCCATTCCATTTAATGTGGCCGGTCACATTAAATGAAAATGGGATTTGTAACCTCCTTGACAACTTGGAGATGATGTGGCTGCCATGTAGGATGAGTCATCCTCCATGAAGTGGCAATACATCAAGTCAAACTTGATGTTTTAACTTCCCATTTGGTCAAGTCAAAATTAACCAATTTTTCTTCCTTGTTGAGTTAAATCCAACCTTTGATTCAAGTCAATTTCAATCTAATGAATCTCAATTTATTAATATAAATTGACTCAATGAATCAAATTTAAATTAGACTCATTCAACAATTGAGTCTAATTGAGTCTAACTCAATAAGTCTAATTTGAACTAATCCAAATCCAATCTTTGGTGCATCATATGAACCTAATCCAATTGGTTCATCATATGAACCTAATCTCCTTCCACTTGTTCTTTCTATGTGACCCAATAGGTTCTTGTAACGTTGGCAATGTTTCTAAACTCCTTTAGAAACATAAGTAATGAGCGGCATCTAGCAATACATCATTGCTACCCAAGTTACAAGAATGTTGAGATCCAACATCACCTTGTGACTACTAATTGTGACTCCTCACAATATATGACATTGTCCTTCTATCCTAGACATCTAGATTGATCAATGTGAGGCATAGACCGTGTCATCCTCTAATCAATCTAAATCTTGAACTCCAAGTAGACTCACTCGATCAAATGAGCTCAACATCTCATGTTGACTCATTTGGGCATGGCCATGCACTTCGTGGTCTAACGCTATCAAGAATACTGATGTCACTCCCGTCATATGGGAGGGATAGATCCCATCTACATCACTCACATCCCTCCGCATAATTTGTTACATACCCAGTAATCGCCTTTATAGTCCACCCAGTTACGGGTGACGTTTGACGAAACTAAAGTACATAACTCCTTATGTAGAGAACCATGGTGACTTCAGGTCTAAGGACTAGTAGTCATACTAATAGCCACTGAAAAAGTATATGACACTCATATAACGATCCATGATACTTTCTCATGGCGGGTCATTCAGTATACATTCTCCAATGCATACCCATGTGTCAACTTGATATCTCTATATCCATGACTTGTGAGATCAAGTCATCGAGTTGACCTACATGCTAGTCTTATTGCATTAACATTGTCCCTGAATGTTAATACTCGACTAGGAATGATTAAGAGTAGTGTTCCCTATATCATCTCACTATCGGTTCAACTAACCGATTGATATAGGTGAGAACCGTCTACTCAAGGACGTTATTATACTTAGTTTATTGGCACCAATACAAGTAAGTATAATAACCAAAAACCAAATGCTTTTATTTATATAGAATATGATACAACAAGTCCAAAATACAATCATCAAATGATTGGCTCTAGGGCTCTAGCTAACATGATCAGCCCCTCCTCCATCACTTGGATCAACCCTGCCACCGTGCTCTCAAGACATAGTGAGCTACAACTGAAATATTATGAACAAAAGAGGATCCTCACTCACTCCCTCACGTATTTGCACTCAGTTGGATGTCACAAAAACACTTATGTTTCACTCAGAAAATTGAGTTCTCTATGCTCACTTGTTTTCCTCCAAAAAGTTCTAGAGAAACTAAGCAAGTCAAAACAAGCAAACACTTATTCAACCCAACAAACTCAAAATACCGATTCTAGGCTCAGTTGGATCGAGGTTACGATGTCAATCAAGGAACGATGGAAAGAAGATATGAAGCAAACAGAAATGATGATATAATGAAGCAAAATAGAATTGATGATAAGATAGAGAAAATCAAATCAAAGCAACACAATGGAGATGGTAAACGGAGTTGAAAAGAAACATGCAAATGGAAACAGAATCACGACAGCCACAGATGGCACTAGATATCACGAGATGCAATCAAAACAAATCAAACGATCTTTGTTCTTCCTTTTCTTTTCTGCTCTCTCTTTTTTTTTCTTTTCTGTTCTTTTTTTTTATTCTTCCTTTTTTTCTTTTTTTTCTTTTCTTTTCTTTTTTGCAACAATACTAGAAAGTAGATGAAGATAACAAGATGAGTATGGACTGATTGTGATGATAAAAACCAAATAAACACTAGGAAAGATAGATAAACCTGATTTGGAACTTGGCTCTGATACCAAAGATGATGCGAACCTCAACGAACAATGCCGCGAGACCCAGCAACAATAAGATTGGAACTCAGTTTCGGGATCATCCAAAGGAGGTTTCGGAGGGATGGAATATTGACCCGTTGATTATAGAGAATCAAGAACCAATATTATGAGAACAATGGAGAATATAGACCCAATGATTATAACAAAACCAAGAACCAATATTATAAAAGTGCTGAGAATTACAAGTGCTCACCCGTAATCCGTGTAGAGTTGCTAAAGAACAACAAGGAGAAAAACTCTCTCAAAATATAATGTTTTCTACCCCTTTTGATATCTACTCAAGACATTATATAGAACTGAAAATGGTAGTTTCCAAGGCATGGAAAGAGAAGATAATAAATGCAAGTCTTCATGCACATTCCCTTTTCCAATGTATGGAAAGAGAAGATGTTGAATGCAAGTCTTTATGCACACTCCCTCTAGCTGTCCTCCAACTTGGGAATTCCTACAAAATGTAGGTAGCATTAAATGGCACACCAATTCCAACCAGAATGGTATGTTTTCCCACCATTCTAATATGGTATTTGGTTAGGAACATGTTACATCATGATATTCCATTCTTCCGTAGCTAATTGTCCCATTTTAGGGTCGACTTGTATGAAGTTGATCATTCGGCATGGCATCGACTATAACTCCATAACCTGCCCTTCCAAGATACGAGATGGCAATGCTTGTACAGCATGTTGAACTTGCTTGACCTCTGTTTTCATTATCAACTCGGCTGGCACATGCATTGTCCTCTTCATGCTCCTCGTGGTTTAAGACGTACATCTCGACTTGCAGTCCTATCTCATTGGCTTGGAGCTAATCCGGAGTTGTATCATTATGTGAGGTGATATAAAAAGGGGAATCCTCTCCGTTGGTAAGGTGCATGCAACACCACCACTGAAACCCTGTTTCCATTTCAGTTTACTGTACTTCTTCTTCTTCTTCCCAAGGAGAACAGAGGACTGACTTGAGCATCGGAGGGCATAGCCTAGGATTCTCACCCGGTCTTAGGTCACTAACATTTTGTTGGTTGGTTCCATAGTGAGCAGTAGGTGACAGCATCCGCCGGAACATTGAGCTATGGTTTTCTTCGTCACGGTGTTCTAATTCACCGGAGTCTTCCATGGATCGACTTTGGGTTTCTCCGATCTAGCTTGAACCTGCTATCCTCACCATTGGAAGGTATTTCTGATTGGATTTATTCAGGATCTGCTCTGGTTTTCTCAGATCCCTTATTATTCGCCTCCTCCGGAGTCGTCGTCTATCCTTCCTCCAGAGTCATCTCCTGCAGTCCCCAGCTCTTCATCTCGTTACGCTTTCAGACAGGATCACCCTGTATAGAGCTTTGGTTGACAAGGCAATATGGCTAGAAGATGAGGAAATGTTAGCTAAGGAGTGAGAGCTTAGAGCGGAACTTAATGTCATAGCTCAAGCATCTGATGCTCCTCTACTTGAGTCCTCTAGTCAACTGACTCTCGTTCCTAGCTCTTCAACTACTCTTGAGGAAGCATCCACCAGCATACCTCCTGAAGATACCCCTCAAGAGACACAAGAATAGGGACCTGGGGCTACTCCTATAAGAAAATGCCCCAGGCATCGCTTGACATTAGCACCCCGACCCAAAAAACAGGCTGTTTCTACCTCTGAGGAGATACCCGCAGGGGATATTCCTTCTTCTTCCCTAGAACCTACCATCTCTTCTTAGTATCCCGTACTCGCTTCTTCCCCTTCTCAATTACTGGAAGGTCCCCCACTTCCGAGTGTTAGCTCCAATCCTGCGTTTATGATGAATTTTTTTGAGCCAATTTTCCTACCACCTTCAGTAAATGAGGGTTCTCCTATTCTTTTTCCCCTCCTTCTCTCCATAGCTCCCTATCCTCCTCCTCCACATCCACCCCTACCTTCCCAATTTCTACTGAATGGGGGGGTTCTCTAACAACAGCCTGGGTAGAGGATCGTAAAGAAATTGAGAAACTCATTTCTGCTGAATGGGATGACTAGTCTTTCTTTGAGGAAACTAAGGTAATATGTCTTTCATCCCTCTATTTTTTTTTCCATTAATGCATTCTAATAATAACTTTTTGACAGTGGTGGATTACTAATATGAATATGACCCGACACATCTATAAGCTAACTCAAGAAGTAGCCAGGCTAAAACAGCAAGCTTCTGGAGCCTCCTCCTCTCAAGCCTCTAAGGAATTATCTCACCAACTGTAAGAAACTCACAAGCTTCTTGAGGCAGAACTCATAAATTCAATCAAAAGGAAAGCCCCTGCAAAAGATTTTGAATCTAAAGATAAGTTAAAGACCCTTCTTCGCATTGAATTGGCGTCCAAAGTGGATACATATGCTACCGAGAATGCTCATTTGTTATCCCAGCTAAAAGTGTTGAAGGATGCTCACGCTCTGGAATCAGCTGCTAAGGATGCTGCTCTGGAATCCAAGAACTCCGACCTAACTTCCATAAGCTTATCCTTAACTACAATTAAGGCAGAGCTTTCCTCTAAAGAGTCAGAATTGAAAACCTCTCAACATACCTTAACAGAGTACATGTCGAGTGAAGATGGCAGATTCGAGAAGAGAAAAAAGGCAATGCTAGAATTTCCTGAATTTAATGCTCCTATTGCTGCCTCCATCGCCAAAACCCTCACCAAGGGAGCTGAGGGGGGAGTGAAACAATTGAAGGGGCTAGGCCACTTGGTTTATGACCGTTGGGAACTACTTGCTGAATCACCTCTCGACTTATTTCCCAACTTATTTTAATTGTACATCAGGATATTTTTGTATTGAAGAACAATTTTTTATCTTTTAGGATATTCTAATTGTTGTTACCCTTTGTTTTTGCTTCTTTGGTATTCATTTTCCTTTGACTTCTTTCTATCGGGCAGGTTCAACTTCATGTTTAACTTCATTTATTATGGACATTTGACTGACCTCTAATAACCAATCGAGCTTACATTTATGCTCAACTTCCTCCTTAATGCTTGAACGACCTTTAGCGACCGATCGATTTTATCCCTGCTCTATGCCATTCTTAATACCCGACCGACTTTTAGTGACTGATCGAGTGTACCCTTACTCACTTTCAACCTTAATACTCAGTCGGTCTTTAGCGACCGATCGAGTTTATGTACGAATGTATATATACTTTAAACTAACCCTAAATTTTGATTGACTAATACTATCATGCCCGAACAAGGAATCCCTTTCGAGCTCCCTGAATTTTTTAAACTTAACTTTAGTAATGATTTTAACATCTCAGGAATATAACTTTTCGTGTGTGAGTATTAGCCCAAGTTCCAATTTTGAGATGATTGTAAAGGGCTCAATTTTGTATCATATTTCATTATTAATAAAAGACAAAGTTGATTATTGTATTTGTTTCAATTCAGTGACGATTGAATAAGTATAATAATGTCCTTGGGTAGTAGGTTCTTATCTACAACATATCAATTAGTTGAATTGATAGTGAGATATTGTAGATGTACATAGAACACTACTCTTAACTATTCCTAATCAAGTATTAATATACAAGGACAATATTAATGCGTTGAAACTAGCATGTAGGTCAACGGATGACTTAATATCACAAGTCATAGATATGAGATATCAGGTTGACACAAGGGTATATATTAGAGAATATATACTGAATGACCCACCATGAGAATGTTTCATGGATCGTTATATGAGTGTCATAAACATTCTCATGTGATTATTGGTATGAATAGTCCTTAGGCCTAAAGTCATTACGGTTCCCTACATAAGGAGTTGTGTACTTTGGTATCGACAAATGTCACCTGTAACAAGATGGACAATAAAGTCGATCACTGGGTAAGCAATGAATTATACGGAGGGATGTGTGTGATGCAGATGGAATCTATCCCTTCCATATGACGGAAGTGATATCTGTGGGCCCCTTGATTAGTAGGACACAAGAAAGCATGACCATGCTCAAATAAGTCAATATGAGATATTGAGCTTATTTGATTAAGTGTGTCTACTTAGAGATCAAGAAACACAAAGGTTGATAAGAGGATGACACGGTCTATGCCTCATTGATCAATCTAGATATCAAGGATAGAAGAACCAAGTCATAGAAGATAATAGCCACGGACAGGTTAGGTCGGATCTCGACTTTCTCTTCACTTGGGTAGCAATGATGCCTTGCTAAATGCCACTCATTGCTTATGTATCTGAATGTTGATTTGAATACATTGCCAACGTTATGAGAACCTATTGGGTCACACACAAAGAACAAGTAGATTTGGAGATGGATTCATATGATGAATAATTGGATTATGTCTAATCCGAATTGGACTTATTGAGTTAGACTCAATTAGATCTAATTGTTGAATTAAGTCCAATTCAAACTACACTCAAGGAGTTAATTCAAATTAATGGAAAATGATTCATTGAATTTAAAATTGTATGAGATTAATGTTACGCTTCCGCAAGTGCACGGATACATCATCAGTAATAAAAGATTATCGATCCCATGAGGACTGGTTATAAGCACTAGCTATTGTTCACATAGAATTAGCTAAACTACCGATGATTGTAAGTTAACTATTTCCTAAGAGGAAAGGGATAGACGTGAGAACTAGCAAAAGAGTGAAAAGTTAACTTGGCTTGGGAAGAGTTCTAGGAGTTTGGTTTCGTTGTGGTGGAACCTGATGTTATCATGTTCTATCTTTTCCTAATTGTCAATCAACATGCATTCGTCGGAAGTTAAAGCTGCTATCCTTAAGCACTATACAGAGAATATCCCTGTGAAATCCTGTTACGATTAACCCCTATCACTAGGGCACCTCGGTAGATCACAAGAATACAAATCTAATCGGTATCATTAAGAATAGAGATAGGGGTTTGGTTCAGTCTATTACTTCCTTGTTGAGAAGTTGCCTCTCCTTTCAAAGGAGTATCCTAGATGTTCGTGAACAGGTTACCCCTGTCACTAGGGTCCCTTGGGTATACAATCTAAGATCCTCTCTTTACAAAATTACCAATTCCTACACAATCGACTAATATGATGAGATAATCTCAACGAGTCTCATGCATATCAAATAGAAACAAAGCAAGCGAAATCATCCAATAAGTAAAAGCATAAACATGAGTCTTATATCAAACCTTATCCACAACTACTCCCTGATCCTAGAACAAGGGATCTACTCCATAGATGCTAGAGAAAAACCCAAAGATATAATAAAAGTAAGTATACAATCCTCAAACGAGAAGAGAGAAAGAGAAAAGATGCTTATCCAATAACGTCGAGTGATCTTCGGGGCCAATCCTTTGCTTCTGGAGTTGATGTGATGATGATGGTGATCTCGGAAGTATGGGATAGCGTGGAACGACACCAAGGTAAATTCTTTTTGACGGCTCGCCTCCTCCCCCAAGAAGAAGAGCTAAAAGCCTTTATATAAGCTAGGGCACAGGCGCCGCACGGGCGCCGCACGGGCGCCGCACGACCCGTACCACGGTCGTGCGAAATCCGCATGACCAAGCTCTTCTTGTCTTCGAGTAAAGTGGCATGGTCATGCCACGTCTGCACGACCGTGTCTTGCTTTGGCTCGGGCTGCACTGCATGGCCGTGTGAGGTTCACACGGCCGTGTGGATCTTGGCTGCTGGTAGTGAGGCACGGCCGTGCAAGGTTGCACGGTCATGCTCTGCTCTCTCTCGGTGAATGATCACACGGTTGTGTAGGGTTGTACGGTCGTGCTCTGCTCTCTATCTGGAATCACCACACGACCATGCAGGAGGGCACGACAGTTCTCTGCTTTGCTCGGGTGCATCGACAATCACCGTTTTCTCTCCAAAAGTTGTCCCTGTCAACACAAAACCAAACATAGAGCAGATCTCCAACAAAAGAGTAATAAATACTGAATAAACGATAGGAGAGATGATCGTGCAAAGAATATATACAAATAAAGCAAGTGAATGTGCGTTAAAGCATGCATAAACGATCATAATATCTACGCACATCAATTAATTGAGTAAAACTTGATTGAATTAGACTTGAGTTAGACTCAAGTGAGGATTAATGGAGATATTCATTGAATTTCGAAATTCAATGAATCATTTCATTCAATTTTTGAAATTGAATTTGAAATGAGGAGTTTCAAGTGTGGTCCTTAATGGAGTATAAATACTCATTAAGGCTCATTAATTAAATTAATGCTCATTAAGTGTTTTTATTGGATAAAAATACTTAAGCATTTTTCTCTTCATTTTAGGGTAGATCTTCATTCTCTCCTTCCTCTTCTCTCTTCTTGGCTGAAACACCTATTCTACATTGCTAGCACAACCTTAGGTGTTTTCCTTCTCCTACTTGTGAGTTTATGAGACAAACGAAGGCAAGACTTGTTCGTGTGGATACCATAGAGGTGTGAACGTGTGATCGTGCTGTGATCCAAGCTGTCTGGAGTCCGTGTGCACACATCAAAGGTATAACATTTTTCATGCTCTTGTAGAAAACTTAGTATATTTTTCTTTCCCTTTGCATGGATCTCCAGGTGGAACTAGAAGGTTTCCGCTGCACATAAGCATGTTTAGCGCTCTAGTTCCTTACAGTTTTCTTATTGGTGACACGCCTGCCTATGACGTTTGGTGTGTACCTATTTTACTGTGTCTGTCGCCTCACTATTCCATCCAACAACTCCTCTTTAGTCCCGCTTTTCTTATCATCTCAATCCAACGTTCCTGCTTAAAACACCTTTTTCGATGCCCTACCCCGGCTTCTAAAGGGAAAATAGAGAAAAAAAATCCCTAATCACTTCGTCTTCTTCCTCTTGTTCGTGTATCTTTTGTTTTTTGCTCTTTGCTAACTATTCTCGTTCCTCTTACCTCTTTTTGTTAACAATGTCGGCCCTCTATGAATGGTACACCCAGTGCTCTTTTGAGTTTTCTGCATCGAAAGCTTGTGAGCTTCAATGGAATTACAACTTCCCTTCATACGTGGTCACTCCTACCCTTATGGATCGTCCTCATCTTCCTCCAGAAAGTGTGGCAATTTTCTGGGATTAGGTTCTGTGTGATTTTAGGTTTTCTATTCATCCTTTCTTCATTGATGTTAGTATATATTTTGACCTTCCCCAAAATCAACTCATTCCCCAATCATTTTCTATCACGATTGGTTTTGTTATTGTTTCCCGTTTACTGGACCTTCCCTTATCTGCTCAACTTTGTTGGTGCAGCGGGGCCGACAAGAGGGGAGGGGTGAAATGCCTATAAAATAAGAATGTCCTCCTCAAACTTTCAACTCTAAAATTATAGCAACAATAATAAGAAAATAAAATAAAGCAGAATAACAGAAAAGAAAGAAGACTCGGTGATTTTGACTTGGTTACAACCAAGAAGATTGTTAATCCAAGGCAGTTGGAAAGCGTACTCCAACTAGACTTGCTTATACTTTCTCCCATGATACCTAATATGTTATGTGGTGTTATTAAGATGCTATTCATGGTTGATGTTGCTTAAAACATAGGACCATGCCCCTTGAAGTTTCGGCCAAGAAGAAATAAAGGGATTAGGAAAGTTTAAACTCCAACTAGACTTGCTTATGCTTTCTCTCATGATACCTAATATGTTATGTGATGTTATTAAGATGCTATTCATGGTTGATGTTGCTTAAAACCTAGGACCATGTCCCTTGAAGTTTCGGCCAAGAAGAAATAAAAAGGAAAGTTTAAACTCCAACTAGACTTGCTTATGCTTTCTCCCATGATACCTAATATGTTATGTGATGTTATTAAGATGCTATTCATGGTTGATGTTGCTTAAAACCTAGGAGCATGCCCTTGTAAGTTTCGGCCAAGAAGAAATAAAAAAGGCTTAGGAAAGTTTAAACTCCAACTAGACTTGCTCATGCTTGCTCCCATGATACTTAATATGTATGTAAAAAAAAAATTTCTTGTTGCCTACAAACTAGGGTTATGCTCTTGTAAGTTTCGGCCAAGTTTAAGAAACTAGGGTTAAGGGAAAATCCGAAGCCCATTTATGTTTGCTAAAGGTCTCCTATGTTATGCCATGTATTATGTGATGTTAGTTTGATGTTCCATTCTTAATGTGGCTTAAAACCTAGTACTATGCCCTTGTAAGTTTCGGCCAAGAGAACTACTAGAGCTAGAAGAGAACAAATACTCCAATCATGCTTACTAATGGTTCCCCATGATATGCTATGTGTTGGGTGAATCTTACGTCACCATGTTATGCTTATGCAAAACTTATGTATGATGTATTGCTTAAGAGATGCTTCCCTATAAATTGGGACTAAGAGCACTCTTTATGTTATGACAAGGAACATGATATGCTATTTACTTTTGTATGGCTTGTACCGGACCCTAGCAAGGTCCAGGGGATGGGCTCCTACGTTGCCCCTAGGTCAAAGCACAGGCCTAGTTCTCTAGTAGGTTCGGGATTAGCTACCTCGGATTCATTTATGGATGCGCATAAATCATGTATGTGGTACAATGTCGGACCCTCATGTTGAGATTTATGTTTAAGTATTTATATAATATATGTTTTCAAGAGAACATCTTGCATATATATTATTTCATGCTATGCGATTATTATGCCTTAAGATGATGTACTCTTGTGATATGCCTATATGTTGTCTAAATGAACAGGTCACTACTCTATGTTTAATTCATGATTTATGGCTTTTATGAGTAGGAAAGGATCTTACTAAGTCTATGTGCTTATAGTTTTATTTTTCCTTGTACTGCAGAAAAGGGTAAAGAATGGCTAAACTAAAGGGAGCAGCAGGAGGGGCAAAGATATGTGTGGCAGTGGCATGGTGGAAGGGATCTGTTTTGTGTTTCAAGACTTATGCATGTTCTAAATTTTGAATGTTAACTCGTTTTTCTACTTGATGTTTTTAATGGTTGCTACTTGATGTGAAACTATAAAATTTTTGTGTCCGTGAAACCCTGAAATGATAGGCACTTGTTTTAGTTAAAGAATTGTTAAGAACCTCCTTATCATGCTTGAAGGGTTAAGTGAAGGACGACTATGTTAGTTAGAGTCCTAGAGCCAATCATATGATGATTATTGTATGGACTCATTGTATCATATTCCTAATGGCTTTTGTTTTGGTTATTATACTTACTTGTATTGGTGTCAAATAACTAACTATAATAGCGTCCTTGAGTAGAAGGTTCTTACCTATATCAATCTATTGGTTGAATCGATAGTGAGATGATATACGGAATGCTACTCTTAATCATTTCTAGTAAAGTATTAACATTCAGGGACAATGTTAATGCGATGAGACTAGCATGTAGGTCAACTCGATGACTTGAACTCACAAGTCATGGATATAAAGATATCAAGTTGACACATGGGTATGCATTGGAGAATGTATACTAAATGACCCGCCATGAGAAAGTATCATGGATCGTTATATGAGTGTCATATACTTTCTCATGTGGCTATTAGTATGACTACTAGTCCTTGGACCTGAAGTTACCATGGTTCCCTACATAAGGAGTTGCATACTTTGGCTTCGTCAAACGTCACCCGTAACTGGGTGGACTATAAAGGCGATTACTGGGTATGTAACAAATTATGAAGAGGGATGTGAGTGATGTAGATGGGATCTATCCCTCCTATATGACGGGAGTGACATCATTATTCTTGATAGAGTGAGACCACTAAGTGCATAGCCATGCCCAAATGAGTCAATATGAGATATTGAACTCATTTGATTAAGGTGAGTCTACTTAGAGTTCAAGATTTAGATTGATTAGAGGATGACACGGTCTATGCCTCACATTGATCAATCTAGATGTCAAGGATAGAAGGACACTTGTTATATATTTTGAAGAGTCACAATTAGTAGTCACAAGGTGATGTTGGATCTCAACATTCTTGTAACTTGGGTAGTAATGATGTGTTGCTAGATACCGCTCATTACTTATGCTTCTAAATGAGTTTAGGAGCATTGTCAACGTTACAAGAACCTATAGGGTCACACACAAAGGACAATTAGATGGAGATTAGGTTCATTTGATGTACCTAGAGGATTAGGTTCATATGATGAACCAAATTGGATTAAGAGTAATCTAAATTAGATTAATTGAGTAAGACTCGATTGAGTTAGACTTGAGTTAGACTCAAGTGAGGCTAGACTTGAGTTAGACTCAAGTGAGGCTTAATGATGATTTTCATTGAATTTTGAATTCAATGATAAATGGAATTCAATTTGAATTTTAGATTCAAATTTCGAATGAGTTTCAAAATGACAATATGAAGAATATTAAATACTCATTAAGGCTCATTAATGAGGCTCATAATGGTGTTAATGAGCATTAAGTATTTTCATTAGATGAAAATACTTAAGCCATTTTTACTCTCATTTTCATTATCGATCATTATTATTCCTCCTTGCTTCTTCTTCTCTTCCTCTCCTCCTCCTTGCCCGAAACCCTCAAAGAGTGCTAGCACACTCTAAGGTTTCCTCTCCACCTAATTGTTCGTGTGGATACACATAGAGGGGTGTTCACTTGGCACCCTTGAGATCTGGCATCTTCTTGGACGAGCGGGATAAGCGAAGGGCTTCGCATCAAAGGTATAGACTCCTAAACATGTAGATCTAAAGTAGATCTAGGATTAGAAAACACGTACATGAAAAATATAATATTTGCACGGATTCGGTGGCATGGGATTTCGAGATTTTCGTAACGCAAAAAGCGATTTTTGCGGCCCGAAAGACCCTACAGACTAGGTACTTAGTTTATGCTTCGAACCCCATATTAATGTTCATACTTGTGTTTAGACTCCTATATTTCCATCAGCTTAGTTATCATGAACTTTCATTAAATAAGTACCAAGTACCCCTTTAGAGAACGATATACATGCTCAGTAGTTCATCCCCTCTTTATTAGTACGCTTTATGCTCTAGTTTTAAACAATCATGTATCATGTTTCAAGAAATAGATATTAAACCAAGTTACATGCATGAATGCTAAGCATGCTCACATGTATTATGTGTTTACATGCTTTAAGACATTTACATGTTTAAATATTTGTTTCTCCATGTTTAAATTTAAATTCTTCCGCTGCAACGATTGCATATGAATGTATGTATGTTTGTGTAGCGCCGCCCTTCGTACCCCCCTATAAGTAGGAGGAGGGCGGGTGTTACAGGCAACACACGGAAGACAGTGATTTAAGAAACCATAATAATTGGAGAATTAATTTCCATATTTATTGCTTTATTTACTGTGATGTGTGTGAGTATGTGATGTATACTTGCATAGTTAAAATTCCTCACCTTAAATAACTAAGTGGGAGAGGGATTAGTAGATAAATTTCATGGTCTCCATTACTAGTTTATAAGTGATGCGACAAACTTGTGTGTTGGCTCTGAGTGCCTCCCTCCTCATCAGATGAGTTTGTTTGCAGATCACTAGATCAAACTTCCTTTATGGATGGTTATAGGAAATTAATTAGGAGCGTGTGATCTTCTCCATCGGAAGGGGTACAATCTTATTTAATGGACTAAGTAT
The DNA here is from genome assembly GCF_018446385.1 of Zingiber officinale. Taxonomy (NCBI): domain Eukaryota; kingdom Viridiplantae; phylum Streptophyta; class Magnoliopsida; order Zingiberales; family Zingiberaceae; genus Zingiber; species Zingiber officinale. The sequence goes on along the minus strand of NC_055988.1, from coordinate 62,097,767 downwards.
CAAGTAATGGTATACACTTAGGCATATTTAATAGTATCCTCCCCATCGGAGTCACTGCTATTATTTGTGTGATCGAAGGAAAACCAACTATTAATTTGTCATAAAGATAGATTGACAAGATAATAAAATTAAAACCCCCTCTTACAAATGTTTGGATTTGTATACGTCCACACTATCGTGCCATACAAAATTCACGGTATGTGAGGTAATTTTATTTGTCAGGTTGACAAGAAAATAAAATTAATGGGTAAAACCCCTCTTACAAATGTTTGAATTTGTATACGTCCACACTATCGTGACATATAAAATTTATGAGGATTTTGAGGTGTTGGTCTTGACCAAATATTTTTGTGATTCTTAGGATTTCAAATGTTTGTCAATCCCCTAGCTATTATACTATAGAATAGACTTAGTAGTCCCAATTATAATAATTGGAAATAAGACTTGGACATTAAGGTGGACTGTCCTCTCAGAACAGAGAACAATATATGTATATCTTATTCTCTAGTAGTTGAAACATGTTTAGTGGTGTTATCTACCGGTACCTGGCGTGTAGATATGAGAACCATTGATCATGTCTGCAAATCATTGTAGGGGTTCCAGGAAACCCGACAACTATATGAAGGGAAAATCACCATCTACATGGGCAATGCTACAGAAGTAGCAGTTGTTGCAGTGGGAGATGTTTATAGGAATAAAATATTGATTTTGAGAAATTATCTTTACGTATCAAGTTTTAGAAAGAACTTGATTTCAGTTTCTAAACAATACAAGGATGGATATTCTGTCTATTTTGATAACAAAGGTGTTATCAAGAAAAATAGGGAAGTTATCTATTCTGGTACGTTGGATGGCAATTTGTATACTCTAAATCCAATAACTCCCACGATGCAACAAATGGAAATTAATAACACATCTTCTAATTCTAATAAGAGAAAGCAACCTTTGTTGGGAATTTCGAGCCGCAAAAATCGCCTTTTGCGTTGCGGAAACCCCGAATCTCATGCCACCGGATCCGTGCGAAGTTTAAAAATTCTTGTATGAGTTTCTCTACTCCTAGATCTACATTAGATCTACAAGATCAGAAGGTATACCTTTAAAGCGATGCCCTTCGCTTAATCCCGCTTGTCCAAATGATACCGGATCTTGAGAATGTCAAAGTAGACACTCCTCTATGTGTATCCACACGAACAAGGAGATGGAGAAAAGACACTAGAGTGTGCTAGCACCCTTTGTGGCTCTCGGCAATGGAGGAAGAGAGGGAGAGAAGAGAGCTTGAGGAAGAAGATGAGAGTTACACACAAAATGAAAAACTCCTTTTTTGAATAAATTGTGGTCAGCCACATTAAGAGGTTAATAACCTCCATGGAATACCAAGAGTCATAACTCTTGGTAACTCCCATGAGGTGGCATCCCACTTAAGCAACCATGATGATGTGGAGCATCATCATTGGTCCACTCTTTGCCAACTCACCAATGAGGTGGCAAATGGTCAAGTCAAACTTAACTCTTCATCTTCCTCTCAAGTCAAGTCAAACTTGACCACTTCTCTCCCATGGTTGATCAAATCTAACCATTGGTTCAAGTCAATTTTAATTTAATGAATCTCTATTCATTGAATTAAATTGACTCAATGAGTCTAAGTCCAAATTAGACTCATCTAACACATGAACCAAATTGAGTCCAACTCAATTAGCCTAATTTGGATTACTCTTAATCCAATTTGGTTCATTACATAGACCTAATTCTTTAGGTTCATCAAATGAACCTAATCTCCATCTAATTGCCCTTTGTGTGTAACCTTATAGGTTCTTATAACATTGGCAATGCTCCTAAACCCATTTAGAAGCATAAGTAATGAGCGGTATCTAGCAACACATCATTACTACCCAAGTTATAAGAATGTTGAGATCCAACATCACCTTGTGCCTACTAATTGTGACTCTTCACAATATATGACAAGTGTCCTTCTATCCTAGACATCTAGATTGATCAATGTGAGGCATAGACCGTGTCATCCTCTAATCAATCTAAATCTTGAACTCCAAGTAGACTCACTCAATCAAATGAGCTCAACATCTCATATTGACTCATTTGGGCATGGCCATGCACTTAGTGGTCTCACACTATCAAGAATGTCATTCCCATCATATAGGAGGGATAGATCCCATCTACATCACTCACATCCCTCCGCATAATTAGTTACATACCAGTAATCGCCTTTATAGTCCACCCAGTTATGGGTGACGTTTGACGAAGCCAAAGTATGTAACTCCTTATGTAGGGAACCATGGTGACTTCAGGTCCAAGGACTAATAGTCATACTAATAGCCACATGAGAAATTATATGACACTCATATAATGATCCATGATACTTTCTCATGGCGGGTCATTCAGTATACATTCTCCAATGCATATACTCATGTGTCAACTTGATATCTCCATATCCATAACTTGTGAGATCAAGTCATCAAGGTGACCTACATGCTAGTCTCGTCGCATTAACATTGTCCCTGAATGTTAATGCTTGACAAGGAATGATTAAGAGTAGTGTTCCCTATATCATCTCACTATCGATTCAACTAACCGATTGATATAGGTAATAACCTTCTACTCAAGGACGCTATTATACTTAGTTATTTGGCACCAATACAAGTAAGCATAATAACCATAAACAAATGCTTTTATATATATAAGAATATGATACAACGAGTCCATACAACAATCATCAAATGATTGGCTCTAGGGCTCTAACTAACAACCTTCGGATATGAACCAAACATATCTTTAGCATCTAAGGCTTGGTCATATTAACTTAAGTATGATTCAAAGGCTAATAGCCGATGGACTCTTAGGTTCATTAGTGTTGGAAAACTTTCCAACCTATGAATTTTTCTTGGAAGGTAAAATGACCAAGAGACCTTTTAAGGTTAAGGGGTATAGAGCCAAAGATGTGTTAGAACTGGTTCATTCTGATTTGTGTGGTCCTATGTCTATCCAAGCAAGAGGTGGTTTCGAATATTTTGTCTTTTTTATAGACGATTATTCGAGATACAAGTACATTTACTTGATGTGTCACAAGTCTGAGTGCTTTGATAAGTTCAAAGAATACAGAGCTGATGTGGAGAAACGTCATGGTATAAGTATCAAGACACTACGGTCTGATCATAGTGGCGAATACCTCTTTGGAGAGTTTAGGAACTCTTATCAGAGGCCGCGATTCAATCCCAATTGTCTGCACCTGGTACGCCCCAATAGAATGGTGTGGCAGAATGAAGGAATAGGACTCTTATGGAAATGGTTAGTCGATGATAAGTTATTTAGAATTACCAAATTCATTTTGGGGATATGCTCTGGAAACGACAATACACATTCTGAATATGGTGCCTTCTAAATCAGTACCCTTTGCTCCCATAGAATTGTGGAATGGGCGTAAGCCTAGTCTGAGTCATATTCGGATATGGGGTAGTCCAGTACATGTGCTGAAGGGAGATACTGACAAGTTGGAATCACGTACAGAAGTTTGTTTATGGGATATCCTAAGGGAACGAAAGGTGGTTTGTTTTATAATCCTAAAAATCAAAAGATCATTGTTAGCACCAATGCTCGATTTTTAGAGGAAGATTATGTAATGAACCATAAGCCCATAAGTGAAATTGTTCTAGAAGAAATTAGAGAGGGCACGTCTAGTCTAGTACCAACAGTATAAGATAAAATATCACAAGAAATTGTAACACGTATCACAAATGATGCACAACCACAGATAGTGCCTCGTCATAGTGGGAGGGTTGTTAGGCAACCTGAAAGATTTATGTTTTGGGAGAGTCTTTAGACTTGATCCCTGGTGAACATGAACCTGATCCCCGGACATATGATGAAATGCTCCAATATAAAGATGTAGCATCTTGGCAAAGAGCAATGAATAAAGAATTAGAATATATGTATTCTAATAAAGTCTGGGAGCTTGTAGAATCACCAAATGGTGTAAAATCCATTAGGTCTACAATAGAAAAAGAAGGACAGACGGGAAGGTGGAAACTTTCAAAGCAAGGCTTGTTGAAAAAGGGTATCGATTATAAGAAAACCTTTTCACCGATAGTCATGGTTAAGTCTATCCAGATTCTTTTATCTATTGCTGCTCATATGGATTATGAGATATGGCAAGTCGATGTCAAGACAGTTTTCCTTAAAGGAAGTCTTGAAGAAAGCATCCATATGAAGCAACTAGAGGGGTTCATTGCAAGAGGCAAAGAGCATCTTGTATGAAAGCTCAATCGGTCTATTTATGGGCTGAAACAAAGCTTCAAAGTCTTGGAACATCTGATTTAATAAAGTAATCCAGACACATGAATTTATTCAGTGACTGGATAAGTCTTGTGTATACAAGAAGTGTGATGGAAACGTGGTATTTCTTGTACTATATGTAGATGACATTTTTGATAGTTGGAAACAATATCAAGGCATTGTCGGAAGTAAGGGTATGGTTGTCCAAACAATTCGATATGAAGGACTTAGGAGAATGTACATATATTCTTGGGATCAAAATAATAAGAGATTACAAGAAAAGGATGTTGTGCTTATCCCAAGCTTCATATATCGATACAATCCTTGCTCGTTTTAGCATGCAAAACTCCAAGAAAGGTTTTCTACCTTTTAGGCATGGAGTAGCTTTATCTAAAGAGATGTCTCCGAAAATATCAAAGGAGATAGAAGAAATGAAGACAGTTCCTTATGCTGTAGGAAGCCTAATGTATGCTATGCACGAGACCGGATATCTGTTTTGCCAAGGCCATTGTTAGCAGATATCAAAGTAACCCTGGACCAGGACACTAGACTGCTTTAAAGCATATATTAAAGTACCTGAGAGGGACTAGAAATTTTATGCTAGCTTACAAGGCAGATGATTTGCTCCTTGTGGGTTACATGGATTTAGACTTCCAATCGGATAGGGATAATAGTAAGTTAACCTCGGGGTTTGTGTTTACTTTAGGAGGTGAAGCCAGAACTATGAAGGATTTTCGGACTCCACCATGGAAGCTGAGTATGTGGCAATCTCAGAGGTACCCATAGAAGTTGAATGGCTTAGTAACCTCATAATGGACTTAGATGTGATTCCTCGTTTGCCCAAAATAATTTGGTGCAGTAGCAAACTCGAAGGAACCACAAGCTCATAAGGCAAGTAAACACATAGAGCGCAAGTACCACCCAATACGAGACATCGTATAACAAGGAGAAGTTGTTGTCGCATAGGTTGCATCAGCAGATTACCTAGATCTTTTCACTAAGGAGGGGGCAGTTTCAGGGATTAAGTCAGTAATCACCCAATTTGCGGGGTTGCGAACTAAAGTGCGATCGGGGCAAGGAAGGAGTAATGGAAAACCATTGTTTCTAGGGAAGGCAAACTCATTCTCATCCCGACAAATCATCTTCATTGCAAGACAAGAATCGATGTCGATCTTGTCATTACGATGAATAACCTCTAATCGATCAAGCTCACAACTCAGATTGAATGTTATTTGGGTGATCAATCCACCAAACACTATCATCCCCGAAGATGCTTTAGCCGCTCTCAATAAATTTTGTAAAAAATGAAATCCGGAATCAAAATCTACTTTATTCAACATCACCTAAAGAGAATAGAGTTCTACCTTTCTAACCACCCCATCACTCTTTCCTCGACTAAAGATCATTTTGCTCATCACTCTGTGAAGGTATCTAAAGGTTGGGTTTTGCATGCGGGATGCCTTACCTCTAGAGGGTTCATAAGGGTCCTTTGATCCGGTTATTGACGTCCAAAATTCATTCCATCTAATATCATCATCAAATCCATGAGCACCACCAATAGGTAAACCAAAATAATTATTAAAATCACTAAAAGTCCACCGAACTTCTTTATTCATCATCCTAAAAGTTATGACCCCTATGTAGTCATCCTCAGATGAAAATTTAATATCATCGAGCTCAAAAATTCAAGAACTAGGCGGGGGTAAGTCGGTGAATGGGCGTACAAAATATCATTCCAGTCTAAAGAACTAATCATCCAATCTACGTCATCCCTAATTCCTAGCATATCCAAAGTAATGAGATCCATATACTTAGTGCATGTAATTTTTCTAGCGACAAGGATATGATATCTAGCTTTTTGCTCATGATTTCTAAAAATAATATTGAACTCGTTTTCGTTACCTTTATCGCATGCCACCCTTTTTCCTTTGCCTTTTGAAGAGGAAGCCTTCCCTTTGCCTTTGTCACCTCTCGGCGCATCTCCTTCGCCAGATCCATCGCTTCCCCGATGAAGTCTCTTCAAGATCCGCGACATGATATGCAAGGCTTTGAGGAATTTTGGAGATGGATCTTGAGGATGAGAGAGGAGGAGAAGGAAGGAAAATAGGGGAGTTGCTTCTCTCTTTCCGGATTTGTGGCTTGAAGAAGTGTTAGATCTAGATGTAGATCTAAGTAAAGAGGAACTCTAGAGGTGGGGATTACGGTTTGATGAGGTGTAGTGGGGAGGAGAAGACTTTTGGGAGAGAAGGAGATGGGGATTAGGGATTTTTAGAGAGGCGGGCGGCGCACACGGGTGGGGGCACGACCGTGTCTTATAGACACGGCCGGGTTAGGTATGGTTTTTCACGACCATGTAGCCATTGCTCTTTTCTCTCGTGGTCGGCGTTGCTTTTTTCTTCTAAGATTTCGCAGCGGTAATACAACTTGTGTCTCTTCCTCCACTGTTCTTCTTACACGACCGTGCCAATTGGCATGGTCAGTGTCTTTCTCTTCTCTGCACAGGCCACACGGCCGTGTAAGGTTGCATGGCCCGTGGCCTTTGTCCCTCTATCGGCTTCACACGACCGTGTGGGGTCGAACGACCGACTCCTTTAAGCGCACGATGACTCACATTTCACCATTTTGGTTCCTCTGACGCCTCCACGCCTATGAAACGCTCACGACCAGCTCATGAAGGCTCTACACATCCTGAAAACGAATACCCAAAAATGAAGAAATAATAAAAGTATTTGACTTGAACTTACTAGAGAAATAAAACGATAAAAGGAATGATGAAAGAAAAACCCTTGGGTTGCCTCCTAAGAAACACTTATTTTAGGTCTTTAGCTCGACCCCGTTTCAATTAGTGTGGACTAAACCCATGGAAGCACGGCTCTCCTCCTAGGGTTAATGCTCTAGTCTGCACCTTTAGCTTCGCTCATGCAGGACAAATATACTTCTTATTGCTCGCTAGAGGGGACCTCTTATGGAAACTGCACTCCTCGACTTTGTGTATGCACATCTTGCTCGAATTCCCCTGAGAAGAGGAGACACAGTTAGAAGAATCAGATAAATCAAATTCTAACCTTTATTTGCCAATCTCGAAGGATAACTTGTGACTTTTCACATCAATGAGGGCTCCTGCTATGGCAAGGAATGGTCTTCCAAGGATGATCAGTATCTTGGGATCCTCCTCCATATCCAGGATAATGAAATCTGCGGGGATGATGCATCTGCCTACTTCTACTGGCACGTCTTCCACTATTCCCATTGGGTATCTACATGAATTGTCAGCTAATTGCAATGCATAGTAGTCAGTTTAATGTTCTGGAGTCCTAGCTTCTTACACAAGGAGTATGGAAGTAGGCTAACTCTGGCTCCCAAGTCACAGAAAGCTTTCTGTATGAGTTCAAACCCAATTTTGCAAGATATGGAAAAACTCCCTCGATCCTGAAGTTTTGGTGGAATATTTGCCATAAGTAGCATTGTAATTCTCCGTTAATGCTATGGTCTCAAAGTCGCTCTTCTGCCTCCTGTTAGACAAAATACCCTTTAAGAATTTTGCAAACTTCAGCATTTGGTGCAGTGCGTCTATCAATGGTACTTCTATACAAATTTCCTTAATCTTCTTCAAGAATCGGCTGAACTCTTCATCCTTTTGGGATTTTATCAGTTTCTGAGGGAAAGGAATCGTCTGACTTTGTGGGGGAATTTGAAGAGTTCCTTCAACTTTCTTGGTGATCTCCTCTCTATCCCTGTTCTGGATCTGACTAGGCATTGAGAGAGAGGGCTCTTCCTCTGAGTCAGGTCCTTTTTGAGTAGTGATTTGGGGGTCTCTCAAAGTTCGTCCGCTCCTCAGCTCGATGCGGTTGTAGTGTTCCACTAGGTTTATATCGAGCTTTCCTGGAAATGTTCCCTGTGCTCTTGAAAAAGACTGGGCTATCTGCCTGTCTTGCATCTTCTGATGTTTTTCTGAATTTTCCAGTATTTGAGACAATTGCTTGATCTCATTCTTTATCTCTTTTTGCTCTGAGAGAGCTTCTTCAAGCATCTTTTCGATTCTGGACAATTGTGAAGGTTGCTGTTGTTGATAAATCTGTTGTCCAGATGGGTAGCTTTGTTGCCCAGGTTGATAGCTTTGTTTTGCTTGTCCTTGGTCCTGATTGTTCCGGTATAAGAAATTTGGATGGTTCCTCCATCCAGGGTAGTATATGTTGGAGTATAGACTGTTTTGATTTTGGTTGTAACTGACTTATTGCATTGCATTGCTCAAGTTGGTTTATCTATGCTTGTATTGGCCCTAGGGGCAAGTGTCTTGAGCATGATCCATACTTCCGCAAGTTTCGCAAACACAAACTATTACATTGGCCGTGTTGTTTCACATAGCCTCAAACTTCTTGGTCAGAGCGTCCAGCTTTACAAACATGAGTGTGACTGCATCTACATCAAATTTTCCTGATGCCTTTATGGGATTCCCTGAGAAAGAACTACCAGATTTTTCAGTTGACCACTGATGGTGGTTCTGTGTCACATTCTCTATGATCTCTTCAGCTTCATCAAGGCTCTTGTTCATTAGTGCTCCTCCTGCTACAGAATTGAGGGATACCTTCGTGTGATAGTTGATTCCATTGTAGAATGTGTGTAGAATCAACCATTTCTCAAGGCCATGATAGGGGCACTATCTTAGCATACTTTTGAATCTGTCCCAAGCTTCAAATAATAATTCTGAGTCTATCTGTTTGAAGCTTGCAATCAAATTCCTCATGTTGGCAGTTTTGCTTGGTGGGTAGAACTTGTCCAGAAATTTCTGCTCACACTATCCCAAGACATTATGCTGTTTGTTGGAAGAGAATTCAGCCACTGCTTGACTCTATCTTTCAGGGAGAATCCAAAAAGAATTAACCGTACTAATTCTAGAGGGACCCCATTCACTTTCATAGTACCGCAAATCTCGTAGACAAACTTTAAGTGATGGTTTGGATCATTGTGCGGTCCTCCTCCAAATTAATTCTGCTGAACCATGTAGATTACTGCAAGCTTGATTTCAAAATTGTTGGCTTCGATTGATGGTCGAGTGATGCTAAACTGAACCCCTTGTGCATAAGGTGTTGCATAGTCCTTCAACAGTTTATCAGTTATCTCTAAAGATTTCTGTGCGGCTTGAAATGCTTTCTGTAGGTTTCTTCTTCTCAAGAACATCCTATCGATCTCTGGATCGAACGGTAGAAGTTGTCCTGAAAGATTAGTTCTTTGCATGCAAAAACAAGGTATGGAATATAGTAAAGAAGAGAGATAAAATAATAATATTTTTTTAGGCATTTTAATAAAAAAATGCAGAAAATAAAGAAAAGCAAAATAATAAAATTATTTATCCCTAAAATGCAAAATATTAGAAAAAGGAAAGATAAAGGAAAAAGAAACTAAGTCTACTCCAATCTAATATGACTTTCGCTAATGTTATAGATGCAGTCCCCGGCAACGGCGCCAAAAACTTGTTACGAACCACAAGTGCACGGATTCTTCGTCAGTAAAAAAGATTATCGATCCCACAAGGACTAGTTATAAGCACTAGCGATGACTCACTTTGGATTAGCTAAACTACCTATGGTTGTAAGTTATCTAAAGAAAAGAGATTTGGGAAGCAGAAACGAGAACTAGCGAAGAAGAATTAATTAACTTGGTTTATGAATAGTTCTAGGAGTTCAGTTTCATTGTGGTGGTATTGATGTATCACATTCTATCCTTTACTCATTGTCCATTAACATGCATTCGCCGGAAGCTGAAGCATCTATCTTTATGTACCAAATAAAGAAGATCCCTATGAAATACTATTACGGTTAACCCCTGTTAGTAGGGTGCCTCGGTAGATCACAAGAACGCAACTCTAATTGGTGTCATTAAGGATAGAAATAAGGAGCTTAGTTTGGTCTCTTACTTTCTTGTGGAGAAGTTGTCTCTCCTTTCAAGGAAGTACCCTAGATGTCCGTGAATGGGTTACCCCTGTCACTAGGGCCCCTCAGATGTATAATCTAAGATATTCCCTCTATGAGATTGGCAATTCCTACACAATCAATTAACACGATATAGAGATCGAGTAGTCGAAACAAAGCAAGCGAGATCATCCAATGCATAAAGGCATAAACGTGAGTCTTTCATCAAAACCAATCCACAACTACTCCCTAATCCTAGAACAAGGACTCTACTCTATAGACACCGGAGAAAAACCTGAAGACATAGTGTATTTAAATATACAATTCTCAAACACGAAGAGAGAAAAAAGAAGTATGCTTATCCAATGACGACGAGTGATCTTCGGATCCAATCCTTTGCATCTGGAGTTGATGTGGTGATGAAAGATTGCTGGACCGATGTCCTGGATGGCCTGAAATGTTACCAAGGTGATTCTCCTACTGACGGCTCGCTTCTCGGCTCTCCCCCCTTGAGAAGAAGGGTTAAAACCCTTTTATAGGCTCGGGCATGACTGCGGCGGCACGACCATGCCAATATGGCACGTCTGTGCCCTTTCTTGTCTCTGGCCGCGCTGCACGACCGTGTGAACTTCGGGCTCGGCTCCTGGGACATGGTCGTGCAGCCGTTCCTTGCTTGGCTTCGGTCGTGGGGGGGGGCACCATGCTTTGATATGACTCTGGTTGGCCACACGGTCGTGCACTACTCCTCTTCTGTTTGTCACACGACCGTGCGAGGTTGCACAGCCGTGTTCTCTGGCTCGTTCCGGTACGTCAACAATCATTATTTTTGCTCCAAAAGTTGTCCCTGTCAACACAAAATCAAACAAAGAGTAAATATCTGAACAAAAGAGTATATATGATGAGTACATGATAAAAGAGGCGATCATGTAAAGAATATATACGTAGAAAGCAAGTGAATGTGCATTAAAACATGCATAAACGATCATAATATTAATATTTACGCACATCAAAGAATTACAAGCTACCTCCGACCTCCCCAACAATGAACTCCTTCAACTACGGGACAGGGTGAAGTCACAAGTTGAGTTTACTACTAATTTAGAAAAGACTCTACAAGACACCCGCCATATGCTACAATCTCGAGAGGAGGAAAAAAGAAACCTAGAGTTACAGCTAGAGGGGCTTAATTCTACACTTAGCGTTGAAAGGGCTTTAAAAGATAAATCACTCTCAGATGTTACTCACAAAACCACCCTGCTGAACAAGCTTGAACAATCACATGGTTCGGAGTCTCCTGAGTTAGCCCCAGAATTGGCTTCCAAAGACTTTTCCTTGTTTGCAAATAAGCTCACTTTTACAAGAACTAGCAGAGGTCAGGGGAGAGAAGACTACTTTACAAGGGGTGAAAGATAACCTACAATCTAAATTTCAAGCATACAAAGCAAGCGAGGAAGAGCGCTGGCAAAGCAGGCTCAAAGCCTATTTAAATTCTCCTGAATTTGGTGAGGAGTATACTAGACGGATTGTAGGAACTCTCACTTACTTAGTTGAAGGAGTAATCCAACAACTGAAAGAGGGAGATTGTTTATCTAAATTCCCTCCTCCCTTGTTTATAGATCATCGGCGACTCAACCAAGAACTCCCAAAAGACCTTTTGAGAGAATTTGAGTAGACTTAGAATTTTGTATTTACATTTTATCACAATTTTATAACTAATGTATACCATTTGTTGTTTAATGAAAGTTTATACTTACCTACTCTTCCTTGTGTGATTTCCTTTTCTTCAGAACCACCCAAGCGTTTGTATGAACAACCTTTTTCAATATGTTTACCATATGTAGAGAAGTCCCATGGAAAAATTATAATCAAAGGAAGTAGATCCCCTAGTTATTCTCTAAGTGATATGATGAATGAACTTCCTTTCTGATGCTCTCCAGGTTCGTATGATAAATTAAATGTCTTACCCATATATGAAGTATTTTTGACTTGTCCAATGGACCAGTTGGATTTATATATCCGGGCGAGATTAATTATATGCTATATATGTGCTCCCTTGGGCTTTCCTGACTGCCTAGAAGATCGGTCGAGTTTGTTCGCCCGAGGGAAATTGAATATATGCTATATCCTTCGAACTTTCCGACTGCATAGAAGATCGGTCGGTCGGAAGACTAGACCCCTTAACTCAAGGTGGCCGAAACCTATAACTCATGGAACTAGGTTTTTAGTGGCATAAGAGCATGGTAACCACAACTACATTTCATAGTACTTATCACAAGAAACATCATGAACATATGTAAGTTGGTTTCAAAATTTCTCTAGGCCTTTACTCTAGTCTTGGCCGAAACCTATCAAGCATGAAACTAATTTTCTAGTGGCATAAGAGCATGGAAAACACAACTACCTTTCATAGTACTTACCACAAGAAACATCATGAACATATGTAAGTTGGTTTCTAAGTTTTCCTAGGCCTTTAATCCAAAGGTGGCCGAAACATATGAGCTTGGTCTTGTTTTTCATATGGCCTAAAAGCATGGAAACCCTACACAATTTTTCATGGCATCATAACAAGGAACAACATGAGTAAACTTAGTTAAAAATCTACACATCCTAGCCTTAAAACTTGGTGTGGCCGAAAGTTATATATAACCAACATTCTATGTAACAAGCAACCATAAAATCATCAACTAGTTTCATATTATTTTATCAAGAATTCATGAGCCTCCTAGCCTTGGTTTAAACTTTCCTAGACTTCAAATCTCATCATAACCGAACCTTCAAAAGCATGGAACAAGATTCATAACTAACATAAAAATCATGTCATAACATTTTAGCTTCATATCTTGTCTTAGGAAAAATCTTAGCATGCTTAGTCTTAGGTTTAAAACTCTTCTAGGCCTTTACTTCTTATATGGCCGAGTATTCATGAGCTTGGAAATGGAGTTTCAAACAACATACAAGTAAGAGAAAAATTTAACAACCTCATCATCATAGGTACATAACAAAAGAATAAGGAAACATGCTTAATTTGAGTCTTAAACTTACCTAGTCTTCTTGTTCATGCTTGGCCGAGAGTCTAAGGCTTATGGATCTAAGTTTTCATTATTTATTCTAGCATGGAAACCTTAGATTAACCTCTTACATAATATACATGTCACAAGGAAAATAATGAGCATATCTAGTTACAATTTTCTTAGGCTCTTCTTCTTGTTTTGGCCGAATTTTTCATAAAGCAAGTCCTAGGTTTTTAAGCGATCTATCTTCATGGAAAACCATATAAACTATTGTACCACAGGTGAGGGGAAGCTTACCTAGTGTTCACTTGTTAATCTTTAAAGAATTGGTACCCTTGGTGAAAAGGAAGAAGGGAGCTTCTTCTTCTAGCACTCCTCTTGATTTTTATCTTGCTTGGAAGGATACACCTTGAAGGCTCCTTCTTGTAGTTTAGTTTTCTCTTAGAGAGAAACCTAAACTTGGCTTGTGGAGATGAGGAAGGAGGCTCCTAGTCTCGGCAAGGGTGAGGGAGAAGGAAAAAAATGAAATCCTTTAGTTCCTTTCCTTTTTATGCTAAGTGGGTGGAAGTTACAAAGGTGAACTTTGCTTCCTTTCCTCCTTAATGCATGCATGTATTTTTCTAATGAGAACATGTCTTCATTCCTTCCCCTTAACTCCTCTCTTCATTATCCCCTTAAACCCCACGAAAATAGAGAAGGAAAGGGAGAAGACAACTTGTCTTTTGTTACTTCTTTTCTTAACCAAGAGGTAAACAAGAGGAAGAAACTACTTAATCTTCTCTTGTTTCCTCACTAAATTGTATCTTTTACTTTTAACTACAATTCCCATCATTTCCCATTCACATATTATTCATTATCCTAGTGGTTATCATACATAGTTTTATTTCTATCATTTGTGAGAGGTTCAAGATTCAAACCTTCACCTCTTCTTTTTATTTCTTCTTTTGATTCTTTTTACTTTTATGTTCTAAAGCAACTAACACCCATATACTTATCTTATAATTTTGTGGGTGTTACAATAAGTCTTCGAACACCACAAGGAGATGCCTTGATAAGTTCAAGTTCAATGAAGAACCAACAAGCGAGAGCCTCACCGTGTTTTAGATTGGAAAATATATCAAAGATACATGTGTGACCGTCATCCCCTTTATTTATAGCTATAAGGTGATCAAAAAACCCTAAAAGGCCAAAAGAAAGCCCATTTAGTAAAGGCACATATAGACTACTTAGCCATTTTAAGCATATGACATTATTACAACCCAAATAAAGGTAAAAATAAGTCCAAATTGAGTCAACATATCCATACTACATAGATATGAAACTTAAATACTAATTTAGCTCATCTAAGGCTCGAATTAGGTTGACTAAGCCGGATGACTTGCTCTTGGTCAAACCTTCTTCAATAGTAGCTTTGGCCTTCACATCTTCAATTAGCACATTAAGTGCTTCCTTCATCTTTTTAGCCCTAACCCTTGTAATTGGTCCTCCATTGATGCATAATGGATCATCATTAATATCTGGAGTGGATTGAGCATGACCCATATCACTAGCTTGTTGCGCAACTTGTTCTCTTTCATTTATTCCATCACAATTTTTTTTAATCTCTCTCATCTGCATGCAACAACTTTTCTCTCTCATCTGCATGCAACAACTATAAAATTTTTTAATCTCTCTCATCTGATTGCATGCAACAATCACTGTGCTGCTAATTTTTAAAGGAGATGTAGTTACTATAACGTTGTAGCAGCTACTACACAGTATGATTTCATATCAAGCCCACTTTAGGATTGATATGATTCTCCTGATATAGAATTATATCAGCCTAATGTGGGCTTGAAATGAATGACTTTATATTGTAGCTTCTGCATCGTTATAGCAATTACTGTATCGTTGTAGCAACTGCTACACCATTGTAGCAGCTACTGCACCGTTGTAGCAGAAGACCGTTGTAGCAACTACTGCGCCGTTGTAGCAACTACTACGTCGTTGTAGCAGATTCTGCACAGTTGTAGCAGTTTCTGCACAGTTGTAGCAGCTTCTGCACAGTTGTAACAGCTACTGCACCGTTGTAGCAGCTATTGCATAGTAACTGCTACAAGTTGTAGCAGCTACTGCACAACATTGTATCATCACTACCATAATAATTTTTTTGCATGTAATAGTAGGAGAGAGAAAATAAAATATCATTTTAATTTAAAAAGAAAGAGAAAAAAGTTGTTGCATGCAGATGAGAGAGATTAAAAAATTTTATAGTTGTTGCATGTAGATGAGAGAGAAAAGTTGTTGCATGCAGATGAGAGAGATTAAAAAAATTGAGTTTTGGCCGCACCAGATAACCAACGTCGGATTTTGCTCACGGTCACGCATAAAGTATCGCTTAACATATCAAATCTCTCTCTCTATATGTATATATATTAGAGTTTATTATCTTTAAAGAATTAATTAAAGAAGTTTAGGGTAATAGATTTAGGTGGGTTAATTAATAGTTTGGGACCCAAATCAGTAAATAGGGAAAGAGAGTGGACCAAAATGTATAAGTAAATGAAAAAAAAGGCTTTAAAGGAATCGCTGGAAGAGGAAGGGGGAGGCGTTTTCGTCGGCTACAAGCGGGAGACGGACGCGACGGTTCGAGCGGAGAGCTTCGGGCGGGGGCGGTGACGGAGGCGGAGGTGGGTTGGTGCGCGTGATTCCGGCAAGTATCTTCCTTAGTAGTGGCAGATAGAACCGCTAGGTATGTGATTTCGGTTTCGTGTTTAGTCTAAGCGATCGCGGGAGGTTTTTGTGTTCTAAATCTGGAAGTAATTGAACGATCTGAAGATTCTATAAGTTAATTTGATGATTGCTGGTTTGAGGATTATGGATTTTCGTTGGAGATTGATTTATGTTCCCTATTCCTCTCTCAACTGGTAACCCTAGTTTCGGCCACTGTTTTCGGTAGGTTCAATGGGGTATCTGGTACGGTTTTCCATTGTGTGTTCTGAGTTGATTGAGTATGCCGTTCTTGCATGATCTATATTGTTCTTGTGGTGTGATTTGAGTCGTTTGGGTATTCTGTTCTTGGACGATTTATTTTGTTCTTCAGGGTGATTTGAGTTGTCTGGATATCTTGTTCTTGCATTATCTATTTGGTTCTTGTGTATCCGGTGTAGAATTTGAGATGGGTTCCAGAGGTGTGTGTGTTCTTTTCTTCCTCGTTGTTCAATGTTGTTATGGATTTCTAGTGGAAATTATTGTTTGTTCGTCATTGAATTTGGATAGAGTTTTGTTTTATGTTATCTGTCAAATCCATTTACATTAGTTCTTCTTCTATATGTATGTAGTTACATGTTCTGTTTGGGTAGAAGGATTGAATGAGGAAGAGGAGCTAATCGAAATCTGGAATTTTTGGGATTAAGAACTTGGTCTTGCATTATTTCTGGTTTTTATTCTTTTTGTACTCATTAAATATTAGATTGGTGTAAACTAATTGTTGAATCTTGTATAAGAATTAAATTAAAATTCAGATTCTAATCTTGTGGAGAATGAGGGTGGAATATGATATTTATTGTGATCCTATCGTTAGGATTGTGTTTCAATGGTTTGTACTTGGAGGGAGGTAGGTGGTAACTATTTTCTCTATCTATTTATCATCACAATTTGGATCACTGCAGTATGTGTTTATCTTTAGAAGTGTTACCTGTATTTGCCTGCACATATGTAGTTTAAGATTAGTTGTTTCAATGAATGTTAAAACTTTAGGCCCTGGTGGTTTCCAGAATAAACTTAATGAATAGTGTGATGGGATGTGATTTAGTTGTGAATTTTATTGCTGTTTTATATAATTAAAGGATGCCTGATCTTGGGATTTTGGTTTTTGGTTTTGTGAGGTTTGCATGATTAATTGAGCTGTTTCCAGTGTTTCTTTAGTCTGTAGAAACAGAGCATGTCTTACTGAATCTGACTCATATGATTTGGTAAATTGGCATCATGTGGTGATTAGTTTACTTCATATTATAATTGTTTATGTAGTTCTATTTGTTTCCGTTCCGGACCTAAGTTTTCAGATATGGGTTTCTATGCGGTATGTTCATAATTGTGTTCTTTTATGTTGTTGTCCTGTACATGGCTGATATAAGAGTTCTCTAGCTGTAGGAACCGGACATGTACTAGTCAATTATAATGTACCATTGGTTGATGTATAGGTAAGTGTTTATAAGAGTTCTCTAGCTGTAGAAACGGGACATGTACCATTGGTTGATGTATAGGTAAGTGTTTATAAGAGTTCTCTAGCTGTAGGAACGGGACATGTACTAGTCAATTATAATGTACCATTGGTTGATGTATAGGTAAGTGTTTAAGAATGAATTATGCTCTCAGATGGTTACTTTACTATTGCTGTGATTGCAACATGTTATAGTACAAGCTCTCTCTGTAATGGTAGGGTTCAATAGATTATGGAAGTAAGTGTGAATAGTGACAGAACTGAAATGTTATAAATAGGACGTGTGGACCTTTCCAAGTAAAGGGTAATTAGATAAATATGGGCCTTAGGTGGTGCTGATACGGGTTGAGTGCCTTGGGATGAGCTTCAAGGATGACCCTTCCTAGAGTTAATTGACTGATAGTGCTCTTTAACGGTTCACCACGTTAGTCCCATGATTATCTCTTATTGTTGTATGAGGGTTCTGTATTATGTTTAGTTTCTTTCTATTATGCATGCTCTAGAAGTCTAATCTGTATCTAATTTTGGAGTATACTTGCTTGGTCGGTGAATTCACATTGTATTTTACACGGGTAGGGAGTGGTATTGAGACGGAAATAGAAGACGCGAAGGCGGAGTGATCTTGAGGAGAAGATGGGATGCAAACAAAACACACTGTCCCTGATTGTTATACTTATTATTCAATTGGAACTATTAATTGTAACAAGGATGAAGACGTTTTGTAAATAAAAATTCATTGCAAGATTTAACTTGTAAATTCTAGTTATAGGTTGTTTCAGTTGGTATCAGAGCAGTCGCTCCTGAAAGGCAGTGTCTGCATTGAATTCCAACTTCAACTCGAACACGGCCGTCTTCAAGTCTGTAAGATTTATTCTTGCACATACCTGTATTATTGTTGTGGTTATGTGATTAGTAATCCTGCAGTATGAGATAAAGAAGGGTGATTGATTATATTAGACATACAGGGCAATGGTTGCTAGGAGGAAATGAATATGTGGCTTAGTGCAGGTGTGGTGTTTGAATCTGGGACATAGTCTTGCTCAGTGCAAGTTTGCGGGTTGTTAGCAGAAATAGGTAGTGATGATCTATTTAGCCTCATGTTCTGCATTTGGGATAGTTTAATAGAATCAGAATTGGTGATGCGTACATAATTGCTCTCTCTTTATGTACTTAAGTTATTCAGATTGATTATGCAATGTTTGCAATTCCAATTAGATCATTTCTTACATGACAGTATATGAGGAATGTATGAATCTTTTGTATGTGTTATTTGACTTGTTCACAGCCCTCTCATGCACAATAGATCCATGACTTTCCTTGACTGCATGTTAAACGTTGTTATAAAACTGAAAATGTTTGTCCAAAACCATTCTTGCTGAACTGGGACTTGGGAGGAAATATGCTATTTTATATTGTGCTATAATGTCTGAGACAGAGCGTTCTATTTAAGGATGAGACTTAAGTACAAAGAAAAGAGGAAATTTTCAATGTAGTTTGTGTTAAATTTATGTTGAGCCTTATTTTCCATGGTTATCTGTAATGCACGTTATCTAATATATTTACTTTGGAGGAGTCCAAGTTCTAGCTACTGGAATCCTCATACTAATAGGCTAGATGATGATAGAGTAAATTAATCTTATGATCCCTAAAGTGTGGAACTGACTTTGCAGCAGTAACTAAGTAATTCCCAAACTTCAGTAGACTGTCATAACCAAGGGTTGATTCCTAGACTGTGGGACTACAATGGTATTAATAATGGAAAATATTTGTTTGTCACCCAACTTCAATAGATTTGCATAACCAAACGTGGATGCCTGGGTATTATGGAAAGCCCAGAGGTAATATGAAGCTAATGGCACCACCAACTTGAATTGGCCAATGATAGACACAAGAATATTATGTTAATTGAAAACATTGAAAGACAAAACACATGTTAGCCAGTGAACTAGGGACAAACACTTTATTGGAAGCATCTTGTTCTCTCTTAATTGTTATTGTGGGTAGTTTAATATCAAACATCAATTTCTTGCTCATTTATTGTATTGGCACGGGTGTTGATCCATGCTAAATTAGTTAATTTACTTGATGTGTATACTCGGGTTGTAATTCACTAATTTCTATGAACATGCAGTCCTGGGTTTTGACATATTTCATGTGTATTGCTTATAAAAATTTGTGATTTACTACTCTCATTCTGTGCTTTTATTTATTTGATGATCGAGTTCTATTTTTATGAAACTGCCACTTGAAAACTTAGGATTTGCCTTCGTTAGGTTCAGTTGTGGAATGTTTCCTGCATGGCATATTGAAGTATGTCTCTTGGATTGCCTCATATGATAATCCCAACATGTTACATTATAGTTTTGTGGTGAAATTACAACTTGTTACTATGTGGAGGTTCTGCTCCGGATTACTAGTATGTTAAGTTCCTCTATGCTACATTGAAGCTTTATTTTCTCTGCATGACCATATTAGATGCTATCTGAACACAACTCTAGTTAGTCTTGCTCAAATGGACTTGAAGTAATGTAAGGACAGGCTCCATATTCCCAAACCGACTTTGTTTTGCTACTCACCAAATTGATCTCATTTGAACAGAACTGTGGTTTGGCAAATTCCCCACAATGATGGTCAACATTTGAATATTATTTTTGGGGAAGTTTATCAATTAACTATTGAGCCAGAAAATAAAGTTGTGGTTGTTACACCTATGGTTATTGACTAGTTAAAGGCCAAATCAAATAATGCACTTACAGAGCAGGAAAGATATATTACGTAAGTCCGTGAAAGACTTGATTAGGTGTCTTTGCTAAAATCTACCTCAACTGTTCTCCCCATCTTCGACCATATATTAAAATGAGATGTAATGAAATCTTGTTTCATTTTAATTTTTTTTAGTTACTAGATGCTACTTGGTTGCATCAACATGTTAAGATAACAATTCATGAATTGTTAAAGGTTTAGTAGATATCAAACTTGGATGGATAACATGGCATATGATGCTTTGGAATTTATAATCTTGATAGAGTCATTACAAGACCATAGCTATTTTGATGTTTAGTTATTTGGATGTTGTTTGATCAAATAGATCTAGTGAGAGTCTGGTGAAGATTAATCTAGTAATTTAGTAAGGTTGACCAAGTGTTTAGTACAAGCAAATCAAGATTGATCGAATATTTAGTAAAGGAAAAGTCCAAATAGATTTAGGATAATCGGATGTTTGGAAAAAGAAAACTCCTATAGAGAGTGAATCTTAGGTAATGAAAAATTTTTAGAGATAAACTTTGAACAAAGGGAAAACTTTAAACGAGGGGACTTCAAATAAATAAGAGCCTGGTAGATCATGTAAACTAGATACTAGGCTTAGTATACATTTTATGTTTGCAATTCTGACTTGTAGGAAGTTAAGGACTGGACAAAAACTCAAGGTTCGGAAAGGTAAGAGGGTCGATAAGTTGGAGGAAGCTACTTGGAAAACGGAGCTCGACTTGCGCAACCGTTACTCAGAATTGTTTGGTAAGGTAAATTTCGGGGACGAAATTCTTTTAAGGGGGGAAGAGTTGTAAGATCCCGCTATCTTTAAAATTTTGGACTAGGAATTTTTAATACATTACTATAACTGAAGGATATATGAGTATATATATTAGGGTTTATTATCTTTAAAGAATTAATTAAAGAAGTTTAGGGTAATAGATTTAGGTGGGTTAATTAATAGTTTGGGACTCAAATCAGTAAATAGGGAAAGGGAGTGGACCAAAATGAATAAGTAATAAAAAAAGGCTTTATAAAGGAATCGATGAAAGAGAAAGTGTTACTTGTATTTGCCTGCACATGTGTAGTTCAAGATTAGTTGTTTCAATGAATGTTAAAGCTTTAGGCCCTGGTGGTTTCCAGAATAAACTTAATGAATAGTGTGATGGGATGTGATTTAGTTGTGAATTTTATTGATGTTTTATATAATTAAACGATACCTGATCTTGGGATTTTGGTTTTTGGTTTTGTGAGGTTTGCATGATTAATTGAGTTGTTTCCAGTGTTTCTTTATTCTGTAGAAACAGAGCATGTCTTACTGAATCTGACTCATATGATTTGGTAAATTGGCATCATGTGGTGATTAGTTTACTTCATATTATAATTGTTTATGTAGTTCTATTTGCTTCCGTTACGGACCTAAGTTTTCAGATATGGGTTTCTGTGCGGTATGTTCATAATTGTGTTCTTTTATGTTGTTGTCCTGTACATGGCTGATATAAGAGTTCTCTAGCTGTAGGAACCGGACATGTACTAGTCAATTATAATGTACCATTGGTTGATGTATAGGTAAGTGTTTAAGAATGAATTATGCTCTCAGATTGTTACTTTACAATTGCTGTGATTGCAACATGTACAAGCTCTCTCTGTAATGGTAGGGTTCAATATACTATGGAAGATAAGTGTGAATAGTGAAAGAATTGAAATGTTATAAACAGGACGTGTGGACCTTTCCAAGTAAAGGGTAATTAGATAAATATGGGTTGTAGGTGATGTTGATATAGGTTGGGTGCCTTGGAATTAGCTCTAAGGACAAACATGACTGATGACTGATGATTGATAACCAAGAGGTACCTCCTAGGGTTAATTGATCGATACATAACAGTGCTCTTTAATGGTTCACCATGTTAGTTTCATGATTATCTCTTATGGCTTTATGAGGGTTCTGTATTATATTTAATTTCTTTCTGTTATACATGCTCTGGAAGTCTAATCTGTATCTACCTTTGGAGTATACTTGTTGGGTCGATGAACTCACATTGTATTTTACACGGGTAGAGAGTGGTATTGAGACGGAGATAGAAGATGCGAAGGTGGAGTGATCTTGAGAAGAAGATGGGATGCAAACAAAACACATTGTCCCCGGTTGTTATACTTATTATTTAATTCGAACTATTAATTGTAACAAGGATGAAGTCGTTTTGCAAATAAAAATTCATTGCAAGATTTAACTTGTAAATTCTATTTATAGGTTGTTTCAAAGGGGGAGAGAGGGGAACAGAAAACAGATAAGTCGGATCTCCTCCTTTGATTTCCCTTTCTTAGTGGTGGGAAGTTACCAATATCACCGGAGGTGGCACTACAGGTAACGTAGCTCCAGTATTAACTTGTTGTTGTAGTATTTTCTGTACTCTGGCGTTGATGATCAACTCCAGATCATCCTGCGATATAGTGATGGTATTGGGTTTACTAGCTTCCTCCATCTTCGTAGCCTCAGATCTAGGTGAATAGTTCCCACAGACGATGTCAAATTTGATTCTGTCTGAGATCTGTAAAGATAAGCACAGGCTTCGATGAATGACAATGACCTCCGATGAAGACGAACTCCAAAGATATGAAGGAACTCCTTAATGTTTCTGCGCACAGTGAGACGAGCTAACAAAGTATTAGTGACCTAAGATCGGGGTGGGGATCCCTGGCTAGGTCCTTCGACGCTCAAGTCAGCTCTTCTCACAAATGGAAGAATAAGAAGAATAAGAGTAATTGTAGTGAAAAAAAGTTTAGATGCTAAAATTTATATACCTTGCCAACGGAGAAGACCCCCTTTTTTATATCACCTCAAGTGACCTCCGTAATCGTGAGATGATCCCCAGTTCGTTAGAGTTTGTTAGGAGATGAAGTCATCCTCGATATTTCATGCAATAATCTTTTAAGGAATTTTTTTGTACCCTAGATGTACCTATTTTATTATTTATAGCTTGTATTTATAATGGGGACATGTCATCATAATTGAAGAAGCTTATAGAAGATATTTCCTACCAAATATTCTATTAAGTATGTCTCGATCGGTTGTTCAAACCAGTCGTATATACTGTCAAGAATGCCTCCTGCTGAATATGTCTAGCTCGGTCGTTCAAGCTGGCCGTATATATTGTTTAAACTACCTCTTGTTGAATATGTCTCAGCTGGTCGTTCAAGCCGGTCGTATATATTGTTGAAAATGTTTTTTGTTAAATATGTCTCAGTCGGTCGTTCAAGTCGGTAATATATAATGTTTAGACTGCCTCCTGTTGAATATGTTTTGACCGGTCGTTCAAGTCGATTGTATCTATTGTTAACAATGCTTTCTGTTGAACATGTCTTTTATGCTCGGGCAGGTTTTGTAGGCCGGTCAAGCTTATATGATCATGTGGATTTTTGCTCGGCCTGCACTCAACCGTCAATATGCTAACAATCTTATATAAGGCTAAATGTGTTTATGTTTGGGCGAGCTTATATGAGCATGTGGGTACTTGCTCGATCTGCGATCGACCGGTAATATTTTGAGAATATTATATAAGGTTAAATGCTTTTACGCTCGGGCGGGCTTTGTCTGACCGAGCATATACGAGCACGTGGGTGCTCACTCGGCCTGCACTCGATCGATAATATGCTGAGGATATTATATAAGGTTGAATGCCTTTATGCTCGGGTGGACTTTACAACCCGGTCAAGCATATATCAGCACGTGGGTGCTCGCTTGGCCTGCAATCGATCGGTAATTTGCTATGAATCTTATATAATGATAAATGTCTTTATGCTCAAACGAGCTTTGTTCGACCGAACATATATGAGCACGTGGGTGCTTACTCGACCTGCGATCGACTGGTAAGACGCTTATATATATATATATATATATATATATATATATATATATATATATATATATATATATACCATTATGCTCGAGCGGGCTTTTAACTCGATTGAGCATATAAGAGTACGGGGGTACTCGCTTGGCCTGCGGTCAGCCGGTAATATTCTGAAAATCTTATATAAGGCTAAATGCCTTTATGTTCGAGTGGGCTTTGCCCGACCGAGCGTATATGAGCATATGGGTGTTCTCTCGGCCTGCAGTCGGTCGGTAATATGTTAAGAGTTATATATAAGATTAAATGTCTTTATGCTTGAGCGTGCTTTTATCCGGTCTAGCATATACAAGCACGTGGGCGCTCGATCGGTCTGCGGTCGGCCGGTAATATGCTAAGAATCTTATATAAGGCTAAATGTCTTTATACTCGGGCAGGCTTTGTCCAATCGAGCATATATGAGCACGTGGGCGCTCACTTAGCTAAAGAGACCGGTTATATACCTTTCCTATCTCTCTGGACCTAAACTCCTTCACTCGCTTGACTGATCTATTATAACCCGTATCACTAGGGATCAACACAAATTCACTAATATCAAGTTCAAAAATTTAGGTTTAGTTGTATTTGGAAATAACAGTAAATTAAAGGTAATTGGTAGGGGTGAACATTCGGTTAATTCGGTCCATAAATTAACCGAATTAACCGAAAATCGATTTAGTGTTGGCTAACCGAATCAAATCAAAGTTTTATTAAAATTGAATTAACCGAATTAGTTATTTCAATTAACACGGAATTAACTAAATTTATTTAAAATAATAATAAAAAGAATTTATAGAAAATTAATATCAAATTAACTGAATTAACCGAATGTTCACCCCTAGTAATTGGTACAGGGGAAATTTAATTACAATTAAGTATATCAATTAAAAAGGTGTTATTTGTTGAACATTTTCATTATAATTTGTCTAGTAAAAATCAATTATGTGATTGTAGATTTAAAGTAAAATTCTTATCTTCTGAATTTAAAGTAAATTTTTTATCTTCTGAATGTCAAATAAGTTATAATAACAAGTTATATTATTGAAAGAATTTAGAAATAAAAATATTTATTTAATAAATCTACTAAAAGTTTCACACAATTGTCTTTTCACATGACACGAAGAAACATGGTTGTGGCATAGGAGACTAACTCACACCCATGTTAGAAAATTACTTAAATTAAACAAAATTAGTTTAGTTGGAGGTTTGCCTAAATTAGGAACCCCCAGAATAAAATATGTAACCTTTGTCAACAAGGAAAACAAATTAAATTAACTCATAAATTAACTAATTAAAATAGAAATAATAAAATACTTAAATTATTACATTTAAATTTATTTAACTCTCATAGAGTAAAATCACTAAATAAAAGCCTTTACTGCTTAATTATAATATATAACTACTCCAAATACACTTGGATTAAATTCTTAACTCAGAAATATGAAACCTTTGAAATATTTAGTAATTTATGCAAACAAATAGAAAATGAAAAAAAATAAAAAAAAATAGAATTGATAATTGAGGTGAATTTAAGAATCAAAATTTTATAATTTTTTGTTTAGAAAATGGTTATATCATGAGTTTTTATGCCCCAAGACTCCACAACAAAATGATCTAGTAGAATATAAAAAAATAGAACCTTACAAGAAGCTACAAGAATAATGTTATATGAATATAATTTACCTTAATATGTTTGGACTTAAGCTATTAATAAAACTTGTTATATCTAAAACAGAATCATAATCAACAAATTTCTAAATAAAACAACTTATGAAATTTATTTTAATAAAATTCTAAACTTAAAATACTTTAAAGTATTTTGATGTAATGTGCATATTTTAAACCTTAAAAATTACTTAGGAAAATTCACCTAAAAAATTAACAAGAAATTTTTCTTGGATATTCATCTACAAATAGAGCCTATAGAGTTTGATACGGGTTATAAGGATCGGATCCTGTACAATAATGTGAAAAGAGATGGAGAAGAAAGAAGAAGCAGGGAGACTCGGGTGAAATAGATACGCTTGGTAAACAAATCCCGATCGAGAATGTAGGATTGGCTGGACTAAAACCGACTAAGGGCACAATGTATGCAGATATGCTTGGTAGGCAAAGCTCGCCTGAGCATGGAGTACCAGACGAACTGAAATAGGTGAAATACTAGCATGCGCACGTACGACAGGCTGGCGAGCCTCGATCGAGCATTCAATCCCGATCGAGAATATAAGCTCGATCGAGAATGCAAGCCCAATTGAACTAAAACAAACAAAGGACTAGCGCGTTTAGATATGTTCGACAGTCAAGGTTCGACCAAGCATAAAGGACTTGTTAAACTAATGCTACAGAGTGCCAATGCACCTTGGAACGCTCAGTAGGCAAAGCCCGTCCGAGCTTAAAGGTATGCATTCCTAAGTAATCTCTATCATATAACCAGCCAAGTGAAGACCGATTGCGTATCAAAAGGCTCAACATGATTCGGTAGGCAAAGCCCAGTCGAGCATAAACACAATATAAATATAACACACTCGATAGTAGAAGCCCGACAAAGCAAGAACATAACCCGCTCGGTAATATAATCTCGGGTGGGCGAACAGACATATAACCTACTAAGGTTATCAGACCGAGCTCGGCTTGGAAATATCTGGTCGAGCATAGGCATAATACGCTCGATAATAGAATCCCAGGCGGGCATATAGACACACATTTTTCTAAAGCTATTAGTATAAGATCGACTTGGTAAAATCCGGCCGGGCATAAATAACCTTGTTACATCCTTTACATATACTTGACCAAAATTAGTTTAACAGAAAATATTCTCAATATACAAATACATTTGTTATATTAATGATATGTGAACAATATGTGATTATATGACAACCTGTTTCATTTGGCGGGAAATATTTCTAAAGACTTCTATAGGTGAATTAAACGACAAAGAAGGTACATCTGGGTTATAAAAAAATTCCTTGAACTATTATTGCAGATGATGTCATCTCCTAACAAACTCTAACGAACCGAGGTCCACCTCATGGCTGCGGAGGTTATATGAGATGGTATAAAAAGGGGAATCCACTCCGTTGGCCAGGCAAGGTGAACATCATCACTCAAAACCTAATTCCACTTCAGTTTTACTTTTCTTCTTCCTTTTCCTTCATCTTTCAACGAGAGAACTGACTTGAGTGTCGGAGACCTAGCCAAGGATTCCCATCCTCGGTCTTAGGTCACTAATGCTTTGTTGGCGGATTTCGTGGTGCGCAGGCGAGGTTCTCTCTAGCAGATATGCTTTGCCGGAGTTCTTCATCAGATCTAGTTCGCCGGACTTCATCCTCTTCAAATCTACTTCATTGGAGGTCTCATTCTTCAAATTTACAATACTGGGATCTTCTTCATCATCCCTCGGAGTCTCACCGGAGATCCACCGCACCAAAGCTTCTTCAGCTTCTCAGGACTCATCTTCTTCGCCATCTTCATCCATCAGAGCACCAGTGCTTCATCTCGTTGGATTTAAATAGGATCAAATTTGACGTCGTCTATGGGAACTTTCACCTGAATCTAAATCTTCGCAATGGAGGACGCTGAAAAAACCCACACTGTCACTTTAACTCAAGGAGATCTGGAATTACTCATTGCTGCATGAGTACAAAAAATTTTCAACAACAGCAACAAACTAATACTAAGAACGATACCCATGGTGGTAAATCCAGCCATCTCTACAACTAATCCTCAAAGGGAAAGAGGTATGGATGAGGAAGATAATACTTACATACCTCCTGTTATTGTATCTCCAACTCGTTGTCCCCGGGCCTTTTTCCGTACTCCTATCGAAGAAGGAGGATGTCGACCAATGCTTCTGGAATCTTCTATCGATGCACTAGTAAGGGACAAGCGTAAGGGGAAAATAGTGGCTAGCAATAGTTCCCCTGAGAGAATAGTCACTCCTTTCTCTCATAGGGTACTGGATGATCCCTTAATTAAATATTATCAGAACCTAAACATGAGAGAATACTCTGGAACAACAGATCAAGAGGATCATCTACTCAAGTTTGAGAACGCAACTCTGTTACAACAATTCACTAATGGAGTCGAGTGCCGAATGTTCCTAACCACCTTCAGAGGTGCCGCTTAGAGTGTTGGGTTCTTCGGGCCGCGAAAACCGTTTTTTCGCGTCGCGGAAACCCCGAGTCACCCAAAGCCGTAGATCCGTGCAAAGATTCGTAAACAAAAATTTTTCGAAAAACCTTTTCTTGTACGAGTTTGTAAAACCTTTAGATCTACACTAGATAAGGTTTATACCTTCGAAGCGTGCCTTTCGCGTTCCCACTCGTCCAAAGGTGCCGGATCTCTAGACCGTCAAGTGTACGGTCCTCTAGAAGTATCCACACGAACAATCCTTGATGGAGAAGACCAAACAAAGGTGTGCTAGCACCTTGTCTTGTTCGGCCAAGAGAGGAGGAGAGGGAGAAGCGAGACCTCTAGAGGAAGAAGATGACTTAATCACACTTGAATGAAAAATGAATATTTTCATTCCCCACTAGAGTGGTCGGCCACATCTTGGAGGTGTAACTCCCCACATTAATTCCAATTAATGTGGAGACCATTAAGAGTTGTAACCCCCATGAGGTGACACTCTAGGATGATGTGGATCAACACCATTGGTCCACATCTTGCCACCTCACTCAATGACATGACAACAAGTGTAACCTCCTCATTTAATGTGGGCCGGCCACATTAAATGCTATGGAGGCTTGTAACCTCCATGAGGTGGCACACATTGATGATGTGGAGCAATCCTATTGGTCCACATCTTGCCAACTCACTAGTGATGTGGCAAAAAGTCAAGTCAAACATGACTTTTTCTCTTCCTCTCAAATCAAGTCAAACTTGATCTAATCTTCTCATGGTTGATCTAATCCAACCATATAATTCAAGCCAACTTAATATAATGAATCTAATTCATTAAAATAAGTTGATTTAATGAGTCATAATCTAAATTAGACTCATTAAATACATGAATCAACTTGAGTCCAACTCAATTAGCCCAATTTGGATTACTCTTAATCCAATATGATTCATCAAATGAATCTAATCCTCTTGGTTCATCATATGAACCAAATCTCCATCTAATTGTCCTTAGTGTGTGACCCTATAGGTTCTTGTAACGTTGGCGATGCCCTAAACCCATTTAGGAGCATAAGTAATGAGCGGTATCTAGCAACACATCATTACTACCCAAGTTACAAGAATGTCGAGATCCGACATCACCTTGTGACTACCAATTGTGACTACTCACAAAATAATGACAAGTGTCCTTCTATCATAGACATCTAGATTGATCAATATGAGGCATAGACCGTGTCATCCTCTAATCAATCTAAATCTTGAACTCCAAGTAGACTCACTCGATCAAATGAGCTCAACATCTAATGTTGACTCATTTGGGCATGGCCATGCACTTAGTGGTCTCACTCTATCAAGAATACCGATGTCGCTCCCGTCATATGGGAGGGATAGATCCCATCTACATCACTCACATCCCTCTACATAATTCGTTATATACCCAGTAATCGCCTTTATAGTCCACCCAGTTACGGGTGACGTTTGACGAAACCAAAGTACATAACTCCTTTGTTAGTTAGAGCCCTAGAGCCAATCATTTGATGATTGTATGGACTCATGTATATCATATTCTTGTATATTAATAAAGGCATTTGTTTGGTTATTATACTTATTTATATTAGTGCCAAATAGACTAAGTATAATAGCGTCCTTGAGTAGAAGGTTCATACCTATATCAATCGATTAGTTGAATCGATAGTGAGATGATATAGGGAACACTACTCTAAATCATTCCTAGTCGAGTATTAGCATTCAGGGACAATGTTAATACAATAAGACTAGCATGTAGGTCAGCTCGATGACTTGATCTCACAAGTCGATATAGATATCAGTCGACACGTGGGTATGCATTAGAGAATGTATATTGAATGACCCATGAGAAAGTATCATGGATCGTTATATG
The DNA here is from genome assembly GCF_018446385.1 of Zingiber officinale. Taxonomy (NCBI): domain Eukaryota; kingdom Viridiplantae; phylum Streptophyta; class Magnoliopsida; order Zingiberales; family Zingiberaceae; genus Zingiber; species Zingiber officinale. Next base: position 62,067,705 of record NC_055988.1, on the reverse strand, counting down.
AGTGTCATATACTTTCTCGTGGCTATTAGTATGACTATTAGTTCTTAGACCGAAGTCACCATGGATCCCTACATAAGGAGTTATGTACTTTAGTTTAGTCAAACGTCACCCGTGGACTATAAAGGCGATTCTTGGGTATGTAACGAATTATGCAGAGGATGTGAGTGATGTAGATGGGATCTATCCTCCCATATGACGGGAGCGACATCGCTATTCTTGATAGAGTGAGACCACTAAGCGCTGCCCAAATGAGTCAACATTAGATGTTGAGCTCATTTGATCGAGTGAGTCTAACTGGAGTTAGATTTAGATTGATTAGAGGATGACGTCTATGCCTCGTATTGATCAATCTAGATGTCTAGGATAGAAGGACACTTGTCATTATTTTGTGAGTAGTCACAAGGTGATGTCGGATCTCGACATTCTTGTAACTTGGGTAGTAATGATGTGTTGCTAGATACCGCTCATTACTTATGCTCCTAAATGGGTTTAGGGTATTGCCAACGTTACAAGAACCTATAGGGTCACACACTTAGGACAATTAGGTGGAGATTAGGTTCATATGATGAACCAAGAGGATTAGATTCATTTGATGAATCAAATTGGAGTAAGAGTAATCCTAATTGGGCTAACTTGAGTTCGACTCAAGTTGATTCATGTGTTAAATGAGTCTAATTTAGATTTTGACTCATTGAATCAATTTAATTTAATGAATTAGATTCATTATATTAAGTTGGCTCGAATCAAATGGTTGGATTAGATCCACCATGGTAGAGATTGAGTCAAGTTTGACTTGACTTGAGAAGGAAGACCAAAGGTTAATTTTGACTTGACCTTTTTGCCACCTCATTGGTGAGTTGGCATTAGGTGGACCAATAATGATGTTCCACATCATCATGGGTGTCACCTCATGGAAGTAACAAAGCCACTCTCTTAATGGCTTCATATTAATTGCAATTAATGCAATTAATGTGATTTTATGGTTTCATATTAATTGCAATTAATGCAATTAATGTGAATTTTGAAATGTGGCCGCCCACTTGGTTTTGGGTGGAAAAATTTATTTTTCATTCACTTGTGTGCATCTTCCTCCTTCTCTCTCTCAAGCTCTCCCTCTCCCTCTCCTTGGCCGAACCACATAGGTGCTAGCACACCTTGGTTTTGGTCATCTCCATCTAGTGTGTCCGTGTGGATACTTCTAGAGGACCGGCTTGACGGTCTTGAGATCCGGCATCATTTGGACGAGCGGGAACGCGAAGGGCACGCATCAAGGGTAAACACTTTTTCCTCGTAGATCTAAGTAGTAGATCAGTTTTTGAACTCGTACAAGAAATAGTTTTTCGAATTTTATATACGAATCTTTGCACGGATCTACGGCTTTGGGTCCTTCGGGCGTTGCGAAAAGCGGTTTTCGCGGCTCGAAGAACCCAACAATGGTATCGAGCCACGTGCAAGACTTGTACGAGTTAGTTTTTGGTTTTGAAAACAAAAGATTCTATGATTTTCTGTAAAAATTCAAGTTTTATGTTTTTATGGGTAATTTTTCCTTATAGGCGAAGCACAAGTGTCTCGGCACTTGTAGGCTTCGACTATCGGGAAGAATTTTCCCAAACGACTTCGTTCGACCCAAAATCTTTTGGGACAGCGGACTCGGGTGCCTTTAGATCGCAACGGAGCAACTCACGATGGTTAGATCGTGGGTAGGGGCGCTGCCCCTAACCGGATTTGCTCATGATCGAACCCGAAATCGCTAAAAGCGAACCCGTCGGGAAGATTTTTCCGAAACGGTAATGTCTCGGCCCAAATCGTTTTGGGACAGCGGGTTTAGGCGCTGTTGGATCACAAAGGAACCCTCGCGATAGTTAGATCGCGGGTAGGGGCGCTGCCCCTGGGCCCCGCAAGGGGATTCAAACCGCTAAACGGGACCGCCGGGAAATTTTACTTGTAAAATTATAAAAATTAATTTTAAAATTATAGAAAATTATGAAAATATATAATTTTGAATTACATATATTAATTTGTGATAGTCATGGCCCAAAGCCCAATATGATTGGTTGTGTTGTAATTCATAATACGGCCTGCGTGCCGTGATGTGTTTTCGCGTGTTGTATTTATTTTATTATTCGCGACCTGCGCGTCGTGCCTCGTCTTTTATTCTTGTTGTAAATTAGATTTAGACTCGAATGTAACTCGAGTTTCAAATTGTAATGTACAAATTGGAGCGGTGGAGGGTCCACACGAGACGAAAGGTGGTCAAAGGGAGGCGCTTGGAGAAGCTGTTGACCCTAGGTTGACCAATCGATCTTCTCATTGGCTTGAGAAGATCGTAGTAGGGCCATGACTAAATCACAAATAGATTAATTAATTAATTATTATGTATTTGATGCATGTTTAATAATTAATTAATTAATTAGTGCCTTATGATTAGATTAGATCTAAGTCGTGCACATGATGCACCCTTGCGATTAGATTAGATCTAAGTCGTGCACAAGATGCATTCTTCTCGATTAGATTAGATCTAGATCGAACCAACTCTAAAATGCCTAACCATGCCGTGATACCTATCACTACCTCGATCACATGTATTGTTGAATCTGCCAAAGCAGAGCAATACATATTATCTTGGTAGGGTACGGAGGGACAATCTTGGTCCCGTCTATCAACGCATGGGTGAATAAAAACTCAATTAGATTGAGTATTCATAGTTACTCGGTTGGATCGAGTCAACTATAGGCATTCTTCCAATAGTTGGAAAGATAGGTCAAAATCACATCTATATTAACTCTCGGGCGTATTAGCCAAAGCTAACTCGAGTTTTAATATAAATGCGGATATTGATTCTATAAACAAGAGTTGCATAGAGATGTAATTGGTAATCGTTACCTACCGATCATACTAAGCCTTGGGCGTATTAGCCAAAGCTAACTCAAGGGTTAGTATGATGTGGATCTTGTCCCACAAGAATTATAGAATTCAGTGGGAGCATCATTTAATTAAAAGCCCTAATTAAATGATTTTTAAAAGAATATGATATTTATTTCTGCAAATTTTTCTGTTGTAGATAACCATGACGTCAAATACGAACATTTTCTCTCTGCGATCTGCCCTTAAGAAGGACAAGCTCAACGGAGCAAATTTCCTGGACTGGTACAGGAACCTGAGAATAGTTCTCACCCAAGAACGTAAACTGTACATTCTGGAGGCTCCTCCTGCCACTGCCACACGAGCGGACCGAGAAGCTTACAAGAAGCATCAAGATGACGCATTAGATGTGTCTTGTCTTATGTTCGCGACCATGAACTCTGAGCTTCAGAAGCAACATGAGTTGATGAGCGCTTACGATATGGTTGAACATCTTTGTCACCTAAATCAAGGAAAAGCAAGGCACTGGAAGAGGAACTCCAAAGAATACGGAAGATCTTAAGAAGAAGAGAAATAATATTTCTACTTGAAATGTTATAGAAGTCAACCTCTATTTCTTCATCGTGGGTATTAGATCTGGATGTGCTTCGCACATTTGTACTAATGTACAATCGCTGAGGAAGCAGGGCATTGACGAAGGGTGAGATAGACCTACGGTAGGCAATGGAGCACGGGTTCTATTGTTGTAGGGACTTACTTCTATCTCTGCCCTCAGGGCTTGTACTAGATTTAGATGATTGTTGTTATGTGCTGCTCTTACTAAGAACATAGTTTCAGTTTCTTGTTTAGACAAGAAAGGATACTCTTTTATAATAAAAGACAAATGTTGTTCTGTTTATTTGAAAGATATGTTCTATTGTAGTGCACCACTAATAAACGGACTCTATATTCTAGACCTTGAGAGCCCTATCTATAACATTAGTACCAAGAGGTTCAAGTCAATTGACATGAACCAAACCTACCTCTGGCACTGTCGCTTAGGTCATATAAATGACAAGCGCTTATCCCAGCTCCATAAGGATGGTTTGCTGGACTCATTTGATTTAGAATCATATGAGATATGCGAGTCATGCCTACGAGGCAAGATGACCAAGACCCCCTTTAGTGGGCATAGCGAGAGAGCAACTGATTTGTTAAGACTCATACATAGTGATGTATGTGGCCCTTTCAATGTTGCTGCTAGAGGCGGTTATAGATACTTCATCACATTTACTGATGATTTTAGTAGATACGGTTATGTGTACTTGATGACACATAAGTCTGAATCCTTTGAAAAGTTCAAAGAATTCAAGAATGAAGTACAGAACCAGCTTGGCAAGAGTATTAAGGTACTTCGATCAGATCGAGGTGGTGAATACTTAAGCCATGAGTTTCGTGACTACTTAGCTGAGTGTGAGATTTTATCTCAACTCACTCCTCCTCGAACACCACAGTGGAATGGTGTATCCGAAAGGAGGAATCGTACCTTATTAGATATGGTACGATCTATGATGAGTCACATCTTCCGACATATCTATGGGGATATGCTCTAGACACGCCTTTCATACTCAACCGAGTTCCATCAAGGGCGTGATAAAGACACCATATAGGATATGGTGGGAGAGATGCCTGTGTCTTTCATGAGGATTTGGGGTTGTGAGGCTTACGTTGGGCGTCGAGTCTCGGACAAGTTAGGACCCAATCCGACAAGTGTTATTCATCGGATATCCCAGGAAACTAAGGATATTACTTCTACATTCCCAGTCGAGTTGTGGCAAAGATCGGGGTCTTTCTAGAAAGGGATTTTGTTTCTAGAAAGACTAGTGGAGCACGTTCGATCTTGAAGAAGTTCAAGATTCGAACAATAACTGATGCCTCGATGGAAATTGAACCGGAACCACAAAGTGTTGTGGATGATGTTGTTCCACAGGGTTGAGGAACAACAACCAATTCAAGTAGACATACCTCTTGGCAGGTCCGATAGGTACGTCGTCAGGCTGAGAGATACTCATTTCTCTTGTCGACCATGATGACATTGTGCTCATAGAGGATGAGCCTACCACCTATCAAGAAGCCGTGATGAGACCGTTAGAAATGGCTAGAAGCCATGAGATCGAGATAGAATCCATGTACACCGACCAAGTATGGACTTTGGTTGATCCACTGAAGGGTAAAACCCATTGGGTGCAAGTGGGTCTTTAAGAGAAAGACCGACATGGATGGACTTATCTATAAGGGTCGCTTGGTAGCTAAAGGTTTCAAGCGATTCATGGTATTGACTATGATGAAACCTTTTCTCCGGTGGCGATGTTTAAGTTCATTCGGATCATGCTTGCTATTCAACCTACCATGACTATGAGATATGGCAAATGGATGTCAAAACCGCGTTTCTGGAAACCTACTAGGATGTGTACATGACACAACCCGAGGGTTTTGTAGATCCACAATAGTATGCAAGCTGCATAGGTCCATTAATGGACTAAAGCAAGCTTCTCGGGGAATCTTGATTCGATGATGCGATCAACAGTTTGGTTTCATCAAGAATGAAGATGAGCCTTGTGTCTACAAGAAGGTTGTAGGGGACATAGTTGTCTTCCTCATACTGTATGTGGATGACATACTACTCATTGGGAAGGACATCCCTATGCTTCATCTGTCAAGACATGGCTAGGGAGTTGCTTCTCAATGAAGGACTTAGTGAGGCATCTCGTATTCTTGGGATACGGATCTATAGAGATAGATCTAAGAGATTGCTTGCCTAAGTCAGTACATATATTGACAAGGTACTCCATGTAGAATTCCAAGAAGGATTTCTGGATGTCACATGGCGTGAGTCTTCGAAGACTCAAGGTCCCTCTTCTAGAGAGAGAGAGACCGCATGGATCGGATCCTTATGCCTCGGCCATAGGATCGATCATGTACGCCATGCTTGTACTCGACCGATGTCTCGTATGCTTTGAGCATGACGAGCAGATCCAGGTGAAAGTCATGGATAGCGGTCAAGAATATTCTTAAGTACTTACGAAGGACTAAAGAATATTTCTTGATATATGGAGGCAATAATGAGCTAGCGTAAAGGGTTACGGTGATGCCACTTCCAGACCGATCGGGATGATTACCGATCGCGATCGGGTTCGTATTTTGCATTAATGGTGGTGCTGTCACCTGGAAGAGTTCGAGCGGGATATGGTAGCTGATTCTACAACGAAGCCGAGTATATTGCTGCATTAGAGGCAGCAAAGGAGGCGTTTGGATCCGCAAGTTCATCATGAACTTGGGGTGGTTCTAGCATCGTGACCAGTTGAGCTCTATTGTGACAACAATGGAGCTATAGCACAGGCGAAGGAACCTCGATCACACCAACGGACCAAGCACATACTACGGCGCTTCCATCTCATTCGAGAGATTATCGATAGAGGAGATGTGAAGATTTGCAGAGTACCTACAGAGGCTAACATCGCAGATCCCTTGACCAAGGCTTTGGCACAGAGGAAGCATGATGGTCACACTAGGTCTTTAGGCCTTAGAGCCTATACTGATTGACACTAGTGCTAGTGGGAGATTGTTAGTTAGAGCCCTAGAGCCAATCATTTGATGATTGTATGGACTCATGTATATCATATTCTTGTATATTAATAAAGACATTTGTTTGGTTATTATACTTATTTATATTAGTGCCAAATAGACTAAGTATAATAGCGTCCTTGAGTAGAAGGTTCATACCTATATCAATCGATTAGTTGAATCGATAGTGAGATGATATAGGGAACACTACTCTAAATCATTCCTAGTCGAGTATTAGCATTCAGGGACAATGTTAATACAATAAGACTAGCATGTAGGTCAGCTCGATGACTTGATCTCACAAGTCATGGATATAGAGATATCAAGCTGACACATGGGTATGCATTAGAGAATGTATATTGAATGACCCGCCATGAGAAAGTATCATGGATCGTTATATGAGTGTCATATACTTTCTCATGTGGCTATTAGTATGACTATTAGTTCTTAGACCTGAAGTTACCATGGATCCCTACATAAGGAGTTATGTACTTTAGTTTCGTCAAACGTCACCCGTAACTGGGTGGACTATAAAGGCGATTACTAGTATGTAACGAATTATGCAGAGGGATGTGAGTGATGTAGATGGGATCTATCCCTCCCATATGACGGGAGCGACATCGCTATTCTTGATAGAGTGAGACCACTAAGCGCATGGCCATGCCCAAATGAGTCAACATTAGATGTTGAGCTCATTTGATCGAGTGAGTCTAACTTGGAGTTCAAGATTTAGATTGATTAGAGGATGACACGGTCTATGCCTCATATTGATCAATCTAGATGTCTAGGATAGAAGGACACTTGTCATTATTTTGTGAGTAGTCACAAGGTGATGTCGGATCTCGACATTCTTGTAACTTGGGTAGTAATGATGTGTTGCTAGATACCGCTCATTACTTATGCTCCTAAATGGGTTTAGGGCATTGCCAACGTTACAAGAACCTATAGGGTCACACACTTAGGACAATTAGGTGGAGATTAGGTTCATATGATGAACCAAGAGGATTAGATTCATTTGATGAATCAAATTGGATTAAGAGTAATCCTAATTGGGCTAACTTGAGTTCGACTCAAGTTGATTCATGTGTTAAATGAGTCTAATTTAGATTTTGACTCATTGAATCAATTTAATTTAATGAATTAGATTCATTATATTAAGTTGGCTCGAATCAAATGGTTGGATTAGATCCACCATGGTAGAGATTGAGTCAAGTTTGACTTGACTTGAGAAGGAAGACCAAAGGTTAATTTTGACTTGACCTTTTTGCCACCTCATTGGTGAGTTGGCATTAGGTGGACCAATAATGATGTTCCACATCATCATGGGTGTCACCTCATGGAAGTAACAAAGCCACTCTCTTAATGGCTTCATATTAATTGCAATTAATGTGATTTTATGGTTTCATATTAATTGCAATTAATGCAATTAATGTGAATTTTGAAATGTGGCCGCCCACTTGGTTTTTGGGTGGAAAAATTTATTTTTCATTCACTTGTGTGCATCTTCCTCCTTCTCTCTCTCAAGCTCTCCCTCTCCCTCTCCTCCCTTGGCCAAACCACATAGGTGCTAGCACACCTTGGTTTTTGGTCATCTCCATCTAGTGTGTCCGTGTGGATACTTCTAGAGGACCGGCGCTTGACGGTCTTGAGATCCGGCATCATTTGGACGAGCGGGAACGCGAAGGGCATCGCATCAAGGGTAAACACTTTTTCCTCATAGATCTAAGTAGTAGATCAGTTTTTGAACTCGTACAAGAAATAGTTTTTCGAATTTTTATACGAATCTTTGCACGGATCTACGGCTTTGGGTCCTTCGGGGTTTCCGCGACGCGAAAAAGCGGTTTTCGCGGCTCGAAGAACCCAACATCCTTATGTAGGGATCCATGGTGACTTCAGGTCTAAGGACTAATAGTCATACTAATAGTCACATGAGAAAGTATATGACACTCATATAACGATCCATGATACTTTCTCATGGCGGGTCATTCAGTATACATTCTCTAATGCATACCCATGTGTCAGCTTGATATCTCTATATCCATGACTTGTGAGATCAAGTCATCGAGCTGACCTACATGCTAGTCTTATTGTATTAACATTGTCCCTGAATGTTAATACTCGACTAGGAATGATTTAGAGTAGTGTTCCCTATATCATCTCACTATCGATTCAACTAATCGATTGATATAGGTATGAACCTTCTACTCAAGGACGCTATTATACTTAGTCTATTTGGCACTAATATAAATAAGTATAATAACCAAACAAATGCCTTTATTAATATACAAGAATATGATATACATGAGTCCATACAATCATCAAATGATTGGCTCTAGGGCTCTAACTAACATAGAGGTGGTTCAAAAGGTTATTAGTGAACTCTATTTGGCATTTCAAGGACTTCAAGAAAGTATTTCTCCACCATTTCTCTAGTAAAAAGAGATATCAAAAGACTCCGTGGAGTCTTTTCTCTATTAAACAGAGGTCCAAAGAAAGTATTAGGGCTTATATTAAAATAATTAATCAAGTGGCTATTGATTTTCCTTCTGCCACTACTGAAATTCTGGTGAGTGTCTTTTCTCAAGGTCTCAATGATAGTGACTTCTTCAAGGATCTGGTGAGAAATCCTCTCATCAACTTTGATTTATTAATTAAAAGAGCTACTGAATTCATTAATTTTAAGGAAGCTCAAGTTGCTCGTAAGGAGGACATTCAACCTAAGCCTACTCCAGTTAATGAACGTCCTATGACTCCTGTTCAACCCCCCAGAGGACTGCAAGCAGGTCCTACACATCATCCACCTGAGCCACAACTGCAAGCAGTTCAGCATGTGGAGATGCCGCAGTCAGCTCCACGAAGATGGTGTACGTATCATATGACTAACACCCACAACATAGAGAATTGTTTTTCTTTGAAGAATCAGCAAATGAGTAATGCTCGGTATCGTCGACGTGCTCCATTTCTTAATCAGCCATCTTATCCATGACAGAACTCCTCAAACTGGAATATAGAACAACTGAACCACAATCTGCAGTGTTACAACTCCCTGCCTGGCAAACACAGGTACAAACGCCGCGAGCGGATGCAACAAGAACCATCCTCCGCTCGACAAGAAGAAAATAGAAGTAATGCCTCCCCGGGCAATATTAACATGATAGCAAGAGGACCCACCGATGGTGACTCAAACTGGGCGAGAAAATCACACACTCGGAGATTTGAGATTCATGTAATCATGTGTAGCCAAGAGAGGGTGGACGGACCTGAAATCAACTTTGGGCCCAGAGATCTAGAAGGGTGGAAATATCCCATGATGATGCATTGATCATTAAAGTTGTTATAGGTAACTATAATATTTCACATGCTTTTATTGATATAGGAAGTTCTGTTAATATTATCTTTAAGAAGGCTTTTGATCAACTACAGATCGACCCGAGCAAGCTGCAACCTATGGTGACTCCTTTATATAGTTTCACTAGGAATGAGGTACAGTCGTTAGGTCATATCAAGCTGGCCATATCTTTAGGGGAGGAATCTCTGATGAGGACGAGGCGATCCTACTTCATGGTGGTGGATGCGCCTTCCGCTTACAATGTTATACTGGGTCAACCTGCTTTGAATGAGTTCAAGGCAATCGATTCTACTTTTTGTCAGAAGATTAAATTCCCTGTAGACAATCAAGTGGGGGAAGTTAAAGGAGATCAACTAACTGCACGAAAATGCTATGTGAAGATCATTAAAATAGAAGCTAATGCAACCAGAAAAATTCAGAGGATGAAGGTCAACACTATTCAAGAAAAAACTATCGTTCTGGTTTATGAGGAGAACGAGGAGATACAAATCCAGGCCAATCGGCCAGAAGCTATACTTATATAGCGTCTGACCTAAATCTTCAACTCAAAACCGAGCTGGTGCAATGCTTAGTTCGCAACAATGATGTATTTGCATGGACACCCAAGGAGGTGACGGGCGTATCTCCTCTTGTGATGGAACATTCACTTCACGTGCATCTGGATGCTTGGCCGGTTAAACAAAGGAAGAGGGATTTCGGAGCTGATCAGAATATAATCATCAAGGAGGAAGTAAATAAATTACTAGAAGCAAGTTATATTCCAGAAGTTTCATTCCCCAGTTGGTTGACCAATGTTGTCTTGGTCTCTAAACTAGGGAACAAGTGGCTAGTGTGCATTGATTTTCGGGATCTTAACAAAACTTGCCCGAAAGACTATTATCCTCTTGCTCGGATTGATCAATTGGTGGATTCTATAGCTGGGTGTGAATTCATTTGCATGTTAGACGCCTATCAGGGATATCATCAAGTCCCACTTGTAAAGGAGGATCAAGGAAGGTTAGTTTCATAACAGCTGAAGGTACTTATTGCTATAATGTTGTGCCTTTTGGATTAAAGAATGCAGGAGCTACTTATCAAAGGCTCATGAACAAGGTTTTCAAGAAACAGATTAGGAGAAATATGGAGGTTTATGTGGATGATATACTTATCAAATCCCTTCAAGCTTCTAACTTATGCAAAGATGTGGAGGAAACTTATAGAACCATGCGGTAATATGGACTCAAGTTCAATCCTTGCAAATGTTTATTCGGAGCTTAAAGTGGCAAGTTCCTGGGATACATGATAACTGAGCGGGGAATAAGGCTAACTCCAGCAAGGTTCGAGCGCTCCAAGACATGGCTCCCCCACGTTAACATGAAAGAAGCACAAAGGTTGACCGACCTGATCACGACGCTATCTCGCTTCATTTCTAGATCGACCAACCAAAGCTTCCCCTTCTTCAAGATACTAAGGAAGGCTACTAAATTCTAATGGGATGAGGAATGTGATCGAGCATTCCAAGAATTGAAAAATTATTTGTTAACTTTACTTGTATTAGCCAAGCCTGTAGTAAGAAAAACATTATGAGTTTACTTGTCAGCAAATGAGCATGCTATAGGCTCAGTTCTAGTAAGGCAAGAAGGGAAGGAACGACAACTTGTATACTTTTGAGTCATTTACTAAAAGGAGCCGAGTGTCGCTATACTGCACTCGAGAAGTTGGTTTATGGATTGGTGTTAGCAGCCAGAAGATTACGCCCCTATTTCTTATCACATGCAATTATAGTATTAACTAACAAAACTCTCGGTCGAGTTCTTCTTAATCCTGAAGCATCCGAGCGATTAATTAAATGGACGACGAAACTTAGTGAATCTGATATACAGTATCAACCTCGATCGGCAATTAAAGCAAACAAGCTCTGGCTGACTTTATAACAGAGATACAAGGCCCAGAGGAAGATGGAACTTGAAAAATATATGTGGATGAATCTTCTACTCAACAAGACAGTGACATTAGGATTCTTCTTATATCACCAAGGGATGATCGAATGCAACTTTCTATATGGTTAAATTATAGAGCCACTAATAATGAAGTAAAATATGAAGCACTGATTGCAGGGTTACAGGCCGCCTGACATGTAGGGGCCGCTCGAGTTTGGATGTATTCTGATTCCTAGCTAGCAGCACAACAGTTAACAGGTAATTTTGAAATCAATAATGAGCAGCTTAAATTATATGTCGAAGCATTTGACAAGTTAAAATTAGAGTTCCAAAAAGTAACTATACAGAAGATCCCTCGATCAGTAAATCAAGTGGCAGATGAGTTGGTGAGGAACAAAAAAATGATGGAATAGGCGAGAAGATAAGGGAAAATTGAGTAGACGGGATACGACAACAAAACCAATGAGAATGGAGGATTGGGGGATAAGTTGATTGAGAGGTATATAGAATAGACACCGACATCAACAAAGAAAGGATGTATAGGGAATCAGAAACCTAGTAAAGCTTGGTGATGGAGTCAAAGAAAGAGAGCAACAAGCTAACGATATGGATCATGGTCAACCCACATAAGTAGTCTTAGATGAGCTTAAAATGGTTAAGTAGTCTACATAAGTCTTTACTAAATGAGTTTTCTTTTGGCCTTTTAGGGTTTTTTGGTCACCTTATAGCTATAAATTAAGGGGGTGATGACCATGTTGGATTTTTCGGGTCGCAAAAATCGCTTTTTACGTTGCGGAACCCCGAAATCCCCGCCACCAGATCCGTGCGAAGTATTAAAATTTCATATACATGTTTTCTACTCCTAGATCTACACTAGATCTACAAGATCAAAGGGTATACCTTTGAAGTGAAGCCCTTCGCGTAATCCCGCTCGTCCTAGGTTCGCCGGATCTCGAGAGTATCAAGGTAGATACTCCTTACTCCTCTCTGCGTATCCACACAAACAAATTGATGGAGGAGAAACTTTAGAGTGTGCTAGCACTCTATGAAGTTTCAACCAAGGGTGGAGGAGAGGGAGAGAAGGAAGAGTTTGAGGAAGAAGAAGATAGAGTTACCACACAAAATGAAACTCCTCACAAGCACTAATGTGGCCGGCCACTTTTCATGAGGAGTTATATACTCCATGGAATTTCAAGAGTCAAAAACTCTTGATCTCCCTTATGAGGTGGCACACACATGTGCTAGCCTTGATGATGTGACACATCACCATTAGCCATTTAATGTCAACTCACCAATGAGGTGACAAATGGTCAAGTCAAACTTGACCCTTCATCTTCCTCTCAAGTTAAGTCAAACTTGACCACTTCTCTCCCTTGGTTAATCTAATATAACCATTGGTTCAAGTCAATTTTAATTTAATGAATCTCTATTCATTGAATTAAATTAATTAAATGAGTCTAAGTCCAAATTAGACTCACTTAATACATGAACCAAATTGAGTCCAACTCAATTAGCACAATTTGGATTACTCTTAATCCAATTTGGTTCATCACATGAATCTAATCCTCTAGGTTCATCAAATGAACCTAATCTCCATCTAATTGTCCTTTGTGTGTAACCCTATAGGTTCTTATAACGTTGGCAATACTCCTAAACCCATTTAGAAGCATAAGTAATGAGCGGTATCTAGCAACACATCATTACTACCCAAGTTATAAGAATGTTGAGATCCAACATCACCTTGTGACTACTAATTGTGACTCCTCACAAAATATGACAAGTGTCCTTCTATCCTTGACATCTAGATTGATCAATGTGAGGCATAGACCGTGTCATCCTCTAATCAATCTAAATCTTGAATCCCAAGTAGACTCACTTAATCAAATGAGCTCAATATCTCATATTGACTCATTTGGGCATGACCATGCACTTCGTGGTCTCACTCTATCAAGAATATCGATGTCACTCCCGTCATATAGGAGGGATAGATCTCATCTACATCACTCATATCCCTCTGCATAATTCGTTACATACCCAGTAATCACCTTTATAGTCCACCCAGTTACGGGTGACGTTTGACGAAGACAAAGTACGTAACTCCTTATGTAGGGAACCATGGTGACTTCAGGTCCAAGGACTAGTAGTCATACTAATAGCCACATGAGAAAGTATATGACACTCATATAACGATCCATGATACTTTCTCATGGTGGGTCATTCAGTATACATTCTCCAATGCATACCCATGTGTCAATTTGATATCTCCATATCCATGACTTGTGAGATCAAGTCATCGAGTTGACCTACATGCTAGTCTCGTCGCATTAACATTGTCCCTGAATGTTAATACTTGACTAGGATTGATTAAGAGTAGTGTTCCCTATATCATCTCACTATCGATTCAACCAATCGATTGATATAGGTAAGAACCTTCTACTCAAGGGCGCTATTATATTTTGTTATTTGACACCAATATAAGTAAGTATAATAACCAAAAACAAATGTCTTTATTTATATACAAGAATATGATACAACGAGTCCATACAACAATCATCAAATGATTGACTCTAGGGCTCTAACTAACAATCTCCCACTAGCACTAGTGTCAATCAGTGTAAGCTCTAAGCCCCAATGACCTAGTGTGACCATCATGCTTTCTCTGTACTAAAGCCTTGGTCAAGGGATCTGCGATGTTAGCCTCTGTAGGTACTCTGCAAATCTTCACATCTCCTCTCTCGATAATCTCTCGAATGAGATGGAAGCGCCGTAGTATGTGTTTGGTCCGTTGGTGTGAGCGAGGTTCCTTAGCCTGCGCAATTGCTCAATTGTTGTCACAATAGAGCTCAATAGGGTCAGCGATGCTAGGAACCACCCCAAGTTCAGTGATGAACTTGCGGATCAGCGCCTCCTTTGCCGATGCGGCAATATACTCGACCTCACTCGTAGAATCGCTACTATGTCTGCTTGAACTCTTCGACACAGCACCACCATTTATGCAAAACACGAACCACTGCGATCTATCATCGGTCTGGAAGGTGGCATCACTGTAACCCTTTACAGAGCTCATCATCGCCTCCATATATCAAGAAATATTCTTTAGTCCTTCTTAAGTACTTAAGAATATTCTTGACCATTATACCTGGATCTGACTGGTATCTGCTCATCATGCTCAAAGCATACGAGACATCAGGACGAGTACATAGCATGTCGTACATGATAGATCCTATAGCTGAGGCATAAGGGATCCGATCCATGCGGTCTCTCTCCTCTCTAGAAGAGGAACCTTGAGTCTTCGAAAGACTCACGCCATGTGACATCTGCAGAAATCCCTTTTTGGAGTTCTGCATGGCAAACCGTAGGAGTACCTTGTCAATATATATACTCTGACTTAGGCCAAGCAACCTCTTAGATCTATCTCTATAGATCTGTATGCCTGGAATGCGGGATGCTTCACCTAAGTCCTTCATTGAGAAACAAGTCCCTAGCCAAGTCTTAACAAACTGCAGCAAAGGGATGTCTTTCCCAATGAGTAGTATGTCATCCACATACAATATGAGGAAGACAACTATGCCCCCTACAACCTTCTTGTAGACACAAGGTTCATCTTTATTCTTTATGAAACCAAACTGTTTAATTGCATCATCGAATCGAAGATTCCAGCTCCGAGAAGTTTGCTTTAGTCCATAAATGGACCTATGCAGCTTGCATACTTTGCCAGTATGCTGTGGATCTTCAAAACCCTCAGGTTGTGTCATTTACACATCCTCGAGCAGGTTTCCATTCAGAAACATGGTTTTGACATCCATCTGCCATATCTCATAGTCATGGTATGATGCAATAGCAAGCATGATCCGAATGAACTTAAACATCCCTACTGGAGAAAAGGTTTTATCATAGTCAATACAATCTGCTTGAAACCTTTAGCTACCAAGCGACCCTTATAGATAAGTCCATCCATATCAGTCTTTCTCTTAAGACCCACTTACACCCTATGAGTTTTACGCCCTCAGGTGGATCAACCAAAGTTCATAATTGGTTAGTGTACAAGGATTCCATCTCGGATCACATGGCCTCTAGCCATTTCTTGGAATTTGGTCTCGTCACAGCTTCCTGATAGGAGGTGGGCTCATTCTCTATGAGCATAACGTCATCATGGTCAGACAAGAGAAATGAGTATCTCTCAGGCTGACGACGTACCCTATCAGACCTGTGAAGAGGTATGTCTACTTGAACTGGTTGTTGTTCCTCAACTCCTTGTGGAACAACATCATCCACAACACTTTGTGGTTCCAGTTCAACTTCCATCGAGGCTTCTGTGCTATGGTCCATATCTTGAACTTCTTCAAGATCGAACGTACTCCCACTAGTCTTTCTAGAAACAAAATCCCTTTCTAGAAATACCTCAGTCTTAGCCACAACTATCTTGTGTTGACCGGGAATGTAGAAGTAATATCCCTTCGTTTCCTTGGGATATCCAATGAAATAGCACTTGTCGGATTCGGGTCCTAATTTGTCTGAGACTTGACGTCTAACGTAATCCTCACAACCCCAAATCCTCATAAAAGATACCTGGGCATCTCTCCTAGTCCATATCCTATATGGTGTCTTTATTACAACCTTAGATGGAACTCGGTTGAGAATAAAAGCTGTTGTGTCTAGAGCATTGCCCCAAAGAGATATAGGAAGATCTGTGTGACTCATCATAGACCGTACCATATCTAATAGGCTACGATTCCTCCTTTCGGATACACCATTCCACTGTGGTGTTCTAGGAGGAGTGAGTTGGGATAGAATCCCACACTCAGCTAGATGGTTATGAAACTCATGGCTAAGGTATTCTCCACCTCGATCTAATCTAAGTATCTTAATACTCTTGCCAAGCTGGTTTTGTACTTTATTCTTGTATTCTTTGAACTTTTCAAAGGATTCTGACTTATGTGTCATCAGGTACACATAACCATATCTACTGAAGTCATCAGTAAATGTAATGAAGTACCTATAAGCACCTCTAGCAGTGACATTGAAAGGGCCACATACATCACTATGTAACAAGACCTAACAAGTCAGTCGCTCTCTCACTGTGTCCACTAAAGGGAGTTTTGGTCATCTTGCCTAGAAGGCATGACTCACATGTCTCATATGATTCAAAATCAAATGAGTCCAGCAAACCATCTTTATGGAGCTGGGATAAGCGTTTGTCATTTATATGACCTAAGCGACAGTGCAGAGATAGGGCTCTCAAGGTCTAGAATATAGAGTCCGTTCATCAGAGGTGCACTACAATAGAACATTTCATTTAAATAAACTGAACAACATTTGTTCTTTATAATAAATGAAAAACCTTTCTTGTCCAAATAAGAAACTGAAATTATGTTCTTAGTTAAAGCAGGCACATAACAATAATCATTCAACTCTAGTACAAGCCCAGAGGGCAGAGATAGAAAATAAGTCTCTACAGCAACAACAGCAACCCGTGCTCCATTGCCTACTCGTAGGTCCACCTCGCCCTTCGTCAATGCCCTGCTATTTCTCAGCGCATGCACATTAGTACAAATATGAGAAGTACATCCAGTATCTAATACCCATGATGAAGAAATAGATAGATTGACTTCTATAACATATATACCTGAAGTGGAAGTCTCACTTCTCTTCTTCTTAAGATCTTCTAGGTAGACTTTGCAATTCTCTTCGAGTGCCCGGTCTGACCGCAGTGGAAGCAGGTAGCATCCTTGGCGACCCCTCCTTTGGGCTTCAGTGCCTTGCTTTTGCCCTTGGCTTGGGACTTTCCCTTGCCTTTAGGCTTGCCCTTGCCCTTGTGTTTCTGAACCATCAGAATAGAGTTGGGCTTAACCTTCTTAAGGTTGAGCTCAGCAGTTCGTAACATACTAAGCAGTTCGGGCAGTGGCTTGTCAATTTCGTTCATGTTGTAGTTCATGACAAATTGACTGTAGCTCTCTGGCAAACACTACAAGATCAGGTCAGTGGCCAGCTCTTGGCCAAGTGGGAATCCCAACCTCTGTAGATTCTCTAGGTACCTAATCATCTTGAGTACATATGGACCTACGGGAGCCCCATCTAACATCTTGCACTAAAATAGTGCCCTTGAGATCTCAAATCTCTCGTGCCGTGCTTGTCCCTGATATAGTTGATGAAGATATTCAACCATATCATAAGAACCCATTAACTCATGTTGCTTTTGAAGCTCAGAGTTCATGGTTGCGAGCATTAGACATGATACATCTAATACATCATCTTGATGCTTCTTGTAAGCATCTTTGTCTACTCGCGTGGCATTGGCAGGAGGAGCCTTCGGAATGGGCTGCTCCAGAACGTACAATTTACGTTCTTGGGTGAGAACTATTCTCAGATTCCTGTACCAGTCCAGGAAATTTGCTCCGTTGAGCTTGTCCTTGTCAAGGACAGAACGCAGAGAGAAAGTGTTCGTGTTTGACGTCATGGTAATCTACAACAGAAAAATGCAGAAAATAAATAAACATCATATTCTAGTAATCACTTAATTAGACCTTTTAATTAAATGATGCTCTGATGTATGCCCAAGGGCTAAAGATAGGAGAGATCAGTTATCACTTCCAGAAAGGCCCAATTACAAGACTACGGGCAAAGCGTTTCAAGGAAGCACTAAATGAGCTAATAAAAAAATATTGGGAGGACTATGAGCAAGGAGAAACCAAGATAATCGCAACTGCTAGTCGTGACCTAATCCACGTAATCGGGCATAACCATCCATGACTGCCCGCGCTTAACGGAAGAACGCTAATAAGCATGCAAAGCATGGGAATTCATTCGTGCATGAAGACTTAAGTATTTTAGATTGTTTAATGAAGCATGCAACTTGGGACTCTAATTGTGCATGCATTTATTTTGTTTTGGGTTTCTAGATAGCTTGCATTAGACATGCAACATTGGGACTTTAATTGTGCATGTACTTATCTTGTATTTTTCCTTGTTCACTCCCATTATAAAAGGGAGGGACATCTTAATATGAAGCAACTTAGTTTTTGGTGAAATTGTGTGCTCTCTTAGTTCTTGAAAGAACTTGCTGAACTTATCGAGTCTACTCTCGTGGCGTTCATGTAACGCCCGCCCTCCCTGCTATTCAAAGGGACGGGGCTACTTACTTACTTAACTATTCCAGGATACATACATATTCAAAATTACTTTCTTATAACATAAAGCAGCGAAAATGTCATAGAGTTATACTGGAATGTAAAATAAATACAATGGTTCATGTCAAACATAACAAAACATTATAGCAGGTCTTATTTGTCTCAGCCGAGCCACTGCCACACACACTTCCTTGCCTCTCCTGCAGCTCCCTTAGGTCATCCATCCCTTGCCTTTATCTGTGGTACAAGGAAGTAAGCTATGAGCACACGAGCTCAGTAAGATTCTTTCCTACTCACAAAATCTGTATCTCAAGCATAATCATACAAGCATATCATCAATGAAAACATAATCATCAATATGTGAGCATAGTTTCTTATTGTAACATATCCTTATGAATCATGTTTCTAACATATTATAAACAAAGGAAATCATATGAGGTGAATCATGAGAAGCATAACATATCATCAGATTTCATGGAACATAGGTAGAAACATATCATATATAAATGGGTGTATGATGCAAAATGTCCTTTTAAAACATATGCCATGTCGAGTGCAAGATGTCTTTATACATATCTTTTAATACTTGAACATAATATCATCATCATGAGGGCCCGGCTTGTACCACATACATACATAAATGCGCGCAATCCCTAGGACAAGGTAGCTAGCCCCGAACCTACTAGGGATCTAGACCTGTTCATAGTCCGTCGGTCTAGGGGCGTACTAAGGAGCCCATCCCTTTTTACTAGACCCGTTCATAGTCCGTCGGTCTAGGGGCGTTTATGGAGCCCACCCTTGGTACAAGCCATACAAAGTAAAGTACATGTCATGCATATCATATAATTGTCATATCATATCATCATAAATGTCATGCTCTTGTCTTAACATGAAGAGTGCTCTTAATCCCAACTTAAGGGAAGCAACTCTTTGCCATTTTCTTATCATATCATAAGGCATACATTCTTGGCACATGGCCATCATATAAAACCATTATCATGCTTGGTTCATAAGCTTACATAGATGAGCATGCAATATATTGACAACATACATGCTTGAGTACATAGTCATCATAAGAATCATATCATGCATAATTCATAACATACATAATCAACATGTTACTGATCTTATCATAAAACATGCATACTTAAACATAAAACATATCATAAGGGTCATCATCATGCATAATTCATGAGTATCCTTAATTGAGTACATGAATTATCGTAGGCAACCATAATCATACATGGAAAACATATACTAGCATCTCTTAGTTCATATTCTAGTATGTGAGACACCTAGTAAGGTCATGATTGGGTCTCTAACCCTAGTTATATATGGTGGCCGAGAGTCACCATGCTAAGTTTAAGTTACAACTACATATAAGCATGTGAACTTTAAATCAAATTCATGTCATAAACTAATAAGAATGTCATGAGCATAGGTAGTAGGTTCTAAGCTTCTTAACCCCTTTTAACTTAGTTGTGGCCGAACCCCTAAGAGTATTAAGTAAGAGTATTAAGTTCTACATAAGCATAAAATAGCAGGGCTTGCTAAGTTTAAGTTTAAACTTTCTTGAATCCTAGGTTATATTCATGGCCGAGAGTTCATAACAAAAGAATACTCCTAAGCAACATACAACATGAATACTTAGCAAATTTCATAACATAACATAAGAAGTCTATGAACATACTAAATTAGATTTTGAGTTTCATGAACCCTAACACCTTATCATAGCCGAAACATCATATAACAAGGAGTAAACTTCTAAGCAACATATGAACACAAATACTTAGCCAAATTGATAACATATCATAAGGAAGTCCATGAGCATGCTAGATTGGGTTTTGAGCTTTATGAAACTCTAAAAAGTTATCATGGCTGAAACATCATGCAACAAGAAGTAGACTTCTAAGCAACCTTTTAACATGAATACCTAGCCAATTTGTTAACATATCACAAGGAAGCCTATGAACATACTAAATTAAGTTTGGAGCTTTATGAAACCCTAAATCTCTATCATGGCCGAAACTTCATAAACTAATAAGTAAACTTATGAGCAACATGTAAACATAAATCTCTTAGTTAATTTCATAACATATCACATGGAGGTCTATGAGCATACTAATTTAGGTTTTGAGTTTTATGAACCCTAATATTTCCATCATGGCCGAAACTTTCTCAAGTAAGAACATAACTTCTAAATAACATATGAACATGAATCTCTAACCAATTTCATAACACATCATAAATAAATCCATGAGCATGATAAATTAAGTTTTAAGCCTCATGAACTCTAAATCTTCATCATGGCCAAAACTTATAAAAGGAAAAGAAGCTCAATAAACATCTTAATAAGAAGATCAAGCTTAATATCACACACATAATTTCTTTTCTAACTAAATTCCTACTAAGATTCATGAGCATGGTTTCTTCTCTTCTTTTTATTTTTATTTCCAAGAGTTCTAATCTTTCGAAAATACCGTAAGCAACTTGTACCACAGGTGAGGGAATACTTACCTCCTTATTTGCTTAAGAAAAAGGGATCTTGCTTGTGGAGCCTTCCTAGAGAGGAGTCTTCTTTCTTTTTGGATTTCGGCAAGGAGAGGTGGGGGAGGGTTCTTGGTCACGGTGAGGAGAAGGAGGGATGAGGAAGAGGAGAAAATGAGTTTTCCTCTTAAATTTTCCTTTTATTCATCATGAGGGAAGGAAGGGAAAATGTATTTTTCCTTCTCCTTTCTTTTATTTCTCCTTAATGAAAAGAGGAAGCAAGAATCCTCTTTTCTTTTGAGAGGGAGAAGACAACTCTAACTTCTCTTTCTCAATGAAAAGCTCTTCTCTTACTCTTAACTATATTGTTACTTCTCTCTTTAATAATAACTTCTCTTGGTCTATTGGTTAACACATGCATATATCTAGTAAGATATCCAAGGTTCAAGCCTTGGTCATATCTCTTTTTGGTTCTATTTTATTTTTTTTATTTTTGAAATTTCCACATAAGGCCTATTTATTTTAATTATGATAAAAATATATCTAAAATCCTGCTAAGTATTCCATGGGTGTTACAGTTCAACCCATCGAAACTTATCACCCCTAGGTGTGGCGTTTCTTTCCTTCGTAGGCTTGGTTCGTGCCAATTCTTGGTTACGGGTCAAGACTCACACTCTTGTCGTTTAGTTCTTGGGGTTCTATCCACCTTTGTTTCGGGTTTCATCACATTTATTGGTGAGGTTCGTATCATCTGGTATCAGAGCTTCGGTTCAAACGCAAGTGCAAATTTATCTTTACTTGTTGTTCAGCCAAAAGCAAAAAAAAAAAAAAATTCGTGGAAAAAAAAAAGAAAAAAAAGAGCGCATCGAAAAGATAAAAAAGAAGAAGAAGAAGAAGAAGAAGAAGAAGAAAGCGCAAAAAAAAAAAAATGCTTGTGTGAATCGAAGTAATTGTCTTCAACAATTCTTTTCTTGTTTTCCTTATTCTCAAACTTCTACTCTTTCATTTTCTCTTAAAATTCTGCCATCATAAGTTTCGGTGGTATCTTTTGAATTGCTACGTGATATTCTGATTTGTTCTAGAGTTTGATCAAGAACTGAGAGATATCATCAATTGAGAGCTACCACCCAAACGTGAGTTGAGTGCTTGTGAGGTTTTCTTTCATTTTGCAGCCATGTCCAACAACCAGGAGGATGGAGAAAATGAGGGGGCTAGGCCACTTCCGAACCTGCAATTACAAGCATTGATGGGGGAGATGCAGCGGATGATGAAGGCAGAATTAGAATCTATCCATGAGAGGTTGGATCGGGTGGAGGATGGGACACCAAGAAGACATCAACAAGACCGTATTACTAGACCACAACGAAGACATGCCCAAGGGATTGATGTCGAAGAAGATGAAGAGGTTATTGTGGAAGACTTTGATGAGCAAAACTACAATCGAGACAGGATTGGACATCGAGGAGATAGAAACGGAACTAGAAGAAATAATGATTTAGGAGGGATTAAGATGGAATGGGAAACTAAGATGGAAATGGGAAACTAAGATGGACATTGAGGAGATTCCAACCTTCCAAGGGAGAAATGACCCAGAAGCTTACTTGGAATGGGAAACTAAGATGGAAATGGTGTTTGACTGTCATGAATTCTCAGAGTTTAAAAAGGTGAAGTTAGCTGCCATTGAATTATCTGATTATGCTATTGTTTGGTGGGATCAAGTGGTGATGACTCGGAGAAGAAACAGAGAGCAACCTGTGTCCACTTGGAAGGAGATGAAAGTGCTCATGAGAAGGAGGTCTGTACCCAGCCATTATTATAGAAGCTTATATCAGCGGCTTCAAAGGTTATCTCAAGGCTCCAAAAGTATGGATGAATATTTCAAGGAGATGGAGTTGTCCATGATCCGAGTTAATGTCAATGAAGATCGGGAAGCCACTATGGCTAGGTTTTTACATGGTTTAAACCTAGAAATTGCTGATATTGTTGAATTGCAGCATTATATTGAGCTGTCAGACATGGTCCACCAAGCACAAAAAGTGGAAGAACAACTCAAGAGGAGAGGATTGGCTAGGAAGGGACAACCAATGACTACTCACGGCACATGGCGGACAGCTCCAAGAAAGGAGGAACAACCTCAAAATAAGCCAAAGTTTGAACCCTTCAAGAAGCCCAAACCTACACCATCTACTACTCAAGGTAATCGCGAGCCCATTTCCTCCAAAACTCGTGATATCAAGTGTTTTAAATGTCAAGGGCATGGTCATATAGCTAGTCAATGTGTGAACAAAAGGGTGATGATAATAAATGCTCAAGGTGAACTTGAGTCGGAAGATGAGGATGAAATAGTTGAAGAAGTGCCACAAAAAGAGGACAGTGATGATGAACAACATGCTGTTATTGGAGACTTATTGGTGGCCCGACGAGTTCTCAATCTACAAGCTAAGGAGGAAGAAGGTAATCATAGGGAGAATTTGTTTCATACCCATTCCTTTGTCAATAACAAGGTTTGCAGTGTTATTATTGATGGGGGGAGTTGCACCAATGTGGCAAGT
The DNA here is from genome assembly GCF_018446385.1 of Zingiber officinale. Lineage (NCBI taxonomy): Eukaryota > Viridiplantae > Streptophyta > Magnoliopsida > Zingiberales > Zingiberaceae > Zingiber > Zingiber officinale. The sequence continues at coordinate 62,043,806 of NC_055988.1, read as the reverse complement.
ACTGATTTGGTGGAGAAATTATCACTACCAACTCAGAAACATTCACGACCTTATCGACTCCAGTGGCTAAATGATTGCGGAGAAATCAAGGTAACAAAACAAGTCTTGGTAGCAATCTCCATTGGCAAATATGAAGATGAGCTGTTGTGTGACGTGGTTCCCATGCATGCATGCCATCTATTGTTGGGAAGACCTTGGCAATTCGATCGAAAGGTAACACATGATGGCCTCACAAATAAGTATAGTTTTACTTTGAAAGGGCAACCTATTATTCTTGTACCGTTGACTCCAAGACAAGTTATGGAGGACCAGTTGAGACTACAAAAAGCAAATGAAAAGAAGAAAGAAAAAGAAATTGAGAGAAAAAAAATTGAGAAAAAAGAAGAAGAGGGAAAGAAAAATGAGAGGAAAGAAGATGAGAGGAAAGAGACAAAAGGAGTGGGCAAGGAAAAAAAAGGAGAGAGAAAGAAAAAAAAATTTATGCAAAAAAAGTGAGATTAAGCGAGCTTTGTTTTCAAATCAGTTGCCCCTTATCCTTTTGTATAACGAGGCACTCTTGAGCACTAACGACCTTAACAATTATTTGCCTAGTGTTATTGTTTCTCTCTTACAAGAATTCGAGGAGGTCTTTCCTGAAGAGGTTCCGCATGGTTTACCTCTCATTAGAGGAATTGAGCACCAAATTGACTTCATACCTGGTGCCTCCATTCCGAATCGACCTGCCTATAGAAGCAATCCGGAGGAAGCAAAGGAACTTCAGAGGCAAGTTAATGTATGTTCGAGAAAGCATGAGTCCTTGCGCCGTGTCTGTGTTACTAGTTCCCAAGAAGGACGGAACATGGAGGATGCGTGTGGATTGTCGAGCCATCAACAACATCACGGTAAAGTATCGCCATCCAATTCCAAGGATTGATGATATACTTGATGAATTGCATGGTTCTTGTGTGTTCACAAAAATTGATCTTAGGAGTGGATATCATCAGATTAGGATGAAGGAAGGTGATGAATGGAAAACTGATTTTAAAACCAAACATGGCTTATATGAATGGTTAGTAATGTCTTATGGCTTAACTAATGCTCCTACCACTTTTATGCGTTTGATGAACCATATTTTGCGTGCTTTCTTAGGAAAATTTGTAGTTGTGTATTTTGATGATATTTTGATTTATAGCAGAAGTTTAGAAGAGCATGTTATACATTTAAGGTTAGTTTTGAGTGTGCTAAAAGAAAAATAGCTTTTTGCTAACCTCATTAAATGCTCCTTTTGTACGGAGAAAGTCGTGTTTCTTAGTTTTGTTGTTAGTACTAAAAGCGTTGAGATGGATGAGGAAAAGGTGAAAGCAATCCAAGAGTGGCCAACACCGACAACAATTAGCCAAGTGAGGAGTTTCCATGGTTTGGCTAGCATCTATCGACGGTTTGTTCGTGATTTTAGCAATATTGCAGCTCCTCTTACTAAAGTCATCAAGAAAAATGAGTCATTCAAGTGGGGAGAGGAGCAAGAGAGGGCCTTCAACATTTTGAAAGAAAAGGTAAGTTCTACTCCTTTACTAATCCTACCAGATTTTTCTAAAACCTTTGAAATCGAATGTGATACTTCTGGTGTTGGTATAGGTGCTGTGCTTATGTAGGAAATGAGACCCATTGCTTATTTCAGTGAGAAGTTGAGTGGAGCCACTCTCAACTATCCCACATATGACAAGGAAATGTATGCATTGGTGAGAGCATTGGAGACATGGCAACATTATCTATGGCCAAAAGAATTCGTGATTCACACAGATCATCAATCTCTAAAGCATTTAAAGAGCCAACATAAGTTGAACCGACGCCATGCTAAATGAGTAGAATTCATTGAGACATTTCCTTATGTGATCAAATACAAGCAAGGAAAGGAGAACGTAGTTGCTGATGCACTATCTCGAAGGTATGCTTTACTGTCCACTTTAAATACGAAGTTACTTGGATTTGAATATATCAAGGATTTATATACTAACGATACTGATTTTTCTGAGGTGTTCAAAGCATGCGATAAGGTTGCATTTGGTAAGTTCTATAGGCATGATGGGTTTTTATTTCGTGAAAATAGATTGTGTGTGCCTATGTGTTCGTTACGTGAATTATTCACTAGGGAAGCCCATGGTGGTGGATTGATGGGTCATTTTGGCGTTACTAAGACTTTAGGGGTTTTACAGGATCATTTCTTTTGGCCTCATATGAAATGCGACGTGGAAAGAATTTGTGAGAAGTGTATCACTTGCAAACAAGCTAAATCTAAATTGAAACCCCATGGCTTGTATACTCCTTTGCCTATACCTAGTGAACCTTGGACTGATATCTCAATGGACTTTGTTTTGGGATTACCCCGGACCAAGAGAGGGAGAGATTCAATTTTTATTGTGGTAGATAGATTCTCTAAAATGGCGCATTTCATTCCATGTCATAAAACCGATGATGCATCGCATATAGCTGAATTGTTCTTTAAAGAGGTTATTAGGTTGCATGGCATGCCTAGGACCATTGTCTTTGATAGAGATGCAAAATTTTTGAGTTATTTTTGGTAAACCTTGTGGGGGAAATTAGGAACTAAATTGTTATTCTCTACTACTTGTCACCCCTAAACTAATGGGCAAACTGAAGTGGTCAATCGAAACTTGTCCTTTTTACTTCGTGCGGTCATTAACAAGAATTTGAGAATATGGGAAGATTGTCTACCTCATGCTGAATTTGCTTACAATAGGAGCATACATTCTGCGACTAAATTTTCTCCATTTGAAATTGTTTATGGTTTCAATCCCTTGTCACCATTAGATTTGATTCCTTTAGCGGTAAGTGAGCATATAAACTTAGATGGTAAGCAGAAGGCCGAATTCGTAAAGAAGATTCATGAACAAGCACGACTGAATATTGAGAAAAGAACTCAGCAATACATGCAACAAGCTAACAAGGGGCGCAAGAAAATTGTGTTTGAACCAGGAGAATGAGTTTGGTTGCACCTCCGAAAGGAGCGATTTCCGGACAAACGTCGTTATAAACTTCTACCTCGAGGGGATGACCCATTTCAAGTATTAGAGCACATCAATGATAATGCCTACAAACTTGAACTACCAGGAGAGTATGGCGTACATTCTACTTTTAATGTTGCTGACTTATCCCCGTTTGATGCAGGTGATGATTTGAGGACAAATCCTTTTCAAGAAGGGGAGAATGATGTATGTCCAAGGGCTGAAGATAGGAGAGATCAGTTATCACTTCCAGAAGGCCCAATTACAAGACTACGGGTAAAGCATTTCAAGGAAGCACTAAATGGGCTAATCAAAAAATATTGGGAGGACTATGAGCAAGGAGAAACCAAGATAATCGCAACTGCTAGTCGTGGCCTAATCCACGTAATCGGGCATAACCATCCATGACTGGCCGCGCTGAACGGAAGAACGCTAATAAGCATGCAAAGCATGGGAATTCGTTCATACATGAAGACTTAAGTATTTTAGATTATTTAATGAAGCATGCAACTTGGGACTCTAATTGTGCATGCATTTATTTTGTTTTGGGTTTCTAGATAACTTGCATGAGACATGCAACATTGGGACTCTAATTGTGCATGTACTTATCTTGTATTTTTCCTTGTTCACTCCCATTATAAAAGGGAGGGACATCTTAGTATGAAGCAACTTAGTTTTTGGTGAGTTTGTGTGCTCTCTTAGTTCTTGAAAGAACTTGCTGAACTTATCGAGTCTACTCTCGTGGCGTTCAACCCATCTAAACTTATCACCCCTAGGTGTGGCGTTTCTTTCCTTCGTAGGTTTGGTTCGTGCCAATTCTTAGTTACGGGTCAAGGCTCACACTCTTGTCGTTTTGTTCTTGGGGTTCTATCCACCTTTGTTTCGGGTTCCATCACATTTATTGGTGGGGTTCGTATCATGCTCCCACTGAATTCTATAATTCATGTGGGACAAGATCCACATCATACTATGCCTTGAGTTAGCTTTGGCTAAATCGCCCAAGACTTAGTATGATCGGTAGGTAACTAATTTACCAATTACATCTCTATGTAACTCTTGTTTATAGGATCAAGATCCGCATTTATATTAAAACTCGAGTTAGCTTTGGCTAATAAGCCCAAGAGTTAATATAAACATGATTTCGACCTATCTTGATACGAACCCCACCAACAAATATGATGGAACCCGAAACAAAGGTGAATAGAACCCCAAGAAATAAATGACAAGAGTTTGAGCCTTGACCCGTAACCAAGAATTGGCACGAACCAAGCCTACGAAGGAAAGAAACGCCACACCTTGGGGTGATAAATTTCGATGGGTTGAACGCCAAAAACTAAGTTGCTTCATATTAAGATGTCCCTCCCTTTTATAATGGGAGTGAACAAGGAAAATACAAGATAAGTACATGCACAATTAGAGTCCGAATGTCTCATGCTATCTAGAAACCCAAAACAAAATAATGCATGCAATTAGAGTCCCATGCTTCACAATCTAAAATACTTAAGTCTTCATGCATGCAATTCGTGCTTGCATGCTTATTAGCGATCGTTATGCGTGATTGAGCCCATGCTGGTTTCTCGACCATGTAGTGCTTCCTGAAATGCTTTGCCGCTTGTAATTGGGCCTTCGGTAGCTGGCATCATCATTCTCCCTTCTTATCTCAAATCATCACATCAACGGGATAAGTCAACAACATTAGTAAAGTAGAATGTACCATACTCACTTGGTTCAAGTTTGTAGGCATTATCATTGCGCTCTAATACTTGAAATGGGTCATCCTCGAGGTAGAAGTTTAGAATGACGCGTTTGTCGTAATCGCTTTTGAGGTGCAAAACTCATTCTCCTCAAACACAATTTTCTTGCCTTGTTAGCTTGTTGCATGTATCTGAGTTCTTTCTCAATATTCCGACCGTGCTTCTTCTTGTTCTTCTTCTTCGGTCTACCATCTAAGTTTATATGCTCACTTTAAAGGAATCAAATCTAATGGTGACAAGGGATTGAATAAACAATTTCAATGGAGAAAATTTAGTCGCAGAATGTATGTTCTATTATAAGCAAATTCAACAACAGGAGGTAGACAATCTCATATTCTCAAATTCGTTAATGACCGCTAAGTAAAAGGACAGACTTCATTGCTCCATCGATTAGGGTGACAAATAGTAGAGAACAACAATTTGGTTCCTAATTTCTCCCAAAGTCTCCGAAATAATTCAAAATTTTGCATCTCTATCGAGATGGTCCGTGCACTCTAATAACATCTTTAAAGAACAATTCATCATCGGTTTTGAATGAAATGCGCGTTTAGAATCTGATACCACGGCAAATGAATCTCTCCCTCTTGGTTGGGGTAATCCCAAAACAAAGTCCATCAAATATCAAACAGGTTCACTATAATGGAGATTTTGTTTGCAAGTGATACACTTCTCAAAATTTCTTTCCACGCCGCTTCATGCCAAAAATGATGCTGTGAAACTGAGTCAGTGCCAGGGCTCGTCACCGCCATGGGCTGAATAATGCAGGGCACCCAGTCTGTTAAAGGTCGCCCATCGCCTAGACATGTGCTGGTGACCTTCGGCATCAAAATCGTGTCAGGTAAGCGGTATATTTCGTGACGTGTTAAAGTGGGTGCACGATACCATCAGAATTTCGACAAAGCGCGGTGGATCATGTCGATTCTGCCCGTGGCGTCGGTTCAACTTATGTTGGCTCTTCCGTGGCATACAGATCGATGGATCGAATGCTGGGCATGGTCATGTGCTCGATATCGCCTCGTTGATCATATGTGGGATCTCCTCACTCACTCTCACGATATAAGCGTGTGTCATTTCTTCACTGTGCAGGCATCAGAGTTTCAGAAAAATTGATAGAAAGTAACTTAACCTTTCTTTCAGTGAGCCCTCTCTTGCTCCTCTCATTTTGATGACACTTTAGTAAGAGGAGCCTAATATTGCTAAAATCACAAACAAACCATCGATAGAAGCCGCCAAACCCTGGAAACTCCTCACTGGCTAATTGTTGTCCCTCTTGGATTGCTTTCCCTCGTCCATCTCTGCGCCTTTAGTACTAACAAAACACGACTTTCTTCGTGGCATTTAAGGTTAGCAAAAACTTTCTTCTTTTAGAACACACAAAACTAACCTTAAATGTAACATGCTCTTCAAGCCGCATAAATCAAAATATCATCAAAATACACAACTACAAATTTTCCTAAGAAGTGCTAGGAGCATTAGTTAAGCCAAAAGGCATTACTAACCATTCATATAAGCCATGTTTGGTTTTATAACCGGATTCATCACCTTCATCCTAATCGATGATATCCACTCTAAGATCAATTTTGTGAACACACAAGAACTATACAATTCATCAAGTATATCATCAATCCTAGGAATGATGGCGATAACTGCGTGATATTGATGGCCATCCTCCTTACTCTTCTTGGAACTAACACGAGACTCATCTCGCTTCTAATAATTCATTAACTTGCCTCGAGGTTCCTTTGCTTCCTCGATTGTTTCTATGGGGTCGACACGAATGGGCACTGGAACTTCTCGGGAAAGACCTCAATTCCTAAGAGAGGAAACAATAACACTAGGCAAATAAATGTTAAGGTCGTAGTGCTCAGTGATGAGTGACAAAGCAAGCTTAATCTCACTTTGCATAAAAATATTTTTCTTTCTCTCTCCTTTTTTTTCCTTGCCTACTCTTTTTTTTTTTTTTCTCTATTTCTTTCTTCTTCTTTGCATTTGCTTTTTGTAGCTCGTCCTATCGAATTGCCAAGGTCTTACAACAAGAATGTGGCTGCATGCATGGGAACCACGTCACATCGAGCTTATCTTCATATTTGCCAATGGAGATTGCTACCAAGACTTGTTTTGTTACCTTGATTTCTCCGCAATCATTTAGCCACCGGAGTCGATAAGGTCGTGAATGTTTCCGAATTGGTAGTGATAATTTCTCCACCAAATCAGTACTTGCCACATTGGTGCAACGGTATGAAACAAATTCTCCTTTGATTACCTTCTTCCTGATTGAGAACTCGTCGGAGTCTCCACATGTTGTTCATCATCACTTGTGGCACTTCAACTATTTCATCCTCATCTTCTTCACCTTGAGCGTTTATTACCATAACCCTTTTGTTCACACATTGACTAGCTATATGACCATGCCCTTGACATTTAAAACACTTGATATCACGAGTTTTGGAGGAAATGGGCTCACATTACCTTGAGTAGTAGATGGTGTAGGTTTGGGCTTCTTGAAGGGTTTAAACTTTGACTTATTTTGAGGTTGTTCCTACTTTCTTGGTGTCCCTTCCTAGCTAATCCTCTCCTCTTGAGTTGTTCTTCTACTTTTGTGCTTGGTGGACCGTGTCCGATAGCTCAACATAATGCTGCAATTCAACAATATCAACAATTTCTTTTGGATCCTTGAGATAACCTTTGAAGTCGCTGATATAAGCTTCTATAATAATGGTGGGTACAAACCTCCTTCTCATGAGCACTTTCATCTCCTCCCAAGTGGACACAGGTTGCTCTCTGTTCCTCTCCGAGTCATTTTTAAACTCTGAGAATTCATGACAGTCAAACACCATTTCCATCTTAGTTTCCCATTCCAAGTAAGCTTCTGGGTCATTTCTCCCTTGGAAGATTGGAATCTTCATCTTAATCCCTCCTAAATCATTATTTCTTCTAGTTCCGTTCCTATCTCCTCGATGTCCAATCCTGCCTCGATTGTAGTTTTGCTCATCAAAATCTTCCACAATAACCTCTTCATCTTCTTCGACATCAATCCCTTGGCCATGTCTTCGTTGTGGTCTAGTAATACGGTCTTGTTAATGTCTTCTTGGTGTCCCATCCTCCACCCGTTGCTCTATCCTCCTGGTTGTTGGACATGACTGCAAAATGAAAGAAAACCTCACAAGCACTCAACTCACGTTTGGGTGGTAGCTCTCAATTGATGATATCTCTCAGTTCTTGATCAAATTCTAGAACAAATCAGAATATCACGTAGCAATTCAAAAGATACCACCGAAACTTATGATGGCAGAATTTTAAGAGAAAATGAAAGAGTAGAAGTTTGAGAATAAGGAAAACAAGAAAAGAATTTTCTAGTTCGATTTAAAGATAAATATGCACTTACCTTTGAACCGAAGCTCTGATACCAGATGATACGAACCCCTCCAACAAATGTGATGGAACCCGAAACAAAGGTGGATAGAACCCCAAGAACTAAACGACAAGAGTGTGAGCCTTGACCCGTAACCAAGAATTGGCACGAACCAAGCCTACAAAGGAAAGAAACGCCATACCTAGGGGTGATAAGTTTCGATGGGTTGAACGCCACGAGAGTAGACTCGATAAGTTGAGCAAGTTCTTTCAAGAACTAAGAGAGCACACAATCTTACCAAAAAGACTAAGTTCCTTCATACTAAGATGTCCCTCCCTTATATAATGGCAGTGAACAAGGGAAAAATACAAGATAAGTACATGCACAATTAGAGTCCCAATGTTGCATGCCTCATGCAAGCTATCTAGAAACCCAAAACAAAATAAATGCATCCACAATTAGAGTCCCAAGTTGCATGCTTCATTAAACAATCTAAAATACTTAAGTTTTCATGCATGATCGAATTCCCATGCTTTGCATTTTTTTAGCGTTCTTCCGTTAAGCACGGCCAGTCATGGATGGTTATGCTCGATTACGTGGATTAGGCCACGACTAGCAGTTGCGATTATCTTGGTTTCTCCTTGCTCACAGTCCTCCCAATATTTTTTGATTAGCCCATTTAGTGCTTCCTTGAAATGCTTTGCCCGTAGTCTTGTAATTGGGCCTTCCGGAAGTGATAACTGATCTCTCCTATCTTCAGCCCTTGGGCATACATCATATCTACCAACAATTAGAAAAATGCCTATAGTTAAACTCGATCCAATTGAGTTAACTAGTTACTCAATCTAATTGAGTTGTACTCACCCATGCGTTGATAGGCGGGACCAAAATTGTCCCTCCGTACCCTACCAAGATAGTATGCGTTGCTCTGCTTTGGCAGATTCAACAACTACATATGATCGATGTATTGATAGGTATCACGACATTAGGAGTTGACATGATTGAGATCTAATCTAATCGTCGAGGTGTATCATATACGCGATTTAGATCTAATCTAATCGTTAGGGCGCATCATGTACTCGAAGTGCATGGCCATGCCCAAATGAGTCATCGATATTCTTGATGGAGTGAGACCACAAAGTGCATGGCCATGCCCAAATGAGTCAATATGAGATATTGAGCTCATTTGATTGAGTGAGTCTACTTGGAGTTCAAGATTTAGATTGATTAGAGGATGACACGATCTATGCCTCACATTAATCAATCTAGATGTCTAGGATAGAAGGACACTTGTCATATATTGTGAGGAGTCACAATTAATTGTCACAAGGTGATGTTGGATCTCAACATTCTTGTAACTTTGGTAGTAATGATGTATTGCTAGATACCGCTCATTACTTATTGTCCTAAATGGGTTTAGGGGCATTGCCAATGTTACAAGAACCTATTGGGTCACACACAAAGAACAAGTGGATGGAGATTAGGTTCATATGATGAACCAAGAGGATTAGATTCATGTGATGAATCAAATTGGATTAAGAGTAATCCTAATTGGGCTAATTGAGTTGGACGCAACTTGATTCATGTGTTCAATGAATCTAATTTAGATTATGACTCATTGAATCAATATAATTAAATGAATTAGATTCATTATATTAAATTGGCTTGAATTAAATGGTTGGATTAGATCAACCATGAGAGAGATTAAGTCAAGTTTGACTTGACTTGAGAGGAAGAGGAAGAGTCAAGTTTGACTTGATTATTTGCCACATCATTAGTGATTTGGCATTAGGAGGACTAATGATGATATGCCACATCATCAAAGTGTGCCACCTCATGGGGGTTACAAATCTATTATCTTTAATGGCCACATTTAATGAGAATGGGGGTTACCTTTTTGGTTTTGAATGAGAATGAATTTTTCATTCACTCACATTCACATCATCTTCTTCCTCAAGCTCTCTTTTTGCTCCTTCTCTTCTCTTGGTCATGGGTTTCATGCAAGGGAGTAGAAAGGAGAGTGAGTCTAATCCAAGAAGAAAGGTTAGTGAAAGTCACATAGAGATTTTTAGAGGTGTGTTCTCTTCTTTTCTTTTCTTCTTCTTCCAATCCCATCCGAGAGCATCAATAAGTTCTAGCACACTTATGGTGTTCTCTTCTCCATTCTTGTGTGTTAGAGAACACATCTTGTTCATGTGGATACTTCTAGAGGATTGTCTACATTGACAATCTTGAGACCCGGCGTACCTTGGACTTACGGGATTACGAAGGGCTTTGCTTCAAAGGTATAACCTTTTTCCCTTGTAGATCTAAGTGTAGATCTAGGTAAACTCGTACTCGTAGTTTTTTGAAAAAATTTTTTTCTTTGCACGGATCCGTTGGCTAGGGAGTTTCAGGGTTTCCGCGACACGAAAAAGCGATTTTCGCGGCCCGAAAAACCCAACAGTGATATCAGATCCACGTACGAAGGTGTGTACGAGTTTATTTTGGTTTTTATGAAAAATAAACATTCTATAAATTTCTGTAATTTCATGATTTTAATAGTTTTAAAGGGTATTTTTCTCGTAGAAGCGAAGCACAAGTGTTTAGACACTTGTAGGCTTCGACTACCGAGAAGATTTTTCCATTACGGCAATGTTTCGACCCAAAACTTTTTGGGACAGCGGTCTAAGGCGCTGTAGGATCACTTAGGAGCAACTTGCGATGGTTAGATCGCGGGTAGGGGTACTGCCCCTAACCCCGCAAGGGGATTTGCTCCGCGATTGCGCCCGAAATCGTTAATCGGGACTGCCGGGAAAAATTTACTCATAAAATTGTAAAAAAAATTATGAAGAATTACAGAAAATTATGAAAATATATAATTTAGAATTATATATTATTTTTGTGATAGTCATGGCCCAAAAAGACCCAATATGATTGGATTTGTGTTGTAATTTATAATACGGCCTGCGTGTCGTCATGTGTTTGTGTGTGGTGTATTTGATACACGACCTGCGCGTTGTGCCTCCCTATTTATATTCTGGTTGTAAATTAGATTTAGACTCGAATGTAACTCGAGTTTCAAAATGTAATGTAAATTTTGAAGCGGTGGAAGGTCCACTCGAGACGGAGTTACGAGGAGGGCGCGAGCAACACGAGATGGCAAAGGAAGGAGCTTGAGAAGTTGTTGACCTTAGGTTGACCATCCGATCTTCTCATTGGCTTGAGAAGATCGTAGTAGGGCAATGACATAATCACAAAATTTAGTTAATTACTTGTGTATGTGATGCATGTTTAATTAAGTAATTAATTAGTGCCTAACGATTAAGATTAGATCTAAATCGTGCACATGATGCACCCTTACGATTAGATTAGATCTACATCGTGTACAAGATGCACCCTATCGATTAGATTAGATCTATATTGAGTATATGATACAACATCGACATTTAGATTAGATCTAAATCACGACAACTCAAAATACCTACCGTGCCGTGATACCTACTACTGCCTCGATCACATGTCGTTGTTGAATCTGCCAAAGCAAAGCAACACATATTATCTTGGTAGGGTACGGAGGGACAATCTTGGTCCCGCCTATCAACGCATGGGTTAGTACAACTCAATTAGATTGAGTAACTAGTTAACTCGGTTGGATCGAGTACAACTATAGGCATTCTTCCAACGGTTGGAAAGATAGGACATAAATCACATTTATATTAATTCTTGGGAGTATTAGCCAAAGCTAAATCAAGTTTTAATATAACTACATGTAACACCCACTAAGCTTTTAAGATAAACATATGAATGTGGAATTTTGCCTTAGAAAAATAATAAGAAGTGAGTTGAAGCAAAAAGAAATAAAGTGAAATAAACAGAAGGGGAGGTCAAGGATTGAACCTTGAACCTCTTATACTATAATAAATAGAATTAATTTGTAGAAACCAATTGGGATAGAGAGAAGATATTGATAGCAAGGAAAGGGAATGCATGATAAAGATAGGAGTAAAGATCTAAGAAGAGAAAGCAAGAAAAGAGCAAGAGAAAGGCAATTTGCCTTCCTCCCTTCCTCTCTCTTTTCCCTCTCTTGCCGTGACCTGAAGTCACCATGGATCCCTACATAAGGAGTTATGTACTTTAGTTTCGTCAAACGTCACCCGTAACTGGGTGGACTATAAAGGCGATTACTGGGTATGTAACAAATTATGCGGAGGGATGTGAGTGATGTAGATGGGATCTATCCCTTCCATATGACGGGAGCGACATCGCTATTCTTGATAGAGTGAGACCACTAAGCACATGGCCATGCCCAAATGAGTCAACATTAGATGTTGAGCTCATTTGATCGAGTGAGTCTAACTTGGAGTTCAAGATTTAGATTGGTCAGAGGATGACACTGTCTATGCCTCACATTGATCAATGTAGATGTCTAGAATAGAAGGACACTTGTCATATATTGTGAGGAGTCACAATTAGTAGTCACAAGGTGATGTTGGATCTCAACATTCTTGTAACTTGGGTAGTAATGATGTATTGCTAGATACCACTCATTACTTATGGTCCTAAATGGGTTTAGGGGCATTGCCAACGTTACAAGAACCTATTGGGTCACACACAAAGAACAAGTGGATGGAGATTAGGTTCATATGATGAACCAAGAGGATTAGATTCATGTGATGAATCAAATTGAATTAAGAGTAATCCTAATTGGGCTAATTGAGTTGGACTCAAGTTGATTCATGTGTTCAATGAGTCTAATTTAGATTATGACTCATTGAATCAATTTAATTAAATGAATTAGATTCATTATATTAAATTGGCTTGAATTAAATGGTTGGATTAGATCAACCATGAGAGAGATTAAGTCATGTTTGACTTGACTTGAGAGGAAGGAGGAAGAGTCAAGTTTGACTTGACTATTTGCCACAGCATTAGTGATTTGGCATTAGGAGGACTAATGATGATGTGCCACATCATCAAAGTGTGCTACCTCATGGGGGTTACAAATCTATTCTCTTTAATGGCCACATTTAATGAGAATGGGGGTTACCTTTTTGGTTTTGAATGAGAATGAATTTTTCATTCACTCACATTTACATCATCTTCTTCCTCAAGCTCTCTTCTTGCTCCTTCTCTTCTCTTGGTCGTGGGTTTCAAGCAAGGGAGAAGAAAGGAGAGTGAATCTAATCCAAGAAAAAAGGTTAGTGAAAGTCACATAGAGATTTTAGAGGAGTGTGTTCTCTTCTTTTCCTTTCTTCTTCTTCCAATCCCATCCGAGAGCATCAAGAAGTGCTAGCACACTTGTGGTGTTCTCTTCTCCATCCTTGTGTGTTAGAGAACACATCTTGTTCGTGTGGATACTTCTAGAGAGTTGTCTACTTTGACAACTAGAGATCCGACATCTCCTTGGACAAGCGGGACTCGCGAAGGGCACGCATCGAAGATATAAGATTTTTCTCCATGTAGATCTAAGTGTAGATCTAGGTAAACTCATACTCGTAGTTTTTCGAAAATTTTTCTTTGCACGGATCCATTGGCTAGGGAGTTTCGGGGTTTTCGCGACGCGAAAAAGCTATTTTCGTGGCCCGAAAAACCCAACACGAAATGCTTCTTCTACTCGATCGGCTGTTCCTGCTCGGCTTGTCTGGGCCTGCCGAACCTAAACGCTCGATCGGCCTCGTTCGCTCGGTCGGTCTTCACCTGCCGAGCATACTTTGCCTTGTCTGCTTGTGGGACTAAATACTTCTTCTACTCGACCGGCTGTTCCTGCTCGGCCAATCTCGGCCTGCCGAACCTAAACACTCGATCGGCCTTTTTCGCTCGGTCGGTCTTCTCTTGCCGAGCATACTGTGCCTTGTCTGCTTGTGGGGCTAAATGCTTCTTCTACTCGACCGACTGTTCCTGCTCGGCCTGTCTCGGCCTGCCGAACCTAAACACTCGATCAGCCTCTTTCGCTCGGTCAGTCTTCCCCTGCCAAACATACTATGCCTTGTCTGCTTGTGGGGCTAAATGCATCTTCTACTCGACCGGCTGTTCCTGCTCGGCATGTCTCGGCCTACCGAACCTAAACACTCGATCGGCCTCTTTCGCTCGGTCGATCTTCCCCTGCCGAGCATACTGTGCGTTGTCTGCTTGTGGGGCTAAATACTTCTTCTACTCGACCGGTTGTTCTTGCTCGGCCTGTCTCGCCCTGCCGAACCTAAACGCTCGATCGACCTCTTTCGCTCGGTCGGTCTCTACCCGCTGTGCTTATACGAGCATTGCTGCTCGTCTAGTCTTCCTTCCTCCTTTACTAGAAAATGGATCTATTCTTCATAACCCGTATCACTAGTCTTCCCTCCAAGTCTAGTCGAAGGAGGTGTAGCCGACTAACTAAACCCAAGTCTATTTTTGTTTCTTTGCCTATCTTTGGTCATGGCTCTGACATGGCCATTGCAGTAGTCTCATGACCTTTTCTGTAGTAGTCCTCGTGACTCCTAGTACAGCAATCCCGTGAACCTCAGTATAGTGATCTCGGAGTCTTTTGGCCAGTTAAATAGGGCAGTGATACTCCCTTCCTTCTTCACTTGCCTTAGTTCTTCTCCATCTTATTCCCCTCACCCTACTGAGAGTATGGCTTTAGACCCCCTCTCTGGGAGCAATTCCTATTGGAAAGGGCAAAATTTATAGATGAAGCTGCTCAAGCTTTAGATCTAGCTAACTCTCTGGCACGAGAGCTGGAAGTACTTACGTCGGTCACCCAGTTTCAAGCATGATCGGAAACGACCTTGAGGAACAAAGTTTTTCGAGATCTAGAACTTCAGGCCACTATGCCGACTGCTTTGAAGACTCAACAGGCTTCAGAGGTATCCACGCTAACTAGGGAGGTTCATGTAACTAGCTTGTTTGCGTTGTGACAGCAACAAGGTCTAGGTTGTCTACAGGCTAAGGTGGATGCTCTTGAAGCAGAGCTCAAAAAGGTTCAAGCAGGAAGTGGATTGTTTCGTCATATGTCTGAGGGGGCATGAACAAGTTTGCACCCCTTTGTCCATGAGACCACTCTTCTTCCTACTTTCTCCTAGGCGTAAAAGAACGCGCTAGCTTTTCTAAATGGGGAGGGGAGGGCGATTCAGTTGGATGACAGACTTTTCATCCTACTCCCATACTAGGCAAAATATTTCCACTTCTCCAACTCGGTCGGGTTGAACTTTAGTGGGGTTGAAGTTTTCTAAAAAGTTTGAGAGCTTATGTTTATAATTTCTACTAATATTCCATGGTTTAAAGTTTTGACAAGAAAGCATAATGTTATATAACTAATCGTGTCCAAAATGTGGACCCGAACAGTTTCTTGTATAAGATTGGGTGATTTTCTTGGGTTCTTATTGTTAGAGTGTATACTAAAAGCCTAGCTTTTGGTATAAACATTTATCTAGAAATAAGAATCACATTGGTCAAATGTCTACATTTGTGATAAATGTAGTTGTTCAATTAATTTATATTGTAGATAACATGGTGTATGGTGTCACACACAGAAGATCATGTTATCAGTACCTTATAAATTATAAACAGTAGCTCACGACCATGATGGAAAGGAACAAACCATTGGAAGGTCGTAGTGTAATTAGGTGTTAGTTTATCTTAACTATATAATTACACTAGTACACTAAGAGTGTATTGAGTAGGACCATTAGAGGTCGTTTCTTTTATACTGACTTTATAAAGGGACAAAGACCTCAGTTATTATGGAAGTGTGTGCTCTTAATCCTAATATAATAACAAGCACATATATTTGATATTTATTTCTTTAATTTATCAATGGGTGAGATTTAGTTCGATGAATCAATAAGCCCGATAAGTTGGGAAATGATATCACTTATAGTGTGTGTTGTTGATTATAGAAGGAAACTGTGTCCTAGTAATCTAGGTTGAGAATGTCCCCAAGAGGAGCTCATAAGGATTGTCATGTTAAACCCTGCAGGTGGACTTAGTCCAACATGACGATGAAGTTGAGTGGTACTACTCTTGGAGCTAGATATTAATTAAGTGAGTTGTCAGTAACTTACTTAATTAGTGGACATTTGTTATCTTAAACACAGGGAGACTAACACACTCATAATAAGAAGGAGCCCAAAAATGTAATTTGGGATTGGTGCGGTAGTTCAATAATAATTCTCTAGTGGAATGAATTATTATTGATAAAATTAAGTTGTGTGTTCGGGGCGAACACGGGATGCTTAATTTTATCGGGAGATCAAAATCAATTCCTCCTCTCGGTCCCTATCGTAGCCTCTTAATTATAGAGTACTATGCCCACCTATACCCACCTTCTTACCCATCCTATAGGGGGCCGGCCAAGCTAGCTTGGAGACCAAGTTAGGGTCGGCCATGTTTTGGTTCATGGGTGAATTCATGTGGCCGGCCCTAGCTTGAACTCAAGCTTAGGTGGCCGGCCCTATTAAAATAAAAAGGAATTTTATTTTTTAAATTTTTCTCATGTGGATAACATGATTTAAAAGAGAATTTAAAAATTTAAAACTTTCCTTTTATAAGATTCTACAAAAGATTAAGAGAAGAGTTAAATCTCTTTCCTTATTTGTAGATTAAAAGGTTGATTTTAATTTTGGTAAAAACTTTCCTTTTAATCATGTTCATGATTTAAAAGAGAGTTTAAAAATTAAATATCTCTTTTATAAAGCTTCTACAAGGATTAAGAAAAGATTAGATATCTTTCCTTATTTGTAGATTGGAAGAGATTTTAATTTTTAAAGATAACTTTCTTTTTATCGACATGTTTAAAAGAAATATTTTAATTTATAAAATTTCCTTTTTATTGACCATCATGAAGGGAAAATTATTAGAGAAATTTTTTATAAAATTTATGGAAACAAATTAGGAAAGTTTTAATTCTTGATTGAATTAAATTTCCTTTGCTTGGTTTAAAGTGGCCGGCCACATTGTTGATGAGAAAAAAAATATTTAAATAAATTTTCCTTATCAATGGCAAAAGAATTAAGGAAATTTTTATTTAAATTTCCTTATTTGCCAAGGCCAAGATTATAAAAGAGAGGGTAGAGGTGCCTTCATGGTGAACAACTCTATTATTTTTCCTCTCTCTTTTTCTTCCTTGGTGTGGCCGGCCATCCTCTCCTCCTTTCTTCTCTTTGATGGCCGAACCTCATCCTTCTTGTGGAGACTCATATGGTGGCCGGATCAAGTTTAGAGAAGAAGAAGAAGGAGAGAAAGAAAGCTTTGTTTCTAGCATCCCTTGGAGCATGGTGGTGGTGGCCGAACCTCTTCATCCTAGAAGAAGTTTTGATGGCCGAAACTTGCAAGGAAGAAGAAGGTGCTTGGTGGTTCTCATCTCGGAAGATCGTTGCCCACACAACGTCCGAGGTTAGAAGAGGAATACGGTAGAAGATCAAGAGGTTTTTCTAAAAGGTATAACTAGTAATTTTTCTTTCCGCATTATACTAGTTATTTTTGGAAATAATACTAAATACAAGAGACATATGATTCTAGAGTTTCGAATTTGTTTTCGATATAGTGTTCTTTTGTTTTTCTTTTCCTTGTGATTTGATTGTTCTTTTCGGTTAACCTAAAGTTATTTTAGGAAATTAAATATTAGCTTTCTATAAAAGGTTTTGTCTAGTCGGTGGTGGTTGCTCCCATATCCAAGAAGGCCATGTGCCTCGCCACGTCAGTACTGGGAACCGATTATGGAAATTAATATTTAATGGAATTAATAACTTAAGGTGACTTGGGTCGAACGTGTTAAGTTCCGCAGGAGATCCAAGTCAAAACCTAAAAGAACAAATAGATTAAGTTTTGGATCAAACGTGTTAAGTTCCGCAGGCGATCCAAAATTTAATTTAAAAGAACACATGGTAGCTAGGAAAAGGTTCAGACCTTTGTACAAAATTTTTGTACAGTGGAACCTCTAGGCTTTCCGAGTAGCAACCAACACTTATGGTTTATGAGAATAAACGGGCTTCCTTATTTATTCAAACACTCCACTTTCACCTATTCCTTCATTTATCATACCTAGGAAATTGAATATCATCTTCAGTATTTTTCTTTTTCCTGACCGGTTCCCTAACAAGGAGATAGCATCAGTAGCGCGATATGTAATGATATCAATGTGAATATGACTTGTTCGATTATATCCATTATAAATGCTCTTGTACGGGCTCGTGACACGTGTTCTCCAATCTTCTCTACTGATGCACCCGGGTACATGCTCCGACGTCGTCGCCCTGTTATCTCTCTCTTTTGGCAAATCGACGCCTCCCCTTATGGGCTCACTCCATATCCTACAGTGCTGGTTATTAGTTAATATTCACAGAAACCCTAAGCCCTTTATGCTATAGTCCCTTCATCTTCTTCCTCAAGTTGTTTCGGTGGTGCCACGGTTTAACTCTTTTCCGTTCTTTGTTGGTCTCCTTCTTCTTCTCGCCCCTTCCTGTCGTCCTCTCCCCAAAAGACCTCAGTAAGTGTTTTCCTTCTTTACTCCTACATTTCTCCATGATTGAAGAATCATTTTCTGCTTGGTATGCACAAACTCGCTCTACCTTTCGTGAATCCGATCGGTTTGTTCTCTATTCTCGGTATAAGATTCCCCGGTCTTTTCGCATTATCGTCCCTAACTCTGAATCTCATCCCCATCTTCCTCCTAAAAATTGTGTAACTTTCTTTAAAGATAAATTAGTAGCTAGTTTGCACTTTCCCATCCCTCCCTTTTTGGTAGAGATAAGCCAACATTTCAGTATTCCCTTACAACAGTTTGCTCCCAATGCCTTTCGTTACCTTTGTGGTTTGAACATGCTCTTCTGCCTCCATGACATCCCTCCTATTCCTCAGAATTTCTTCATGTTTTCCTACCCCAAGAAGTCTGATCTTGGGGTTTTCTTGTTTCAATCTAGACCCAAAATGACTCTTCGAAGAAATGCCTTCCTCCATCAAGGCATGGAAATCATGTTTCTTTTTCATAGAATTTCCCGAACCCATCCCCTGGTCTTATTCTTGGATATCTTCTTTTCCTAATTTTCCTGATGTGAAGGAGTTGCACAAGCTTCCCTCTTTTGCCACTTATTCCAAGAAGCTATTGGGCCATCGGTTATACATTCACAAATGGCTTCGTGATGACCTCTTATATCTTTTTGGATTGAGTCCTGTCAGGGTGGAGCTCCGTGGCTCTCTTAGTAAGTTGCTATTCACTTATCTAAGTCTCCTTTTTTACTAACTAAGATGTTTTTTGTTGGGTGTAGTGGAGGCCTATTATGACTCCATGATTGAGCAACAGTTAAAGGTGCGAGATGAAGCAATCAAAGCAAAGGAGAAAGAACTTCATGCTGCTCTGAATCAACCTCGCCCAATAGAGGTTCCTATTAATGTGGGTCAATCTTCTTTCACAGAGGTTCCCACGGATACAGAGGGTGCTTTTGGTTCTCAAGCTGCAGCCTCGGAGGAGACGCTCCACGATTCCCCTGCGATTGTAGAACCCCTCTCTCCAGTGTCCTCGGGGAAATCTCTTGAGAGAGCCCTTGTCCGAAAGAGGCGTAAATTGACTCTTGCCCTATCTCCGAAGAGGGCATGCATCTTCCTCCCTTCCTGAGGATCCCCCCCCCCTATAGACACTGTCCCTACTTCTCTGGGTCTTCCCCTTTCGTCCCTTTATCCGGCTCTTGCCTCTTCATCTTCCCCAACCCCTTCCACTACTATCGGTAGCTCTGCATCTACCTTTTTTGCGAATTTTCCTGTTCATACCACTTTAACTACTCAAGACTCCCCCTTCAGCTCAAACCCATTTATCCCCTGCTTCCTCCCTTACTTCCACCCTTCCAATAATGCTAGGAGGGTCTCTTAGCACCCTTTGGGAGTAGGTGCGCCAGGTATATGAGGGAACTTCTCGTTCAGAGGCGGCCACTCGATTTTCTATTGAGAAAACATGGGTAACAATACTTTCTTATCTGTGTTTATCATGCTTTCAGTGATTTTCTAATGTATTTTAATTGTACAACGCTGGTTACATAATTTGCACCTATCCCATTTGTTGGATTCTTCCCTCTGAGAGATAGAGATGTTAAGGGGACAACCCCTAGGATTATTCTCAATTCAGGCTGTCGAGCAGGTAAACAAGTTGTCCGCCGAGCTTCAAGAGGTTCATTCATCACTTCAGGCTGAGACCAAGAAAGCTAATCAATACAAGACTGAGGCAGAGAACTTCCAATCTAAATTACAGTTAGCCAACACCTACAATGATGAATTGTCCTCCAAACTGGCAGAAAAAGTAATCGAAATCTCTCTATTATCTTCTCAGCTACAGTCTTTGAAGGATGGTCATGCTAAAGAGCTAGCTGATCAGTTGTCCTAGCTAAATTTGAAAGAGGACGCTTTAAAGGTCGCCCAAAAGGAACTAGCAGATTACAAAGCTAATGAGGATGCTCGGTTTGAGATGCGCTAGAAGGCCTTTTTTAAGTCTCCTGCCTTCCTAACCCCCATGTCTGATTTCGTCATCAACGACATTGATTTCATACTTAAGGAGGGGGTGGACCAACTAAAGGACTTGAAGCTAGTGGTCGCTGATCCTCCTCCCAACTTCCCTGATCATAGAAGAATACTGAAGAACCGCCCTCCTAACTTCTATCCCCAATTTTTGTAATTCTTAAAGTGCTATATCTCCTACAATGGTCCTATGGTGATTTTAAAGATTGGTCGGATGTACTTTGTTTCCTTTTTGGTTGATTTCATTTTCAAGGCAATGTTCCCTATGCTCAACACTTCTATTTGTGAACCTTGATCGAATAATTGTGTGCGTAGATTAGGCATCCGCTCGATCCTTCTCTCGAGGCAGGACGGATTTGTTTGCCCGGCCCCCCTCCTCTTTTCTGTATACCTGGACGGAGTTTTCCCATCCACTCGAGTTGTCTCACACTCCTCCCAAAATCTCCTGAACTTTCATTTCCCGGTCGTGCGGATGTCCATTCCTTCCATACTGCTTGGATATCTTGATACACCTTTTTATTGCACTAATTGGATTAACCTTAAGTATTCGCTCGAGCTTACCTTCAGAGGCTTGTCAAAAAGCGGATCTCCATCCTCCTCGAGATCTAATATTTCCTTTGGATTAGGGTTCTGGGAAATGGTGCAACACAAGCACACCTCCTTTTGTGTACCCCTGTTCTACCCATACCTCTAGTGGCCTTCGTCTTTGCCCTTCCATCTTGATGTGTGAATCATCTTTCTAAGCCGTTGTTTTAGGGGTTTTAGGAAAAAAGGGAAGAGCGGAGATTAAGGGTTTTTCTCTTCATCTTGCTCCTCACGCCATTTCCACTATCCCTGTTCAATTATCGACTCCAGCACCTTTCTCTGATCTTTCTCTTACGATGGCTTCTTCTTCCTTGGCCACTGAATGGTTCGCTAGCTGCTCTTCTGACGCTAGTGAGGCAGAGGTCTATGTGCTCGGCTTGGATTATGGCTTTCCTTCGTATGTAACCCTTCCTACTCCCGAGGATCGCCCCTAGCTTCCCCCTCCAGGCAACATCACCATCTTTTGGGAGCAGGTTTTGGCAGGCTTTCAACATCCTTTACACCCTTTCTTTGTGGATGTAATTTCCTACTTCGATGTACCCTTGAACTAATTTATTCCTCAATCCTTTTCTATCCTATCGGGCTTCATTGCAGTCTCCCAGATACTAGATTTTCCTCTTACTCCTCGCTTGTTCAATCAGTTTTTCGTTCTCTGTCAGGTAGAATCTTTTTAAATTTCAAAGTCGCCCTAAGACTAGTTTATTCTATCACATTCCCCCTCAAGCAGAATGAACACAAAAGTTTTTCTTCTTACAACTGCCTTCTCTTTCTCCATATCCTATAGCCTGGCGAAGGGTTCTTCCTCCCTCTCCCCTTCTAGAGACAAGGTCCATTGATTTAACATTTAACCCTTCTATGTCAAAGCTACGAGGGGTCAAGTTTAGTTTGCTTCCGTTAATCGTTGAAGGCTTGCTATTTATCTTTGGAATAAACTCTGTGGACATAGAATTGGAGGCTTCTTTTGGTGAGTACAATACTTCTACCCATATTCACTAATCTCCTATTATCTTTACCTCATCTTCTTAATTCCTATTTTTCTCAGTTGATGGTGTTCTTCCCACTTTCATGTATAAACATTTGGGGCTAACTAACTCAGTTATAGCCAAATTGGGAGAAGAACTATTACGGTGGTGTCGGCTTAATCCTCATTCTTCTTCTCTTGGATTGCTTCCTCTTCACGAGGCTCCTACCAAGGCTGCTGAATCTTCTGAAGAAGAAAGTCCTTTTATTGTTCGACGCATGCAACATCTTACTGCAAAAAACAATTGACCTCCGATTATCATATCTGAATTTACACAAGCCTCAATTACGACCTCCGAGATTTCCCATGAGAGAGGTAAGGGACCAGCGGCCCCAGTCGCTTTCGTTATAACTTGGCTCTCAACATGATGCGACCCGATTTATTGATTTCTATAGTTCTCCCAGTTGTCTCCACTCCTGAGGTAACACCGACCACACTTGACTCTCCTCAGCTTCCCCTTGCCTTCTCTTCTCTTCCATCGGTGGCGAGGGCCAGAGGAACCCCTTGTAAAAAGTCTTCTCGTCTTATTTCTCAAGATACTACCTCCGAACAACCTTCTAGATCCCTTCCTCTAGCCTTACCTTCCAACGCTTCTAACCCAAACAGTCTTGCGACTCTTAACGTTGAGCCCCCACCTTCTTCTTCTGAGTCCTTACCTCCTTCCTCTACTGGTCCTTCTTCTTCTACTCTTCCTAGACTTCTATTTCGGCAAGGCCAATGAGTGCCCTCTGTGATGAGAAAAAAATGTGCCCTCTTCTGCTTACAGGATCCTTCAGTTGCATGACTCGATAGTTGGGGCTTGGCTGCACTGCCAAGACTTTTCAAAAGGCAAGAGCGTTTTCGAACAAGCTGACCTTCACCATCATCAAGCTTCTACTGTAAGTATTTTGGGTATGTCTCCTTATTTTACAATTACAGTTCTATAATTGTGTTACTACCTTTACTTAGTTCATGGCATCTAGTTTCCACATGGGCATCCTGGCTGCTGAGTTAGACGGAGAGAATAAAATTTTTAAGGATCAAATAAGGGCATTGGAGGCAGCCTCCCTTTTTTTTAGTGGGGAAATCACCCGATTGAAGGAAAAGATAGACTCCCAGGCTCAACAGACAACCCTTCTAGAGCAAGATTTGCAAAATCATCATCGACTGCCTAAGACTAAAGATGAGGAAAAAAGGACTTTGGAGTTACGAATATAGAACCTCTCTTCTCAATTGAGTGTTGAGGTGCCCCTGAAAAATAAAGTCATTTCAGATGCCACCCTCAGGTCTACCATTTTGACTCAATTTGGAACTTCACGTCCTCGATCCCTCGATTCGGCTCAAGAATTAGCCTCTCAAAATTTTGGGCTGTTGCAACTACAAGAGCAGCTGAAAGCTTAAGTCTCAGAGGCAGATTTTTTATCTAAAGAGTTGGATCGTGTTAAGGCAGGAAGGGATAATTTTAAAGCCAAGTCAGAATGCCTTAACTCAGAGCTACAAGACTATAAGACAGATGAGGAAAAACGTTGGGAGAGTCGGCGTCTGGCGTATCTTGCTTCGCCTGAATTCGGAGCTGAGTTTGCCGGACGCATCATCGGGACTATGGCTAACTCAGTTGAAGGTATTCTCGAACAACTACGGGAGGGAGGTTTTTTACCCCAATAACCTCCTCCCCACTTCATAGATCTACGACGCCTCAAAGATGGGCTACCCAAAGACTTGATCAGCCGTTTTAGATAAGGGTTGTATGTATATATTGATTATGGGACAAAACTACTAGTGTCTATCCCCTTTGCTTGAAGACTATGTTGATATGTTTCAACCCCATTTGATTACCCATCACTTACCATCTCTCTAAGGTTGTAAAGTAGATTTACTAAGATATTTTTGTAACAAGCAAAGTATTGCACATAAACATGTGAAACAATTGAATAATATACTTTTTAAATCATGGATGGGCATTCAAACATTAGTGTTCACCTGTTTGATGATTCCCAATGTTTCTTTGTTTTGTGTCTTCAGAACCACCCTTGTCTAAATTCCTTCCGTTGTCCGAAGAGGATTTTTGCATCAACTGAGATGAATAGGGAAACATGTTCCACCATACGTGGCTTGGGCGCATATCTGTTTGAAGGATGTAAAACCTTTGTTTTTCTTCATGGAGATCTAACCGACCACTTTACTGGGTCTTCAATTGGCCATAACAGAGTAGAGGATGCATGCTCTCTATTTTCTTTGAAGATTTAAAGTTTCTGGCTGCTCATAAGGAAACCTGATCGGTCTATCCTTAAGGTCTCTGATCAACTATGACGGAGCGGAGGAAGCACGCTCGGATTTTTTTTTTAAAGGTTTAAAGTCTCCGGTTCCCCCTAAGGAAGCCCGACCGGTCACTCCTCAAGGTCCCCGATCGACTAACAGAGCGGAGGAACACACTCGGATTTTTTTTTTAAAGGTTTAAAGTCTCCGGTTCCCCCTAAGGAAGCCCAACCGGTCACTCCTCAAGGTCCACGATCGACTATGACAGAGTGGAGGAAGCACACTTGGATTTTTTAAAAATTTAAAGTCTCCGATTCACCCTAAGGAAGCCCGACCTGTCATTCCTCAAGGTCCCCGATTGACTATGACAGAGCGGAGGAAGCACGCTCGGATTTTTTTTAAAAAAAGTTTAAAGTCTCCGGTTCCCCCTAAGGAGGCCCGACCGACCACTCCTCAAGGTCCCCGATCGACTATGACAGAGCGGAGGAAGCACGCTCGGATTTTTGTAAAGGTTTAAAGTCTCCGGTTCCCCTTAAGGAAGTCCGATCGATCATTCCTCAAGGTTCCCGATCTACTTTAACAAAG
The DNA here is from genome assembly GCF_018446385.1 of Zingiber officinale. Classification (NCBI taxonomy): domain Eukaryota; kingdom Viridiplantae; phylum Streptophyta; class Magnoliopsida; order Zingiberales; family Zingiberaceae; genus Zingiber; species Zingiber officinale. The sequence continues at coordinate 62,018,813 of NC_055988.1, read as the reverse complement.
CGGAGGATGCACGCTCGGATTTTTTAAAGGTTTAAAGTCTCCGGTTCCCCCTAAGGAAGCCCGACCGGTCACTCCTCAAGGTCCCCGATCGACTATGACAGAGCGGAGGAAGCACGCTCGATAGTGTGGGCACAACTTGCTTATAGAATTAATGTCTGCACTTTTTTCATTGCTTTTAAATCAGATGAAACACATGTATGAATTACAGGCACACTTGTTAGGTTCTGTATGGTTGCAAGTGATTAGCGCTCCAAGGTGTATTTAGATTTCTCCCTTCTACATCTTGGAGATAATAAGAACCTGAGGCAAGTTTCTGTATAACCTTGTATGGTCCTCCCCATTGAGGAGCCAATTTACTGACATCTCCCACAGGTTTATGTGTTTCCATACTAAATCCCCTACTTGAAAGAATCAGGGGATTACTCTTCTATTATAATTCTGCCTCATGCGTTGTCTATATGATATAAGGCGAGTAGCTGCTTTGTCTCTAGCCTCTTCTATCAAATCTAACTCCATAAGACGCCGATCAGCATTATCTTCTTCATTATATAATCTTCTTATGTCTGATTCTACTCTCACTTCAATGGGAACTATTGCATCTCCGCCATATACTAACTGAAAGGGAGTAATCCGTGTGGCTTCATGAGGAGTAGTGCGGTATGCCCATAGAACACTAGGTAACTCGTCTACCCAACTACCACCAACATGATCTAACTTGGTCTTGAAGCCTCTGATGATCTCCCTGTTAGTTACCTCTGCTTAACCATTACTCTGTGGATATACCACAGAGGTGAAATCCTGTATAATGTCGTATCCTGCACACCATTATTCAATCTTTTTCCCTTGAAACTGTCTACCATTATCAGAGACCAATTTATGAGGGATACTAAATCTGCAAATAATGCTTTGCCATAGAAACTTGATAACTGCGTTTTCAGTAATTCTTGCTAGTATTCTGCTTCTACCCATTTGGAGAAGTAATCCATGGCTACTAATAAAAACTTTCTCTGTGCAGTTGCCAGAGGGAAGGGTCCTACTACTATATCCATGCACCACTAATCAAAAGGGCAAGAAACTATAGAGGTTTTCAATAGTTGAGTAGGATGATGTGAAATATTTTGATGCTTCTGACAAGACATACAAGTTCACACAAGTCGAGCCGTATCTTCTTGTAAGGTGGGCCAAAAATACCCGGCTAGTAATATTTTGTGAGCGAGAGATCTTCGCCCAGCATAACTACCACATGAGCCCTGATGAACTTCTTGTAGAATGTAGGGTATATCGTCTGTTCCAATACATTTAAGCAAGGGACTAGAAAAGGCCTATTTTTATAGATGATCCCCTACCAGGGTATAACGAGTGGCTTTCTTCTTGAAGACCCTGACCTACTCTATATCTATAGGGAGGATACCTTGTTGCAAGAATAATATGATGGGTGCTCACCAATCCCATTGTATCTCGGCGTTAGCTAACCTCTCAATACAGGACACCAATACTGTCTGTTCTACTGGTTTATCCAGGCTCCAAGGTATCACCACCGATGCGAGTTTTGCTAGTTCATCGGCCACTTGGTTTTCCAATCGGGCTATCTTCTGTATGTTAACCCTTTGAAATGTGGCTTTTAACTTGTCAAAAGCCTCTGCATATAACTTGAGTCGGTCATTATTGATTTCAAAATTTCCCATCAACTGTTGCGTTGCTAATTGAGAATCAGAGAAATCTGCACCAGTGAAGCCCCTACATGCCGAGCAGCTTGCAATCCAGCTATTAGTGCTTCATATTTTGCCTCATTATTAGTGGATCTGTAATTTAGGTGAATGGAAAGTTGGATTCGATCCTCCTTAGGAGATATGACAAGAATTCCGATCCCACTACCTTGCCTGGTGGAGGATCCATCCACATAAATCTTCCAAATCCCTTCTTCCTCTGGACCTTGTACCTCTGCTATGAAATCCGCCAATGCTTGTGCTTTGATGGCCGATCGGGATTGATATTGTTTGTCGTATTCACTGAGTTCAGTTGTCCATTTGATCAAACAACCCGATCCCTCAGGATTAAGAAGTACTCAGCCAAGAGTACTGTTGGTCAATACTATGATGGCGTGTGATAGGAAATAAGGGCGTAATCTTCTAGCTGTCAATACTAGAAGATTATACACTCGAGCGTAGTATACAGGTTATTGTTCTCAAGCGTAGTATATCTACACTCGGCTCCTTTTAATAAGTGGATTGAAAAATATAGTTAATGAAGATATTTGCAGTATGTGATTGTATAACAGGTATTATATATTTGGCGGGAGATGTGTTTTTAGACTATTTTACAGGTACTAGACGACAAAGAAGGTACATCTGGGGTATAAAAAAGATTCCTTAAAAGTCATTTACCACAAGTACGTAGCTTACGTCATCTCATAACAAACTCTAACAAACCGAGGTCCACTTCATGACTATGGAGGTTATATGAAGTGGTATAAAAAGGAGAATCCTCTCCGTTGGCAAGGTAAGTTCACATCATTGCGCACATTGATAACCCTAGTTTTTCAACTACTGTTCATCTTCTTCTTCCTTTTCCCACACAAAGAGAGATCACAAACTTGAGCGTTGGAGGGCCTAGCCAGCGATTCCCACCCCGGTCTTAGGTCACTAACGATAGTGTTGGTTGGTCTCTGGTGCGCAGGAAACCTTGGAAGCTTTGAGAGTTCTGGATCTGGGTTGTCTTCGATCGGATCTTTTTGTCGCCATTGGTACTTTGCATCGGAAAGACAATCCGGGGTTTCATCTTCTTGGATCCGCTTTGGGTTTCTCGGATTGGCATTCCATAGGTATTATTCTTCACCATCAGTAGGTTTTTTCTCCCGGCTCTCCATTTTGTCAAGCTTCTCAGACAGGATCAAATTTGGCGCCGTCTATGGGAAACTTCACCTGAATCTGAGACTACAAGATGGAAGAGGCTAGAAAATCAAATCTACTCACCATTAGCCGTGAGGATTTGGATTTCCTCATCAACACTCATGTGGAGAAGGCTTTGCAACAACAACAACAAGCTCATACTGGAGCCACTCTGCAAATGGCTCATAATCTAGCAATTTCAACTACTAAGCACCGGAAAGGAAAGGAGCCAGAAGAGGAAGAACATGCATTTTTTCCTCCAGTTACGGTTTCTCCGACAAGGCGTCCGCGAGTCTTTCTTCGCACTCCCATTGAGCAGGGAGGTCGAAGGCCTATGTTTCAAGAATCTTCTGGTGAAGCACCGGATAGAGAAAAGCGTAAGATTAAAATGATGACTAGTGATAGTTCACCAGAAAAAGTCATCTCTCCATTCTCTCAAAGTGTCCTCGATGATCCGCTCCCTAAGCGGTATCAAAATCTTCAGATCGGCGAGTACACTGGTACTACAGATCCAAAGGATCATCTATTGAAATTTGAGAATGTGGTGTTATTACAACAATTCTCTGATGGGGTGAAATGTCAGATGTTCCGTACTACACTCGGAGGAGCTACACAACGTTGGTTCAAGAGATTACCAGAAAAATCTATTCGAAAATTTAAGCATTTCAAGAAAGTTTTTCTACACCACTTTTCCAGTAACAAGAGGTATCATAAGACTCCTTGGAGTTTATTCTCAATTAAGCAAGCATCCAAAGAATCCATCCGAGCCTACATCAAAAGATTCAATCAGGTAGCTATCGATGTACCCAATGCTACTACTGAAATCTTAGTGAGCGCATTCTCTCAAGGTTTAAATGATAATGATTTCTTTAAAGATCTAGTGAGAAATCCTCCTGCCAATTTTGATTCTTTAATTGAACGTGCCACTGAATTTATTAATGTGGAAGAAGCTCAAGCTGCTCGCAGAAAAGAGGGCATTACTTCTTCTCCTACTCTGGTTAAGGAGAAAGCTCCTGCTCCTGTTCCTCCACCAAGGGGGCCTCGAGCGATTCATCCACCTTTTCGTCATCCAGAATATCGTCCACAGACCGTACAACACGTGGAGATACAGCTAGAGGCACCGAGAAGATGGTGCAATTATCAAAAACTAGTAGTTATCATATTGAAGACTATTTTGTTTTGAGAAATAAAAGAGCAAACAGGGAGCGCTACCAAAGGCAAAACTATTATCGGTAGCAGTACCCTAGGCAGCAAAGTCCGCTCAAATTGGAGTATCGCATGGTCGAGCCTCGGCAGGATGCATTACCTACCCCGGTCGGTACAAGCCAGGTGTCGGAGAAGGCTCCTTCTGAAACCATGATAGCCCGACAAGAAGAAAATAGGAGTAATGCCGCCCGGGGCAATATCAATATGATCGTAGGCGGGCCCACTGATGGGATTCTAATAGGGCCAGAAAAGCACATGCACGAAGACTTGAGATTCATGTTGCGGGGTGCAGCATAGAACGAGCAGCCGGTCCCGAAATAAGTTTTGGACCTAGAGATCTTGAGGGGGAAGAAATACCCCATGACGATGAATTAATAATCAAGGTCGTGATAGCCAATTATATTATTTCTCATACCTTTATTGACACTGGTAGTTCTGACAATATTATCTTTAACAAGGCTTTTGATCAATTACAGATCGACCCGAGTGAACTTCAACAGATGGTAACTCCTCTATATGGATTCACGGGTAATGAAGTACAACCACTCGGTCAAATAAAGTTGGCTATATCTCTAGGGGAGGAGCCCCTAATGAGAACAAGAAGATCTTATTTCATGGTGGTGGACACCCCGTCCTCTTATTATGTGATACTGGGTCGACCGACCCTAAACGAGTTTAGGGCGGTCGTTTCTACTTTCTGTCAAAATATTAAATTTCCTATTGATGACTAGGTCGGGGAGGTGCGAGGTGATCAGAAGACAAGTCAAAAATGTTATGTAGAGTGTTAGCTAGAGCCCTAGAGTCAATTATTTGATGATTATATTTTGGACTTGTTGTATCATATTCTATATAAATAAAGACATTTGATTTTTGGTTATTATACTTACTTGTATTGGTGCCAAATAAACTAAGTATAATAACGTCCTTGAGTAGAAGGTTCTTACTTATATCAATCGATTGGTTGAATTGATAGTGAGATGATATAGGGAACACTACTCTTAATCATTCGTAGTCGAGTATTAACATTCAGGGATAATGTTAATGCAATAAGACTAGCATGTAGGTCAACTCGATGACTTGATCTCACAAGACATGGATATAGAGATATCAAGTTGACACATGGGTATGCATTGGAGAATGTATACTGAATGGCCGGCCATGAGAAAGTATCATGGATCGTTATATGAGTGTCATATACTTTCTCATGTGGCTATTAGTATGACTACTAGTCCTTGGACCTGAAGTCACCATGGATCCCTACATAAGGAGTTATGTAATTTGGTTTCGTCAGACGTCACCCGTAACTGGGTGGACTATAAAGGCGATTGCTGGATATGTAACGAATTATGCAGAGGGATGTGAGTGATGTAGATGGGATCTATCCCTCCTATATGACGGGAGCGACATCGATATTCTTGATAGAGTGAGACCACAAAGTGCATGGCCATGCCCAAATGAGTCAATATGAGATATTGAGCTCATTTGATTTAGTGAGTCTACTTGGAGTTCAAGATTTAGATTGATTAGAGGATGACATGGTCTATGCCTCACATTGATCAATCTAGATGTCTAGGATAGAAGGACACTTGTCATATATTGTGAGGAGTCACAATTAGTAGTCACATGGTGATGTTGGATCTCAACATTCTTGTAACTTGGGTAGTAATGATGTGTTGCTAGATACCGCTCATTACTTATGCTCCTAAATGAGTTTAGGGGCATTACCAATGTTACAAGAACCTATAGGGTCACACACTAAGGACAATTAGATGGAGATTAGGTTCATATGATGAACCAAGAGGATTAGATTCATTTGATGAATCAAATTGGATTAAGAGTAATCCTAATTGGGCTAATTGAGTTGGACTCAAGTTAATTCATGTGTTCAATGAGTCAAATTTAGATTATGACTTATTGAATCAATTTAATTAAATGAATTAGATTCATTATATTAAATTGGCTTGAATTAAATGGTTGGATTAGATCAACCATGAGAGAGATTAAGTCAAGTTTGACTTGACTTGAGAGGAAGAAGAAAAGTCAAGTTTGACTTGACTTTTTGCCACATCATTAGTGAGTTGGCAAGATGTGGACCAATGATGATGCTCCACATCATCATGGTTACTTAAGTGAG